>NC_091060.1:164980930-165605930 GCF_000393655.2 Nicotiana sylvestris | reverse complement strand
TTGTACCCAGAGCATTTTGGCTTTTTTTTTATCTTACTAGAGCGTTCTGTCCTGCAGATATGCTACAAGGCGGTTACGCCAGTCCCAAGTTAGGTTTACAGAATGTACATCGATGTGGTCTATTGCAAAATGGAGGAAGGTGATCACGTTTTCCCTGTTGATATTTTTGGTGGCCGCCACTAGCTTGGCGAGGTCGTCTGCTTTGATATTCTGCGCCCTAGGTATTTGTTCGAGGCGGCATTCATCGAATTCTGGTAGTAGTTTGTGAATTTCCGACTGGTACTTCTGTAGTCTCTGTTCTTTGACTTGGAAAGTCCCAGTGACCTGGCTCACCACAAGTTGAGAGTCGCAATGAAGGACGAGCCATCGAGCGCCATATTTGAGGGCTAACTTCAAAACTGCAATCACGGCTTCATACTCGGCTTCGTTGTTAGTCATCTCGGGGCATCGTATGGACTGGCGAATTACTTCACCTGTAGGGACTTCGAGGATGAGTCTCAGTCCCGATCCCAAGACAGTAGAGGTGCCATCGGTGTAGAGGACCTAGAGGTCGGTTTGTGTGGAAGCGTGGAGCGCTTCCTGTTCTACCTCGAGCAATATTTCCATGCTGAAATCAGCGACGAAGTCGGCGAGCATTTGCGACTTAATGGCAGTTCACGATTGATACGTTATGTCGTGCTCGCTTAGTTCTATGGCCCACTTGGCTAGTCTACCTGATAGTTCGGGTTTGTGTAGGATACCTCTTAGGGGGAAGGTTGTCACCACCTTTATGAGGTGACATTGAAAATACGGTCTAAGCTTTCGTGAAGCTACGACTAATGCCAGAGATAGTTTCTCAAGGTGAGGGTACCTTGTTTCGGTATCGATTAAGGTTTTGCTGATATAGTAAATCGGAGATTGCGTACCTTTATTTTTACGGACCAAGACTGCGCTTACCGCAACTTCGAAAACTGCTAGATATACAAGTATACATTCGTCCGGGTCCGCTTGGACGTGTAGTGGCGGCGAAGATAGATGCTTTCAATTTTCTCAGGGTGTCGACGCATTCTTCATTCGATTGCAGTCCATGGTCTTTCCTTAGCACATTGAAGAACTTGTGACATCTATCTGAGGATCGTGAAATGAACCTTGATAGGGCGGTTATTCGCCTTGTTAATTTTTGTACCTGCTTTTTGCTGGTCAGTATCTCCAGTAATGCATCGATGGCCCTGATCTGATCTGGTTTGACCTCGATACCCCTTTGTGACACTAGGAAACCAAGGAACTTTCTTGAAGTTACGCCGAAGGCGCACTTTTCGGGATTCAGTTTCATCTCATATTGCCTTAATATCTCGAAGGCTTCCTTTAGATGGCCAATGTGATCCTCTTTCTTTGTTGACTTTACTAGCATGTCGTCAATATAAACCTCCATTATCTTATCAAGCTGTTCTTTGAACATCTTGGTGAATAATCTTTGATACGTGGCCCCTGCATTCTTGAGCCCAAACGGCATCACCTTATAGCAGTACGTTCCTTGGTGAGTGATGAAAGTTTTCTTTTCTTGATCTTCTTCAGCCATTAGAATTTGGTTGTAACCAGAGTAGGCATCCAAGAAGCTCAGCAGTTCGTGCCACATTATTGCATTGATAAGTTGGTCGATGTGAGGTAACGGAAAGGAGTCCTTCGGTCATGCTTTGTTCAGATCGGTGAAGTCGACACACATCTGTCATTTCTCGTTCTTCCTTTTGACCATAACCACATTGGCGACCCATTGGGGATATTTCAATTCTGTGATGGAACCGTTGGCGAGTAATTTATCAACCTCTTCGCTGACTGCCTCAGTGATTGCGGCATTGAACTTTCTCCTCATTTGCCATACCGGCGGGTAAAGTGGATCGACATTCAGCCTGTGTGTGGAAATATCTCTTGGGCTTCCTGGCATATCTGACTGGGAAAAAGCAAACAAATCGGCGTTGTTAGTTTAAAACTCACGATACTTACCTGGATCCGAGAGGTTGCGTCCAACATAAGCCTTTTTTGTGCTATCGATGTTATCCAATTGGACGGGATCGAGATCTTCTCCGGTCGTCTTGCAAGCTTCTATGATATCCGGGTCTTTTATGACTTCTACTTGTACGTCGGGTTTGGTTCCCGACATGGCTGATTGCTATGCCTCCGCACTTACCCCTTTTAGTTGTTTGGTGTGTGTGAAATCTTGGGCAATCCGGTAGCATTCTTGGGTGGTTCATGGCTCGCCTCGGTTGCTGAATATCCCCCATGGGGTGGGAAATTTGATTACTTGATAGAAACTTGACGGGACGGCTCGCATGGGGTGTATCCATGGTCGTCCTATGATGGCGTTGTAGGTTGTTTCCTAGTTCATGACATGGAATGTCGTTTCCAGGATGACCCCTCCTGCCAGGATGGGTAGCACTATTTCTCCAGATGTTCGCTCCACTGCATTATTAAAACCCGTTAGTGTTATGCAATGCGGTATTATTTTATCCTCGAGTCTCATCTGCACGAGAACTCGTGGGTGAACAATACACCCGCCGCTTCAGTCATCCACCATTATTCTTTTTACATCGGTATCCACGATGTGTAAAGTTATAACCAAAGCATCATAGTGAGGGAAAGACAAACCGTCAGTATCCGACTTATCGAAGATGATACTGTCTTCAAGATCGCCATACCATTCGTGGGTAACTGTCCGTTTGAGTTTATGGGTGGTGGTGAATTTCACATGGTTGATTACCGTATCGTCGCCGCTGCCAATGATCATTTGTATGGTATGAGTTGGTGATGGTATCTTTGGAGGTCCTTGAGGTTGATCGCGCCCACGAGCGAAGTTGGCCTGCCCTTTATCGCTCAGCAGTTCTTTCAGGTATCCCTAGTTTAACATCCTTACTACTTCTTGTCGCAAACCTATGCAATCTTCGGTCTTGTGTCCTCTCTCCTTGTGGAATTCACATAGGACGTTCGACCTCTTGGTGCTCGAATCCGACTTTATCTTTTGCGGCCACTGCACCTTCGTGCAGAGCTTTTCCAGTGCGTACACTATTTCTAAAGAGGAAACACAAAAATTATGAACAGATAGCAATGGAGGCATACCTCTTTAATTTCATAGGGGTGCGGTGTGTCGGGGCACGACATTCGCATGTCGTGGAGGAGGCGAATTGGGTGTTCAAATATAAGGCTGATGCCTTTCTCGATTGAAACGTGGCAGAGTATCCTTTCGCCCATCGTTGTGATGATCTCTCATTGTCTCGGTCTGGACTGATGTTAATCGCTAAAGTGGGCCGTTCAGTTCATCCTCGTCTGCCCTCACTTCGGCGCAATAGGCGTTCTGGATCTCTTCCCACGTGGTAGGGGGTACTTCATGAGTCTACTGAAAAGTTTTTTAGTTGCTTTTGACCCATTTCTGTTTAACTCATTTTGAAAGGCTGCTACTGATCTTCTGACACGTTTGGTAGGCTCATCCTTACTCTGTTGAATCGGGCTAGGAAATCCCGAAGTCCCTCGCCCGTCATTTGCCTGACGGCGAAGATATCATTGACCCTAGCCTCCGCCTTTTTCGCTCCCGCGTGAGCGGTAGCGAACTTATCTGCCATCTCTTCAAACATTGATATCGATCGTGCTGGTAGTTGGGAGTACCATGTCAACTCTCCCCCCGTCAGAGTTTCGCCGAACTTTTTTAGCAGCACGGACGGTACCTGTTCTTTTGATAGATCATTACCTTTTACTGTGGTAACGTAATGGATTAAGTGATCCTCCGGGTCCGTGGTCCCATCATATATTTACAAATATGATGGAATTTTGAAGGTCTTTGGAATAGAATGGGGAGCCGCCCCTTTGCTATATGGTTGTTCGACGAATCGGCCCACATCACATTTTGGTAACAACTTCGGATCGCTTGGTATTTTATCAACCCTCTCCTGATGTTCCTTCATCTGGTCGCGGAGTGTTTTGTTCTCATTTTCCATCTCTTCCATTTTCAATATGGTCGTGAGTGCATCGTTGCCTATATCAACAACAGTACGGGTGTTACCTGTTCGCGTAGTGCCTGGCTCATCGGCTACAACTGTGGTTTCTGCGGGTAATGTATCTTCGATATCTACCTGAAGGGGTTTCTCGAGCATGCTGCTCAAAGTATTTGTTAGCCATTCTTCTAGTATCTTTTTCACGGCCGGTGGTGCTTCTCCTGCTGCGGATGTTGAGGTTTCCCTCTCGCGCGAGACCGTTAGACCTTCGTGCGGAGGAGGTGAGATTTCTCCTTCGGGTGTATCACTTGGTGTTGCGTTTTCGTGTCTTCCCTACCGGCATCATTGAGGGAATTCAGGAGGTTGTTCGTGACACCTACTATTGCCTTTAGCCTAGCTTATCCCTTTTCTGCAATTGCTGGCCTTTGTGGAGCTAAAGAGAGGTGGTTATTTCTTTCAAGAATCTAGATGCAAACTACGATTTCATCTATAGAAATCCCCATAGACGGCGCCAAATTGTTTGACTCAAAAGATATTAAAACCTTTTTGAACAAATCAACCAAATATGAATGGGGTAAATATTAGCTGAGAATAATAATCTGTAGAAAAAGCGATAAATCAAGAGAAGATGGATCACGAGATTTCTTTTTATTCATAAATGGCAATGTAGCCAGAATCCCCTCTGTCAGGTTATTACCCTCTATATATATAAAGAGTCAGACTCTTCTAAACAGTGAAAGACAAATTACAAGGAATTATTCGAAGGAACATTCCCAATGTCCCCTAATAGGCATGCATTATTATAAGGGTCGTCTATTCTCTGGTTTGTCTTAGGGTCGTCTCCCTCAGGACGTCAATTCAAGGAGGTTCCATCAATCGTCGTACTCGTCGTTGGTCGTGGTCCGTCAAATTTGGACCCATACAAGCATAAAAGAGGAAATAGTTATTTTAATAGATTACTATCATATAAATATATTCTTTAGATTTTCTTTTGTTAATGTTCTAATGTTTGGGGCAAGGGGAAAAACAAAAGATGCAAAGAGAGATCAATGTATAAGTTTAAAACACAAATTCTTTGATCGAAGAAAGAGACGGGAGGTAATGACACAAATGGGAGGTAAACTGCGTACCTTGGTCCAAAATGATAGACACGGGCACACCATGAAGACGAACAATCTCCCGGATATAGATCTCAGCTAACCTCTCGGAAGAATAGGAGACTTCCACCGGAATGAAATGTGCTGACTTGGTCAGCCTATCAACAACAACCCACACTGCATCGAACTTTCTCTGAGTCTGTGGGAGTCCAACAACTAAGTCTATAGTGATGCGTTCCACTTCCACTCAGGAATCTCAATCTTCTAAAACAAACCACCAGGCCTCTGATGCTCGTACTTAACCTACTGACAATTCAAACACCGAGCCACATATGCAACAATGTCCTTCTTCATTCTCCTCCACCAATAATGCTACCGCAAATCCTGATACATCTTAGTGGTGCTCAGATGAATAGAGTATGGGGAACTATGGGCCTCCTCTAAAATCAACTCCCGGAGTCCATCCACATTAGGCACACAAACTCGACTCTGCAGCCTCAAAACTCCATCATCCCCTAAGGTAACCTGTTAGGCGCCTCCGTCCTGCACCATATCCCTAAGGACACACAAATGGGGATCATTATACTGCCGATCTCGGATACACTCCAATAAAGAAGAATGAGTGACTATGAAAGCTAATACACGGCTTGGCTCAGAAACATCCAACCTCACGAACTGATTGGCCAAAGCCTGAACATCCAAAGCAAGCGGTCTCTCACCGACCGGAATATATGCAAGACTGCCCATACTAGCTGATTTCCTACTCAAAGCATCGTCCACCACAAAGGCCTTTCCCGAATGATATAAGATGGTGATATCATAGTTTTTCAACAACTCCAACCACCATCTCTGCCTCAAATTTAGCTCATTCTACTTGAGCAAGTACTGCAGACTCTTGTGATCCGTGAACACCTCACATGACACGCCTCCAAATCTTCAACGCGTGAACAATGGCTGCTAACTCCAGATCATGAACCGAATAGTTCTTCTCATGAATCTTCTGCTGCCGCGAATCATAGGCAATGACCTTGCTATCCTACATCAACACCGCACCAAGTCCAATACGAGATACATCACAATAAACTGTATATGGCCCTAAACCTGTGGGCAAAACCAACACTGGCATCGTAGTCAAAGCTATCTTGAGCTTATGAAAGCTCGCATCACACTCGTCCGACCACCTGAACTGGGAACCCTTCTGGGTCAACCTGGTTATCGGGGTTGCGATAGATGAAAACCCCTCCACAAACCGACGATAATAACCTGCCAAACCCAAGAAACTCCGGATCTTTGTAGCTGATGCTGGTCTAGGCCAGTTCTTGACTTCCTCTATATTCTTCGGATATACTTGAATACCCTCTGCTGATACAACATGACCTAAGAATGCAACTGAACTCAACCAGAACTCACACTTTGAAAACTTAGCATATAACTGACTATCTCTCAAAGTCTGAAGAACCACTTTAAGATGCTGCTCGTGCTCATCCCGGCTGCAGGAATAGATCAGAATATCATCAACGAAGACTATCACGAACGAATCCAAGTAAGGTCTGAACACTCGGTTCATCAAATCCCTAAAAGATGCTGGGGCCTTTGTCAAACCAAATGACATCAGAAAGAACTCATAATGCCCGTACCGAGTGCGAAAAGCTGTCTTAGGGACATCGGATGCCCTAATCCTCATCTGATGATAGCAAGATATCAAGTCAATCTTCGAAAATACATTGGAAACCTGAAGCTGATCAAACAAATCATCAATCCTCAGCAATGGATACTTATTCTTGATTGTAACCTTGTTCAACTGCCGGTAATCTATACACATTCTCATCGATCCGTCCTTCTTCTTAACAAACAACACTGGCGCACCCCAAGGCGAGACACTAGGTCTAATGAAGCCTTTTTCAAGCAAGTCTTGCAACTGCTCCTTTAACTCCTTCAACTCAGGCGGGGACATACGATACGGCGGGATAGAAATGGGCTAAGTGCTCGGAGCCAAATCAATGCAGAAGTCAATATCCCTGTCGGGTGGCATACCCGGCAGGTCTAAAGGAAATACCTCAGGAAACTTATGAACAACTGGCACAGAATCAATAGAAGGAACCTCAACACTAGAATCACGAACATATGCCAAATAAGCCAAACACCCCTTCTCGACCATACGCCGAGCCTTCATATATGAAATATCACTACGGGTAGAATGACCAGGAGTCCCTCTCCACTTTAAACGAGATAAACCCAACAAGGCTAAGGTCACAGTCTTGGCATGACAGTCCAAGATAGCGCGGTAAGGTGATAACCAGTCCATCCCCAATATGACATCAAAATCAATCATGTCCAAAAGTAACAAATCTACACAAGTCTCAAGACCCCCAATCATAACTATACACGAATGACGGATAAGATCTACCATAATAGAATCACCCACTGGTGTAGACACATATATAGGAGCACTCAAAGAATTACTAGGAATGACCAGATATGGTGCAAAATAAGATGACACATAGGAGTACGTAGATCCTAGATCAAATAGAACTGAAGCATCTCTACTACAAACCAGAACCGTACCTGTGATAACTGCATTGGAAGCCTCAGCCTCAGGCTCGATAGGAAGAGCATAACATTGGGGCTAGGCCCCACCACCCTGAACTACATCTCTGGGATGGCCTACTACTGGCTGGCCTCCACCTTTAGAGGCCTGGCCTCCACCTCTAATACCTCTACCTCCACCTCTAGCACCTCTACCTCCACCTTTAGCTGGCTGAGCGGGCTGAGGAACACTTGGTGCCTGAACCATGGCACGGGAACCCTGATGCTGAAAGCTGCTCGATGCTCGAGGGCAAAACCTAGCAATGTGACCCATATCACCACAAGTATAATAAGCCCTCGGCTGTTGAGACTGTTGACCCTAACGACCTGAATGACCACCCCGAAAACTCTGGAGCGGTGGTGCACTGATAGGAGCTGGTGGTGCACTGTAGGACTGCTGATTAGAATACTGCATACGAGAACCACGGCCACCTGAAGCACCGTGAGAAACTTGAAGTGCTGACTGAAAAGGCCTAGGAGGATGTCCTCTACCATACGAATCCCTACCTCCAGACGAGGTACCACTATCTGCCTGAATGACGAGGCCTTTTGTCAGACCCCTGACCACCTCCCTGCGATAGAATCATCTCAACTCTTCTGGCAACATTAGCCGCCTCCTGAAAGGAAATCTCACTCCCCGTCTCCTTATCCATCTGAAGTCGAATAGGCTGGATGGCCTCTCAATAAAACTCCTCACTCTTTCTCTCTCAATGGGGAGTATAAGTAGAGCATGACGGGCCAAATCAATAAACCTGGTCTCGAACTGAGTAACAGTCATAGAACCCTGCTGGAGACACTCAAACTACCTCCAGTAGATCTCTCTCTAAGTGGCAGGAAGAAACTTCTCCAAAAACAGCTGAGAAAACTGATCCCAAGTCAAAGATGGTGACCCAACTGGTCTGGCCAAACAATAATCCCTCCATCAAGTTTTGGCGGATAATAATAAGCGAAAAATAGCAAAGTCGACCCCATTGGTCTCCACTACCCCCATGTTCTGAGAACCTCATGACAACTGTCTAGATAATCCTAGGGATCCTCAGAAGATGCACCGCTGAAAGTGGTAGTGAAGAGCTTGTTGAACCTGTCCAATCTCCACAAGGCATCGACAGACATAGCTGCTCCATTACCGGTTTGAGCTACCATACCCGACTGAACTACTCCAACTGGGTGAGCTGCTAGAGTTTGAAACTGGGGAGCCATCTGCTCCGGAGTGCGAGTAGCAGGAGTCTGGGATCCTCCTCCAGCCTAAGAGATAGCTGGTCCTACAGGAAGCAAGCCTGCCCGGGTGACACTCTCCATAAGGCCCACTAGACGAACTAGAGTATCCTGGAGTACTGGGGTAGCACGGAACCCCTCTATGACCTGAGCTGGGCCCATTGGAACTGCCTGGGCCAGAACCTCATCATCAAACTCAACCTAAGGCTCCGCTGCTGGTACTGCTAATCTGGGCTGAGCTCTGCCCCTACCTCAGCCTCTAGCACGGCCTTGGCCTCGCCCTCTGCCCCTCATAGGAGCTGCTGCTAGGGGGATCCGGCTGCTGATCAGTTGATGAGGAAATGCGTGTTCTCACCATCTGTGAAAGAACAGAGTAGAGATTCAATTAGCATTGAGAAACCAAACCGCACGATAGGAAAGAATAGATGTGAAGTTTTTCCTAACTCCGTAGCCCTTGGGATAAATATAGACATCTCCGTACCGATCACTCATACTCTACTAAGCTTGTCCGTGAGTTGTGAGACCTATGTAACCTAGAGCTCTGATACCAACTTGTCACGACCCGAATTTTCCACCCTCGGGAGTCGTGTTGACGCCTACTAGTGAAAGCTAGCAAGCCAACCGTTTGAACAATTTACTTTTTTTCCATTTTTAATCCTTTAATAGTTATGAACCAATAGTTTATAAACAACAGAATTTAAACAAGCGGAAGAAACAAATAAAACCATTTAAATATTTCCAATACAATTTCTTAAACAAATACTACCTAGAACTGGTGTCACAACTTCACAGAAGGTCTAGGAATGCTACAAACAAGGTCCGAAAAATAAATGTGACACTATTTCTGAAATACATAATTGAAACAGGATGAAAGGATAGAGGGAGACACCAGGTCCTGCGGACGCCTGCATGACTACCTTGGATCTCCGAATGGACTGAAGGCAGCCACCCCAAGCTAAGGTCCAAAAACTGCCGCGCCAGGATCTGCACATAGTGCAGAGTGTAGTATCAGCACAACCGACCGAATGTGCTGGTAAATGCCTAGCCTAACCTCGACAAAGTAGTGACGAGGCTAGGACCAGACTACCAAATAAACCTATGCAGTTAAATCATATACATCGAAAAATAACGGCAAGAGTGTACAACTAAGAATGGGAGGGGAAAACATACTATGGGGGAAACATCAAATGATAATAAAAGGAAAACATGTAATTACAAGGAACATCATAACTCAATTATCAACAAGAATCAGAAATCAAACAAGTGCACGACATCACCTTTCGTGCTTTTACTCTCGTCCTTACCATAAGAATCAATATAATCTGCACGACATCACCCTTCGTTCTTTTACTCTCATCTTCACCATAAAAATCAATGTAATCGGCACAGAATTTTACATTGTGCAGCACGACATCACCCTTCGTGCTTTTACACTCTTCCTCACGAAATCATACATGGCATCACCCTTCGTGCTTTAACACTCTCTCACCAAAATAATGCACGATATCACCCTTCGTGCTTTAACACTCTTCCTCACCCAAACAACAATCACAAACAATAAGGACACAATAGTTCAACAACCAAATCCTAGCAAGGGAACAATATCAAAGGCATAAACATCCCAGCAAGGGAGATAGCATTAAAGGCAACAACATCCCGACAAGGGAGACAATATAATAATCCTCTTCTCTTTTTCACATTTACTTCACAACTTGAGCCAAAGCTCTATAATGTTCAATTGCCAATTATACTTCCACAATTCATTATAAAAACTGAGCCAACGCTCTTCAATATTCAAATACCACTGTTACTTCCACAAGATTTGCTCAACAATAGAAATCATCACATAAGGCATGAACAATACAAACAGAGTCATAATATAAGACTCACGGGCATGCTTGACACCAACGTATAGATACTCGTCACCATGCGTATACGTAGTACTCAACAAATAACACATAGCAAATAGGACACAATTCCTAATCCCTTAAGCTAAGGTTAGACCAAACACTTACCTAGATGCCATGAACACAATTCAAGTCTCAACTATTGCTTTACCTCTTGATTCCACTACCAATTCGCTCGTATCTAGCCACAAGTTACTTAACTATATCAATAAATGCTAAATGAATCAATTCCAATGCATGGAAATAGGTTTCCTAAAGTTTTTCCCAAAAAGTCAAAAATCGCCCCAGGCCCACATGGTCAAAACCCGTGGTTCAAACCAAAACCTGATTACCCTTTGCCCACAAACCCAAATATATAATTTGTTTTGAAATCGGACCTCAAATCGAGGTCCAAATCCCCATAATTTGAAAAACCTAGGTTCTACCCAAAACACCCAATTTCCCCCATGAAAACCTTTGATTTTGAGTTGAAATCATGAGAAAAGATGTTAAAGATTGATAAAAACAAGTTAGAAATGACTTACAATCGAATTGGAAGAGTACTTGTCTTTGAAAAATTGCCCAAGAGTGTTTTGGTTTTGAAAGGGTTTGAAAAATGGTTGAAATGCATCTAAGTTATGACTTTGCAGGTTGCAGGTGTCGCAATTGCGAACCCCTCAGACTGCTAACTTTGCATTTGCGATTAATGTTCGCAATTGCGAACTCGCTTTTTCGATTAATATTCGCAATTGCGAACTCGCTTTTGCGATGGAAATGTCGAATTTGCGACGACTGGGGAGTTCAAGGCATTTTCGCATTTGCGAAGGGGCATTCACATTTGCGATAAACTTGTTGCATTTACAACCCAAGGCAGCACAGGTTGTCTTCGCATTTGCGATGAAACGTCGCATTTGGAGCCGCATTTGTAAAGCCTGCAGACCTGCAACATACCAGCTAAAAACCTGTAACATCCTAAGTTAAATTCCACTCCGTGACCTATCCAAAACTCACCCGAGTCCTCGGGGCTCCAAACCAAACATGCACACTAACCCAAAAACATTATGCGGACTTACTCGTGCGATCAAATCGCCAAAATAACATCTTAAACAACGAATTTAGTATATAAATCTAAGAAAAATCTCAAAACTTTCAAAGTTTCAAATTTCACAAATACGGGTCCGAATCACATCAAACGATCTCCGTTTCTTACAAAATTTTACATACACAACTCAAACATCATATTGAACCTGTACCGGGCTCCGAAACCAAAATACGGGCCTGATATCATAAATTTCAAATATAATCAAATTTCCAAAAACTCTTATGTTTTCAGTAAAATAATTTCTTTCAAATATTCATTTCTCGGGCTTGGGACCTCGGAATTCGATTTCCGGCACATGCCCAAGTCCCATATTTTTCTACAGACCCTCCTGGACCGTCAAATTACAGGTCCGAGTCGGTTTACCTAAAATGTTGACCGAAGTCAACTTAAATAAAATTTTTAAAGGCCAATTTAACATTTTCGTCATATTTCCATATAAAAGCATTCTGGATATACGCCCGGACCGCGCACGCAATTCGAGATAAGGAAAAAGGAGGTTTTAAGGCCTCAAAATACTGAATTTATTTCTAAAACAAGTGATGACCTTTCGGGTCATCACATCCAGTCCATAATAAGTGACCTTTTGGTCTTTTTATTTTGATCCAAAATAAGTGTCTTTTTATATAATAAAGAAGGAATTAATTTTATTTTTCTAATATTTATCCTTATTTACATATCACAATGTGTCAAAGTAACAATAAATTAAGGGTAATTTAGTTAATACATCTTTTTTTCTCTAGCGTAATTTGTTAAGGAGTATGCCAAAGACAAAAAAAATCACTTATTATGGACCGGAGGGAGTATCAGATAATATTCTAAATGATAATTATAGGTAATTGTTTATATAAAGTGAAATTAGTAATATGAGAAATAAGATAAGTTACATATTACAACGTGTTAAAATAATGTCAAAGTTCTTTGCACTATCAATGTGGCAGAATTAGAATTTCTAACATGGGGTTTCAAGAGATTGCAACGAGTGAGAATTGAACCAGCAACCTAACACTGAGCTATTCTTTTGGGTTATGTTAAGGGGATTCAAGATATAATATATAAAGTACAAATCAAATTTTGTCTTATATATACCGTGTAATTTTCCAGCAAAGGAGGTTCGGGTAAACCTCTTCCGCTCCCTAAATCCGCTCCTGTGTCAATACAGCCAGACTTCTCTATAACAACATCCCTATATAACAACACTTCACTATAAAAGCCAAGCTTTTTCCAGAACCAATTTTCATGTTATGTTATAATATATGTTCTCTATAACAGAAACTTCT
Source organism: Nicotiana sylvestris (assembly GCF_000393655.2). Classification (NCBI taxonomy): domain Eukaryota; kingdom Viridiplantae; phylum Streptophyta; class Magnoliopsida; order Solanales; family Solanaceae; genus Nicotiana; species Nicotiana sylvestris. Next base: position 165,592,808 of record NC_091060.1, on the reverse strand, counting down.
TTATAATATCCAAAAATTTTGGAACAAACGAGGCTGTTATAGAGAGATTTGACTGTATATGTAAGTTAAATGCGACAAAATAGCCATGGAGAGCGGTTTAGCGGGAGTTGGGCACACGGGTTGAGTTGAGCACAACATTTCATCCTCAGATGGACGGTTAGTCCGAGCACACTATTCAGATTTTGGAGGATATGCTCCGAGCTTGTGTCATTGACTTTGGAGGCTCGTGAGATTAGTTTTTGCCTTTAATAGAGTTTGCCTACAACAATAGCTACCAGTCGAGTATCCAGATGACTCCTTATGAGGCTTTATATAGTAGGCGGTGTCGATCGCCGGTTGGATGGTTCGAGCCGAGAGAGGCTCGGTTGTTGGGTACGGATCTAGAACAGGATGCCTTGGACAAGGTCAGGATCATTCAGGATAGGCTTCGTACAGCTCAGTCCAGGCAAAAGAGTTATGCCGACCATAAGGTTCGTGATTTGGCTTTCATGGTCGGTGAGTGGGTGTTGCTTCGGGTGTCGCCTATGCAGGGCATGATGAGATTTGGGAAGAGGGGAAATCTTAGCCCTAGGTTCATTGGCTTGTTTGTGATTCTTGATCGAGCGGGAGAGGTGGCTTACAGACTTGCGTTGCCACCGAGCTTATCAGTCGTGCATCCAGTGTTTTATGTGTCCATGCTTCGGAAGTATCACGGCGATCCATCCCACGTGTTAGATTTCAGCACTGTCCAGTTGGACAAGGACTTCCTATGAGGAGGAGCCGGTAGCTATTCTAGACCGGCAGGTTCGTCAGTTGAGATCGAAGAGTTTCCCTTCTGTTCGTGTTCAGTGGAGAGGTCAGCCTACTAAGGCATCGACTTGGGAGTCCGAGTCCGATATGTGGAGCCGTTATCCCCACCTTTTCCCCGACTCAGGTACTCCTTTCTTATGTCCGTTTGAGGATGAACGGTTGTTTTAGAGGGGGAGGATGTGATGACCCAAAAGGTTATCACTTGTTTGAAACAAATTTAGTGTTCTAAGGCCTTAAAATGTCCTTTTTCCTCAACTTAAATTGCATGTGCAGTCCGTACGTATATCCGGAACGCTTTTATGTGGAAATATGACGAAAATGTTAAATTAGCCTTTAAAAATTTAATTTAAGTTGACTTCGGTCAATATTTTGGGTAAATAGACCCGGAACTGTGATTTGACGGTCCTAGAGGGTCCGTAAAAAAATATTGGACTTGGGCGTATACCCGGAATCGAATTCCGAGGTCCCAAGCCCGAGAAATAAATTTTTGAAAGAAATTATTTTACCGAAAATATAAGAGTTTTTGGAAATTTGATTATATTTGAAATTTATGTTATTGGGCCCGTATTTTGGTTCCAGAGCCCGTTACAAGTTCAATATGATGTTTGAGTTGTGTTTGTAAAATTTGGTAAGAAACGGAGGTCGTTTGATGTGATTCGGACCCGTATTTGTGAAATTTGAAACTTTGAAAGTTTTGAGATTTTTCTTAGATTTCTATGCTAAATTCGTTGTTTAAGATGTTATTTTGGCGATTTGATCGCACGAGTAAGTTCGTATGATGTTTTTGGGTTAGTGTGCATGTTTGGTTTGGTGCCCCGAGGGCTCGAGTGAATTTTGGATAGGCCACGAAGTGGAATTTAACTTTAGATGTTGCAGGTTTTTAGCTGGTATGTTGCAGGTCTGCAGGCTTCGCAAATGCGAGCCCGCAAATGTGAAGTTTCATCGCAAATGCGAAGACGACCTGTGCTGCCTTGGGTCGCAAATGCGACAAGTTTATCGCAAAAGCGATATCGCAAATGCGAATGCCCCTTCGCAAATGCGAAAATGCCCTGAACTCCCCAGTCGTCGCAAATGCGACAATTCCATCGTAAAAGAGAGTTCGCAATTGCAAACATTAATCGAAAATGCGAAGTTAGCAGTTTGAGGTGCAATTGCGACACCTGCAACCTGCAAAATCATAACTTAGACGCATTTCAACCATTTTCAAACCCTTTCAAAACCAAAACACTCTTGGGCGATTTTTCAAAGACAAATACTCTTCCAAAATTGTAAGTCATTTCTAACTTGTTTTTATCAATCTTTAACATCTTTTCTCATGATTTCAACTCAAAATCAAAGATTCTTGTGGGGGAAATTGGGTATTTTGGATAGAACCTAGGTTTTTCAAATTTTGGGGATTTGGACCTCGATTTGAGGTCCGATTTCAAAATAAATTATATATTTGAGTTCGTGGGGGAATAGGTAATCGGGTATTGGTTCGAACCTCGGGTTTTGACCATGTGGGCCCGGGGCAATTTTTGACTCTTTGGAAAAAACTTTAGAAAACCTATTTCCATGTATTTAAATTGATTCATTTAGCATTTATTGATATAGTTAAGTAACTTGTGGCTACATACGAGCGAATTGGTGGTGGAATCAAGAGGTAAAGCGATAGTTGAGACTTAAATTGTGTTCGTGGCATTGAGATAAGTGTTTGGTCTAACCTTAGCTTGAGGGATTAGGAGTTATGTCCTATCTGCTACGTGTTATTTGCGGAGTACAACGTATAGGCATGGTGACGAGTATCTATACATTGGTGTCAAGCATGCCCGTGAGTCTTATATTATGACTCCATTTGTATTGTTCATGCCTTATGTGATGATTTCTATTGTTGAGCAAAGATTGTAGAAGTAATAGTGGTATTTGGATATTGAAGAGCGTTGGCTCAAGTTGTATAATGAATTGTGGAAGTATAATTGGCAATTAAACCTTATATAACTTTGACTCAAGTTGTGAAGTAAATGTGAAAAAGAAAAGAGGATTATTATATTATCTCCCTTGCCGGGATGTTGTTGCCTTTAATGCTATCTCCCTTGCCGGGATGTTTATGTCTTTGATATTATTCCCTTGCCGGAATTTGATTGTTGAACTATTATTTCCTTGCGGGGATTTTATTGTAATTTTATTTATTTTCTTGCCCTTATTGTTTGTGATTGTTGTTTGGGTGAGGAAAAGTGTTAAAGCACGAAGGGTGATGTTGTGCATTGTTTTGGTGAGAGAGTGTTAAAGCACGAAGGGTGATGTCGTGTATGATTTCATGGAAGAGTGTAAAAGCACGAAGGGTAATGTCGTGTCGCACGATGTACAATTCCGTGCCGATTATATTGATTTTTATGGTGAGGACGAGAGTAAAAGCACGAAGGGTGATGCCGTGCAGTTTATATTGATTCTTATGGTGAGGATGAGAGTAAAAGCACGAAGGGTAATGTCGTGCACTTGTTTGATTTCTGATTCTTGTTGATAGTTGAGTTATGATGTTCCTTGTAATTACTTGTTGTCCTTCTATTATCATTTGATATTTCCCCCACAGCATGTTTCCCACTCCCATTCTTAACTGTACACTCTTGTCGTTATTTTCCGTTGTATATGATTTAACTGCACAGGTTTATTTGGTAGTCTGGTCCTAGCCTCGTCACTACTTCGCCGAGGTTAGGCTAGGCACTTACCAGCACATGGGGTCGGTTGTGCTGATACTACACTCGGCACTGTGTGCAGATCCCAGCGCAGCAACTTTTGGACCTTAGCTTGGGGTGGCTACCTTCAGTCCATTCGCAGATCCAAGGTAGTCCTGCAGGCGTCCGCAGGCCCTGGCGTCTCCCTCTATCCTTTCATCTTGTTTCAGTTATGTATTTTAGAAACAGTATAGCATTTATTTTTCGGACCTTGTTTGTAGTATTCTTAGACCTATGAAGTTGTGACATAAGTTCTGGGTAGTATTTGTTTAAGAAATTGTATTGAAAATATTTAAATGGTTTTATTTGTTTCTTCTGCTTGTTTAAATTCTGTTGTTTATAAACTGTTGGTTCATAACTATTAAAGGATTAAAAATGGAAAAAAAAGTAAATTGTTCAAACGGTTGGCTTGCCTAACTTTTACTAGTAGGCGCCATCACGACTCCCGAGGGTGAAAAATCCGGGTTGTGACACTGGAGAGAGTAATATAAATATTTCTTTTACAGTTAAGATTAAAAGATAAACTCTTGTCCAGAGGCGGACCTATGTGGTGAGGTGAGGGGTCACGTGACCCCGTTAGTCTCGGCAAAAACCCTGTATATATATATATATATATATATATATATATATATATATATATATATATATATATATAGGACCCCTTAAATATTTTAAGTGTGCACCCAGAAACAAAGAGGCGAATAGGAGAAGTGGTTGCTTTGGGACCTTAAATTCCCAACTTTGCTAGGGACCTATGTTTGAAACCCCCCTTTGGCCCTTTAGCTTCTTTTTTTTCCTCCTTTCTATTTTTACTCTTTGAGTACAATATAATTTATATTTAATAGCAAATTGCTTTATCTTTTACTTTTATCTCTTTTTTTTAATTCAATTATAATTTAATACTATTGTATAATAGTTAACTTAATTAATATTTTAGTTCTTTGATTACAATATAATTTATATTTAATAGCAATTTTTTTTTCTTTTATCTTTTTTTTTTTATATTTCATTTATAGTTTAGTACTAATACACAATAGTCAACTTAATTAATTTTATTCCTTCTCTTCCCATAGCATTCATTTTGCGAAAAAATCTCTTTTTCTCATATATATATATATATATATATGTGTGTGTGTGTGTGTGTGTGTGTGTGTGTTCGGTGTTTTTTTTTCCTTTTTTAAAATATTAACGCTGGTGATTAGCATACAGTGATGCCCCGTCGCGCTCAAATCCAGGGTCCGTCTCTGCTCTTGTCACAGTTGCAGCCAAATTGTTGGGTATAACATCGGATATGAAAAGGATTGATCTGAAGTATCTGATCCACTTTCAACTGACATCACTAATGATTCTGGGAATTGATTTACAACGGAATTTTTTCTGAAATAGATAATGATTCAAATTTAAGCAGATTAAGCAATAGATTTTGAAGAAAATTCTTTTTGGTTTAGGCGCCTTTACACTAAAATCCCTCAGGTGGAATATCTGCATCAATAGTACTTCTTTCATCCCACTAAGTTTATCCTTGGAATTTTTTTTAAATAAATTTAATTGGTAATTATGTTTAAAAATTAAATAATTAGAATAAAATATTAGAAAAATCGTGTCAAATATTTCGGACGTTTCAAAATAAAATAAATGTTTCATACATTGGGCGAAATGGAGTAATTGAAACCATAAGTGAACCCTATATTTGACAATTTGCATGGAAATGACAAAACAGTTTATCATAGATTGATTTAGATCTTAGGAATTGTACTTCGTTTTCTTTTCCTAGTTGATGTACACAATGTCAACTCTTTTTCTCATTTAGAATATTTAGTCTCAATTGATTCTACGCAACTAAACCAAATCTTAACCGACCCTCACCTAGAAAAGGAAACGAGAATTTCCTAAAAATTATTCTTGTCGAAAGAATAACAAAGTTTGTGGGGGATCTTTTGTTTATTCAGGATCATCCATATTTTAATTTGGTAGACTCATTAAATCTTTAAATTTTTATCACTGAACTCATTTAATTTGTAAAATACAACTTAAAGCAGCTAAGAAAGAAAAATCGAGTAGCTTACAAGCCGGTCATCATTGCAACTAGCTGGTCAGTGGGGGAGGGGGGAGGGTTAAGAGAGTATTCCGTTTGCATTATCAGTCTCAGTGCGACCTTGCTTGATCAACAAGAGAATCAAAATGTGTGAGTTCTCGTCCCATACTCAAATCTGACTTCGATCATTGTCTTCAGTCTGCGCAAGATGGATTTAGATTTAGTAACTCACCACTTGAAATTGAAATTATAGATTCAAAATGTAATATTATTAAATTTGTGTGATTATCTATATTTCGTGTCAAAGATAGTAATTTTGTATGAATCTATATATTGTTTACATGCATAAGGAGAAAACCACCAACAATCATAGATGATGTAATGGATAAAAATAAATTAAAATTATCATGATGGTTATATGACTTCTCTTGAATTCCATAATCAATTGAATTCAAATCCTAAAACAATTAATGTTGTAGAATTTCAAGATTAGGTCGGATAAACCAAGTTCAAGGCTCAAGCCTTTCAGATCTGTGTGTCACGTTCAAGCTAGTGCTAGTCTTGAAGTATATCATATATGTGTTAATTATACCAATAAAGTATATCAATGTGAAACTTATTTAATCCATCAAAGTACTTGCATAAAAGTTAAACAATTGAATGTCAAAAAAGGATTATCTATAGTGCTGTATATCTTTAACTTTAGAATATGGAACAAGCATTTTCTACAGTTGAATCATATTCATTTCTCCTTCTAGACTTTTCGAAGAAAAAAAAAAAAAAAAAGGAGATACGATTACTTGCATATTTTTCAACAATAAAGTTTATTAAACTGTTCATGACTTATCAACAATAAAGTTTATTAAACTGTTTATTAGAGAACCATATATGCATTGACTTTAAAGTCTCCTTATCATTATCCACAAATCACAACCCTACCAATTTGCCATTATGAATAATATTAATTTAATATATGATTTTTAAGTTTATTCATCTATATTCTACCGTATAAAATATATTTACATAGTCAGTTCACTTATAAAATAATTATAAATAATCATTAATTTATAATTGTATGATTGGCAATTAATATGGAAAAAAATTAAAGTGTTTACTATTATAACAGGTTAAACACTAATATAAAAAACAAATTACACTGTCAAATAATAACTTCATTCTTTAATACATATGCTTAAGTCCGATTCTAGTGTTAATAGTAATACGTATTTCCCACTTATTATTTGCTATATCATGCAATCCAAAGCGACATTGTCAAAAGCTTAAGGAATATTCTAAACTTTAAACCCCTCACATTATTAGCTTTTCTATTTTATAATTTAAGTTTATTTCTTCTTTCATCCTTCATAGTTTTAATATTTAAATTAATGATGTTGATTCTATTTCTAATAGAATTATTCCACACTCTTCTTAATTTATCCATTTTCATTCGCCAATAGTTACACCATTATCTTAAATTCTTAATTACTACTTTAGTTGTGTCTATCTACTTGTGCACTTTAGATTGGTCTTTCAAATAGCTAAATAATTAATTAAACTTGTGTAATAGTACAATACAATGACGTGATTATTTATTGGGGTCAATCATGATAAATTTCTATGTATTCCCGCTCTATTCCAACCCAATAATAGCTCCAAAATTATCCCTCCAAAAGCAAGTAATCCCTTCGTCTAAGTTTACTTGTCCACTATCTTGACTTAACATGCAAATAATATTACAATTTAATTTACTGTATCATCTATATTTATTATATGTTGGAAAATTAATTGAAAATAAGTAGTGTTTAATAAGAAGGATAAAATATAGGTATAGAACGGTAAATTAATAGTGACATTTGATTTTTAGTACAGTAGACAAACAAACTTGAACGAGCAGCGTATATATAACTAGAAAATTCTAAAAGAAGTTTTCAAAATCAAACGCCTATAATTGAGCCTTTGAGCTTATTTAGCAACCTGCCCTAGATCACATTTTCCCGCTTGAAGAGTAATCAAATATAATTAAATATGGTGAAAATTAAACGGGAAGTTTATTTAACCTTAACCTTCTCGAAAAGACAATTTTCCTATTGATTCGGGTAGCAGTAGAGGCTGGTGGAGTTCACGTTAAAGTTCAACTAACTCAGTATATTCGGCGAGGAACATGAAAATAAATGTAGAAAACTATTAAAATTCTAATAAATATTAATTTCTGAATCCATACTCAAAATAAAATGAGCTATGGTAAAATTCTTGAAAATTAAAACCTAAATTAATTTAAATTCTAGTTCCGCCTTTTGATTATAAGAGTAAAATAAATACAACACAAACTGGAGGACGAGAATTTTTGAAAAGGACATTCGCTAAACATAATATTTTTTCCATTTTCTGCAGCACTAAGCTTAAATGATTGGCCACAAGGAACGCATCATCTTAATTCTCCACTTAAAAAGTAAAGAGAATTACCAATAATTATGTACTCATTTTTTGAGTATTTAATTTCTTGATTCTTCCCTCAAGGTCAATTATATCTGTTGTGTCTCTAACTGAACTAATTAAGCCATATAATCCAAAGCAGAAAAACATTTATCAAACAGTATTGACCCCTTTAAATCTAGCTCTCTTTATTTTAAAATTTTAAAATTTTTGATTCTCTTTCCTGTTGTGGATAGCTAGGTATAGCCTCAACATCTTTTAACTATAGTATGAAATTTATTTTGGTGTTTTGATCAAGTGACGAACATTTATATATTCTTTAATCAAATTAGAGAAACATAAAATAAGGTGTTGTGTCGATATTTTATACGTTGAACATAGAATATAACTCCTAATAATATGCAATGGGGAGAACTAAAGCCATCAAATTTCATGTAACCCTGAATAATTTTCTTCCCTATTTGCTTTCTATTTAAACTAGCAACAGCACTGGTACACTCCATGCATGTGTATTTTTAATTTTAAAAAAATATTCATTTTCACATAAATAACTAAAAGTATAAAGTAAAATTACAAATAAACCAAAAAAAAATGGAGAAAGAAAATTAAATAGGAGAAGATACAACAAGTGGCATATCTAAAGCACTGTATATGGGTTATCGAGAATCTAGTAAATTTTACGTAGATCATGTATTTCTATCAAGAAATCCACTAAATATTTTTAAGCTCTATATTGTAAACCCAATTATTTTTATTATTATATATTTGAAAATACGGTAGAAATCTATAAAATTTAAATCCTGAATGACGAGGGTAATTTGGATAAACACGAAAGAAACACATGCAAATTAAAGTTGATAAGTTAAAGAGGTAATTAGCTGAGCTAAGCGTTCGTACAAGTAAAAATTATAAAAGCTTAGCTTACTGCTTGAAGAGTTATGACATCTGGAACTTAAACTCACCTACTAGTATGTGAAACACAAGCATTCTTAATTAAACCACGTCATAGCATGTCAATTTTACTTATTTTATTTTGATATAATTAATCATCTTGTATTTGAAGTTCATTGACTCAACTAATTTGAATTTATGCAAAATACTCACTAAGAACGAAAAACACTTTCAACCAAATCGTTGTTTTATTTCAATGCTCAAACTTAAAATCTCTATTAAAGAGGGGATCTTAATCATTCCGCCACGACGATTGGTCATTAAATTTTAATATTTAGTAGGTAAGTGGAAAATGACTGGGTTATAAAGAATTTATTGTTGCCAACAAAAAAATGGCGTCACTCTTTAGCCCCAAAGTCCTGTCGCTGTTGAATACTCCCACAAATAAAACACGAAAAAAGTTGTGACATTAGTGGGCTTACGCGGACTTTGTAAGATGATTCTCAATTCTACCATTCCACCAATTAAATCCGAAGATACAAAAGCAATATTTTTATCTAGCTATACTATAATAGAAACTTATTTACCATCTTTATGTAGGTTCCTTATTAATTACTTTGTATATCTATATTTAATAATTATATACAAAACCATAAAAAATAAAATAAAAAATAAAAAAATCATGATCCCTTAAATCTAGCCTATCAGTTACATGACACCCAACCTCCATTTCCAAGAATTCCTCCTACATTTAAGATTCTTTCTTTTTCAAAGGATTACAAAAATATTTTTTCTCTTTCTTAACCATTACCCAAAATTATTCTTACCCATAGTAAGAACTCGCTTACCCAAAATTACAGATTCTTTTCCTCTTCCAAAGCTTTTGAAATTCAATTTCTCTCTTTTTTACTAATCATCCAAAATCTCTATTTTTTATTGATACAATATGATGAAATTTGAAATATTGCTCTAGAATCAAGTTGTAGGTAAGTTTTGAATCTTGTTTTTTTTCTTTCTAAAATTTTTATTGTATGTGACTTGCATATGATACATCAACATTCAAAATAATACTCGATATAATACTAATACAATTATAATATGATTACATTAAATTTTTAGTGTAGAGTGTTGATTGAAACTTGAAGAAGATGAAGATCATAATTGTGCCATGATTTTTCAGAAATGTATCGCGATTGTATTATAATTGTATATGTATCATAATTACTGCAGGAATTGTATTATAAATGTATGATAATTGTATATTTATTGTATGTTATTACGAGCAGTTGTGCATTTGTGACGAATTTCACAATTTGTATCACAAGTATGATAATTGTATATTAATTTATTAGTATTGTATCAGGTATTATTTTGGATATTAATATAGTAGATACAATTGTGATACAAGTATGATACATTTATGTTTTAGGAATTGATGTATCTGATACAATTCAAATACATTTATGATATAGTTAACATCCAATTATTATAAAATTTCAGAATATTTCTTAATAATATAAAGCTGTTGGTAATGGTGGAAAGAGAGAATATGGAGATTTTAGGCGTAGATTAAGAGATTTTGATGTAAAAAGGGAGAGAGAAGATGAAAGGGGGAAAAAAGAAAAGGATATAATTGGATCCATTAACTAAAGGTACTAATAATGGAGTGAGAGTCTTTTAAGAAGCCATATATATAACTTGTAAGAAAAATTTAGATACTTATTAAAAGCTTCAAAACATAGAGAACATAGGTAAATAACTTTCTAATAAAATATAGTTAGGTAAAAATCCCTTATGAAGTATAGTACTCTTTCGGTTTTTATAATTTATTCTATAATTTTCACATATCGAGTGTCATTTTAATCAAGAAGCTAAATTGGATTGATTCATCTTTTTTTTTTGTGACATATAATGTTGAAGTTAGCTTGCGCACATTTCAATTAATTTCGTATATGTTACCTTCGACTAACAGGAGCGGAGCTAGCCTTTAACTTACGGGTTCGACATAGTGTTAAAAAGATACATTTAATATGTATAAATGATATATCCAGAACCCAATAAGTTGTATTTTTTAGAATTCAGAACCCATAAACTCAAAATTCTGACTTTTCCCCGACCTACAACATGTACGTAACTGTGTCTATCAAAGTTTGGGCAGATAAAAATAAATAACCTATTATTGTTACCTCCACTGGGAATTGTGAATTAAAAACAAGGTCTTATTCCACTTCATTGCCATTGGGCCATAATCTTGGATGCACCTGTTAAATTAAGAGACACTTTCAGAAACCATTATGTTTTAGTGGTTATTAGCTAATTGTAGCTATCATTTACTATATTACTTTCTATAGCTATGTTTTCAGATTTTTTAGATTGTATTCGATGTATTTAAGCTACTGTATTCATGAATAAAGTGAAAAGGGGATTACAGCTAGACATATTATTGTATTCGACTGTATTCACAGCGTGAAATAGGGAATTACAACTAGACAGATTATTGTATTCGACTGTATTCACGGCGCAATTCATGGTCTATTCATCTGTTTTTAAACGGAAAGTGAATCAATTAACATAATAGACTCGTAATATAACTCAACAAACTCAATTATAACACACAAAATTTGTATTTTCAGTTATAAAAAAGATTCTCAACCGAAAAACACCCTAAAAACATAGCAATCTTCAGAGAAATTATATAATTACATTGAATATAGTTAAATACATAAAAATATATTGAATACATGAAGTATAGCAGGTCATCTATAGTGCAAAAACATATGAATACATACTACAGATACATTTGAATACATATATACATCTAAATATATAAATTATATTAATTAAAAAATTTATATGAATACATTCATGGAATATAGCGAGACAGTGAATACAATGAAATACATTGAATACAGCAAGATACACTGAAACACAATTTTAAAAAAAATAATGAATACAATGAAATATATGGAAATACAACGAGATACATTGAAATACAATTAAAAAAATATAACAAAATTTTCAATTTGCTCAGCCCCAAACTCCGTCATCTTTGTTCAAGAGCAACCCTAATATCGTCTCGTCGAGAGGGCCGCGATTCTGATTCCAAACGTCATTGTTCCCGTTACTGTGATACTATTCCGGCAATAAAAGGCAAAGTTATGCGAGAACAAACCTAACAGTAACTACTTGTAAATTCAATGGCAGCTTCTGTTTAGTGCCACTATTTTTCTTCCCCGTTAACAACTTTTACCAAACCCATCAAGCATAAGCCTCCCCTCAATTACACACATTTTGCAGCTTCTCGTAATAAAAATTTGATGTCGCCATTTTGATGAGAACGAGAATCGGAGCCGAAGAGGGTTGACGACGGCAAAGGAGTTGGATACACTTTAATATAGTATTCTTCTTCGACGAGTTTATCTTCTATAGAGAAAGATTGGCGTTGAGAGAGAGGGTGAAGAAAAATCTGAAAGAATGAGAGAGAAAAATAATACAAAGAGTATTTTATGGCTTAAGAGTAGGAGGTAACCATAAATAGATATTTGACTATAAAAATCAAAAGGTAGCTATGGAATATAATTTTTTAAAAGGGTATTTATTTAAAATAAATAAGGTATCAACCTTTACTATAGGAGGTAAATATTCCTTAAATTAAAACTTAAATATTTACAAATTATAAACAACATTACTATTGCTCATATTAAAATGAGAGAGAACTATATTTGTTGGGAAAGGGTCAAGTATATCCTACCTCATACAAGGTAGGAGTAAGGTCTGTGTACACCTCACTTTCCCTATGCCCATTTGTGGGATCACACTGAATATATTATATTATTATCGGAAAATGGTCAAAACTGTCCCTAGACTATTGGAGTTGGTACAATAATGCCCTCCGTCCACCTATTTTGAAAAACTTACCATCACCGTTATCTTTTCGGCTCAAGAATGCCCTTACGACTAACTGCCATGTTAGATAAAAAAAAACTTTAATCAATTTCCACGTGTCATAACGAAAAAAAGGTCAAAACTGCCCCTAGACTATTGGAGTTGGTACAATAATACCCCTCATCTCAAAAAATCTCTCCCCCACCCCCTCCACCCTCCCCCCTCTAGCGTGTGTGCGTTCATATTCTTCTTGTTCTTCTCATCCTTTTTTTGACCTTGCACTCTATTTGAATAATCACTACAAACATCATTAAAGTTTTATTTTCAGACAACCAAATTTTTTAGTCACCAATACTTTACGTCATACAACTTTCACCTGAATATATGAACACTAACAGAGTGTCAATAGTAATGATCATTGAGCATTTGCAATATTTTTTATTGTATATTTCCTGACAATTTAGCATCTAATTTTGATTATACCAATGATTTATTTGGTCTTTGCTCGGACCTTGATCTTTTTCTTCTTCATTGGCTCACCATAGTCTGAACATCCGACCATGTCCATAAATTAAGCTATTGTACGAGGATGCTCTTCAGGTTATATCAACACCGCCAATTTTAAAAAAGAGACAGTTAAATCAAGAGAAATATTTGAGATCATATGCCTGAGAATATGAGAGAATACGATTTATTGGTGAATGTGACTATAATAAACACTTGATTGAGCTTGTTGTATGAAGCAGTAAAGTGTAGTAAGAAAAATTGATGATGAATGGTATTTCTGTGATGGAAAAAATAGGAGTATTGATGTGTACATTTAATATACAAAGAAATAGGAAGATGAAGGTGATTAACTATACGAGAGAGTTTTATTTGCTTAGGGAAAAAATGGGTGTATGAGAGTTCTAGTTGGTGGAATAATTTTTTTTTAAAAAAAGGAGAAAGAAACGGAGGAAAAGGGTCTTAGAATGTGGGTGAGTTTATTTTAATTTAGGTGAGTCTTAAGTTAGGCCAATGGAACGATGACACATGAAAATTAATTAAGTTTTTTTTTTTGCCTAACAGGGTCTTTGAAAGTTGTATGACGTAAAGTATTGGTGACAAAAAATTTTGATTGTCTGAAAATAAAACTTTAATGGTATTTGTAGTGATTATTCAAATAGAGTGCAAGGCCAAAAAAATGATGAGAAGAATATGAACGCACACACGCTAAAGGGGGAAAGGTGGAGGGGATGGGGGAGAGATTTTTTGAGATGGGGGTATTATTATACCAACTCCAATAGTCTAGGGGCAGTTTTGACCTTTTTCCGTTATGACGCGTGGAAATTAATTTTTTTTTATCTAACATGGTTGGTAGTCGTAAGGGCATTCTTGAGCCGAAAAGCTAACGGTGAGGACAATTTTTTCAAAATAGGTGGACGGAGGGCATTATTGTACCAACTCCAATAGTCTAGGGGCAGTTTTGACCCTTTTTCGTATTATTATTCGTTGGTCAATTATATCCTATGCTAAACGAAATATTTCAATTTTATTCATTGTTATTATTATACAATGGAGTCACTAATAGCTTCATTTTTTCGAATTTGCATATTTTCATAAAGCATCAATAATTAATGCTTCCTTCTAAAGGAAACGAACAGGTTTTCCATAGGGGATTCCCACTACGCCACTACTCAATCAAGAAAGTTAGAAACAATTTATTTTGGGAAGGTTTTACAAGACGTGCCAATGTCTTCACGCTAGCTACTGGCAGCCAACAATTCTTAGATAACATGGATTTCTTTAGGTTTTTATTAGGTCTAGGGCTCAGTGCCAATCAATATTTGTAAGATGTATATTATTAGTCTCTCTACCTTCACTCAAGATTAGGGCAAGGTCTGCGTACACATTACCCTCCCCAGATTTTACTTGTCAAATTAGGGGCGGAGGGAGGGTGTTATCCACGGGTTCAGAGGAACCGAATAACTTTTTGATTAGACCATGTATTTATACTAGAAATTTGTTAAATATGTATAAATACTTAATTGCAAACCTAATAACTAACGAGCTATGAGTTAGGTTGTAAATTTCAAAACCCATAAACATTAAATCTTGGCTTGACCTCTATATGAAATTACACTAAATTTATTGTTGTTGTTGTCAATATTTGGTGGCTAAAAAAGATGGCAGTCTTGTTGAGACCCCCCACCCAAAAAAAACCCCACCAAAAAAAAAAATGAAATACAAAATTCAATTACTAATATAGAATTATCGATACGGAATTCTGTTTAACGTTTATCTGAAATGGAGTTAGGCCAAATATGAGTGCAAGAAAGCAAACAATAGCTAAAGATAGAAAATAATGGGAGTAGTAGACATCCCACTTGATGTTTAAGAATATCTCTTCACAATATTGGAATCCTACAACTTCGGATGATTCTCCAAATTGGTGGGGATTCTTTAATTATATTCCTTTTGTTAAAATCACCTGTTTTTAGCCATAATATATGCAAATAAAATTCTAAAATGTGAATCACGTCAATTCTTTCAAGTACTTGAGAGTGAGGGATGCATTGGAATCTCTGCCCAATTCACATTCTCTAATTTCCTAATTCGTTGATGTTATATTGTTATTGATACCAAAAGACATCATCTTTTATTTCTTATTCATTTCCAACTATCTAATTAATCAAGTTATTAGGTAAAGAAGGAAAACACAATTGGATTAGCCGTTGTAAACAAGTCATTGAATTCAAACTTGTAACACTATAATTCAAATTATTATCTTTCTTATTCACTAGACGGTCTCTAAAGTCTATTATTATTATTATTATTATTATTATTATTATTATTATTATTATTATTATTATTATTATTATTATTATTATTATTATTATTATTATCATTTTTACTGTCTTGTATGTTCTTATTCTTCAATAGTCTAAGCGTGATTTTTCCGCCAAACATTGTCAATTATTGAGTATATTATGTTTTATGACTAAAGACGCAAAGAACATTTACACAATCAGATTACTTCATACGTAATTAGAGATAAATATATGTGTAAACAGTAATTGATAATCCGGTAAAAATGATAACTTACCTACTATAGCGACTAAAATTAACTAATAGGGTAAGGGGTCGTTTGGTTGGAATACGATTTATACTGGTATAAGTTAACCCGGTGATCACGCCCAACTATGCCTTATAAAAAGGACAATGCGGACGTTGCAAATATAACCTGAGTATTCTGCCCAGAGTCGAATCCACAGAGAATTAACCTATCAATCACTATCTTTAGAACTACTAAACTCTTGAGAACCAATTTCCCCAAACGTTTGAATCACAGTTGATGGTGTCTTCAATAACTAAAATTCCACGTAAATAAACAGCTGTAAACTAAGGATGCTAAGGTTGTAAACAATAATGAGAAGACGCTAAGGTAATGACTTCCCCTATTGATGGAATCCCTTCTGTTTATGCTTCATACAAATTTCCCAACACACCTCTATCAATCATGAACACTTTTCTTACCGTAAATCTCTCCCGAGTAATCACAGTAATATACTATTGCACTCTCCCGAGATACACTAGCTAGCTTTAATTAACACAGTTTACTTAAGATTGCACCCAAGGCTTCGTTATCCCTAATCCCGCCTTTAAACCTGCAGTTATAGATCCCTCTTTTACTTTGGGAGTGGTGTTGTTCAACAATAACCTAAATATGCACTCTCTCCCGAGTTATGCACACTAAATAGGCACAGCTAATTGAGGATCCTGTCAATTAACTACAACAAGAACATAGTTGAACAAATAAAGATTGAGACTAGCAATTTGTATTCACATAAACAAGAAGTTCATCCCCAAATAGGTTCCATCAAAATCTTAGACAAAAGATTTAGCTACTCATAACTATGGGTAAATAAACTAAAACAATATTCATCATAAAACTTGCAAAAAAAATAAAGAGAAGAAGAAACCAAGATGTTTTGGGTGATCTCTCACACTTGTTCTTCTTCCAAAAATACTCTCCAAAACAATATCTGTCTCTCTTGGGCGAAGTCTAGTGTTTAAATAGGATTTTGGGCTAAATTTCTCGTGTTTTGCACTTTAGTCCCTGAAATTTCCACCTCCTGCCGCAGTTCTACCGCGGTCGCGGTCAAACCGCGGCCAAACATGGCCTCTGATTCTTCAATTGTCTGCATCTGCACTCTGCCGCGGTTCTTCCGCGGTCGCGGTGAAACTGTGGTCTTTCATCCTGTTACGTTTGGAATTTGGACAAACTCAAAACATGAGAGTTGTAGCCCTTTGAGTTATCTTTCCAACCATATAATATAGAGCCAAAATGGAGTTCTGAGTAAAAAGTTATATGTATTTTACTAGATAGTGCGCAATATGCCTCATCGAGTCTTCATTTGTTCTCAACTATCAAATTTGACCCCCGAACACGATCCCGGCTTAATTTCTTGAGTTTTTACTCAGACTTCAAAGCTTCAATCACTTAAATTCATTCAATAACATCTATATAGCTCGGAATCACACCTACAAGGCATAAAACACATAATTAGTGCAAAACACTAGCGATTAAAGCGCAAACTCAACTAAAGTGCAGTAAATTAGAGTGTAATAATCAACTAAAACACGTAATTATAGCCTATCATCAACACCCCACACTTAAACCATTGATCGTCCTCGAGTAATCAAACTACACTTTATATAGTCACGACCTTTTTAAAGTAATTTTCCTAACTCATCACACCAAGAATATTTAAAATAGACTAAGCACAAAAGCGTAACATCTTCACCTCAAGATTTGACTCACAAGTACCACGCATTATTCACAACTCACCCACTTACTCTAATATAGAGGCCACTGACATTACCTTTCCTTCATGAATCAAGTGCCCTTACACAACAAAAAAAAAGTGGTTCCACACAATAAAATTTAAGAACACTTAGGAACTCAAGATAGAAAGAATTCACTCACTCTCAGAAATAATATTCATATGCCACAAAAGATGCACCATAAGCTTGCCCGTAGTGTACTACTTCACTAATCGAGCTCATTCAATCTAGGATCAATTAGGACTTTATTTGGTTGTAATGTAGGCTACGGGACGGGTAGGATACATTTAGATATAAGAGTGACTACACCTCCCTAAGTACTTTAATACATATAATTTAACATTCAAACCCCATACTTATGTCAAACCAAACTCCACCTTCACATCAATATACATCAACTCCCAAATTATTTAAGCACAATTATATCAAGAGTCACCACTATCAAAGAATTTTTTTTTTCTTTTCCTTTTTTTTTCCCAATTCAAGTGGCTCTTGCTTTTTCAAATCAGTGCACCTTTCTCCTTATTTCATTGGTTCCACTCAAAAGCCAAACCAACCACCCCATACTTTAACTTTTAGAAAGTTCATAACAATTCAAGTGCTCATGAGAGGTTACAATGGTTCAAATAGATGGTTAATTCAAACAAATGGGTAAGGCTTGTAATGTGGTTGCCAAAGAAACTAGATTACAGGCTCAAAGGGATTAACTACGATACATAACAATTAGGCGGGTAAAATATACATATCTGGCTCAACAAAGAAACGCCTATATCACTTCCAAGACTGAACAAAACTACTATTTCGCTTTGCAAACACACAGGGCAAGTTCTAGACATCAAATGCAATGCACAGAATACAACAAACCTCACACACGCATGGCACATAACTCACTCAGGATTGGATTCATCAAGACACTCTAGTCAAAGCAGTTGAGCAAAGTTAAGATAATACAATTTAAGGTACTTCTACAAGAGTCAAAAACTGAGCCTAAGCGTCACAACCAAAGTACTCATTATTCTCAAGGCATAACAAAGTCAAGAGATATTGCTTCACTTCAAAACACAACACAATGGCTCCTACTCCAAAAAAAAACTAACTACACCCGGTTCAAATAAAACCCTTGGAAAAGAACGTGGTTTAAAGAAAAACCAAGAGAGAATTACTACACTACCTAGAAAAGAACAATAAAATAAAATAAAAAGAAGCTACATGGACTACTTCCCTCAAGAGTAATGTCCAAGTGGTCCGTCCTCAAGAAGAGTCCTGTACCTTTGTTTTTTTTTTTTTAGATCCGACTTTGACCCTCAAGAGACTCGTCGACAAACGTCCGTCCTTGGGCCAAGTCAGTTACTCTTAATGTGAGTACAATCAACTATACGCAACAACACATATACAATATTACAACATGTTCCATGTCTATGTACACTACAATACAGTATCAAGGCAAGTCTCTCACCCCATACTTAAAATTGTGCATTGTCCCCAATGCACATCATACTAATAAGAGGGTAAAAGAAACTCCCTAGTAGGCCAAAGGTCGAAGCACTAGCAGCTCATGGGGTACTCAGACTTCTCCCAATCTTGGTCCTTCGTGCGGGTACCTCACACTTAGTTTCAACCAATGGTTTGTTGTTACATCCTTCCAATGGCTTTGTGTTACATGTTCCTAAAAATAAAAAATATACACTACAAGAATAATACAATAATAAATAAAAATAAAATAAAATAAAATAAAATAGGGTTGCCTCCCAACAAGCGCTTGATTTAAAGTCGCGGCACGACGCAAATAATTTTACCACTTTTCTCGCCACTTGGACGATATGAACTGTGCACCTAGCTTGGAATCAAGCTTGTGACCACGAGCGATAAGGGGAGGTAAGTTGATTATCGAGTCGAGCCTTAAATTCTTCATTTTGCACTTCTTGGCTCTCATGTGAGGAATGTCATTTTGGTTTTTTGTTTCCTCAAATTGTAAAATGTATGGTTGTTGCCTTTCCTCCTCGCAGTCCCTCACGGACTCATGTAGTTCAATTTTTATATCACTACACAATTCTAATGTTGAAAAATGCTTGGAATGTGACTTCAAACCTTCATTTTGCAATTTTTCTATTCTGACATCCTCTTCTTCCCCCGGACTAGAGTCATTCTCAACCAGATTTTTATTTACACCGGTTGATTCTAAGTCCATGTTTTTCTCGGCATCATTGGTACTCATGGGGTCGGTTGGCGGAGGTTCAATTCTTGACTCTTCAAATTTTAGCTCACATTCTTCCTCATTTTCAAGAATGGTCTCCAACATGAGCATTATTTTCTCATTTTGGGCATTTGAGAGTTCTTGGTTTTGATTAAGTGCCAAGGAATTTTGGAGACTATTTTCCAAAAGCTCCTCCAAGGCACTTTGTTCTTTGTGTCCTCCTTCAAGTAAGCACTCCAACATGAGCTTGAACTCTCCCTTTCGGCCATGCTCAACTTCTTCCAATTCGTTAGCCCTATCATTTTCATCAAAAACAATAGAATCATCATAGCGGGGGCTTGGGGAAGGGAAGGACCAATCAACACAATCATCCCAATGACCATTTTGAAAACTACACTTATCACGAATACTCCACTCATAGGTTTGAGATTGTGCACACAATCCACTCCCGGAAAAATTTAAATAATTTTGCCACGAGTGTGGTCCTCCACAATAAAGACAAGGGTCATTACAGTATGAACAACTACCATCCCACCAATTTTTATTATATGATGCCACTTTTCAAAACTAAGAAAATAAACAAGACCCAAACAATAAAAATAGACTAAGGTAAGACAAATTAATTACACAAATATTCACAATTTGGGTATAGAGAAAACTGACCATACTAATAATTTTTGTATTTCTATCAATGGTAATTGATAATTTCGTTAACTCCCCGGCAACGGCGCCAAAATTTGATCACGCCCAACTATGTCTTATAAAAAGGACAATGCGTACGTTGCAAATATAACCTGAATATTCTGCCCAGAGTCGAATCCACAGAGAATTAACCTATCAATCACTATCTTTAGAACTACTAAACTCTTGAGAACCAATTTCCCCAAACGTTTGAATCACAGTTGATGGTGTCTTCAATAACTAAAATTGCACGTAAATAAACAGCTGTAAACTAAGGATGCTAAGGTTGTAAACAATAATGAGAAGACGCTAAGGTAATGACTTCCCTATTGATGGAATCCCTTCTGTTTATGCTTCATACAAATTTTCCAACACACCTCTATCAATCATGAACATTTTTCTTACCGTAAATCTCTCCCGAATAATCACAGTAATATACTATTGCACTCTCCCGAGATACACTAGCTAGCTTTAATTAACACAATTCACTTAAGATTGCACTCAAGGCTTCGTTATCCCTAATCCCGCCTTTAAACCTGCAGTTATAGATCCCTCTTATACTTTGGGAGTGGTGTTGTTCAACAATAACCTAAATATGCACTCTCTCCCGAGTTATGCATACTAAATAGGCACAACTAATTGAGGATCCTGTCAATTAACTACAACAAGAACATAGTTGAACAAATAAAGATTGAGACTAGCAATTTGTATTCACATAAACAAGAAGTTCATCCCCAAATAGGTTCTATCAAAACCTTAGACAAAAGATTTAGCTACTCATAACTATGGGTAAATAAACTAAAACAATATTCATCATAAAACTTGCAAAAAAAATAAAGAGAAGAAGAAATCAAGATGTTTTGGGTGATCTCTCACACTTGTTCTTCTTCCAAAAATACTCTCCAAAACAATACCTGCCTCTCTTAGGCGAAGTCTAGTGTTTAAAATAGGATTTTGGGCTAAATATATCGTGTTTTGCACTTTAGTCCCTGAAATTTCCGCCTCCTGCCGCGATTCTACCGCGGTCGCGGTCAAACCGCGGCCAAACATGGCCTCTGATTCTTCAATTGTCTGCGTCTGCACTGTGCCGCGGTTCTGCCGCGGTCGCGGTGAAACCGCGGTCATTCATCCTGTTCTGTTTTGAATTTGGACAAACGCAAAACATAAAAGTTGTAGCCCTTTGAGTTATATTTCCAACCATATAATATAGAGCCAAAATGGAGTTCTGAGTAAAAAGTTATATGTATTTTACTAGACAGTGCGCAATATGCCTCATCGAGTCTTCGTTTGTTCTCAACTATCAAATTTGACCCCCGAACACGATCCCAGCTTAATTCCTTGAGCTTTTACTCAGACTTCAAAGCTTCAATCACTTAAATTCATTCCATAACATCTATATAGCTCGGAATCACACCTACAAGGCATAAAACACATAATTAGTGCAAAACACTAGCGATTAAAGCGCAAACTCAACTAAAGTGCAGTAAATTAGAGTGTAATAATCAACTAAAACACGTAATTATAGCCTATCATCAACACCCCACACTTAAACCATTGTTATGCTGTGATTGGTATGTTGTATTAAGAATGACAATTGCATAATTTCTAGGAAGAAGGTATAAGTTAGCCCAGTATTAAAATTAACATCGGGATAACTTATACCTGATTTGCTAACCAAACAGAGTATTAAGGTGGTATTAAATTTTTATATCACCCTTATACCTTCTTATACTCATACCAAACGACCCCTAAAAAGTAATATTACATTGTCAATGTATGGCTTAAATCCTTTTTTTTTTTTTGTTTGGATCGAATGTGGGCAGTGGCACGTACCGATCTTATTATTTTGGTTGGAGATAGAATCATATTCTTGTTAAACATTGGATAATAAGTTAACTCCAAATCTGAAAGAAATGCGTGTAATTGCATTTCCAAATCGTGAAGGTTCCCTAAAGAATTCTCTGGACAAAGTAATAGTACTGAAGAAATTCATATTAATCGCACGTTCTATATTAATTCGAGTCGGATCTAGAGACGATCCCCTCTCTCTCTATATATATAGTGGCGAAACCGAGAATTTTTTTAAGTGATGTTCAAACTTGAAAGAAGCGAAAAAATTCTCCGGCAAAAAGTGTTCAATATATGTTATATACCTATAAAACCCTAATATGTTACATATATACTCAATGCTATTTTCCGACGAAGGGTGGTCAAGCGACCGCCCTTTCAGACATATGGCTTCGCCCATGTATGTGTGTGTATATAGATTGAAAATAGCTAATTTAAATTATTTGGCGCTCTGAATACTTGATTGAACAAAATATTGGTGCTCCGTCGCGTTAAAAACTTAAAATCCGGGGTCCAACTCTAATCGGATCCATTTCATCTTTAATTTCCATACATCAGCAAATTAGAAAAGATTTGTCCGCCTTGAAGAATGATTTGATCTTAAAGCATATATGATGCTTATTCCATTTATTTGTTTATTTATTCATTTTGGTTCTTTGGCGGCAGAAACTCAAGTGTCAAAAATCATGTGCTAAACAATAACTGAATTGAGTGAATTCCAGCACTGTTACAACATGAAAGTGTATATTTTTCTTGTCTTCATTTTGCTGCAATTATATTATAAGTTGAGTGGTAATTAATCCGAGTATATAATGTAATTCATCTGCTTCTTTTTTGTTATTGTGTCAGGGTTTCTAGTCAACTTTTTATATATATTTTTAAGAAAGAATTACAAGAAAATACGTATTACTTCACGTCATAATAAAAAATGGCACATATTTTTAAGTTTTACCTGACCTAGCCCACATTGTACATGTTTTGAAGAGAAATTTTCATAAAGCATTATCTTTTAGTGGTAATTAGCTATCTATAGATACAATTTGTTATATTACGGATTGTAGATACGTTTTATGTTGTTATAAGATGTATTAGATGTATTTAAGCTATTGTATTCATGAATACAGTAGCAAAAATAGGCATGAATCAGGGAAGTCCAGCTAATCAGTTGTTGTATTCGAGTGTATTCGACTGTATTCATGGAGTGAAACCTGGGATTACAGCTAGACATATTATTGTATTCAACTGTATTCACGGCGTGAAACAGGGGATTACACTGTTTTTAAACGGAAAGTGAATCAATTAACATAATAGACTCCTAATATAACTCAACAAACTCAATTATAACACACAAATTTGGTATTTCCTTGTGTAAAAAAGATTCTCGACCGAAAAATACCCCAAAAATATAGCAATCTTTAGAGAAATTATATAATACACCTGAATACATAAATTATATTAATTAAAAAAATATATGAATACATTCATGGCATATAGCGAGACAGTGACTACAATGAAATACATAGAATACAGCGAGATATATTGAAATACAATATAAAAAAGACAGTGAATACAATGAAATACATGAAATACAGCGAGATACATTGTATTACAATGAAAAAAGAGACAATGAATACAATGAAATACATGAAAATACAGCGTGATACATTGAAAATACATTGAAACGGAGAGGAGATTTGTGGGTATGATTGAGTCAAGTCCCATTGCTTTTGGACCTAGACTGCTGTTTGAAACGGCGTTGCAATGTAAACTTTACGAATCTTGTACTAGCTATTTGTGTTGGTCGTTAATTGGGTTCTTGCCCTGTTTTGGTGTTTGTTATGTCCAGGCGTGTGAAAGGGGTTTTTTGGGGTGGGAAGCGGCTAATTGTTGTGGATGGAGACGGGGTGTTCTGGCCGCTGGTGTTGTTGGTGGAAGAGGGTGGACGACTGGAGGCTTGGGAGTGAAAAGGAGAAGGAGTTTGGGTGGCTCAGGCTTAGAGGTTCGGGGGGGTTGCTGGCTCTTGGATTTTCCGGCGACTGATGGCTGGCGGCGGTGAGCAGATGGTGGACTGGCGGGTGCTGCTTAGGGGCGTTGGATGTTGCTGGTTTTTGGGGTTCTCATGGTCTAAAGTGTGTGGAAGAAATAGAAGGGGTCGTTGGTTGTGAGATCGGCGAGCGGAGCCCTCAGTCGTGTTTTCAGGAAATAGGGGAAGAGAATGGCATGTATCAAAATAGAGAGAGAAAGAAAATAAGGTAACTGAATAGCATATTTAGTGGCTTATAGGTAGAAGGTAACCAAAATATATTTTGCTATAAACATTAAAAGGTATCTATAGAATATAATTTTTTTAAATGGTATTTATTTAAAATAAATAAGGTGTTAACTTTCGCTATATGAGGTAAAAATTCCTATTTTGAAAGCACTAGCAAATTCAAAATCTGTGTTCTTACAATCATTGCTTCTAAAAGCTATGGAGTTAATCATGTGTTCTCACAATTATTGCTTTCACGCTTTCTTCTTCTCACATCTTCTACATATGCTTCAAGGGGGCGTGTATTTTCTGCTTCTCCTCTTGTGCCACCTGGTTGCATTGTAAAAAATTGAAGAGTAGAAGTCCACCATAGAAGACCATTAAAAGCTTTACTTTCGAAAATGGGTTTTTTTAAATTTGTTAGTTGTTTGGATTGGGTGTTGTTCCAATTGATTGAAAATATCAAAAGGAGTTTAAAATTTAAATTTGGAGTAGATTTGAGCAAGATTTGAGTTAGATTTCAGAAAAGACGCACGGAAGAAGACGAAGCCAGTTTTTTGTATAATCTTGTATAATGGTGTATATGAGTGTAGAAACACACCTTATACACTATTATACACCTTTATACAAGAGTCTGTAGACGAATTTCTTACACGATTTTCAGTTGCAATTCTTATTCAAAACCAGTCCAAATCTCCATTAAATGACTTCAAATTTTATATACAACCTCCTTATACTATTTCTAGTAAGTATAAATAACACCCACTTCAAATTTTCCACAAAATCAAATTCAGAATTTAAACTCACATATTTATGCTTGTTAAAAATCTAATTTTCACCATCCAAATAAATTTGGTTTGATTCAAAAATTAATTTAAAAGCTTGAAGAATCTTTTTTAAAAATTAAATAGTAATTTTGAGAACCTATTGAAGTTGGATGTTGAATTTTTGCCTATTATTTTGGACTAATTGATTGTAAATTAAAAAATGGACTATAAAATTAAAAAGTAGGGAGCCCGATTATTCTAATATAAAATTACTTTTTTAATCGGTATCTGATACTTGCAGTGGAACCCCGACTCCTTTGAAAACCTTCCACACACCTAATTTACTTGTCCCATTTTGGGGGGTTAAAACCTAGCAAATTTACTTTCCCCTTTCTTTTTTTTTCTTTTGTTTTTTTTTCTTGGGGGGGGGGGGGGTGGGGGGATAAAACCTAGCTGATTTACTTATTGTCCTATCTTTTTGGAGTTAAAACCTAACTAATTTATTTGTCACTGCGTCTGATCTGAACACTTGAAATTTGAAGGTTTTATTCTAATAATGAACGAGGATGAACGTACATGCTATAATATTTTAAACTACAATATTATTTTTACATTACCATTATATGTGACAATGTTTTATATATTTTGCGTTGCGTTAAAACAACATAGTATATATCACATTAGATTTTGAAGCGATTTGAAACAATTCAGTTATGTTTACTCACTATCCCATATTATCAAATTAAAAGAAGAAATTAAGGATGAATAACTAGTAGTACTACCATTGGTCCTTTTTAAACATTAAAACATTTGTCACTATTGTACTTCCAGCTTGACGGCTGTATGCATGCAACGGCCACGAGGAAGTCAATTTTGGTTTTTCTCTGAACGTCATTTATACATCAACACGAAACACTATTTTTAGAAAGCAAAAAGTTAAAATTATTATTTTTCGAAAATATCCAAGATTAGTTACAACTTCCTATATTTTAGTTTCGATCTTCCCGTGCCCTACTACTTTGTTTCCACGAAATAGAATCAGATGAATAATTTCAGTAGCAGCTTGTTTGGATGGTGGTTACCTATAGTATTGTATCGTATTGTTATTTTAAATATAATATTTATAGTGATAGTTATTTAAATATTATTGTATCATATTATTAAATATGTCACTAAGTGACGATGAAAATTATCAGTTTATTTAACGATCAATTTGGTGTGATCGCGTCATTACCTTATCTTTTTCCTCTCATCTTGCCTTTCCTTATTACTAAATATCATATTTTATTCTTTATCCTATCTTTTTATATTATGATTCTACCTTGTACCCTATTTTTTTTGTAATATTATAATTTTATTTTCCATACTGCTATTGCATAATATCATAAAACGACAGCACAATACATCTATCCAAATATTGTATTCGTCCAAATAATTCAATACAATATGATACATTATGAAACGATATGTAACAATGATCCAATCAACTTGCAAGATACTCCAATTATTATTTTCTCGATCACAATTTATGTGCTACGTTTTGCTTTTGGAGATTCAAACTTCTTAATTTTGACTATGCATTTAGACATAGATTATTTTTTTTACTGCGTAAAAGTACAATAAGTTACAATAATAAATAACTTAAATTATTTAAAAGACATGAAAAATTTACAATAAAAGAATAATTCGTTGACTCTCAAAATCCCAACAACTCCATATATATTAGGATGGAGGGAGTAATATTTAATGGAATACTATGTGAGTTTAGTTTTCAAAGATGTTCTAACTAGAGTAACAATTTCCATAGTGTCCAATTATGGATTTTACTTTCTTTTTTTTTGGGTACGGTAGACTCGGTAATTAATATGAGGAAATGTTAAACAACACTTGTATGCCTTAACATGTTTGGCTCAAGAAAAGGCATGAGTGCATGCAGCCCACACGTAGTGGATGTTGATGGAAAATAAGCAAACAAAAGTTTGGCCGTGACTCACGCTATGCGTAATTTTGATAATTATAGGTTATTTTAAATATAAAGTTTAGTTAGTAGTCTTTTTGTAAAAAAAAATTTACTAGTACTATTTAAGGAACACAATCTTTCTTATTGCAACTTTTTGAAGACTGATTCAGTACATTATTTTTACTTTTATCATCTTAATTTGATTTTCAAAAAATGAATAAAATCAATTCTCAAAACTCACTATAAAATGGCAGCCCGATGCACGGGTATATGGAAGGGCCGGACCACAATGGTCAACTATATTTCTGCTTCTCCTGCATTTCTGTAAGATACTATTTTCACGACTCGAATCCGTAACTTCCTGAACACATGACAGTTTTACTAGTTTTCAAACTTACCATAAGGTTAAATAATAGACGCACCAAATCAAGTCATTTTTTTTTATTGGATAGAGATTATTACACTTGTTTAAGGTTTATAAAATAATATTATGCGTATCTATTTTCTTTTTGGATTTAAGCTATATGTAATGATAATATAATAATTTGATGAATTTTTAATATGCAATAATAGGTTATACTATTTTTATCCGAAGACCAATTAATGCTTATCAAAATATCCACACTCATTACCTTATATATAAATATCTTGATTGTATAATTTTTTTACACTCTCAATATATAGAAGGAAAAAAAATTTACACCATTATTCCATTTAATTATAGAAGGAAAACTTTAATCAAGGAAAAAGAAAATAATCTCCATTTAAATATTCTAGAAATATTCTGTGTCTTCTTCCAACTTAAGACACTATATAAATCCCATCCTTTACTTCCACTCAACACCATCACAAGTTTTCCGTTTCTTCCCACTCTTCACTCCTCAAAACACATCAAAATGGCGCTTCGTCGGGCTTTAGCGAAACGCCTAAACATTACCCTGAAAAGGGACCCACTTCCATCGGTAACGGGTCTAGATCATTCTCATACTCATTCTACACCAATCAAAACCAGCAAAATATCGCCAGTTCCGGCGAAGTCGCCGGACTCTATTGACTCCGCCTTATTCCGCCGGTTCCTCCAAAAAAGAGAAATCAACCATGCAGCTAGACTGCCGGAATTTTTATCAATTCCTATGGGAGATAAATTGAGAGAAAAATTGAGGTCTATGAATGTTACCGGAGATAGGATTAGATTTGACGGACTAGCTCCACCGGCTCCGGCGGCTGAGACAGCGGATTTTCCGGTGGAGACGACGATGGGAAGAATAGCGGTGAATGATGCTAGAAAAATTTTGAGGTTTTCACAGTTGGAGAAAGTGAGATCGAGACTTAGAGAGATACCGATGAACTCCATTTCCTACTCTAAATTCCTTGAGATTTGTAGTGAGGTTTGTAGCAACAGAGAACAGGGTTTGGAGTTTGCAAAGAAATTGGACGAGTCAGGCAGCGTCATCGTTTTTGGTGACGTCGTTTTGCTCCGTCCACATCAGGTAAAAGTTCTATACTTTCTTTATTTTGTGTCTTTATTAAATATTATATTACTATCATTTATTATTAGAAAGTCAAGCAGTTTATTGGATTATATTTTCTGATATATATGTATCAATCACATGTCCGTAAGGGTTGGCTGAGTGGTTGGGTGAGTAATATCCCATATAAGAGTACGGTTTACATTTCCAATGTGGCTTACGAGCTATTATACAATGAGCAGGCTACACCTGAAGGGTAGCAGTTCAGAAAAAATAAATAATAACAAGATATCCAGTCTAATTTCACGATGTGAGGTTTAAACTTTATCCTTACTTGGTAAAGGTAGAGACAGTTTGCGATAGAAAAAAAATTATATATATATGGGCAATTGTTTTAAAATTTTAAGTATACAAATCAATTAATCTTGTGATGTGCTTGATGTGTTACAGGTGGCAAAATCAATGGACAAAATAATATCAGAATCCATAGCATCCCCAAACGACCCAAGGAGAAAAGAACTTGAAAATATGGAAAAGCAAAAGGTCTTAATTGATCAAAAAGCCCAATCACTAGTCAAAGGCGAACTTTACTGTGGGCTGGGCTTTCTAGTTATTCAAACACTGGGCTTTATGAGGCTAACGTTTTGGGAGCTGAGTTGGGATGTAATGGAGCCCATTTGCTTCTTTGTTACCTCATTTCACTTTGCCCTTGCTTATGGATTCTTCCTAAAAACATCAAAAGAGCCAACTTTTGAAGGGTTTTTCCAAAGACGTTTCAAAGTGAAGCAAAAGAAGCTAATGAAGATTCATAATTTCGATCTTGAAAAGTATAATAAGCTTCGAGAAGCATTTTATCCAACTTATTATAACCAACCATATTATGGTTTCTCGTCGAGTTCGATCATGCAATAAGTCTAGTTTTTTGTACTATGCATGGTTAAGTATGTATATAGTTGATTTTCTTGAAAAAATGGAGGGCAGGTAGAAGATGACATGATGATGATGATGATGAAAATTTCGTGATGTTGGATGTTAAATGTTATGTTTCCTCGAGTATGGAATGAGAAACTTAGAATTTAGATTATCAAAATTGACATCAATGCGATCTCTTTTAAATTACGATAGTATTCGCACATAATCTCTTAAACTTTCTTCTAATCTTGCAATTTATTGGAATGTAGTCACTTTCCAAACTCATCGCACATATTATTCGCTTTGGCCGAACAAACCTCACGGATTTATCTATTGGGCTAACGCTATCATCAAGCCTAAAAGTGTGTGTACTATTTGAACTAAAACTTTTCACTCTCCTTAAAAGCCTGTCAATCCAACTTAACCCGTACCTAAAAGCCAGTAAGTCCTACTCAATCTCAACCCGGCCTCATCGGCCGGCCCTCCGTCGTCATCACAAATACTTCACAAATGCTTTACCAATTAAGTTTGAGTGATTTCAGAATTTTCAATTTATCAAATAATTTGACTTTTACTTTGAAAAAAAAATAAGATGTAACATACTTTTGTGTTCATCATTGTGATCCCATCTTTTTTCCTTGTTAAAAATACAAATACCAAAAAAAATATCTCTCTCTGCTCTAACTAATTCCCTCGCCACTTTGATCCCTCACGGATGCACTCTTTATTTTCTTTTACACGTTTGTTCCCCATTCTTTCCTCTCTTGTCTTTTTACACCCTCGTCTTTTCCTTATGTCTTCTTTCATAACAAATTCCACACATCACGACACTCGAAGAAATTAAGAAACATCCACAGGTCCATATCTCTCCCCCTTTTCTTTCTTAATGATTTGAAGAAATAATTTAAATAGCACCACATCCAATTGTTTAAAGTAAAAGTAGCCAGTCGGCATATAAACAACTGGAAATGACTCGGTAATGTTGTTTAAAATATATCTACAGTTATAATGTATTTAAAGATTAGTCAATTTCGCTCAAACTTCAGGACACGACGCCGTAGAGTTTAAACCTCAAAATTCAAACTTCAGGACATCGTGTCATAAAGTTCGAAAATTGTTATTTGAAGTTCGAATCCTGTGTCCTAAACTTTAAATTAGTAGCTCAAAATTTCCAAATTCAGAATATTTAGTTCTGAAGCTTGGGTGAATTGGCTAATTTTACATACATTATAAATTGTGAATATATTTTAAATAATGAGTTTAAAAGTGGCTATTGTTGCACTTCGCCCTATAAAGTATGAACAATATATAATTCATGGCGAATAACTATAGATAACCAGCTTGTATTCTATGTTAACCGATTAAAAAAAGTAAACCATGAATCCGACCGACTATTTACGTAAAGATCTATATTGATTTATCTAAATATTCTCGAACTTCTTCACCAAGAAAATTTCACCACCCCACCTCCCTCTAAAACACTCTCCAACCAGCAAACGAGCTGAAAAAAGGCATAAATAGAGAATCATTTTCATTGTTGTTACCGTGAAAATGGTAATAACAATTAAATTTGATTATGGGACTCTAAAAATATGTGATATATTTTTATGCTAGTTGTTAAGAAGTTGGTGCTAAGTATGTGAGACTTAGAAATGAAATGAGAGTTAAGGATAAGGTGATAACCGAACCGATAAGTTAACAATCGGGGCCTCGAGCTCGTCGATTCGGGGCCTCGAGGTCGATTCCGGAGCTCAGCTGTGAACTATCGAAGGTGGTCGAAGTATGGCTAATAGTTATAATAAAATAAACGAAGGCTCTTTATGGCCAATGATAAGCAATAAATGATGAACAATAATGAAGATAATGAATGGAAGCAATATTATCAAGAGAATGTGTTAGAGAGCAAAGAGAATGTTCTTGTATATTTCATGTGGAGTAACTGAAGCAATAGAGGTTTACAAAATGACAAGTATCCCCTTTATATAGGAGGGGAGTCCCAACATAATATAGAAATGCATTAATTACAAAGATATGGGGATGGGACAGCTAGATGACACCCCAATTCAGGGTTAGGGTAGTCTATTAAACTCTGTCAGCCCTAGATGTGTACCTTGGGAACTCCCCATTTCTACCATAACCGTGGTCAACATTATCCCAAAGTCGGGCGTCGACGAACCTTGAGGGAGGAAACTCGACTATAGCCTTGTAGCCTCGATGATGAGAAATTGGACCCTCCGATTTCACCATATACAGATAGTCCCCACGTTTCTTAGAGAGGAGCGACAAGAAATGAATTTAACATCCGACCTTTCGAACTTCCCGCGATGATGTCATGCCGATGATGCAAGCCTCGGTGATAACCGAAATGTCCCGTTGTTTCACTTCTCCAGGGTCATTCAATGCATTACGGTTTCTCATTCTTCAAAGCTATAATGTCGTCGCCGGTTCAGCTCCCAAGGACACATTAAATGTGCCTGTCGTTATGTCTTTCGAGGGCAATAATGGCGTCGTCAGTTACGCTGCCTCCCTTTTTATAAATGGGAGCCTCCTAGGATCAACCTTTCACCCAAATGTCTTCCCATATCTATCCATCCCTTTCTTCTCGCCATCTTTATCCATTGTCGTTCACCATGTTTAAGGCCCATGGCCTCAAGATCATACGATGGCGTTTCTATTAGTCGTGCCACGGCCTATCTCCCGGACTTTCTTTTGTCGAGCGAGACTATACCGTTTTTTTGTTGTTGTTATTGTTGTTGTCGTCGTTGGCTCGGGACGATGAAGTAGGGGGCTGATTTCTCCTGGCTCGGGGGAAATATTTGGACTCTATACCGTTGCTCAGGGGGGTGTTCGGACTCTACACCGCTGCTCACCTCCCCCAACTACCTGGTGCGACACCTCACTCCATTTGATTTCCATGGAGTGAGGTGGTACTATCTACTAACTGTTGCATCCTGCACCGGGTAACACCTCAAGAAGTGGCTTCGCAATAGTAGTGCTGGCAAAATCCATACTAGCTAGATTTTTCACCCAGCCACTTCTTTGTTCCTTTCTGCCTTTTCCGTGTCACTTTGCTCTTCTCCATCGCTTTCCTCTTCTTCATCTTCCCTTTTGAAGATTCCATTCTGGAGGATCGAGATAAGACTCCCGAGGAGGTGGTGTTTGAAGATGTTGCTGCCGAGGATGAACCTTTGAGAATAGCTTAGGCTTTTGTCTTTCGCTACGTGTGTACTTTTTCTCTTCTTTGTTTCTATAAGGACCCCTTGTGGGCTTTTGTAATCATATGTAACGACCCCTCGTGGGTTTTTGTAATCAATTTTTTATGAATGTGATGATGTTTCTTCAGTTTTGTCTTTGATGTTTGCTATATTCCCTTTTATTTGCGTTTATGGAGACTCTTAATGCATGATTCTATCGGCTGCTGCCAATATCGAGCCCAAATGTGAGTATTTTTCCTGACCTTTGATTGATTAATACTGTCACGCCCCAATCACGGGAGGCGCGACCGGTGCTCAATCGAGTGAACCCAACTGAGCAAGCCTTATCAAATACTTTCTACTCATCTCAATATGAATAAGGAAGCCATGCTTTCATTTATTTAGACAATAGGAAAGATAGTACATTCAACACGGTTAGCTCATTTTATATCATAACCTTAAACCGTAGTTAAGTTTTCAAGATTCCATATAATTACACTTTAGAGAAGCGGGAGCTAGAATTACAACATAGTTCGTAGACCCATCCAACACCCGTACATAACCCACACATATGTCTACATAGTCTCTAAAGATGCAAAAGACAAGTATGACAATGTCGGCGACAAGGCCCCGGATATGCCTCAAAAGTGGATATCTATAGCAAAAGATGTACAACATAACCCCCTTGAAGGAAAAAGGGGCTCACCAAGACTTTAAGAGGAGGATGCTCCATTACGCGCGATTGGCACTATCCCTATGGAGACACCTACATTCATTTAAAAAAATGTAGCACCCTCGACAAAAGGGACGTTAGTACCATGGAATAGTACTAGTATGTATAACTAAACGCCATCCAGTTAGAAAGAACAACCATACAAGAGTAAAAGAAATCATAAGGACAACAAAGCTTCAAATAAACATCATATCAATAATATAAGAGGTCCGCATAGTTTTCACATAATTTCTGAAATTTTTGGTTGGGGCATTCCTTATCGTTGCATCATCATCCACATTACTACCGCTTCCTTGAGCGGAGTCCGATCACGGCCCGATCGGCTAAGCTGTCTTACCAAGACATTACTCTTATTTCATTCTCACTTTTCAGTTTAAATTATCAATACATTACCATCATGTGTGTATAACATGGCGTCCGATCACGGTCCAATCGGCTAAGCCGTCTTATCAAGACGTTACCCTTTTTCCGTTAATCATCTCACCTTAATCTTTGGATTCACATGAATTAGTTTCTCGACACTTGGGGCCACAATTACCACATTCCATAACTCACATTTCGCATTATTCCCATTTTCAACATTTATCTTGCCATTTAGGATCATAGGCACATACAAAAGCAATTTAAGTTATAAACATAGAGAGAAATTCATCTAGTTCGACATATTAATCACAATGTAACCTTGACTTGACATTTAGGTATTTAGCACATAGCTCATATTTTTCCACACATCCTCAATTTACAAAGAATAACACACTAAACACATGTAGAAGCATTTTCCACATACATTTTCACAACATCAATTTATTTGACATAACAAGTACCGCATCAATCGAATTTCGGGCTTACAACTTTTGCACGGGCACCATGGAGGCTCAATTTTTAAAAGGAGGGGGTTTTAGCCATACATACCTTGTTTAAGCTTTCCTTAAGTTACTAAGACGTTCCGGAGATTCTAGCAATCCCAATCTACTTGAGACATAACAAAATTGAACACAAATTAGGAAAGTATTCATGGTTTTAGCTCATTTGAGCATTTTATCAAATACTAGTTGAGCATCTTGATTTCAAATCTCCTTTACAAGATTTTCTTCATTCCCCAACCCAATCTTTACTTATTTATGTTCAAAAATCTTCCCACAAACCTAATTTGTACATGCATGTATACATAATACTATTACGCCCAAGAATCATACTTCAATAACCCATCTCACAATCTCTACAACACCAACACAACCTAGGTTAGACACCTATGACTTCCAATCACCATCCCATGAATTATAATACTTAATTCATACTCATATTCCCATAATATATCTATATATGTAAGTCTAAGGGTGTAGGATTTACCTTTGGAAGAAATTTTGCAAACCCTCATTTGAGTTCTTGAAGGAATTTCTTGAAGATCTATGTGTTTTATGAGTCGATTTCATCAATACTAGTGTAGGAATGATGGAGTTTCACACCAAGTTAATGGAGGTTGCTTACCTTGAAGATTGGGGGAGTTGAAGGTCTTGAGAGGGTGAAGGAAGACCCCAAAGTTCGGCCAAGATGAATGGGTAAAAATGAACCCCGAAATGAGTATATAATGTCTTGGGCACCACAGGTGGTGCTGGGCGCTGCCTATGGCGCTGATTCCAGTATCTCAAAAATTCCTGGCGCCACGGCTAGCGCCCGGCGCTACCTAGGATGCTGGCAACAGAAGGGACACAAAAACGGTCATAACTTTCTGTATACACCTCCAAATGACGAACAGTTTGATGTGTTGGAAACTAGACTCAAAGAGCTTTAATTTGATAGGTTGTTCATCGCACAATACCTTACATAAATGGAGATATGCTTGTCCAAAGTGAGGTCTTGTGAGTACTCATTTACAACTTTAGTCTATTATGAAATTTTCCAACTTGGCTTAGACCTAGGCCTCTCCTTAGACCCCAAATCACTTATAATATGACCTATACGCTTATTAACATATCCAATTGATATCCATTATATCATGAATCCTCATTTGCATGCAAGATAAAATAATTAGCCTACCTTAGCCCCACGAAATCTTAAATTACTTAGCAAAATCTTCTGGGGCTTTACATTCTCCGCCGCTTAAGATCATTCGTCCTCGAATGAGGATCAAGGTTCATTCATTAGCCATACTTATGTAACTTCATCTTTTTCACATCATGAAATATATCAGCAGCCCCGAATTTGGCTAACTCCTTAAATTTTCGAAAATTTTGCTAGAGTTTCCTTTGTAACTAGGCCTATCCACCTGTCAGAGGGCCCCAGATACATATCCTAAGAGCATATACATGTTCCATAGACATAATATAACTTGTACAACACTAACCATGGCCGCATAGGCAACATATATAACCAAATGGAATAGTTTAACATAGATCAAATCAAAAGATAAGAGTTCATAGGAACCAAATGCATAAAATCTATTACATAACTATGCAAACAAATGTGGGGAATTCTTTCTCATTTCTTCCTCGGCTTCCCAAGTGGCTTCGTCAACCTGCTGGTTCTGCCATAACACTTTTACGGAGGCAATTTCCTTATTTCTCAATTTCTGGACTTGCCTATCAAGAATGACAACTGAAATTTCTTCATAAGATAGTTCTTCATTAACCTCAATAGCTTTAATTGGCACAATAGTGGATGGATTTCCCACTACCTTCTTCAACATAGACACATGGAAGACCGGATGTACCAACGATATCTCGGGTGGCAGCTCGAGCTTGTATGCCACCTCAACAATCCTCTGAATGATTCTGTACGGTCCGACATACCTCAGACTTAATTTCCCTTTCTTCCCGAATCGCATGATGCCCTTCATGGGGGAAACCTTCAAAAATACCCAATCATCTTCTTTGAACTCCAAATCTCTACGACGAATGTCCGAATAAGACTTTTGGCGACTCTAAGCAGTTTTCAACCTCTCCTTAATAATCTTGACTTTTTTGATAGCCTGATGCACAAGGTCCGACCCTATCAATTCAAATTCTCCAACCTCGAACCACCCAATGGGAGATCTACATCTCCTAACATACAATGCCTCAAATGGTGCTATCTGGATACTAGCATGGAAGCTATTGTTGTAAGCAAATTCTATGAGTGGTAAATGGTCATCCCAACTACCTTTGAAATCAATAGTACAAGCACGCAACATGTCCTCAAGCGTCTGAATAGTCCGTACTGCTTGCCCATCGGTTTGGGGATGGAAACTTGTGCTAAGATTTACCTGCGTACCCAAACCTTGCTAAAATTTCTTCCAAAAGTTGGCAGTGAACTGAGCCCCTTGATCTGAAATGATTGAGACTGTAGTGCCATGAAACCTGACTATTTATTTGATATACAATTGAGCATACTGTTCTGCTGTGTCGGTAGATTTAACTGGCAAGAAGTGCGTTGATTTCATGAGTCGGTCCACAATCACCCAAATTGAGTCGAACTTGCGCGGTAACCCTACCACAAAATCCATGTTGATCATCTCCCATTTCCACATTGAAATTTCTATGCTTTGATCCAATCCACCAGGTCTTTGATGTTCGGCCTTCACTTGCTGACAGTTCGGACATCTAGCCACAAAGTTCACCACATCACCTTTCATGTCATTCCACCAATAAACTTCCTTGAGATCATGATACATGTTCGTAGAACCTGGGTGCACGGAATACCTAGAAGTGTGAGCTTCTGCCATGATCCTTTCCCGAAGACCGTCAATATCTGGAACATATAGGCGGCCTTGGTACCGTTGGGTACCATCATCCATGCCAAGGGAAAAAGCTATTGTCTTGTGTTTGTGAATCCCCTCTTTCAATTGTGCTAACAATGGATCGTTGAATTGCTTCTCTTTCACTTCCGTCATAAGTGATGATTCAGCCCTATTCTACACAATCACTCATCCTTCATTAGAGTCCGCCAGGCGAACTCCCAAACTAGCCAACTGGTGAACCTCCCTGTACAACGGCCTTTGATATGCCTCTAAATGAGCCAAGCTCCCCATAGATTTTCGACTAAGAGCATCCGCTACAACATTAGCCTTTCCCCGGTGATAGAGAATATCAATGTCATAGTCCTTGAGTAACTCTAGCCATCTTCTTTGTCTCAAATTCAACTCCTTCTGCTTGAAAATATATTGAAGGCTCTTGTGGTCCGTAAATACATCCACACGCACCCCATACAAATAATGTCGCCAAATATTTAGTGCAAACACTACTACCGCAAGCTCTAGTTGCCTAGAAGCATAGGTTATAACCTTGCCGTGTTGCATTAACACACACCCAAGCCCAATCCTTGAAGCATCGCAATACACCACAAATCCCTATGTATCCTCTGGCAGGGTTAATACAGGCGTTGTAGTCAGTCTTGATTTCAATTCTTGGAAACTCCTTTCACAAGCATCGGACCATTGGAATTTAACTACTTTCTGGGTCAATTTAGTTAATGGAGAGGCAAGAGTAGAAAACCCCTCCACAAATCTCCTGTAGTACCCAGCCAAACCCAAGAAACTGCGAATCTCTGTTGGAGTGGTAGGTATGGGCCAATTCCTCACTGCTGCAATCTTTTGAGGATCAACCATAATTCCTTCCCTAGAGATGACATAACCCAATAATGCGACAAATTCAAGCCAGAATTCGCATTTCGAAAATTTTGCATACAGTTAAAGTTGCTGAAGAGTTTGTTGAAATGCCTTGAGATAGTTAGCATGATCTTCTCGACTTCGAGAATATACAAGAATATCATCAATGAATACTATCACAAAGGAGTCTAGAAAAGGCTTGAAGACTCGGTTCATAAGAACCATGAAAGCTGTCGGGGCATTGTTAGCCCAAAAGACATCACCATAAATTTAAACTGCCCATACCGAGTCCTGAAAGCTGTTTTTGGAATATCCTGTTCCCTTATCTTCAATTGATGATACCCAAACCGTAAGTCAATTTTTGAGAAACACGTAGCACCTTGCAATTGATCAAACAAGTCATTTATCCTTGGTAGAGGATATTTATTTTTGATTGTGACCTTGTTGAGTTGCCGGTAGTCAATACACATCCGTAGCGACCCATCTTTCTTCCTTACAAACAAGACCAGTGCACCCCATGGTGACACACTCGGACGGATGAAACCCTTTTCTAGAAAATCCTTCAATTGTTCCTTTAGCTCTTTCAATTCTGCCGGTGCCATTCTGTAAGGTGGAATTGATATAGGCTCCGTACCTGGCATCACATCGATCCCAAAATCAATCTCCATGTCCGGAGGAATTCCAGGGAGTTCATCTAGGAAGACATTCGGAAACTCATTCACAACTGGCATGGACTCAAGGCTAGGCGCCTCGACATTGGTGTTCGCAATCCGAACTAAATGATAGATACACTTCTTCTTGATCATCTTCGCGGCCTTAAGGTAAGAAATAAACCGACCTTTAGGCACTACATTATCTCCCTTCCACTTAACAACGGGCTCATTAGGAAATTCAAGCCTTATGGTTTTAGTCCGACAATCAAGTTTGGCAAAGCATGAATAAAGCCAATCCATTCCTATTATTACATCAAAATCGACCATCCCTAATTCAATAAGATCGGTCGTGGTATCCCTACCCCGTACCGTAACAACACAACCTCTATAAACTCGAGCAGCCATAATAGACTCACCCACCAGAGTAGACACCGAAAATGGCTCATGAAGCTGATCCGGTTCTATCCCAAATTCCATAGCAACAAAAGAGGTAACATAGGACAAGGTGGAACTGGGGTCAATAAGTGCATATACATCATGAGATTGGACAGTCAAAATACCCATAACAACATCTAGAGAAGCCTCTACAGTCTGGCGACCACTCATATCATAGAACCGGCTGGGTCCTCCTGAACTCTGCGCACCACCCCTAGCTACACCACGCCCTGCGGGTGCTGCGGTACCTCGAGCTGGAGAGGGGGCTGAGGATGTAGCAGCTGCTAGACTAGATGACTATGTTGTGCCCCTACCCGCTCTCTGGCGGGATGTATGACAATGCCTTTGAATGTGGCCCCTCATCCTGCATCCATAACATACGGGTAACTCCAAGTAGCAAACCCCTGAGTGCAACTTCCTACACTTGGGGCATGGAGACCTCTGTTGCTGCTGGGATCTCTCTCCTGACCGACCCCGCTGATAGGATCCTCTGTTGCCCTGACTGGGCCTGAAACGACTCCACTGCTACTACTGGCTAGGCCTTGATGGCGGTGCACTGGCTGAAGACTGTGCAACAGACTGGGACGACCCTGATGATCCTCCCCTGAAAGCTGATCTTCCCCCACCGAATGACTCACCCATGTTGCCTGCAGACCGGGTCTTTTTGTTACCCTCTCTCTCCATTCTATTCTTCAATTTACGATTCTCTGTAGCCTGAGCAAATGGCATCATTTTCCCATAACTCATGTCAGAATTCAATGTAGATGTAGAAGCCTCATTAATAGTTAAAGGATTGAGACCTTAAACAAACTGACGCACCCTAGCCCCCATTGTGGGCAACATATGAATAGCATATTTAGACAGGCGAGCAAACTCCATATGGTACCCCCACACACTTCTACTACCCTGTTTCAGATTCTCAAACTCTGCTGCATGGGTTTCCCTTATCTCGGTAGGCAGAAAATGATCTATAAAGGCATCAGCAAACTCGCTCCACCTCGCTGGAGGGATCCCTTTCTCACGGGAATCTTCCCATAACTCAAACCATGAATAGGCCACCCCTTTCAG
Organism: Nicotiana sylvestris; assembly: GCF_000393655.2. NCBI lineage: Eukaryota > Viridiplantae > Streptophyta > Magnoliopsida > Solanales > Solanaceae > Nicotiana > Nicotiana sylvestris. The sequence continues at coordinate 165,552,490 of NC_091060.1, read as the reverse complement.
ACGATTGGTAGCCAACTCTACTCCCTCTGTCTCAGTTGCACGCATAACCCTAAGGGTATTGTGCATCTCATCAATAAAATTCTGAGGGTCTTCTTCTGGATTGGCACCCGTAAATACTTGAGGGTCTAACTAAAGAAATCTGTTCACCCTAGAACTGGTGGAATCCCCTTGCTGGCTGGATGAACTAGGCGCAACATTTGACCTCTAGGCCTGAGAGGCCACTAACTAGGTCAACATCTGAATAGCTCCCCTAAGATCCCCATTAGAAATACCAGAACCGGAAACTGGGGCTGGAGGTGGAATAGGAGTATCAATGGGAGGGATAGAAGTACCTTCCGTAGGTGTAGGAACTGGGATAGTCTGCTTTGGAATAGAAGAACCAGGTAGGGTGATAGCAGGGCGACTACCCTCACCCGCAGTGTCAAGCAATGAATCGTCAGCCACTCCTGAGGTGGCATTGGCTTCTTGGCCAGTTCTCGCTTTCCTCTTAGGTGTCATTTACTGAAAGATAGGACAATGCACTAGTTAGAGAGGGAATAGTTTCCTAACAAGTTGTATCGCACGATCTAGAATATCAAAGAAGGGTGTTATTCCTAAATGCCCAAGTAGCCTTCAACTTATAGATGTGGTCGACTACACACCGATAAGAAGGACTCTACTAGGCACGGCTCCGAGACATCCTAGGACACCTTAAAACCTTAGGCTCTGATACCAAGTTTGTCACGCCCCAATCTCGGGAGGCGCGATCGACGCTCAATCGAGTGAACCCAACTGAGCAAGCCTTATCAAACACTTTCTACCCATCTTAATATGAATAAGGAAACCATACTTTCATTTATTTAGACAATAGGAAAGATAGTACATTCAACACGGTTAGCTCATTTTATATCATAACCTTAAACCGTAGTTAAGTTTCCAAAATTCCATACAATTACACTTTAGAGAAACGAGAGCTAGAATTACAACATAGTTCGTAGACCCATCCAACACTCGTACATAACCCACGCATATGTCTACGGAGCCTCTAAGGATGCAAAAGACAAGTATGACAATTCCAGCGACAAGGCCCCGACTATGCCTCAAAAGTGGATATCTATAGAAAAGGATGTACAACATAACCCCTTTGAAGGAGAAAGGGGCTCACCGGACTTCGAAAGGATGATGCTCCGTTACGCGCGATCGGCACTATCCGTTATGGAGCCACCAACATTCATTAAAAAAATATAGCGCCCTCGACAAAAGGGATGTTAGTACCATGGAATAATACTAGTATGTATAACTAAACGCCATCTAGTTAGAAAGAACAACCATACAATAGTAAAAGAAATCATAAGGACAACAAAGCTTCAAATAAGCTTCACATCAATAATATAAGAGGTCCACATAGTTTTCACATAATTTCTGAAATTTTTGGTTGGGGAATTCCTTATCGTTGCATCATCATCCACATTACCACCGCTTCCTTGAGTGGAGTCCGATCATGGCCCGATCGGCTAAGCCGTCTTACCAAGATGTTACTCTTATTTCATTCTCACTTTTCAGTATCAATTATCAATACATTACCACCATGTGTGTATAACTTGGCGTCCGATCACGGCCCGATCGGCTAAGCCGTCTTACCAAGACGTTACCCTTTTTTCGTTAATCATCTCACTTTAATCTTTGGATTCACATGAATTAGACCACATTCCATAACTCACATTTCGCATTATTCCCATTTTCAACATTTATCTTGCCATTTAGGATCATAGGCACATACAAAAGCAATTTAAGTTATAAACATAGAGAGAATTTCATCTATTTTGACATATTAATCACAATGTAACCTTGACTTGGCATTTAGGCATTTAGCACATAGCTCATGTTTTTTCACACATCCTCAATTTACAAAGAATAACACACTAAACACATGGAGAAGCATCTTCCACATACATTTTTGCAACATCAATTTATTTCAAATAACAAGTACCACATCAATCGAATTCCGGGCTTACAACATTTGCACGGGCACCATGGAGGCTCAATTTCTAAAAGGAGGGGGTTTTAGCCATACTTACCTTGTTTAAGCTTTCCTTAATTTACTAAGATGTTCCGAAGATTTTAGCAATCCCAATCTACTTGAGACATAACAAAATTGAACACAAATTAGGAAAGTATTCATGGTTTCAGCTCATTTGAGCATTTTATCAAATACTAGTTGAGCATCTTGATTTCAAATCTCTTTTACAAGATTTCCTTCATTCCCCAACCCAATCTTTACTTATTTATATTCAAACATCTTCCCACAAACCTAATTTGTACATGCATGTATACATAATACTATTACACCCAAGAATCATACCTCAATAACCCATCTCACAATCTCTACAACACCAACACAACCTAGGTTAGGCACCTATGGCTTCCAATCACCATCCCATGAGTTACAATACTTAATTCATACTCATATTCCCATAATATATCTATATATGTAAGTCTAAGGGTGTAGTATTTACCTTTTGGAAGAAATCTTGCAAACCCTCCTTTGAGTTCTTGAAGGAATTTCTTGAAGATCTATGTGTTTTATGAGTAGATTTCATCAATACTAGTGTAGGAATGATGGAATTTCACACCAAGTTAATGGAGGTTTCTTACCTTGAAGATTGGGGTAGTTGAAGGTCTTGAGAGGGTGAAGGAAGACCCCAAAGTTCGGCCAAGATGAATGGGTAAAAATGAACCCCGAAATGAGTATATAATATCTTGGGCGCCACAGGTGGCGTTGGGCGCTACATGTGGTGCTGATTCCAGTATCTCAAAAATTTCTGGCACCACGGCTAGCGCTCGGCGCTACCTAGGATGCTGGTGATGGAAGGGACACGAAAACGGTCATAACTTTCTGTATACACCTCCAAATGACGAACGGTTCAATGCGTTAAACTAGACTCAAAGAGATTTAATCTGATAGGTTGTTCATCGCACAACACCTTATATAAATGGAGATATGCTTTTTCAAAGTGAGGTCTTGTGCATAATCATTTACAACTTTAGTCTATTATGAAATTTTCCAACTTGGCTTAGACCTAGGCCTCTCCTTAGACCCCAAATCACTTATAATATGACTTATACGCTTATTAACACATCCAATTGATATCCATTATATCATGAATCCTCATTTGCATGCAAGTTAAAATAATTAGCCTACATTAGCACCACAAAATCATAAATTACTTAGCAAAATCTTCTGGGGCTTTACAAATACGGCTTCCTGCGGAAGCCTTTGTGGTCCCTTGGATCGAGCCTGGATTGGGCCGATAAACTCAGGTCGTCGGGACCCTTACTTTGAGTTGAATGAAAGTAACGCTTTGATCCTTGAGACCGTGATTTATCACTTAGGCTCTACGGTAATCTTTGAGGGGAAATTTGCTCGGAGGCCCGGGGATAGGGACTGCCTTTGAGCTTTCGAGGGCAGTCCCCGAGTGGAGGTTCGTTCAAAACCGGACCCCCTGGAAACTTGATCTGAACTTAGCGTAGATAGCCTTAAGGCATTGTAGATAGATCCCGGTAGAGGGGTTGTCCGAACTCATACGGTACCCCGAGGCCAAGCCCATACGGGTAGAGTTTAAGTGATTATTTCCTTGGAGCCTAACTCCTTTTTGACAAAAATCCCCAAGGTCGGGTACCACCTTGAGTCTTGTAATGATGTCACTGGATTCCTTGAGCCTAACCTTTTTCTAATGGAGGTCCTCGAGGTCGGGTACCACCTCGGGACTTGCGATGATGCCATTGGCTTTTTAGAGTCTAACTTCTTTTTGATGGAGGTCCTCGAGGTCGGGTACGACCTCGAGACTGGCAATGATATTGTTGGCTTCTTAGGGCCTAATGTCTCTTTGATGGAGGTCCTTGAGGTCGGGTACTACCTCGGACTGGCGATGATATTGGTGGCTTCTTAGGGCCTAACTTCTATTTGGTGAAGGTCCTCGAGGTCGGGTACCACCTCGAGACTGGCAATTATATTGTTGGCTTCTTAGGGCCTAACTTCTCTTTGGTGGAGGTCCTCGAGGTCAGGTACCTCCTCGGGACTTGCGATGATGCTATTTTTTCCATATATAGGGTTGCTTCTACTTTTTTGGAGATCTCACCATTCTAAGTAGTTATCCTTCTTTTTCTGCGTTAAGTATTTCATTACTTCAGTACTAATGTATTTGCACGGATTCCTGCTTTAGTTCTCTAATTTTGCCATAGCCATGATTGCTATATCGGGGTCTGTTTAGTAGAGAGGAGAGAGTTCTGCCTCCGGTATTCAGGACCAACAAGAGTATAACTTGAAGGTTACTTCTTCGATAGGAGAAGAGCACCTTGAGTTAGTGAGAAAAGACTGCGGATGGGGGGAGAAAGTAGTGTTACATATATTTTCCCCGGATAAGGGCATCACAGATCGTGCCAATCGATTTTTGAATGTGTACACGTACCCTTTCACACTAGGCCCCCTTAATAGGGTTGTGCTCGACTTCTGTTTAAAGTATCGGGTTATCTTGGTGCAAATCCACCCATCGTTTTGGCGAACAGTGTTGATGATGAGATGTTTTGCGGAGAAGGCGACACTTGAACTTATGCTCAGTCATATTATTAGGTTGTACCGGCCCTTTCACCATCAAGGTCTACTAACTTTGCGATGTCGATCGACCACGCCCTTCGTTGTTGATGATGAGGAAGATGGAGACCGGGAGTGGATGAGTCACTTCATCCGAGTGCGGACCGCTGACATTATCCCCGTAGAGCTTATGACATTCCCTGAGGAATGGAACTATACACGTAAGTGGTGCATTCAGTGCCTTCTCAGTTTTGCCTATGGCGAAATCCGATTTCGTAACTGTGCCTTCTTTTCTTTTTCTGCAGCGATTTCATGGGCACCGAGCGACATTCCTGATTTGTCGGATTGGGTTCGGAAGTTGTTGACTCACTCAACCTATGACTATCGCAAGTGGTGAACTTTGTCCCGGGGCAGATGGGAAGCAAAACATCATGGTGCGTGTTGTACTATGTTTTCCTTTCCCTTCCTTTATTTGGAGAGGCATTTTCCCTTTATGCGTATTAATTTTGTTGTTGTAGGTATCGGAGGGCCTTCCCAGACGAGTCTGCGCTCCTCTGGAGAGGGGGAAGGGTTTCCAGCTTCCGGGCTAAAGAACAATAACAATAAGCGATATATGCTTTTTCAGGGCGATGGTGCTCAAAGCAAGGCAAAATATGATCGGGGATTCGAAGCGGAAGCATCGTTCGAGACTGCAATGTCTGTGGTTCATAGTTCTAGAAAGATGGTTTCCCCATTGCTATCGCCTTTTTTTTCATTGACAGTACTTCGAGGGATACTAGAAACCCGAGGTCACATACACCGAGCAATTATGCCTCGACCGGAGTCGACCATTTCAGAGCTGAGGGAACTATGTTGGCAGATGTGCGCTCGACCTTCAAGGAAGCCCAGCAACTTCACTTCGTGGTGAGTTTCAGCACAGGACTTTCGAGCTTTGCGTCTTCCCTTCCTTATTGGGTTTTCTTTTTCAGGCCTTCGACAAGCTTAAGTCTGGACTGCTTCATCGTGAAGCTAGGTTGCAGAAAGCTCCGGATGAGGAGAGATCACTTAGGCTCATTTTCGATGAAAAGGAAGTCGAGTTGGTACACTTACGGCATGAGGTGAGTCGGAGCTTGAATTATGAGAACCACTTGAAGGAGCAGGTAATTTTCTGTCCCGGGTGAGCGTGCATTCCGCCTTCTAGCTTCTAAGGCTAACGCTTCGTTTATTCCAGCTGCGGAAAAAGATGGAGGCCCTGGAGCGCCTTCGGGATGAAGCTGGTCGAGCCAAGAGTGAGCATGATGAGCTAAAAGCTCGGGCGGAGGCTCAGGCTTTAGAGGGGAAAGGTACTCTGGCTAAAGTTCCTGCTTTTGAGGCTCAACTTTGTTTAGCTCGTGATAACGTTTCAATCAAATGGATATGATTGCGAAGCTTGAGTCCGAGCTTTCGAAGGTCAGGGCTGAGATAGTTGATGCCCAGGCTGAAGCCGTAATGAGTCGAACTAAGACTGGCCAGGAGATGGCGATCTATTTGAAGGATGTTACCGATGCTCAAGCTAAGCTGAGAAGGATCCTCGACCGCGAAGAGAGGATTGAAGAATATGCTCATTGCAAATCTCGAAGAAAGACCCTCGAGGAGATCTGTGCTAGGGGTTTCGTCCTCTCGGAAGAGTTGACACGAGCGAGGTCGGACGAGCATAATGCTCGGTTACTTCTATCCGACACCGAAGAAAGCGAAGATGAGGTCGGCAGGCCGTAGCTCCCAGGGGATGTAGATTTCTCCATCTGTATATAGCATTTTCAAAGCATGTTTGTAGATGGATATTGCGTTTTTTCGCATATGTGTATAAAAGAAAACCTTGCGGCTTTATTTCTTCTGTATCTCTTTCCATCTCGAATTTGGCCAGGTGAACTGGTCTTTGAGTTGGTAGGAATCCTTAGATTCGTGATATGGCCTTAGGGCTCATTAGGCTGGCCCGTAGGCTCTTACGCGCTTGGTCAATGTGACCTTTTATGTGGGCTGGCAACAATGGCTCTTACGCCTTGCTCTTAGGCATATTTAGTTAACTATTTTGGGTTCAGTCTCTGAACCGGGTTTCGACTCGAGCTCATTCGACCCTCAAGTTTTGTATTTGTACGGGCTGGCGACAATGGCTCTTACGCCTTAGGCCTATGCGGCCTTTTAGTGTAGGTTGGCGACAAAGGCTCTTACACCTTGGGTCGGAGTGACCTTTTAGTGTGGGCTGGCGACAATGGCTCTACACCTTAGGTCGATACGATCTTTTAGTATGGGCTGGCGACAATGGATTTTATGCATTGGGTCGATATGACCTTTTATGTAAGCTTTATTTTTCCCTCGATAAGGATTTTTTGAAATAGTGTTTGCCTGACTCTTCGACGACTTAATAAAAAGCCTCGATTGTGAGTCGTTATATGGAGACGATCAAGCATCTCGAGAGGTTTGGCTCGGAGGCTGAGTATCTCGAAGCCGATGTTTTAGGATCTGACATGATCGAAGCTCTTTTTCTTGTATCAAGGGTAGCCTGTTTAACCGGTTCTTTTCGAAGTAGATTCGAAGTAATTGAAGGCCTGTGATTTTGTAGCGACGGTCGGGCGTCCCTAAGTCGCATTAGTTCGGCTGGTACAGCCTTGTGGCCGGAGTCATTTGTGTTCGACCGGAGCCTTTAAGTCCTGAATGAAGTAGTTTCGACATCTATATCGAGGGTATGCCTTTTTAGGGGTCTTACAAATTCGATATATAGCCGAAACTTTAAGATCGGGTTTATGCCTTTAGTGAGGTCTTACAAGTTTTACATGCCTTTGAGGTTTTACAGTTTTACATGTTTTTGAGGTCTTACAGTTTTGGATACTTGGTACAAGTATTGTTCATGCCTTGCTTGAGGTCTTACAGGTATTGTTGTTGCCTTATGTAGGTCTTACGAGACAGAGTCTGCCCGCTTGGGGTCTTATGGCCTCGGGTTTTCTATGAATTGTAATTGGTGACAATCCTCGAGTCATCGAGGGTATTTTGGCTCGGGAGTCGTTACTTCATGAACTTGGTTTTGCCTCATTGAGGGCTTACGATTTAGGAGATTTCGACCCTGAGGTCATGCGATTGTTGAGATTTTGACGCCAGTCCCCAAGTGTTCGGGACACTTTCGGCCTTGGAGACGTTTCATGATTTTCATGTTGCCTCGCTGAGAGATTATGAGTTTGGAGTCTCGACCTGGAGGTCGTTTAGTTGTTGAATTGTTGACGCCAGTCCTCGTGCTGGGGACATTTTGTTGGAGGAGTCATTTTCGCAAAGGTGCCGAGTTTCTTTTGGAGTGTGAGATGCTTTGATAAAAGATATTCTTCGATTAAGTGTACATGTTTTCGCCGTCGGGGGCCCGACTATACGGACATGGTTCGTTCGACCGTTTGGCCTGGTACATCATTTTCCTATTGGGACCCCATTTGGCATTTCTTGGTCTTTCCGGGTGGATGGCCTTCCGAGGGGATGTCCCCCAGTGTTCGAGGCTGATTGCAAAAGAAGCCTTGAATACTTGTTGAGTCTCCCTTAGGTAGCATGTGGATGTTGCCTCATTAAGAACCTTGCTAGTAAAAACCCTTTCCGGGATAAAAACTCGGTCGAAGGAAAAGAGTGCAACGGATGCTTTAGAACCTTAAGGTTTTCGCGCTGGGTTAGCGCTTTGACTGCTTCGGTCGGGCGTCTGCATAAGGGTTAGTGTGAAATATAAAATGAAAAGGGAAAGGGTTATACCTTAATGTGGGATCTGCCGGCGACATTTCTAGGTCTGATATGTTCTACTCGCTTGTGACGAGGATGCGGTACGGTCCTTTGCTTTGTTTAATCGGGCTTAACCTAAGATGTAGTTTGATTACCCTTTGGCCCCTTTGCGGGTAGAGGTATTGGTGTCAGTTCCACATCGTGCACCGCAAACATTTCTCTTGCCACAGGTTGTTCCCCGTAGACGGTTTTAATTCCATCCTTTTTTGGGAATTTCACCATTTGGTGGAGGGTGGAGGGTGGATGGTACTGCTTTCATGCAGTGTATCCGCGGCCTCCCAAATAAGGCGTTGTACCTCATGTCTCCTTCGATGACATGGAATTTGACATTCTAGGTTGTGCGGCGGCGTTGACTGGAAGGGTGATTTCTCCTTTCGTTATTTCACTTGCCATGTTGAATCCGTTGAGGACTCGAGTGGCGGGCACGATTTGGTCAAGAAGTCCGAGCTACTCTATTACCCTCGACTTGATAATGTTGGCTACCTGGATCCACGAGTACACGTTTTATTTGAAAAGTATTTACAAGAAAGAGATTACCAGTGCGTCATTGTGGGGTTGAGACAAGGTCTCGGTGTCCTCTTCACTAAATGTGAGCGCATCCTCGGATATATACCCCTGGGTTTGCTTTTCTCTGATGATGGATATTTTGTCCTTCTCATCACGGGTCCCTGTGGGGAATCGATGCCTCCCAAGATCATGTGGATGACATGTTGTGGCTCATTTGTTTCGTTTTTCTTGGCCGCCTCTCTTTCTCGGAACTGATTTTTGGCTCGGTCACTGAGGAATTCCCGGAGGTGACCTTTGTTAAGTAGTTAGGCTACCTCTTCTCGGAGTTGGTGGAAATCCTCGGTCCTGTGGCCGTGCGTGTTGTGAAATTCATATACTAAGTTATGATTCCTTTGTGAAGGATCTGATTGTACAGGCCTGGGCTATCTGGCGTCCCTAATTTTACTGATGACGAACACGATGTCTGATACATCGACGTTGAAGTTGTATTCTGATAAGCGAGGTGCCTCTGTTGGCCCTGCGTTCCTATTGAATCCGGCTCTGTTGACGAGTCCCCGAGGATTCAGTCCCTGGTCTATCCTTCGATCGTTGCGAGGCGGGTTGCGCCTCGGGGCGTTCCTTCTATCTTCGGTGTATGACTGATATCTTTCTTTGTTTGGCTTTGGCTCCTTCGCCAGAAGCCTGCTTGTGTATACTGAGCCCGAGGGGGGCTCCTAGCTGGTCATCTTCGACCCTGATCTTTGACTGGTATCGGTTGTGGACGTCCGACCAGGTCACAACGGGATACTAGACCAAATTCTGTTTCAACTGCTTTGAAGCCACTGAGCTTCTTTCATTCAGACCTTGAGTGAAGGCCAGTACCACCCAGTCATCAGAGACCGGTGGTAGTTCCATTCCTTCAATTTGAAAGCGAGACATGAATTCTCACAGCACCTCATTCTCTCTTTGCTTGATTTTGAAGACGTCAGATTTCCTTGTGGCTACCTTGATGACCCCAGCATGTGCGTTTATGAAGGAGTCTGCCAACATGGCAAAGAGTCTATGGAGTTAGGAGCTAGGTTGTGGTACCACATCATGGCCTCCTTCGAGAGTGTTTACCCGAACTTCTTTAGTAAGACGGACTCGATCTCTTCGTCCTTTATGTCATTGCCCTTAACTGGCAAGTGTAAGCAGTAACGTGCTCATTAGGGTCTGAGGTCCCGTTGTATTTTGGGAGGTCTGGAATTCTGAACTTCTTTGGAAGGGGTTTCGAAGTCGTTTCCTCTGGGAACGGTCTTTGTATGAACTTCTTCGAATCCACACCTTTCAGGACCGGGGGTGCGCCCAGAATTTGGTCGACCTTGGAGTTGTAGGTCTCGACCTTCTTGTTGTTGGCTTTTATCATTTTCTCGCCCGATTTGATCCTTCTGGTGAGGTCCTTGAGCATTTTTACGATGACGGGATTGGCCATCGACCGGTTATTGCTCGATCTCTCCGGTACCTATTCAGCTGGGGGAGCTATCCCCGGTGCTACCGTGCTAGGAGTTTTCTCGTGACTTTGAAGTTGAGCAATAGCCAGCTATTGTGCCTGCAACATTTCAAAAATAACATGAAGGCTAACCTCTCGTTCTTCCCTAGTTGGGGTTTTCTGAGCTTCTTGTTGATCCCCTTGGTGAACGCTCCTATCAGTGTGGGAGCTTATGTCGACCTGTTGGGTGTCGCTCGAGACTGTGTCCGCCGGAATTGGTCCTGGTGCATTCTCAAGGTTTCGTGATGGCACACCAACACCTGGAGCAGCCACACCGTTTTCTCAGTGCTCCTCAAGATTGTTGTTTTCACCTCCATTCACTGAGTTAGACATTTCAACCTGAAATCGAAGATCTTGGACAAGAGAAAGTGTGAAAGATAACTAGCGTTATGTAGTAAAACTAGCAAGAAAATAATCATTATTATTTTTAGCCCCACTGTGGGCGCCAAACTGTTTACCATGAAAATGGTAATAACAATTAAATTTGATTATGGGACTCTACAAATACGTGATCTATTTTTATGCTAGTTGTTAAGCAGTTGGTGCTAAGTATGTGAGACTTAGAAACGAAATAAGAGTTAAGGATAAGGTGATAACTGAACCGGTAAGTTAACAATCGGGGCCTCGAGCTAGTCGATTCGGGGTCTTGAGCTCGTCGATTCGGGGCCTCGAGGTCGATTCCGGAGCTTGGCTGTGAACTATCGAAGGTGGTCGAAGTATGGCTAACAGTTATAATAAAATCAACGAAGGCTCTTTATGGCCAATGATAAGCAATAAATGATGAACAATAATGAAGATAATGAACGGAAGCAATAATATCAAGAGAATGTTCTTGTATATTTCGTGTGGAGTAACTGAAGCAACAGAGGTTTATAAAATGACAAGGATCCCCTTTATATAGGAGGGAAGTCCCAACATACTACAAAAATGCATTGATTGCAAAGATATGGGGATGAGACAGCTAGATGACACCCTGATTCAAGGTTAGGGTAGTCTACTAGGCTCTGTCAGTGCTAGTCGTGTACCTTGAAAATTCCCCATTTCTACCATAGTCGTGGTCAACATTATCCCAAAGTCGGGCGTCGACGAACCTCGAGGGAGGAAACTCGACTATAGCCTTGTAGGCTCGAGGCTTCGAGATGATCTTCTGAGGCACGCCGATGATGAGGAATTGGACCCTCCGATTTCACCGTATAAAATTGCAAAAACAAAAACAAAAAAAAAAGAGCTTACCTATACACTCTCTCGATACTCTAAGTGCTACTTATTTAATAGTATCTCATTGACTTTTAAACATAAAAGTTGCCAATATCAAAGTGCTTAACATCATTTTCATTACTTAGCAATAGGGGTGTATATGGGTCGGGTTAGTTCGGATTTTACAATTATCAAACCAAATTAATTGTGTCGGGTTATTAAATTTAAAGACCAAACTAATAAAACTCGGATTTTTTTCTCTCGGTTTTTCTCGGGTTTTCGGATTTTTTCCGGTAAAATCTTCGTAGAACAAAATATATAAATTGTGCTTAAAATATTTCTTTAATCCTAGTAAGATACAACTATATAAAATATTTTACAAGAAAATAATACAAAATATGAGATGTGTCATGGCATTATCCTAAAATATTCAACAATAAAGACAATAAATTATGTAATGTAAATATTGCTAATTAAAAAGTCATAATAAAAATAAACATTATCTAAAAGTACTAAGTCATGCTAAATTAAGTAGACTAATAAGGGAGTATTAATTATATGACTAAACGATAAATAAAAAAAATAGGTTATGCATTTTTATCTAAATTATTGCAAAACAAAAAAAATAGATATTCAATACATTCTCGTTCGTAGTATTGAATTGAATGTCTTTTATTAGCATTAATATTGATTTGATTTTGGTTTGGGACTTTGTTAGCATTATTTAATTTACTAATGTTAATGGCTATAAAACTTATTGGAACATTTAAAAGTTCTAAGTCCAACCTTGAAATAATACCTTAAAAGATAAAATTATAAAAAAATTTAAGAAATATTTATAAATTACATCACAATAAGTATATTTATATATTAAATATATCTAAAATTTCTATATATGTAATGTCGGGTTGGTTTGGTTTCGGTTTGACTTTCTTTAATTAAAATTAAACCAAACCAATTATGGTCGAATTTTGTTTCCAACACCAAATCATAATCGAATTTTTTTTTCTCGGTTTGACTCGAATTATCGGATTGATGTAGTTTGTCGGTTTCCTTTGTACAGCCCTGCAGTTAGCGGTTCATATCACCTTTCAACGGGGTCCTTTATTAATGTCACAATTTTAATTATACGTGATTGTATTTGGTTCAACATGAAGTTTAGAATTTCAACTTGATTTTCTATCATTTCATCAACTGCGGAATATATGAAATTTTTTTCGATACAGCAAAATATGTTAATGCAAAAGTTATTTAACCTAAAATTAGTTTCATAGGCCAAATTAGTTAATTTTGTATTTTTAGGGCACAAACAATCAATTTGACTCACTTTATGTATTATAAATAATAAAAATTGATAATAACAGCAAGTAAAGAAATCAATCAAATAAAATATAAAGAAAATGAAAGACAATTCTTATTGATCAAGATAGCTCCTATTTCAGATCACTTTCTGATTGATTCGAGCACAATGCAACGATACAGTATAGGAGAAATGGGACTTAATTAAATAGCAAGATTATTCGTAGTCGTTGTCATAATATCTCGCCTACCGATTAACTGTGTTTTTCGCACGTTACGTTGATAATATGTAGGAGTAACTGCTTAGTGAGGTACTCCCTCCGGTCCAAAATAAGTGATTTTTTCAGATTTCAAGAATGAATTAAATATATACACTGTCGTATAGATTGAGAATTGGCAGATGATGGTTTTTGGAGATTTTTTGTACAAAAATTTAAATCCATCATTGAAGGACTTTGAAGCTTGAAACTCATAACTTGCTTTGTTTGAGATTTTAGTTATTTTGATCCGATACGGTATAATATATTGAACTTCCAATATAATATATTGGAGTTCCAGTATAATATACTGGTCCAGCATAATACGCTAGAAGTTCATACACAGGTGCTCCAATCTCCAATATATTATGATGGAACTTTTTGTGTGTTGAAGTTCCAGCATAATATGTTGGAAGTTCATACAGAGGTGCACCAATCTCCAGTATATTATGTTGGAACTTTCGTATTACAGTAAAATAGTGGCTATTTTTTAATGACTTTGCAAACTCTGGCTATTTTTCAATGACCAGTCCGAAAACTGGTTAGCCCGTGCTAAAATTGCACGGGCGCCCTATTTGATCACCCCCATTTAACCTATACCCATTTTTTTTAAAGTTTTAACTTGTACCCACTTTGTAAATAACTTCATTACTCTTTCTCATCCTCCTTCTCCTCCTTGTTTTCTTTCTCCTTCTTCTTCTTCTTTGCTTCTGCTGCTGTTGGTGCTGCTATGAAACTTCAGTTCATAGGGATGAATTTTCTGCTGTTGTTGGTGCTGCTATGTTTAGTAATTACAATACTGTCAACGTTCAACAACACTGTTGTTTATGAATTTTTAACTTAAAAGTTCTCTTGTCTCTATCTACCTATAATACAACTCATATGCATAATACCATTAAAATGGCTTGCTCTCAAATAGTGACCAAAGATTGGAGTCTTTGGGTGAAAAACATTAGTGTTTATACGTAATTTTTGTCTTCATCTATAACATGTTATCATTCTTTATAATCTGCCTTTTTTTGCATATTGAACCAAACTATTGATATTCTTGTGGATGTATAGCCTTATTTTAAGAGCTCCTAAGAATGCTCAAGTTCAGCAAATATAAACAAAAACTTCAGCTCCTAGAATGCTGAAGTTTAGCAAATACAAAACAAACTTCAGCCCTAAAGTTCATCACAAACATAACAAAACTTCAGCTAAAACATGCTGAAATTCAGCAAATATAGAACAAAACTTCAGCTAAAACATGCTGAAGTTCAGAAAATACAGAAGAAAACTTCAGTTACTAGAATGCTTAAGTTCAGCAATTACAAACAAAAACTTCAGCCAACACATGAACTGAAGTTTGCCATTTGCACTATGAACTGAAGTTTGCATGATTGCCTTAATCATGCAAACTTCATGCAAAAATATCTGACGTTTTGCTACACTTCAGGCAAAAGATTTTGCTACTTCAGGCTCGTATGCCTGAAGTTACGCGAAAAGTGGGTACGCTTGCAATTGTTTTTGCAAAGCGGGTATAAGTTAAAACGTAACCCAAAAAGCAGGTATAGATGCAAATGCATACGCTATTTTTACCTAGGATTCAAGATAATTGTAGCCCAAAAGGAAGCAGGAAAAAAGGTAGAAATGACACCAGGTAGCCACTATAAAAGACTGCTATTTAAAAATTAGCCAGTGCGTACTGAATTTCAGTTTTTCCGTTCAATTTTCAAGGACAAAAATGCCCTAAATTTTTCTAAAGTTAAGATTTTTAATTTAAAATTTTAGGACAAAAATAAATATTGGCAAATTTCTAAATAGCATCCCTGAAAATGGGTATCTGTGTGCTTGCCCAGGAAAAAAAGGGAAAAAAACAAAGAAAAGACACGAGTTGAAACTTATTGTCGCAGTCACTATCCTCTTGATTCACTGACTTATTGCAGGAACTCGAAATTTTCTTACCAAATATACACTCAACAAGCCAATTTTCTCATCTAAGAAAATAATTAAGATAGAAGTAAAGCCTACACCAATTTAGGAGCTTGCGCGTTAGATGCTCCTAAATAAACAGCAGTAATTTTATTACCATTAAAATGATACGAAAACATATACTTTCCTCGTCCCAATTTAAGTTACTAATATTAAAAGATGTCTTTTTTTTTTTTGGAATTGACTAGAGATAAAAAAGTGCATGTAAATTATGGCGGAGAGAATATAAAATACGCCCTCACATGCTTACCAGGTGAGGAAACTCACCCAATGTGAAGTTTTTTGTGTTTAAACGACACATTAGAAATGAGGGTGAAGTGTTCAAAAGGACCAAAGCTGAGATGAGGTGTTAAAATAAAACAATTGGAGTCAATTAAGAGGGGTTGAAAATTCTACGGAGAGCTTCTATAAGACTGAAGGACAAGACAACTAGTATTCCTATCCTATTTACATAGTCAAAAGATATTCCAAGAATATTTTACATTTTCCAAGAAAATTTCACAAAATTGGGGTGAAACAACAGAACCTGTAGAACTATAAATTATTGCACAAATAGTGGCGATGGCTGTAATAAATATGGTAATATGCAATGAGATGCATAATCGCGCTCTACTCCCCCTTGCCATAAATTAATAGGAGAGACCACCGAGGAAATGAAGTTGGCATTGAAAGCGAGAGAGAACTCTATCGTCAAAAGGTAGGGGTAAGGTTGCGTACACATTAGCCTCTCCAGACCCCACTTGTGGGATTACACTGGATTTGTTGTTGTTGGTGATGGTGGTGGTGTATTGAAAACGAGAGGGAAGAACTTATTGTGCCAGCAAGATCAACTCCTCATCTTCTTATTTGATTTTAATCCAGAATGGTTTTTGTTTCTTTTCTTGCCAATCTTTTCTGTCTCCGGCTCGAAATGCTTCTCAAGCTTGAATTTGTTGGATTTTACACTAATTACACCACCAGGAACTATCTTCCCACCACCATTCTGGAGAGCATTTTCAAAATCAGCTTCTCTGTCCACTATAGCGAACTGCTGAATTAGTTCTGGGTCCAACAAACCATCCGACTTGGCTTTCATCTCATCCTACATACAATCTTAGGTAAGTAGAGAACTTTCCAGGCGGGGGAAAACTTGCAGAGACATTAGCAAGTATTTTCAAACCTGGACTTTCTTTGCAGCATCGCGGAGATCTTCATCCACAGATATAGTATGTGGTTCCATCTTAGTCTAAAAACAAGCAAGAAAAGAGAAATGTTCAGCAAAGACAGATGATCAGAAGATAAGCAGATACAGGGCCTCAACTGCTCTTTGATTAATAATAAATTGTTCATATTTTGAGGCAAACTAACACAAGAAATGTTGGAATATTTGCTTATGTTGACCAATTGACGCACAGCATTATGGCACATGCAGATATTGTTCGCTTGCTAGAGTTAGATTATTTCAACCGCTCTTAGCATAGGACGTACGCGAGAGTGAAATATAACTCATCTACTTACCGCTTTAAGCCGAGATACAGTTGAGTCAATTTCTTTCGATGTTAAATTATTTAGGTATTTGCAAAGCCTCTTCATGACTTTCATGAACAAGGATAATATCTGCTGCCTTTCCAAATTCATTTCTCCCTGTAAAATAAGAATTAAAAAGAGTAAACTCAGAGCACTGGAATTCCTTATTTTGGATGCAAAGGATAACTAGCGGCCTAAACAAAAAGGAGAAGGGTATTTCACTGCACACGGTCTGACAGAGTGGAATAAACTATTAAAACAAAGACTAGCAAACCAGCAAACCTCTATTTCAGGGATGTCTTTGTGCTGCAGGCCATAGCAAAGCAAAAGGGAAGCCTGGGCATATGAAAGTGAAACTGGCAAATGCTCCAAAAAATACACACGTGCAAGTTTTTGAGCAACATCTCGAATCTGTGAAAAAATCGATCATGCAAACAATTAACATGTAAAATAAGCAAAAAAAACAAATGTCAGGCGCTTTTGAGATATTTAAATATCGCAGAATTAAAGGAAAGGTAGTTTTATCCTCCTTAGATGTTATGTCCACAGACAAAATATTGGGCACTTTTGAAGGGTTTTTTGTGGCCACATCTTTTATCCTTCATTTCTTTCCCCAGTATTATTATTCGTCTTTCTAATTCTATGCACCGGATAACATGCCCCTTCATGATCTCCATGCTTAAAATTCTTCAGATATCAAATGTCTAATTATTGGATTTTCTTCCCATGTATCAAATTAGAACTTCAACCTTTATAACTGAAGACCTAGACACAAAACAGACAAAGAGAGGACAACCATGCACCTGCTGACCTGCTATTAAATTATAAAGAAATATAACCGACATATTTCACATATCATTTTTGGTTCAGAATTTTCTTGTTACCAAAAGTAATATGTACCAATATGAGTAACCTAGAAGTGAATTCCAGTTGATTAATGGTGCTTCAAATTGGAGAGATGCACAACTTGAAGCTCTTTTTGGTGTTTCAAGTTGTTCAAGCATGTTTACCATTATGTTTTTCTTCTTAATCACAAGCTCCATATGATTGTAGATACTGAAACATACATCTCAATGGTAGCACCACCAGAGAATATTCTATCACTACTTGATATAGCATATTTTCACTCTCATCACTAATTGAGATCTAACCAGGAGAAGTCAATCAGGTTGTTTGAGTGGCTCAAAGTACTCAGCGTTTTTTCTATAATATGACTGTTGGTATAGGACGTCCCCCGACTTAAACATTTTGACAAGTAACAACTGTACTACTAGATATCTTGCTTCACTACTTAATATAATGTATTTCCTCACTAATCAACTCATATCTTACCAAGGGATAGTCAATTAGGCTATTTGAGTAAGCTTCAAGCCTCTTCATCTCATGAGGTTCCAAAACAAACTTCATGAAGTTTAAGAATTCACTTGAAGCAGAAGCAGTAGGGTCCTGCTCGACAAAGTTGATCTTCGGATCAAAGACACTGCACGATTATGGCCATCATAAGAATATGTAAAGAGACATACATATTAACTAAACACCAAAATATTCAATTTTACCTCATCGCAAGCTTGTAGTTCATCTTCCGGTAGGTAGAACCCAACATTTCGACTAACCTTCGCTTGTATTCTGAGAATGTTATAGACAACATCAATATATCGAAAGAAAAAAAAAAAAAAAGAACTAATAGAATAAATATTAGCTACTACAAGATCTGCAGCTAGTTAGATTGACGGGAAGCGGATAGAAAGGAAGGGAGATATTTAAGTGAGGGGGCAACATATGAAAACTTGTATATCTCTGTTTTCTCCAAAATTTGAACCGGAGTGAGGAAGACAATTTTCACCTCCTCGATGAGATTTTTCATAATTCCAGAGGTTGTTTGTAATAAGAAGTCACTACTCTCTTGACAATGTAAAAAAACTAGGGAACATATATTAGGAATCATAAAATTTTTGTTCCTTTTTATAATTGCAAAAGATTCTTCCATCTCCTTTAAATTTTCGAGAAGAACAAAAGCAACTGATACCTCGGTAGTAGGGACCATAAAAGCCCCACTCATCTGACCCAGCAGCTTCAACATCATCATTTCTCAAAGCCTTCAAGATCATGCATGTGTATTCGCCAGTTACGCTGTTCTGATTCATCCAATCATATGTCTGATCATAATTAGTCCTCAATAGCAAACATCTAAAGAGAATTTCAGGAACAAAGGACTCCAAGACTTACCGGGGCATTGCCTATGAAAAATGGAGCAAACTTATGTTTTCTCCAAAAGCGGAAGAGATCCAAGGTAAGTCCAAATGAGACCCCAAGGTAATGGAGCCTTTCAGGCCGTCTTTCACGTAATGGGACAAGCAAAGGAGGAAGATCTGTTCTCGATGTTATATTTTCTTCGAGCAAAGAGAACTGAAAGGAAGGTAGTTTGAATTCAAGAACAATTACCTAAAAAGGTTCTAATTCCAGATAGAAGTTTTCAAGATTTTTCAACCATCTCACTTTCCATATTACAGAAAATGGTCAATCAGAAGGCCTTAACATATTATATCATGCACTACAAAGTGCTACGCAGACAAACCACATCAACATGAAGCAAAGACAGATTCAGTGAGGAATAGTGTTATGATTTAACATTGTTAAAAAGAAGTACCTTTTGCAGTTTTCGAACACCCAAATGATAACAGGAAAGCCCATAACCTAAAGCACAAGTTGCAAAATTAGATCAAATAAGAATACCTTCTCTGCAGCTTCAGTTACATTGACTTGCGGAGTCTCCAGAGTATCTTCTGTCTCTACTTCAGATAATTGAGTCAACTGACCCTCAAAGTACCTATTAACAGTAAATTAACTTATTGTGCGTCAAAAAATCCGTGCAGGAAAGATAAGCAATAACCTACTACGTGAACGACGAATAGAAGGAAAAAACAGAGTGGAGAAGAACTGGCTTTTAATTTTGATACATATATATATCCTCACTATTTTCTATTTACCTAATATGTAACACCATCCTTATTTTCTATTTACCTAATATGTCCTCACTATCTTATCAAAAGTGAGGACTTTTCTGTACTTTCATTAGATAAATAAAAACCAAACAAACCCACCTCTATTCTTCTCTCATCCCCCGTCTCTTTCTTTCCTTACCCTTGTGAATTTCTCGCCGCTACGGCAAGCTCCACTCAGGTTTCAGTTCAAGTCTCTTTATTCTCACATTAGATAAAAATTAAAAGACACAAACTCAGAGCATTTTGGTATCAAATGATAATCACTGAAAGATGAATGCCACCCTTTTTACAGTAAAAGTAATTTCTGCGAAGTAAAATTTGATAAATATCAGAAAATACTTGCTTTCAGTGCAAACATATGAACTGAAAGGATGGAATTACTTAGAACTGTCACATCATTGACTGGAGAATTAAAGTAGGTGATAATGACTTGAACTCTCTTTCTCTTTAGGGCATTTCTACTTAAAATCTCTCTTTCCGTTTTGCTTCTCTGACCATTGAAGGGATCTGAAGTGATTACCATTTGGCTTTATAGTCCCTTTAACTTGACTTTTTTTCCTTTATATAGTTTTTCATAAAAGTCTTGATGATTACCCATGAACAAACTATTCTTGATGATTACCCAAACAAAGAGATTACTCCTTTTTTTAATAGAATGATGACAGTCAAACAAAGAGTTTACTGTTAAGTTCAATGTATGGGAGAAAAGGGCTTCTAGCTATCCAAAAGCTGCCTTGATAACATGAGCGCTCTCCCTTGATAACATGAGGGCTTCTTTTCTCCATTTTAAAAAATTATTTGTCTTGGTGATGGATGAATTGACTCGACATAATCAAGGGGATGTACCTTGGCGTATATTATTTGCAGATGACATAGTATTGATTGACGAGACACGGGATGGAGTTAACGATATACTGGGGGTTTGGAGATACACCCTAAAATCTAAAGGTTTCAAGTTGAACAGGACTAAAACCGAGTACATGGGAGTACATGGAGTGCGAGTTCAATGACGCATCACATGAGGCGAATGGAAGTGAGGATTGATATACAAGTCATCTCCAAGAGAGGAAGCTTCAATTTTCTTAGGTCAATAATCCAAGGAAACAGAGTGGGGAGGATGAAATGGAGACTTGCATCCGGTATCCTATGTGATAAGAATTTGCCACCAAAATTTAAAGGCAAGTTGTATATAGTGGTTATTAGACCGACTATGTTGTATGGGGCAGAGTGTTGGCCAGTCAAGAGCTCACACGTTCAGAAAATGAAAGTAATGAAAATGAAGACGCTTAGATAGATGTGTGGCATACTAGGAGAGATACGATTAGAAACGAAGATACACCGGGCAAAGTGGGAGGGGCCTCCGTAGTGGACAAAATGCGAGAAGCGAGACTAAGATGGTTCGGGCATACGAAGAGGAGGAGCACAGATGCCCCAATGAGGAGGTGCGAGAGGTTGGCAGTGATAGGTCTAAGAAAAAGTAGGGTTAGACCGAGGAAGAATTGGGGAGAGATGATTAGATAGGATATGACACATCTTTAGTTCACCGAAGACATGACCCTAGATAAGAAAGTATGGAGGTCGAATATTAGGATAAAAAGTTAGTAGGTAGTCGAGCGTTTTCTCTCTTTTCTAAGGGAGACATAATTCTAGTTTAGAGCACCTTATTTGCTCCCTCTTCCTCTTATTATATTATTATCATCATCATCATCATCATCATCTTATGCTTCAATTATATCACTACTGTTGTTTCTTTTACTTTGGTTACCTCAACTATTTTGTTGTCAATACTTTTCTTTTCTTTAGTATTTTCATCTTAATTTTTTTTTACTCTTGTATTTTTCAAACCTGATTGTAAACGCTTTTCTTGAGCCAGAGGTCTATCGGAAACAACCTCTCTACCTCACAAAGTAGGAGAAAGGTCTCGTACACCTCACTCTTCCCAGACCCCACTAGTGGGGTCACACTGGCATATTGTTGTTGTTATGGTGCTAACCTACTACACTCTCTCTATCTCTTCCCCCCACCCCCACTCATATATATATATATATATGTGTGTGTGTGTGTGTACGTACATGCATGCAGCACCAGTATGCATAACAAGCAACGGCCTGTGGAGTAGCTTAATGTTTCACAAGTTATAGAAAGCAAAGGTGATCAAAGCAACTATCAAAATCATATGGAAACCGGAAGATGTGAGCATTGTTGTGAAATTTGAAGCTACCTGGTTAGGAGTTCAACGGCAGCAGAACCATAACCCATCTGCAACACCACAGTGAGACATGGTTAGACTTGGACATGCTGATAAAGGAAATAAACTGATCGAAAATTATCAAAAACCTCCCTCCATGTCTGCTTTTAAACACAAACCTCCATTGTCGTAAGGTATGCAGACTGCCCCCAATTTAAACGTTTTTCAACGAGATGGGTTAAGATGACAAGACTTCTGTCATATTCTAAATCTATCTATTTGCAGCTTTAATTATTAGTGCTAAATTTTGTATCGCAAATCCCCTTAAATTCTTTTTATACTACAAAATTGGTGTGAAAACTTAGTTAATATCTTTACCAATAACAAAATGTAAAATAAAATCTTCTTTCCCACATGGATAGAATAAATCAACAAACAATGACAATGGGTTCAGTGGACCGAGAAGTACTTCTGTATTTGGTCGGCAATAAACATTTTTTGCTCAATGATTTTGAGAGTGTGAAGCAACAAAAAGCGACAAGGGCTCGTTTCGCTCAAAGTGTGAAGCGAAGCCCTACCTTCATTGAAATGAAGTGCAATTTTAAAAAAAAATCAAAATAAACCTTAGAGCACATGAAAAACACAGAGAGAAGAAGAAAAACAAATAAATAAAATTCAATTAAATTAACAAACTAAAAAAATGGAATAATTTAAAAATTCAATTAGATTAACAAAGTGAAAAAAACAGAGAGAAGACAAATAAATAAATAAATTCAATTAAATTAACAAACTGAAAAAAAAAAATAGAACAATTTAAAGAATTCAATTAAATTAACAGTAAAACAAAAAGACAAACAAATAAATAAAAGAAGAAGAAATTATTCTTTTCCTTTTCTCTGTAAGAAAATAAAAAGTCCACCTTTTTTAAATAAAAAATGCACGCCTCCCTCACTGAAGTAGCTGCACACGGTTCATGCTCCAGTGGACGAAACGCTCGCTTCATTAAAACCACTTCGCCTCAGTCATCTGAAGCAGACTACCCTTAGCTTTACCGCTTCAACGCTTCCTCCAACACTGTTGTTGCCTTCTTAAGGTTTTTGTTTAAGTACTATAATTATACTGTAATCTATTCTTTAGGATGTAATGTTTTGGCTTGCTTGGTTTTACACATGTAAGTGAATTTAATTTTTTTAGTTTTAAATTGGTTACATTTGACAAATACAACAGTATATGCAATTTTAATAGAAGTATCCTGCCATATTATCAAGTGCATGAAGAATAGTAATTAAATATTAATACGAAATGTAGAATGAAATTCTTGAAGTTGAAAGTTTCTCTTTTCCTTGGTCTCTTCTTGCAATATCAAACTATCTGTCTTTTAAGGCGAAACAAGGAGGTTACCCTAACATCTTAAACCACGAAGGAGATCAATATTACACAGATAAACCTAGATGGAGGTCTCAGAAGTTTTTCATAAATTTTTTGAATTGGTAAGCATTACCCTCATGGCACTCGGATGTGTGGCAATGCGTACGATGCGGGCACCTGAAAGGCTTGGGAATACATCATCAGTAAACTGCTGGGAGAACTTCCAAGGTATCTGATCTCCAAAGGGCTGGTGACCTTCCCTCAGAGCTCTTTTAGCCGACTCTTGGGTGATTTGCCCCTCAAGGCAGACCTGTGTGTTTAAGTCAAATTAAGACGTAGATCAAAAACTCTTAGTGCTGCTTCTTTGATTCAAAGAAACTGTTAAGTTGAAATAAATACCACCTGTTTAATTCTCAGAAGAACTAAATTGAACCAGAAAAAAGAGCACAAAGAAAAAGTAATCTCTATCAAGTATAACAAATAAGGCTTATGATATCGTGAGAGATAAACACAGACAATGTCATTGTCTGGGATCGAGGCCAACGAGTACGGTCCTTATCAGAAAGGACTTACAAAATCAACCTTACATGATTGACTTATCAAACAAAACCACTAACCTGGATGACACATAGAATATCAGGAAGACGATTTTCTGATTCATCAACAGGGCCTGTGAAAACAATAGTTAGGCGCTCTTGCATTTACTTAATGCGGAATTAATCAATTATGTTCTATTGAAAAAGTATCAACTGGTTTTAATCATACCTAGTAGCACAAACAAGTGGTGAGCTGGAGCATCAGCCATCAATTGTAAATCATTTGGAGAATTTTTGTAATGCGAAGCAACATAGAGGGCCATCATTCGCTGCAAATGTTTCAATGCAAAAGGATCACAATATATCAAAGTTGACCAAGCAAAAATAGCCTAATGGTAAACAATACAGTACTTCAAGAGGAAAGGTGATTTACCTGCAGAAATAACTCACTATCTTTATGATAAGAGAAAAGTGTGTCCCGGTTAACGTAGTAGAGATCACAATCACCCGGTTGCGGTAACCTGGTGAAAAAAAGAGAATTGTAACTGGAGATAAAGCATGGTTTACTTCTGTAGGAACTAGGTTAAGACTTAAGCCAAAGAAGTTTTACCTTCTGATACTTGGGATAGTATTTGCAACATCCAAACAGAGCAAAGCATTAAGCCATCGTTCAATGCGATCGCCAGAAGCATATCTAATGGATTCGCTCAATTCTATCTTTTTAAAAAGCCGACCTACATTTGAGGGGAAAACTTAGATTTTAAACAACTAGATGAAAGAAACAAGATTTTGCACAGACCTTTGACAATTGATCATTCCACTACTTCAAACATCGATAATCATGAGAGGCAAAACTACATCATAGAAAAAGAGTGACACTTATGAATGAACAAAGCCCTTAGAGAATGCAATATTTTTAAAGACAAGAGCATATTGTCAGCATTTAATTAAATTGGGACGTCCAGTCATAGGAAACTTTCCATCATTTAAATTCACAAGTGGACCTGCAAGACCTTTGGAGTTGGAATATTTTAAAAGCATGTATTATAAGTATTTATTACTGGGAGGTTGTTGTTGTAGTATTATACGTATTTACTTTGAATAACTCCAGCCTTATTCACCAAAATTCTCGGTTTTAGTTGCAAACATTCAGTCATAGACCTGTATTGCCCAAGGCACAATTTAAGGCATGAATTAAGATAAGAAAGACTGTTATTTCACAAAAACAAGCACAATTCCAGATGTATCTCCTGGCTTTTAGTAACTATAAGGAGTTCCGAACCCAATAGCAGTGCTCTCTCATCTCAGTTTTCTTTGCTTACATAGTTCCTCCTGACATTAAATTTCAGGCCACATGGACTCTACACACCATAAGTCGAGTGATGACTAGCAAAACTGGAGCTGAAATACCTGAAAGTGCATTGTCTGCACTTTTGGACTTCTGACTTTGTTCCTCTAGTTGCTGCAGCAACTTCAATGATAAGGATCTTCCAGTACCTTCATAGCTTTAAAAAGATAACAAGAATAGATTCATCATCAGCGCCGTTAACCCCAGGGTAAAAACACAAGACGGTTCAGAAATATTCTTTTCCTGTATAAGTGAGTAAGAAGCAAAACTACTAGAAGAAACATATATTGGTAAAAGCAGGTTCTTTGGTGTAAGAAACAAAACTAGAAGAAGCACCATATATTGGAAAAGGAGGTTCTTTGGAGAGCATAACATTACTAGATGGAAACTAAGCAGAACACTGCCTCATACCCGTTCACAGTTGATGCAAGGAAGACGAGGTATGGACCAAGCAAAGATCTGACAACAGGTAATGGAATAGCTGCTGCTTCATCAACCACCAACAATTCCACTTGTGATAGCTTTTCATGCTCATGTGGTAGTATATACTGGCATTGCATAAATGATGCAGAGAATATCAGAAACTCAGACAAAAGGAAAATTAATTGCATTACACATGATAAAGTACATCAATGATCGGATACTTGCAAAAACGCTTTGTAAATAATGAACAGTACGGGTGTAAAAGATACATATGTTTGTAAGAATAGGAAAAATATTAGTTTAATAATACCAATATATTGACAACCTTAAGAGAACGCAGAAGCACAAGAGAGAAATACAAGAAATCTAGCCAGCATACAGAAATCACCACCAAGAGGAATTAAATTAGAGCAAGCTTTCAAAATGCCATCTAATGTTCAGGGACAACAGAAGGTGCAGAAAGTGACATCAGATTCCAGGATTATTCCCCGCATGAATGAGCTTGGAAAATGGAAGAGCCATTATCATGATATAACTCCTCCCCAATATTACTGACCTGAATTGTTTGTCTGTGCTGCTTATAGATGTTGATCCTCACGATAGATTTTTTAAACTCCGGATTATTGCTTATCACAATATCATAATGAAGGTGTTCCTGTAAAAGAAGCATATAGTAAGATACAACATCTCTATATACGATCAGCAGAATGTGAAATCAATCTCAGATGCCAACTATATGTGAGACAGGGAAAAATCCCTTACACGAGAACTTTAAGATCTTATACCATGTTTATGTTTCTACGCATATTTCAGCACGGGAAGCATTTTCTCACTTAAAAGGACTTGAAGGGCCAAATGACTGACTCAAAAGGAAAAATAACATCCCTGGAAAAGATAGATTTCATAGAGACTGAAAATCGACCCTGCTCAAACAGATATATCTGCCTCTTACCTTGTACTCGAGCATAGTGAAACCCTTGCAGACAAAGTCAAACAGAGTTTTCAGATTTTCAGGACTAGGCGTTGTTACGTAAATATTGGAATACCTGTAATAGCAAACTATAGAAGTTAGTAAAGCACAAAGTAGGATCACAGAGGAACCCAAGGGTGTAGCCTATTGGTCAATGAAGTGGGTGCAGAACGATGAGATCTCAGGTTCAAACCCCAATTGAGACAAAAAACACTAGGTTATTTCTTCTCATCTGTCTAAGCCTCGGTGGACAGAGTTACCTGGTACCTGGGTACCTGTTGCTGGTGAGGAGGTAGGACGTACCCCGTTTATTTAGTCGAGGTGCGCACAAGCTGGCCCGGACACCACCATTATAAAAAAAAGTAAGATCGCAGAGAGGAATAAATATTGAAACCAAAACCAGATTTATCCTGCAGCAACAGCCCCTGCAACTGCCAATCCAAGAGCAGCTGACTTCCCCCGGCCACGAGCAGCAAGCAGAGCAACAGTGCTGCGGAGTGTCTTATCCAGGATAGCATCAAGAAATGTGATCACTGCTTTTCCCTATTTCATACTGTTTGATTAATAGCACCTTACAGTAACAGGACAAAAAAGTCTAAATTGCGGTGGACAGAGAACTGCTATTTATGGTGAACTCGGTATTACAAAGTTAGATATTGAATCCATCCATTTAAGCTAGTAAAAATAGTTCTTTCAACAATTTACTAAGCAATTAGAAAAGACTTAAGATTTATTTAATGAAAGCATGGAAGAACAAGAAGTCATTTTTTATGAAAGGGAAATGCGGAACTCTAACAGATAATAATTGACGCAATGAGGACTTAACGTGCTAGTAAAATTACTAACTTCAAGATTCAAAACCCACAAATTGATATTTCTTTATCAGCAAGTCATATTCTTTTACTCAGTAAGTGAAGCTCTGTTTTATTTATCACAAGTCTTGAAGCTTTTTATAAGCGGTTGGCCCAACCGAACTGCATGATTCTACAACAAAAGGATTGCACAATTCAACCAGCGGCTTCTTTAGTCTGTATTCAGTATAAACACTTTGGATGGAGAAATCTACTTTTGGTGATTTCGTCAAAAATTAAGAAAAAATCATTTAGAACTTTTAAGTGCTGACAACTCTCACAATTTTGACTTGTTGACAGTTAATTTTCAATCAAAAAAAAAAAAACAATACAAGCACCAATAATGATTAAGCTTTAAATCAGCAAGCTCAAAGTTTTCGACAAGTTCTTATGTATGGTTGTACTTACTACAGCACCCACTTTTCTTTAATAAGGCAAATAATTTTATTAACAATTGGGGTGAACCCCGTATACAAGCCATATACCAAAAGAAGAGAACCTACACCAAAATATGGTTCTCCACAAAAGAGGCCCAATCCTCTATACAAACCGCAACCTCATGATTACACCAAAAATAAACGAGAAATAAAAGACTATATTGCAGTTTTCTAAAATCTTGTTCCTACACCCCTCATGTGAGCCCAACTATGCATCGCCTCCTTCACTGTGCCTGCCATCACCCATTGCATCCCAAACAAGTTAATGACCAACCTCCACAACCGATTAGCCACTTGAAAATGCAATAAGAGATTATCTACATCTTCGCCCGAGCTTTTGCACATGAAACACCAAGTAACATGGATAATCCTCCCCTTAGATTTTCCGCTGTCAAAATCACCCCCCCCCCCCAACTGCCAACCACACAAAGAAACACACCCAATAGAGCGATGAGGGAAAATATGCTCCTCTCTCAAGTAGCTTCTTATAAAAAGATTTACCAGAGAAAATACCCTCCCTACTCTATCGCCACCTCCACATATCGGATATATTATTTGACGAATCCAACCCATACAATAACTCGATCAAGTTGTGGAACTCTTCCATTTCCCAATGTTGTAGGTTCCTCTGAGATCTCAAATCCCAACGAACTACCCCCTTATGCTATCCATTTTTTTTTAAATCCTCCTATTAACTGGATATTGTCTGATTAGTGATTCTAGTTACCAGTGGTTGCAACCAATCCAACATTCCGCCACAAAAGAAAAGGACAAAGTGTCCACCGTAAATGTAAATTTTACCAAGTATCAAGTCATTATCTCCTGTTAATCTTGTGTTCTTACAATAACTCTGTTAAACATCTACCTTGCATGCAAGTAACTCTTTATCCTGGGGTTAGTTCCACATAGTCTAGCAAATGGCTATGAATGACATATTTAGAGAACAATTGAAAAACAAATGTCAACTTTTACAGTTCAAGCATAAGTAACTAACCTGGTCCAAGGTACAGCATTTACGAATAAGAGGACCGACAGGGAAGTCTTCATTCAATTGTTCTTTTAAATTCCTTAATTCCTTTTCTGCTTCTGAAAGCCCCTCAGAATCCTTTATCAAAGTAAGAATCATGAATGCTTATATCAAGAGATTATCAAAGATAGTTACCCTGTACTAAAAGTGACTCCAAATAGTAATTCTTTCGCAGTTCAACATCGATATGGTGTAATTATATATGAGAAATATAATTTACATGGACTATCATCTGAATCAATGCCTATCATCTAAGATATAGAAATCAGTAAATAGTACGACTCATGACCGAACTGATCCGGGAAGAACTTTACCTCTTGAACAGGAACAGCAGTAATATTCTTCATGTGGGAGGAGATTGGTAGAGTTTTTAATTCATCATTCATGACAACACATGTTTCACATGATGCAATAGAGAGTATAAAACGCTCATTAAAGCGAGGGGTAGCGTGTGAATGGGATTCTGTACGAAATCTGTTGTGAACATCCTGCATTTTCACGAAACTTCAGTGAGTCTTAAGATTAAGCACGCATAGAAAACCAATTAGCAATCTGCAAACCAGTAGCAGCTTCTTCATTCAAATACTCTTCTTCTAGTGTGAGTATGTGCGTGTGAGATCAGTTGAAATCTTATTTAACAATAAAGAGCAAGAAAGTAAAAACAAATAAGAAGTAAAAAGGAAGGGACATCACGAATCTACTACTTATTCAAAGTTTTCCAGCCTAGAAAGCAGGGCAGTTGGGACTGAAGTGTACCATGGCCATGGCGTAGAGGCTCTTAAGAGAGGACAAAGTGCGAATCAACAATACAATTAGCCCACCACCTTCAACTGTCTCTATTGTTCTCGCAAGAAGATTGGGTGTCAAAGCCTCGAAATCCTAGAACATCATAGAGGAAAAGAAATGAAATTTTCCAAAAGATCACGATTACATTTACATAGAGGCTTAAAAGAGGAAATAGGAAGTCGATTTGCTGCAAATAGTACGTGGAGATTTAAAACCTCTCATTTACCTGTAGTACACACATGCCATAAGTGTTTCCTAGAATTCTTTCTGAATCTCTATACAAGCAATAGCTGACGCCTCCAGTTTCAATGAAAAGTTCAAAAGGTTCTACTTTTTCAGGGTCCAGTAGTCCCCTCTGCATATATTTTTTCACTTGCTTCTTTCTCTTTTGCTTGTGACTGCAAAAAGACGATTGCATCTATCACCGACAACTGTCTAAATGACTAATAACATATACTGACAAACTGAGGTGAACACAGTGAGAAAAAAAAAACAGAACAAAGTCCCCACTAATCACTCGCAAGATAATCAACACAATATAACAACGTCCACAAAAGAATGACCCTAGCATTCCTTCCGGTGCCTGAAAATTTACTCCAGATATAAAGCTGAAACTAACTTTTCATGCAACAAACAAAGTGACTAAAGTTTCAAGACAACGACTACGCCCCAATCCAAACAAGTTGGGGTCGGCTATATGAATCGTCACTGACCATGTTACTCCATATAAACTCATCGCAGGGCAATATTTATCCAAAATAACAATAGTAATAATAAGTACTAGAATGCATTATATTTAAAAATCCATTTTATCATAACAATACTAGAATAAAAGCATAGGATGCAGTAAGTAAAGTTCCAATATTTAAAAATAACAATAATAATAATATTCCCTAACATCAAACATCAGCCTACATTTTATCATATTCCGAGTAAACAGAATAACTGCTACAACAAAGTCAAGAATTTTGGTCAAGCAGCTCCATAGATTTTTCACAGTTTCTCAACGTCAAATAAAATCCATGGCAGTTTATTCAAATTACAAATTTTAATCTATGCCTCTATGCCTTATTAAAGGTAGGGGTAAGGTATGCCTACACACTACACTGGTTCTGATGTTGTTGTTGTAATCTAACTTCCACATAGAATTAACAAATTCATATTTTAATAAAGGGCAAAAATTAACAAAAACGACTATATCCATAATTCAAAAAAAAAAATTGGGAGTAATTATAGTATGGAATCAATTCAGGTCAGTAGAGAACCAACCTACTAAGTTCAAGTTTGTCCTTGTAGCACCAAAGCACAGTAGGCCGTGACCTCACTACTGCTTTGCTCAACATGTAGTGCAAATTAACAATCTGTTTTATAAAAAAGTGAAGAATCAGAATAAAGTTCAAATTTTTAACAGCATTTAAGCAGATAAAATAGAGGAACGAAAAGTGCGTGCCTGGTCACGGGATTTGTCACCAATCATGACAAACATAGAACGGTGACGATTTCTAACCCCATTCTCAATTAGGGTTCTTATGTGTTCATCCACTTTAATCCTCATTGTTTTCTACCAAATTTTCAATTTTGATATGGTAATTAGATATTTACCAAATTTTGATTTGTCTACTTCTTGTACTAGTACTAGGGTTTAAAGAAGGTTAATGCGAATATAAGAAGACCGAATTATGATTTTGTATTTAAGTTTAGGCACTACTTTAATTTTCACTGTTGTGTTTTTCATTTGTTTATATAGGATAAAAGTTATTATCATCCCTATCAGATTCCCCTTAAAAATCAAACACCTCCCATAAAGTTGAATAATTGACATTTTTATTCTCCCATGTCAATTTCCGCCATTCACCAAGTTTTAAAATAGTTCACCAACTAATAAATGGGTCAAATATAATATTATTTAAAATTATATTTATAATAGGATGCTTTAATTAATCATTCACTATTGTTTATAATCCCTCTTCCGTGAGTTAATATTTTTAATTCATGTCTTCTTCTTTTGTGGTGATATTATATATATATATATACTAGTATCTATAAACGTGCATTGCACGTTATTAATGGCACATGATGGTTTAAATATTTAATTAATGAGAGAAATTTTATATATAATAATACAACAATCATCTAAATACCAAAAAATATTATTACATTAGCATAATATGTGAATTTAAAATGAAAGGATATTATCAGAACTTACACAAATGACAAATTTTTAGTTATGTTAAGTAGATAATTATGTACTGTAGTTTAAAGGTATCTAATGTGATGGTATCTTACCGAACACTTTTTTATACACGATGTTTTTTTGTCTATATTTCCTTCTAATGCTTTGGTTGCTCTGCCATAACCAAAACTCTTGTTGTCGATATTGATATCTCTGTTGAAAGTGCAACATATAATTATTCGTGTAAGAAAATATATTATTGTAAATATAGTCAAATATTTAGGATATTTGTCCTTGTGCTTTATTTATTATAACTACAAAACATAAACATACTGAAAATTATTTTCACACAAATTTAAAATAATATTCTTTAGTTTCGGAAAAGGAAGTTGAATTCGGGGATAAACACATACTTAGAAGCACATTGACCAGTATCATAAGTTATGTATGACGTTATTTTCAAAACTTCTACATACCATATGTATATGTACTACTACATAAGCTATTCAGCGCATCTAAATTTTCAGTAGTATGACGGGCATATGTTTTCTTCAAAATCAACCTAGATGCAATGGAAGATCAATTTTAACTTTGGCTATTATATATATATGGTGACACTAACATATGTAAGAAATAATGAACTTGACAACAAACATGTATGGTAGAAGGTCATTTGGTATTAAAGTATTTAAGTATTCTTCTTGGTAGTAATTGTTGGTATCATCTTTTGCTAAGTCAAAACTGAAAAATATTTGTTTTTACCATAAAACTTAGCAATCAACCTTTTATTTAGTTGATCAACATATTCATTTCTGCTAGCTAAGATAGCTCTTTAATTCCTATCATGTAATTTGCATAAATTGCATTTTAATCTAATGATAGAAATATTTTCCTTATTAAATACACTATTATTACCATTGGGGTTGATAATCAAGTATTATAGAATAACCAAATCATCTTTTATTGGATGCTCTTCTTTGTTTTCGACACTAAGCAAGAAGTCATTGAATGTTGGATCTGTTCTTACTTTTATATTTCTTGTCATTTGAGACCCTAAGTATAATTTTGGCATGCTAGCTTTTACAGTTTCTGCTTTCGTCAATTTTGGAACTACTGATAGTACTTGATGGAGATCACTTCCAAAACAATTACTTTTTCACCAAATGGTTCAGTGATACCCAATGTATCTCTAAAACTATGGGCAATTATTTCGATCGTTTAACGCTTAGTCAAAAGCGCTTCATCCCATATCATCACTTTAGCGTTCCTTATAAATTTATCATTATTGCCCTGCTTTGATATATTTGTGATGGTTATTTGAGTTATTTGGAGAGGTATATCAAATCTAAAGTGAATTGTACAACCTCATAATAAAATCGTTGATGGTACACCACTTATTTTTATTGCTAACAATATCATGTCTCTTGATCTGACATTTGCAAGTAATGCATGATATAGGAATATTATTTTGATTCCGCTGGAGGCATCTACAAAGGATAATCCATATACTAGAGTCTATTTTTTATAATATAGTCTTGAAAGCTTAATCTTGTTCAAGATTTAGCTTTGTGTGCTTCCTCAAACACCTGTATAGCCTTTAATATTATACGTATCTTTTTTACTTTGTGATATAATTTTTTTAATCTCTAACACTCTTTATATAAATTAATTTTATGTACCCTAAGATTTTTTTTTTAACATGAAAAATAATTTTACTCATATGATGAATTTAAAAAATAATTTAATTAGATTCTCTTGCTAAATAATTAATTGAAAGATTTGATTATTTGGGTTTAACATAAAAAAAATTTATTTTCTGTTGATTCAGATTCTTAATATTAGTTCATCTCATGTTTGAATATTTAATCGTAATTATAATTTTATCTATCATAAATTTTATTTCCAAAGAATAAAAAGATCGATCTGATATTCCACTTTTAGATCTTTATGTTTGCAAAATTATTAGTGGTATTGACTCTTACCAACCTCTTTCTTTCTCTTTCTCACACATTTATATCCTTAAAAATGTTCTTAGGTGTTCTTTAATAATTGGGTATATTTTTTAATATTACACTAAAAATTAATAATAAAAAATATTATTTGAGTAGGAAAGCAATTCAAATATAATAAAATAATATATTATCGTGGAGATTTTTTTCTCAATCTTAAAGATTTATGTAGTCCGTTTAACATTACTTTTATTTTTTCTCAGTATTGAATATTACAGAGTGGTAATGTATTACCAATATGGAGGATTCTTATGAAATTGATTTTACTAAACCTTCCTATATATTTGTAATAAGAATTCAATAGACAAGATTGTATTAATTTTAAAATCTTAAAGATTAAAAAAAATTAATATAGAAGTTATTGTAATCCAAAAAATAGGTTATTACAGCTATGTCTTTTTGCTATGAGTTCTTCTATTCGGAAAAGGGTTAAAAATACCCCCTAAACTATTGAAAAAAGTTTAAAAATACCCCCCACCTATCTATTGGGCTAAAAATATCCCTCATCCATCTTTTTGGTTCACTTATGCCCTTTGACTGTTAGGCCAATGCTGAATTAAAAATAATTATTATTTAAATTCCACGTGGCAACTTTTTATTGGTTAAAATTAAAACATCTAAACTATTAGAAAGACTAACCCATATCTAACCGTTTTTCGGACTACCCCTTCCCAAACATTGATCTGACCCGAATAAAAAGTTCAACTAAAAAAAAGACGCACCACTTCCATCTAACTCTAGGTTATCTATACCCCTACTGTCATACTTTGGAACAAAAATACTTCTATTTTGGATGGAGTGTCACGTGGCAGCACCATATTAAAACGATCCATTTCTTTTTTTTTTACCCGACCCGTCTTAAAAAAACCCACAATTCGACCCTTATTTCATTTTTTCAATTTTTTTTTAAAATTTCAGTTTTTAAAAAACGAATTTTTTGTCCAGTTTTTACAAATTTATTTTTCCAGTTTTTACAAAAAAAAAAAAAAAACTTTGAAAAAATTAAAAAAAAAATCAAAAAACCAAAATATTTATTTTAGTTTTTTAAAAACGAAAATATTTTGTTAAAACAAATTTTTCTTTCTGTTTTTACAGTTTTTTTTCCAGTTTTTACAAAAAAAAATTTAAAAAGCTGAAAAAATATTATTTTGTAAAAACTGAAAAAATAAAAGAAGACTTTACTAAATTAGTGGACCACTGGTGCATTAGTTTAAAAAAATGAAATTATTTTGCTAAATATTTATTTTTTAAGTTTTACAAAAAGAGTAATAATTATTTTTATTTCAGCATTGACCTAATGGTCAAAGGGCATAAGTGAACCAAAAAAGTGGATGAATGGATATTTTTAGACCAATAGGTAGATGAAGGGTATTTTTAAGTCTTTTCCAATAATTTATGGGCATTTTTAACCCTTTTTCGTCTTCTGTTTAATATGTTAAGGCTATTTTAGGAAACTCAATTCAAAGGAACTCTTCATATATAGATAGAGAACGCTTCTTAATAGTGGATCGGAGGTTACGACAAGAATGACGTGTGTTTTTGGTGTACAATGTGGAGAGAGTATGCAGCGATGCGAGCAGATCCAGTGTGTCTGTTCGAGTTTCCAGCGCTTTCTTCAGCTTCCGTGATAGACCTGGTGCCAAACTGCCAATGCCATCGCCAGCCACCGTCGATTTTCGTTGCCGGTGATAAGCTATAGATATATTAATTTGTATGTATATTTATAGAGAAAATAATAATTATATTGATAGGATTCCTAAAGTAATCATATAGGATTGTAGTATTATGGAATTCCGGTTATGTCCTTTTATTGTGAGTTATAATGCATAATATTAAAGGTTATTTTTGTAAACCAACATTTTATTCATATATATATATTAGAACGGCTAAGAATATAAATTTCTCCTATTTTTGTTGGGTTATTATTTATTAGACTGGAAAAAAAATATGAAATAAGAAAATACTATCGGAAAGTTGTGTTTTTCAGTCACTATGATTTTTGTGTGAGTTAGTAAAAATTTTATAATTTTTGTATGAGAAAATATAGTTATATGACTTTGGTGAAAAAAAGTCATAATTACATGACTATTGGTGAAATTTACTCAATTTCTAACTATAGATATTTCTCCAAGGTAATTTGATTTTTAATAGGATCCTGTGTTAAATTAATATATCTTTAGTGCAACATTAATTATAATATTCTAATAGAAAATATCTTATGCAAAAGTTAAGCTTTTTTTTCTAAAACTTAACTTAAATTCTTAAAATTTGTAAAAGCACAAAAGATTAATATAATTTGTAGAGACATCTCTAATATATAGACTAGTGGCCTATATTTTTTCAATCACCAAAATTTGAAAATCACACAATCCATCCCTTAAATAGCTAAATTCTAAGATCTAATCCATATTGCTGATTTTAATTAAATTCCATAAGAGAAGGCTGAAGCAGAGTAATAATGGCGGGATTGTTCGATAAACAGGCGCAGTTCTACTCCGACTCACGGCCAACTTATCCCGGCGAATGGTTTTCAATGCTGGCTCAACGCGCCACCAACCACTCTTTTGCTTGGGATGTCGGCACCGGCAACGGCCAAGCTGCCATCGGAGTCAGATCCCTCCCTCTCTCATTTACATTATCAGTATATTTTAACTTGTAGTAGCAAGTAACTTACTTTATTTTTCAGGTAGTAGAGCATTACAAAAAAGTTATAGCAACAAATGTTAGTCAAGCTCAATTAAATCATGCACTACAACACCCCAGGATTCAATATTTTCACACTCCACTTTCCATGTCCGACGAGGAACTCGCGACTATAGCTGGAGGTGAAAACTCTGTGGATTTGATCACGGTTGCTATTGCAGTTCACTGGTTCGACCTCCCAAGGTTCAACTAACTTATAATCTTATATGTCATGACATTTATACAGCTATCAGAGCACCCCATTAAAGAAACATAGCCTGGCCAAGGCAAAGTATTCAGAGGCGAATTAAGGATTTGAAGTTTATGGTTTTCTATCGTAATTTTAAATTAATATACAATAACAACTAGGTTCAATTATATATTTATAAATATTTAGTGGAATTCTTAATAGAAATATAGCGTTTATGCAAAAGTTATTGGGTTCCGGGAACCCAGTAATATCACTCTAGATCCGCCACTGAAAGCATCCTGCATTCACGCAGGGTCCGGAAAGGGCCCCACCCTAGGGGTGTAATGTAAATAGCCTTGCAAGCATTAATGACTACTTTCACGGCTCAAGATAGGTCCCATAGGGTCAACTTTACCGTTGCTCCGAGCCTCCCTGTCGAACATCCCATTAAAGATTTTTTGAAAACGTATGTTTTAAATTCGTTTTAAATCTTTTGAACAGGTTTTACTCAATTGTGAATCGTGTGCTAAGGAAACCAGGAGGTATAATAGCAGTATGGGGATACACAATGATGAGTGTTAGCCCTGAATTTGATTAAAAAATGAAGAGTTTTCTTGATTCAACACTTGCTTATTGGCACCCAAATGCTAAATTCCTGTTCGATGGGTACAGAACACTGCCGTTTACTTTTGAGAGTGTGGGATTAGGTTCAGAAGGTAATCCAATTCCTGTTGACATACAAAAGGAGATGTCATTTGAAGGGTTTTTGAGATGGCTCAAGTCTTGGTCATCTATTAATACAGCTAAGGAAAAAGGGGTGGATTTGTTACCAGAAAAGTTGGTTAAAGAATTTGAGATAGCATGGGGAGGGCCTAAATTGGTTAGGTCTGTTGTCTACAAGGCTTTTATGCTTGGAGGTAAAGTTAAACTATGAAAATTTAGGTTAATTTGGTTGTTTGTTACTGGTATAGGACTGAATTTCCAACAGTGTGTTGGATCGAGGATTTTATGTCGATGTGTGTAGAATAACACTGTATCCATTAACCTTTTATAGCATTATGTCATAATCCGACATATCAGTCATACCACATAGTCGTTACTGTAAGCACGTGATTTTTGCCCTATATGAGAATTACTCCCAAAAAATTCAAAAATAAAATGATTTTTCTTTGGTGTGCAATTTTGTGATATTTTGTGATATTTTGAAGAATTATTTGTATTTGTCTGTGCGTGTTTATTCGCTAAATTAATAAAAAATACAAAAATATGTCGCATTTTGCATGTAGGATTTAATTCTACAATTGTTAGTAATTAAAATTGTTTTACAAAAATTAAAAATTACAAAAATAGGCATCGTTTGCATTTTTAGCATTTAATGTCCAAATATACAATTTTATGCTTAATTAATACTTAATTGTGCGTTAATTGTTATTGGGAGTTAATTTGCGCCTTTATAACTTAATTTAGTTCTTAATAATAGTTTAAGTATTTTTATAATTTAGTTTTAGAAAAATAAAAGAAGAAAAGAGAGCGAAAATATAAAGAAAGTCGGAATTGGGCCTCTTCTTCAATTTCAAGCTATAGGCCCAAAAAATGGCCCAATCTTCCCTACGACCCAGTCCATTTCGAACTGGGTCGACCCAGTCCATTAACCCAACACCCCTTCTTCATTTTTGTCCAACACAAAACAAAACCAAAAAAAAAATAAAAAATAAAAAGTGAATTATCACTATTAATAGTTTTATTTTTTGTTTTTTTATATATATAAAAAAATCCGAAAATATTTTATTTTATTTATTATTTTTATTTAAAAAAAAATATATATATATATAGTAATTTCGGAAATAATTTTAAAAAAATAAAAAATAAAAAAAAAAAAAGTAAAAGAATGTAGAAAATTTAAAAAAAAAAGTAAAAAGTTTTAAAAAATTTAAAAGTAAAAGAAGGTTGGAATTAAAAAATAAATATAAAGATATCTGAAAATTTAAAAAATTTAAAGTAATTGAAAGTAGCATTTTTAAAAGAAAAAGAAAAGATAGTGGTTTATTTTTTAAAGAAAAGTTAAATAAAGTGAGATTCTCTTTTAAAAAAAATAAAAAGTGGGATTTTAAATAAGATAAAGTAATTAAAGTTGGAATTTTAAAAATAAAAGTAAATAAAGGTGGGATTTCTTTTTCTAAAAAAATAAAAGCAATTTGTAAGTGGGATTTCTTTTAATTAAAAAAATAATAAAATAATAAAAAACAAATCTGAAAATTTCGAAAATTTTGCTATAAATAGAAGAGAAAATTTAGGAAGAAGGGTGGAAAAAAAGAGAGGAAAAACTAGATAGAGAGAAGAAAAAAAGAGGGGGCGGAGTGAGAAGTATACACCCGATATACATTCTGGATACACTGAATATACAGGGGCAGAATTCATTTTGGAGAGTTTTGAAGTTGAAAAAGAATAGTTACTGCTTCATTGCCTCGCTTAAGATCTGAAATAGTCAGAACCTTCCTGCCTTTTACTTCTTCACTATACTTGGAGTCGTTTATAGTCTCCTGGGTTTTCTGCTATTCCTACTGTACTGGTTTGCGATGTTGCTGAATCTGCTGTTGCTGTGTTATTACTGCTGCTGACTTCTCCTTCTTTTGTTCTTGTACTGCTGTTTCCAGGTACACATTTGTACAATCTCGGCTTGAAGCAAAAAATGAAATATTAATCAGGCTTTGTTCCTGTTGAATTCCTCCTGTTTAGATTTGTGGTTGAATATAATTTTTCTTTCTTCGTATAAAGATGTAGTTGAATGATTAATGAATAATGAGGTTGCATATGTATACTTTCTTCATCTAATAATGTTAGTTTAAATTACGGAGAATAATTAATCTGTTTTGATATTATGGTCAATCTCATGTTCTAGTATTATTGAATAACAGAATATAAAATGAAAGCAGTTTTTCTTTGTACAAACTCGATCGCAATTTTCCATTCGCATTAGCCGTAAACTAATAACTAATAAGTTACGTTTTTCAGCATGTAAATAATTAAGAGATTTTCTTTTATTTTAGAGACGAACTTAATAGAAAATATAGTCATTGTAGGTTTATCCTTTAAAAATAAAAATGAGACGAGCCTCGCCAAATAAAACGTATAGATTGCGGGGCCCTCACAAAATGTATGGTTTAATTAGAATTCGGAAGGACCGTTTAGCGAATTTCACGGTCTTCCCCAAAATAATAACGCGATAGTCTCTTTAGGCGCGTGTTTAATATTTTACTTTCTTAAGCCTGGGTGTGCATTTCATGCGACCCGAATCCAAATCCCAAAACATCAAATAAAACGTGTTCCGGATTGTGGGTGCATTTCATGTAACGCAGTCCAAAGACGTGTTTTAAGCGATGTTCATATTTCTTTTAAAAACAATAATAATAATAAAGCGGTTAAAAGATAAAATTTGCACATAAGTTCATATTTGTATAAAATCATATAATCAAGCCGAATATAACAGTTGAGCGACCGTGCTAGAACCACAGAACT
The DNA here is from genome assembly GCF_000393655.2 of Nicotiana sylvestris. Lineage (NCBI taxonomy): Eukaryota > Viridiplantae > Streptophyta > Magnoliopsida > Solanales > Solanaceae > Nicotiana > Nicotiana sylvestris. Next base: position 165,512,402 of record NC_091060.1, on the reverse strand, counting down.
CGGGAATGCCTAACACCTTCTCCCGGGTTAACAGAATTCCTTATCCGGATTTCTGGTACGCAAACTGTAATATGAAGTCATTCTTTTCCTCGATTCAGGATTAAAATTGGTGACTTGGGACACCCTAAATCTCCCAAGTGACGACTCTGAAATAAATAAACCAATCCCGTCTCGATTGTCCTTTAATTGGAAAAACTCCCTTGCACCCTCGCGGGCGCGGAAAAAGGAGGTGCGACAGTCACTAAGCATATCTTTTTGTCATATGGAAGCTTACATAGGAAAGAGACTAGCACTTGTAGAAAGATTCTAGAAAAATATAGAGATTTTTCTAGGAAGACCCTAGAATCCTATGAAATTGTTAGGAAAATCCTCGAAAGATTCTAGCTATATAGAGAATTCTAGAGAGGGGACTTAGTTGTAAATAATAAGGGACTTGTGTAATAATTTTCATTTACTAACTAGCCCCTATGAGACTAGTATATAAAGAATTTATTTGCAACTCACCAAGAAAAACAATCAAGTTCTCTATAATAAAAAGCTTTATTTGGCAAATTTCTCTTGTCTTTCCTATCTAATATTTCCTTAGTGATCTTGAGTGTAGTATTTAGGCTTACTTCACATAACAAGATCGTGATCGAATTGTACAGATCGTGAGCAAGTTGTCAAGTATCGCATGTGCATTTAGTTCAAGATAGAGGCAGACCTACGTTGTTGGTTGAGGGGTCACGGGACTATGTTAGCCTTGGGTAAAAACTCTGTATATATATATATATATATATATATATATATATATATATATATATATATATATATATATATATATATATATGTACATATATATGGGATCCATTAAATATTTTATTTGTGACCCCTAACAAAATAAGGTAGACAGAAGAAGTGGTTGCTTTGGTCGCTCAAAATCCCTCCTTTGCTCGAAGACGTGGGTTCGAACCCCTCTTCAGCTTTTGCTCCTCTTTTATTTTAGTTGTTCTCTTCGTTTTATTTTAATACAACGTAATTTTTGCTCCTCCTTTTTTATTTTACTTTTTCTCCTCGTTTTATTTTAATATAATGTAATTTATACTTCATAGCAAACTACTTTACTTTTTACTTTTATCTTCTACATTTTTAAATTCAACTATAGTTTAGCATTAATACATAATAGTCAACTTTATTTTATTCTTTTTCAAATTTCTCCTTGAAATTAAAAGTCTCAAATTGCAACTTATCGCTCTACAAGTAGAAAAAAAATAAATCTTTCTGCAACAACATTACTTTGACGCACTAACAACTAATTCTTTGACTATCAACATACCCTTGATCTTGATTTCTTTAGTAAGTTTTTGATAATTTAAAGTTTGAACGCTCTTTTGATTGTTGACCCCTTTTTTTAATTGAAAACTCGAAATTTTAAAGTATGAAACATGCTTTATCAAACAACTTCCCTTCGCATAACACCCATTTTGCAAAGAAATCTCCCTCTCTATTTAATGCTTTCTTTTTCTTTAGAACTTCTTCTTGTTTATACTTGAGTGATAAGTCATCATAATCATTAAGTTTTTAAAGAGTTGCACACCGAATTTTATCGCTAGTAATTAGCATATAGTGATGCCCCCGTCGTGCTAAAATCTTGGGTCCGCCTCTGATTCAAAACTAAGGACGTGACAGTTATATGCAAATATAGCATGAATATATGTCTAATAGGTTTTCAACAACAACATACACAATGTTTCCATCAAGTAGAGTTTGGGGAGGGTAACGTGTATGCATACTTTATCCCTACCATATGAAGGTAGAGAGGTTATTAGGCCATCGGCTCAAGGAAAGCATAAATATGGTAGTGGAGAAGAAAAGAAGCAGTTACAATAGCCATAAAAATAAGATAATCGAAGCAAAAGCAACAACATGTGGTAATAACGAGACTAATACTAGTACTACAAGTATAGAAAAGAAATACAAATATGAAGAAAAAAATGATCAACTACCTACTAGCCTAATCCTTGATTCTTCATTCGACAAGTTTTCAATAATATAAAATTAGATTCATTTGACTTACCGACTGCCAGTAAGGTACATTAGGCATTTGCATATGTTAAAACTATCAGGCCAACAGCCCAAAAAGGAATTAACGGTAAAAATAGAACGGGCTAGCTAGTTTTCGGACTGGTCATTCAAAAATAGCAGCGTTTGCAAAGTCATTGAAAAATAGCCATTATTTTGCTGCAACAGGGACCGATCCAGCATAATATACTGGAGATCGATGCACCTGCATATGAACTTCCAACATATTATGCTGAAACTTCAATATACGAAAAGTTCCAGCATAATATACTAGAGATTGGAGCACTTGTGTATGAACTTCCATCATATTATACTGGACCGATATATTATACTGGAACTCCATTATAATATGTTGGAGTTCCAGTATACTTATGTTGGAGTGCCAGTATACTTATGTTGGAACTCTAGTATATTATGTTGGAGTATTTTCCGGATTTTAAACAATATTTTCGTTCAAATTTATCTTTACATTAAAAGTGGTTAAATTTCGATTATTTTTTGAAAATGTAGCTGTTTTTGAATGACCACTTATAAATTTGGCTATTTTTGAATTTCTCCCGAATTATCTAGAACCAAAATCATGTAAAGGAAATATGAGAAGAGAGCATAAGTTAGTGTGACCTTTTCTTCTCGTAATTTTGACGCTGCTCCTTTGTTTAGATAGTTAGGAACGAATAGGAATTTTTACATTCCTATGTCATATAGGAAACTATATTACCATCAATGTTTAAGGTTTGATATAATTACATTTAGTATACCTAGTTACCAATTCTATACCATAAGGTGTTTTAACTGTATATTAATTGTACCTTATATCACTCTTAAATTTATGGTACCGTATATTCCTCCAAATCTCCACCCCCCCCCACGTTTCTCTCTCCCAGCCCCACACCCTCACCCACGTATCACCACACACCCACATTTCAAACCATTATTCCCTCTGCTAAAACCAGAAAAACAATTGAAACCCTCTACCATTTGTCGACGCCCCCTTTTTCTACGGGTCAAAATCGGATATACGACATTGGGAGGACAACTCTATTCCCTTTCGAGAATTGGGTCTTAGAAGTTGAAGAGTCGCCACCTAATGATTATAGTGCATTAGGACACTTTAAGAAAGAATTGAGATGAAGAACCAGAGTTCGGGTAAGGGCTAGAAATTATCTCGAGGGGAAGGTGTTAGGCACTCCTCAAGATCCACTAGTGTGGTCCCGGCCATGCTACAATTGTGACTTTAAGAAGACAAGTAGAAAAAATAAAGCAAAGGACTTCACATAGTTTTGCAAACAAGTTTAAGAGTTGAAGAAGTAGAGAGTTTAGAAAATTAGTTTTAAAAGAAAACTTAAAAATTAACAAGTAAAAGGGAAAGGGGTCCTAGGTTTACCGATAATATGGATCACATCAATGCAATATCCAGCAATCACTCCTCAGAAGAGGAGTCGCACGTGATATTAGCGCACCGGTCATCATATCCATATTCTACCCTTCCCACCCCGTTAAGATATTAAAGCGCGGAAAGTTTCGTTACTTATTGCATGCTAGTACCCGTCCCAATCCTATCAGTCCCGGAGGCATTTAGGACTACTAATCCTAAAGAGAAAGGGATTTGGGGCCTTTTGAGAGTTTCAAATGCAAAATACTAAGGCGTCAATCAAAACACATAATACAAGTAAAAGTGGAGGCGGATAAGCAAGTAAGGCTCAAGTAAACTTCCTTAAATCAGATAAGCCATAGAGCTTAGCATGTCTTGCATGTACAGGTTTGGTCTTTAAAATTAAAGTGATAAGCGGACTGGTTCAACTCATACTTTTAGATAGGAAGTCGCATTAGGCTCGCTCGAATGCAGTTGTTAAAGACTAATCCACTTTCAGCTATGTGTTGGATAGAACTAACGATTTCGAAAAGCGAAATAGTTATGAAGAGTTATCAGTTTTTTTTCCAGAGTGAAACGAGTTTCAGAAAAGAGTGTTCTGTTTTGAAGAGGTCTAAAAGAAATGAAAGGAACTTCAAAAGACATGCAGACTAGTTGAAATAAAGTTTCACGAACTTTATCAGAAAAAGAGAGTTTCAAAAAATGCCAGTTTGTTTAGAAAATGTTTGTTAACTTACGAGGTTCAGAAAATCACAGAAGACTGCCAGTTTTACCAAAGTATATATTAATTTAAACGGTTGGTGCTGTTTTGAACAAATGAGACAGTTCCGACTCGAAGTTCCTATAAGCATGCTTTCTATACGTTAACTGATTTTAACACTTTTTTAAAAGGAGTCTTACAAACATGGTATCTATATGCAACTTTATAATTAAGCCTACAGTTTGCCTAATGGTATCATTATGTGCAGAAATGTAAACCCCTATGAGCACGGTATTGTCACACCTCCTTTTTACATACCCGAGGGGGTACAAGGGAGTTTTTTCCAATTAAAGGACAATCGAAACGGGATTTATTTATTTATTTCAGAGTCGCCACTTGGGAGATTTAGGGTGTCCCAAGTCACCAATTTTAATCCCGAATCGAGGAAAAGAATGACTCTGTTTAACAGTCTGCGTACCAGAAATCCGGATAAGGAATTCTGTTAACCCGGGAGAAGGTGTTAGGCATTCCCGAGTTCCATGGTTCTAGCACGGTCGCTCAACTGTTATATTCGGCTTGATTATCTGATTTTATACAAATATGAACTTATGTGCAAATTTTATTCTTTTTACCGCTTTCATAATTGTTATTATTATTTTTACAAGAATGTGAACATCGTTTAAAAACATGTCTTTGGATTGCGTCACATAAAATGCACCCGCGATCCGGAACGTATTTTTATTCAATGTTTTAGGATTTGGATTTGGGTCGCATAAATGCGCACCCGTGTTTAAGAATGTATTATTATTAAATCGTGCCTAAAGCGATTAGCGTATTATTATTTATGGGTAAGACTGTGGAATTCACTAAACAGTCCATCCCGAATTCTAAATACTCAATTAAATATTTATTGAGGGCCCCACAATTTTGTATTTTTTATTCGGCGAGGCTCGTCTCATTTATTTTTAAAAGACAATCCTAAAATGCCTACATTATTCTCTATTAAATTTGTCTCTACAAAATAAATAAAAAAATGTCTTAATTTATTTACAGGCTGAAATTGACCAATAATATTTAATTAAACAACATTCTTCCAAGTTCCAAAATGGTCTATTTTGATAAACTAACGTGTTTTTTGAGACATGATAATCATCCAACAATAGCGAATTAACTAGACGAAGTTACTACACCATTTATTTATTTTTAGGCAATATATAGGTAGTTCGTCCGTTAAGCTATCATCCGATGTTTCACTATATGTATTAAATATCTACATGATTCTGATTTTTTGCAAGCTAAATAATTTATACATACAAATAAAATTCAGAATATAATTAAATATTATTCAGAATTTCAACTCTTCATTTTTCGTATTCATACTTCATATTTCGGATTACAATAACCAGCGTGTCAGTTGTGTACCTGATTTGGAAGCAAAAGAAAATGAAAGATGAGAATCAGCAACAGTAATAACAATACAGCACAGCAGCAACAATCCAGCAACAGTAACAACCCAGGAACAGAGTTTGCAAACCGGTGGAGTATTAATCCCAAAAACAAAAGCTTCAAGCTTTGATGACACAACAATTATTAATGCTAATTTCAAACAATGAAAGAAAGCAGAATATTTTTTTTTATTTGAAAGTTTAAATATATTTTTTTTCGGAATTTTCTCTCTCTTAAATGTTCAACCTTTTTTTTTCTCTCTTATTCTCTTTCTGTCAGATTTTTTTCCTCTCTATCTGTATTTTTTTTCGTCTGTCTGTCTATTTTCTTCTTCTCCTCTATCCTGATTTCAAGACTTCTTATATATAACTCATCCCATAAATCTTTCAATTAATTAAAATCAATACTTTTTCTCTACCCAACTCATTATCTTCCCACTCATCCCCATTACATTAAATAAACATATCACACCACCCCATTATATTTTGTCCCCCATGCCTAATATAAATAAATACAAGATTCCCCCCACTAAATTTTGTCTTGTCCCCCCTTTATATTAAATAACCATATCACAACCCACCCCATTTCATTTTATCCCCCATGTTTCATATAAACAATTACAAAATGTACAATTCCTAAACTACCCCTCCGACCTTACTGAAATTACCAAACTACCCCTGAACGTACTCCAAATTACCAAACTACCCCATCAGCTATAACACATCAATTAATCACACTCAACCAAAATATAGACAATATGATTAATTTCTAACAATGTTCAAACAACAAAATTCATGAACATGATTTCTTCAACATTTCAACAACAAATCACATGAACATGATTTCAACAACATTTCAACAACAAATCACAAATTGAACAACAAAGAACAACTAAAATTTGATTGAACAATATTTTAGCAACAAACAATCCTACTTTCGGATTCAACAACAACAACAACAAACAAGTATATTCAGATTTCTAAATCCAATAATATTGAACTTAAAATCAACTCTAACAACATTACAACAAACAATTCCTATATTAAACTTAAACAAGATTATGAGACAAATTCAAGAAATAATCATAAATGATAAACAAGAAATCAAACTATACAAATTTCGGATTCAAGATCAACCAAACAAAGTATGAACATGAATGAATCTATTTTTTAAAAGAAGAAACAATTATGAATTTAAACTTGAACTTAACAATATTAACAATTTCCGGAAAATACATAAAATACATGAAACAAATTGAAGAAACAATTAATTAAACTTCAATTTGTATCTAACTAATATTAAACTAACAAATATTCACTTAAACAATAATACAAACATGAAATAAACATGAAAACAACTAATTAAACTTCCATTTTGAAATCTGAAAATTAATCAACAAAACATATGAACAAACTAGGAAATTATTTCAACGACGAACAAACAAAACAAGAATCGAATCATTTAACGATTTTGGGTCCGACAAATATCAAACAAAAAATATGGACAAAATTTGAAACATAAACCAACTAACCGATTCAAAAACAACGACGAAGACGAAGATGATGGAGCGGCATGAAGCAGTAGGGAACTGTTGCGACGAGCAGCAGCAGCTGCGGCGACCATGGCAGCAGCTGTCCGTCGAAGAGGACGACGGGGAGAAGAAGAAACATCGGCAGAAGCAGCGATGGGGAGGTTGACGATGAAGCAGCAGCTGCGGCGACGGGGAGAAGGAAGGCAGCCATGGACGTCGAGCTCAAGCTCGAGCTTGACGCCGGACGACGAAGATGAAGCAGAAACAGTCGCGTGGTTGCCTGGGCTGCTTATGGTCGAAGACTAAGCAGTTGCGACCTTGGTGATGGTGAAGCCGAAGGCAGCGGGGTGGGTCATCGACGGGGTTGTTCGTTCATGGCTATCATTGGATGGTTGTGTCGCTTGTGTCAAAGGAGACGAAGCTGCTGGAGCTTAGCCATGGCAGCCATGGATGTGTGTTTTAGAGTTTGGAGAAGAAAGAAGAAAAGAGAGAAAGAGAAGAAAGGGGGGCGGGGGGCGGGGGCGGATAGCTTAGGATAGTTTAGGGTTTTTTCATTTTTTTTTTTCTTTTGTTTTATTTTTTGAAATGCAAGATAATAGGGTATTGGGTTATGGACCTGGTTGACCCGGTTTGAAATGGACCGGGTCGTGGGGAAGATTGGATAATTGTTTGGGCTTGGGGTTGAAATTTGAAGAAATGACCCAAATCCGATTTTTCTTTGTATTTTTGCTCTCTTTCTTCTTTTATTTTTTCTAGAACTAAATTATAAAATACTTAAATTATTATTAAGAGCTAAGTTAAGTTATAAAAGCGCAAATATTAATTCCCAATAACAATTAACGCATAATTAAGTAGCAATTAAGCATAAAATTGTATATTTGGACATTAAATGCTAAAAATGCAAAAGATGCCTATTTTTGTAATTTTTATTTTTTGTAAAACAAACTTAATTCCTAACAATTGTAGAATTAAATCCTACATGCAAAATGCGACATATTTTTGTATTTTTTATTAATTTAGCAAATAAACATGCACAGACAAAAACAAATAATTATTCAAAATATCAAAAAATACCACAAAATTGCACACCAAGAAAAATTATTTTTTTTTTGAATTTTTTTGGGAGTAATTCTCATATAGGGCAAAAATCACGTGCTTACAGGTATCTATATGCATAGTTGCAGAAAGTTTAGAAGTTAAATCCTATAGGCATGGTCTCTACGTGTGAAATTGCGCAGTGTAGAAATTAAACCTATAGACATGATTTCTACCCTTTTGTGCATGAAAAGTAACCCCTCCCCTTTTCACTAAAATCCCATGAGTTTATACAAATTATTACAGGCCAATAAAAATAAGACAAAAATTAAAAGTACATCAGAAATCACAACTACATCCGAGCAGCCTAAATCAGACTTAGTGTCTAACAATATGAGATTGAACCACTTCCAAGATCAAGATTTCCAAAGCCTTCTCTTATCTAGGGTGTTTCAGAGATCCAAGGAGTTTCAGGAACTCCAGGCAGTGCTTACACCCAAGATGTTAATTAGAAAGAGTTACAGTGCAGTGTGGAAGAGCCAACCCTCAGGTGTCCAAGTTCAGAGGGAGCTCATGGATCCCAAAGCAAGGCTCACAAGAGAGGGGCAGAACTTAGGTTCTAAGAATGAGTGTAAGTGCAAGAGAGGGGGTTGGGGAATGCCATGGCAGGCTAGTGGTCATGCCTAGCCACAAGGTAGGCTGGCACACCCCTGACCAAGCCTGTTCAGCCAACAAATAAGAGCACAGACCTATTGAAGGTCAGACTATGGTTTGGGCAGTGATTAGGACATTGCCAGACTAAGGTCTCAATCTCAGAATACATATAAGGGGGAAAAGGAATGAGAATTGAAAGAGTTTAGGACTCAGGGAGTCCAGTCCATATATATGAACAACAATGTCAAGGGTTGTCATGTTTTCTGAACCATAACTCAGCATACAAAGGGTTCAGGGATGGGGATTCATATAGGAGCAGGAATAACATGCTTGCAGAAAGCAGTAAAATAAACAAAGAAAAGACTGAAGCATAAACACATAAGAGAGAGGACAGAATTTAAACAAGAAGAGACATACCAATTGCAGAAAAGTAAGCACAAAGAAAAGCAGGATACTTGCAGCCAAAACACAATCAGAGAAGAGAGCTTATGAGTTTAGAGAAAACTCGAATGCTTTTTTAGAAAACCTAGGTGTATTGAGAGAAGAAGTGGTGACTTATGTTGTGTGTGTTCGTGTCTTTGAAAAAGAAGAGTATATGTATTTATAATTTTGAAAACGAGTAAAGAATAAGGTAACAAGTATAGCTTTAACACAAATATGGGCATGATCACAATCAGAATCAATTAACACAAGACTTCCCTTTAATCAAGGGATTATTGTTCAAACGGATACTAACAGGATCAAAAATAAGGAAAGAAAATCAGTCTGTAAGCAGAATGGTTGTTGCCATAAAAGGAGCAGTAAAATCATACAATAGGTATTTAAGTCCAAGTATAGGATTGCACTTATTTTTGGAAAGGGTTTAGTAAGGCTAAACCAAGAAAGAGAATCATCTAACCCTTAACAGGCGAGTAAGAGAGAAAAGTTTTGAAATCAGTTATGAGTTTGAAAATCAATCACAGAAGGGACTCAATATATAAAGGAATACACAAGTAATAGACATGTGAGGCCAAGCTATGGCAAAAGAAACAACATACAGTAGTAGCATAGAGCAAGCGTTCGAAGCATGATAGTCAGGTTTCAGTGGTTTAATAATAGAGAAAAGGATCAGAGGCATGCAAAGAGTCGAGTGAAAATCATAGTCGAGTTTGACAGGTAGCAAGAACTCAGAACCAAAAGAGTCACATAAAGAAAACGAGATGCTGAAGTAAAGGAATCAGACGGAGCGATTTCAAACAGGCGAGTTGCACAAACAAACTCAAGAACTCGAACAGACCCCAAAGAACTAGGGTTTTTGAAATCATTTAGAGGTGATAAGCAAGTGAAACAAATAAACACTCTCAGAATCTCAAATAAAACCCCAAAAAATTAGGGTTTTCAATACTAATCTGGTGTACACAAAGTAATTCAAACAGATAGACTCAAAAACTCAAACAAATCTCCAAAAAATAGGTTTTCAACACCAGTCAAACTTAGAGATGATAAGCAGATGAATCGAACAAAACATTACAAACAGACTCAGAAACCCTAGTTTGAAATCAAAAGATTTGAAAAAGGAAATCTGGGGAAAACGCATAAAACATCAAATATGGCACAGATCAAGCACAGATCTAAACAAATAAGCGAAAAAGAACCTCGAATATGCTAGGGTTTCTGAGAACCTTAGAAATGAGAAAGGCTTGGAAGAAACAAGATCAGATCTGGAGTCGATAAAGTCGGAATCAGGCTAAGGAGGCTAAGACACGCCGGAGCAAGGCCGAAGATGGCTGAAAACCTCGAATCGACGAAGGTTTGGGCAAAGACCCTTGAAGTATGGCCTTGAAACTTCAGGTATCAAGGACGTGAGAGTAGTAGGGGGTGAGTATAGGTCGTCCATGGTCAGAACAACCATGGATTCCGGCGGATTTGGGGTTGGAGGTGGCAGAGAGCGATTAGGGTTTCGAGAGAGCTCGAGAGCGTTTGAGAGGAGAGAGAAGTTAGAGGCATCGCTTCTGAAAGAATGGGGTAGGGTTTAGGGGTCGTTTGGAATTAAAAAGGAAAGAAGAGATCTGGGTCGTTGATCAAAAATGATCAACGACTCAGATTTTTGTTAAAAAAGAAACGGGCGGGTTTGGGCAATTGGATAAGGTAATTGGGTTGAAATTGATTTGGGGGTTGGGATTGGATTGAATTGGGATGCAAATTGGGCTGTAATTGAAATGTAATTGGGGCTAAATTTTAAATAGCCATTTTCCCATTTTATTTTATAAAAAATAGTAAAAGGTTTTTTCTGAAACCAATTGAAGGTACTAAATTAATAAATAATATACAAATATTAAATTAAAAATGCTTAAATTAATTTAATAATTATAAAATGTTGTAAATCATAAAATAGGCTATAATTGCAATTACATACAATTTAGCTTTAAAAATGCCAAATAAATTTGTAAAATATACAAAAATTACCTTAATTATATTTTGGCGTAAGCGTGAGAATGAAATGAGTTATTCACCAAAATTATAATTTTGGAATAATTATTGCATTTTTGTGGTGTAAAAATAGGCAGTAGGTAGGTTTTAAAATCATTAAAAATGCCAAAACTGTTGGGTGTGCTTACATATGCACGTATATGCTATTTTGGAAATATTTTGGGTATAAAATTACCTAGGAAAAAATTGGGTATCAACACCATTAACGTCCAATATCAAGGTTTTTTCTTCTACAACCAGTCAAAATCTTCAAAGTTTATACACAACAATAACTTTTGATGGTTATGATTTCGGATTCCTTTAGTAATATAAGAGGGAAGGAAAAGAGAGCAGCAATTCCATCATTGACATCCATTAAAAAGTTTTGAAGCTTTGAATTTAAATTTGGGTTTTCAAAAATCATTATTTATTTGGATTGGGTGTTATTGTAAATAATTGGGAATATGGTTTTTTCTTCTTCTTCGAGTTTAAATCCGAAATTCAGCCAAAACCAAGTCTAATCTTCACCAAAACCCCTCAAAATTGAGATATAAACTCCAAACCATATTTTCAATTATTTGCAACAACACCCAATCCAAACAATAAAAACCCAAATTTGAATTTAAAGCTTCAAAGTTTTTTAATGGTTGTCAATGATGGAATTGCTGCTCTCTTTTCCTTTGCTTTGTATTACTGAAATTTGGACATAATTGTGTTTGATGTAGAAGATTTAATCGTTTTTGATTTGTGAATTGTAGAGAAATAATCAATTCGTTTTTGAATTGTAGAAGAATAATCAATTCGTTTTTGAATTGTAGAAGAATAATTGCATTTGATGTAGAGACGTTAAATTTGAAACGAAACTGACGAAGAAGATTAATGTGCGTGATTTGCGTTTAGAAGATCTAGAAGAATATTTAATCCCCCAATTTTAGCGCGCCTAAATAAGGAAGCCTACAGCTACAATGATTCCTTATTTAATGCATGATCTATATTTTGTAGAAATACTATTAGCATGAAGGGTAATATGCAAACTATGAACATATTTGGTAATATAATTTCCTATATGGTATAGGAACGAAAATTTCCCTTAGGAATATCATTATGAAGTGGGCTCATTGCTCTTTCAAGCAAGACAAGCCCATTTGAAATCCAACCCAAATCATCACTAGTGTCTTCTGGCTTTTCAAGTGCCCCATGGCATTAAACCACCTGCAAAAATATGACACTTTTTTCGGGTGATCTTTAGCTTTTGACATCTGCTTGCTTTATGAGTAAAATTTTAAGGTCAAAATTTAGTTAAAAATGTAACCCATTGAGCATGCAAGGAACAACACTTGTTAAAGTTAAAGTTCTAGCAATAAGATAATTCAAGATTATCCACTTTGAGGACTATTTTGTGTACTACACCCTTAAACCACAATCCCTACCTTTTTCCTTCTTGTACTACCTTTTGGGTTGTGATGTGCCCTTAAATAAAAGATTAAAAGGAAAAAGAAAGGACTTATGAACAGTGCAAACCCTGCACCATTAAGGTGTAGAGTAAAAATTACAAGTATTAGGTTATGATTTTTTATACATATAAATGACATCACTCTTTCATAAAATTGTTCCTTTTCTTTTGTGACTTCTTATTTTTATCATATATGTATGAAATAACATGTGATTAGCCTTTCGCCTATGCAAACATATATTAATATAAATTACTATTAATATATAGATAACTGTCGTAATAAAATGTGATGATTAATCGGTAGATATTTCAATGCTTACATGGCGCGCGCACACACATGTACTGAAAAAGGAGATCCAAAAAAAGAGTCACGGGTGTATAAAGCATCCTGCATTCACGTAAAATACAGTAAAGGGTCCGCATTTAAAGGAATATGATATGTACAGTCTAATCTAATACAAATATTAATGATTATTTGTATTCGAATTTATGACCCATAGGTTTCCTCAAAAAAAAAAAAAAAAATGGGGAGGGGGTGTTGAGGGGCAAGAAAAATTTGGTGCTAACTGCATCTGCATTTGCCACCAGCTTCATGTATTTTCAACAAACTGAGGACCCCACTGTATGTATTTCTACTATTTAGGACCCTCGTTGTTTGCAATTTGTTCTTTTAAGAGGCCCCACATCATCCATTCGTTGATTTCAGGAATCTGGAAAAAAGAAATACCACAATTATTTGTGTACGTATTCCTTTAAAATTAACTATACTTGAAAAATATATATAATAAAAGGAAAAAGAAACACGTAGAAAGACTCTCTGACAAAACAAAGATGCTAAAAGGCTAGAGAATTAAATATTCGAAATTTAATATGAGCTAGAATTATTGAATAGTTTCAATGATATTTACTAATGCAGTGACTCTCTTTAATGACTAGTATTTTTGTGAACTTGCATAAAATATCCGATCTTATATAATAAGCTACTCTGTTTTAAAGCATCTTGAACTGTGACAAACTCATTGTTTTCCAATTAAACTTAATTAAAACTAACAGTGGGAAAAAGAATAGTGATATTTTACATCTTTTAATCTAAATTCAAGATCCACTTGTGCTTGAAAGCTTAATACGAATACTACTCTTTCTGAAATGAAAAAATAAAGATGGTTTTTTTTTGGGGATTTTTCGACGCGATGTCCATTATTCAAATTGGAGTTCCTACTAATTCAAATTCGTACTACATAAAATCCATCAAATTAAAGACAAAGCATTTCATGCAGGATTTTTTCATGCTCGGAGCTCGACCCAGGTAAAAGAGGGAGAAATTAAAAAATAATCAGATTTACAATCGGTCGTTCAAAAATAGCTCAGTTTCAAAAGTAATTGAAATTAGCCATTTTTCATGTCAAAATAAATCTGAGCGAAAACACTGTTCAAAACCCCAAAAAATACGACAGTATATTATGCTGGAGTTAGCATAAGTATACTTGAACTACAACATATTATACTGGAGTTCCAGGATAAGTATGCTCGAACTCCAGCATAATATACCGGAGTTCCAGCAAGTATATCGGTCCAGCATAATATACTGGAGTTTGGAGCACCAGTGCTCCAGTCTCCAGTATATTATACTGGACCTAGCAAAGTATTTTGTCCAACATAATATGCTGGAGTTCATACATAGGTGCACCGAACTCCAGTATATTATGATGGACCGGTCTTTGTTGCCGCAAAATAGGGGCTATTTTTCATTGACTTGGTAAATACTGACTATTTTTGAATGATCAGTCCGAAAACTAGCTATACCGTGCTACTTTTACGGTAAAAGATGGTCATTATTAGTACGTTAAACTAATTGGAAGGTGAACCAAAAGTGCTTGTGGGATCCAACCACTTCTTTGCAAGTTGCAATTGGTAAGGGTAACGTAACACTTACATTACATGTGCAGTCCCACTATCACACCTAGTGCTGGTGATGCAGCAAATAGCTACAAGTACAAAAAAAATACTGCTGCTCATGTTAATTATGTATAAGGAAATAGTAAAAAACAAAAAGATCCACACAAAAATAAAAAGGGGTTGAATTGAGAACTAACTATGAAATACATTGTCTAAGTACTACAAAGTTACCAAATACTTGCGTTGGTAGAAAGTAACAGATGCTCTATAGAATTAGGGGAGGTACGTGCAAGCTGGGTCAAGATACCAAATTATGCAAACAAAATAATATAAAGTACCTTGTATTACTTTCTTACTGCTTTGATTATGTGTACCATAAGCAAATGGTCTACCGAAAACAGTCTCTTTATCTGCTTCAAATACGGATAAGGCTAAGTTGCGTACACCTTACCCTCCTAATATAAACCTCGCATGTGAGAATACACTGTGTATGTTGTTGTTTGTCAGTACATTGATTATTGTGCTAATTAAACATCTTACCAATTGCTTAATTGGGGCAATCATCACCACCAATTAGATACTATATTTAGTATTTTTCTCTGGATGGCATGGACAATACAGTATGGCGTTTATGGTAGTCTGATATGCAGATAGGATAATATGATGGCATAATTAAGTAGATTAAATCATACACGAATTATGAATTGATAAAATATGAATTGTAGCCAAGTGTTCATTCATTGTACTAAAAACAATAAATATGCGAACTTTAATATAATTCTACGTACGTTAGCTCCGCAAGTAACGTAATTCTTTTTCCAATTTTAGAATTAAATGTGTTTCCTCGTGTCGTAACATCAAAATCAGTTGATAGCTTCATACCGTTTGATGTGTATGAGTAATAGAGCTAAACTCATATAAGCTAATAATATTAAATTATTTATTTTAAAAAAAAAGTTGCACTATCATATCACCTAAAACATAATTGCATATAATTATCCAGAATACGTAATATTGGTATCTTGAAATATAAGGCAATCAACTTGATACAACGAATTAAATTATACTATATTGTAAAAACTGTTAAGTGTATAGTATGATGTTTTATTGATACAGCCAAATTTGAAGTGTCAATGGGAATACCAAACACGTCATTATCTAATACAGTGTCTAATACGACCTCCAAAAACGTATCAAACCAATAAGTGTAACAGACAAATTAGAATACAAAATTTATTTATAGATTTATAGTTAATTGAAGAAGGCCCCATGACAAAGCATTTGGTGAACAAAATTCGTCTTATTTAACTAATTATGGATTAAATTAATGCACCCTCGACGATACCTTTCAATTAGAATAATAATTGTTTATTAGACCAACCACGACTGATTACTTGATCAATCTTTCACAATCATTATATTCAACTGTATCATTTTCAAAACTTTTATCCTTAATTAAAGAAGTACTACTAATATAATTTTGGCCAAATACGTAAAACAGATGGAATCTTTTTGCGCCGCTTAAAGTTAGAAACTTATATATTTGACTATCAATTATCAAGCTTTTTTATATTTTATTCTCGAGTAAATTTAATAATAAAACAAAATTTATTAAGAGCAGAATTGCTTTAGAGCAAAGTAATGGGTACTTATAACGTCACCTTCCTGGTTAGTTAAAAATCATTGTGTTTATTCAGCTGTAAGAGCTTTTTGCAGAACTAATTACGGGGAGACAAAACAATATCCAACGATTAGGGTAGTATAATCAAACTTTTCGATAACATTCTCGGATATTTTTTTGGCTTCTATAATAAAGCGCTGTTGTATATATTTATTATACTTTTGGTTAATATTGCCTATGTCGTTGAGAAAACTCTCGGTTTGCGC
Organism: Nicotiana sylvestris; assembly: GCF_000393655.2. Lineage (NCBI taxonomy): Eukaryota > Viridiplantae > Streptophyta > Magnoliopsida > Solanales > Solanaceae > Nicotiana > Nicotiana sylvestris. The sequence continues at coordinate 165,495,919 of NC_091060.1, read as the reverse complement.
TTGACCCTTACAGCTTGTTTGGATGATTGTTACGCATCGTTCAATAATGTATCGTATCGTACTGTATTATATTGTATTGTATCGTTCAATAAATATAATGTTTGGATAGATTGTGTCGTTTGCCATTGTTTCATGATATCACGCACCAGTATTATGAAGAATAAACTTGCAATATTATAAAGAAAAATTATGATGCAAGGTAAAATTATTATATAAAAAGATAGGGTAAATGATAAAATAAAATAATTTAATAATAATAAAGGGTGAGATTGAGAGAAAAAGACAAGGCAACGACGCGACCACACCAAAAAGACAGGGCCAAAATTTGATCACATCCAACTATGCCTTATAAAAAGGACTATGCGGTCATTGAAAATATAATCCGGTTTACGAGTCCGCAGTCGAATCCCACAGAGAACTAAGACTTAGCTACAACTGTTTAATATTGCTAAGAAGACAAGCTCGAACAATTCCTAAATAATAAATATTAAGATTCTTATATCTAATTAACTAAATAATTGAAGTAGTAGATTAACAACTAAAGATACTACGGGTTAGAGAAAAGATTAAGGAGGTCTAGAGTTATGATTTCCCCTATTATCGGAATCCTTCCTGCTACGTTTTCTATAAATTCGCCTAAATATTCTCTACCGATCATTAGCGCTCTGACTATCGTAACTCTCTCCCAAAATTGTGAAGTGGAAGCTAAATTTTTGTAGCAACAAGGTACGTGTTCCTTGGTTGTGCCAGTTCTATTAAAATTTAATTGGTTTTTTGGTTTTCTATTTTCTAAAATTAGAAATGACAATTGAATCAAAATAAGTACGATTTTAATTTGATTTTTTTCCAATTTTGCAGGCCATATAGACTTCATAGTACAACTTTACAAAAATGGGATCCAAGCTTTTTGAACTTGATAATTTTTCAATATGGGTGCTTCAGTTGTAAGGTTAATTAGTCCTAAAGTAATTTTATGTATCATGCATGAACAAATGTATGTCGTTTAGTTTTTAACTATGAATCTTTTTTGTCGCTAATAATTGTACTGTTCAACTACAAAATTTAAGTCGCAGCCATTTAAAATCATATTTTTCGTGACACAAATTTTGTTATGACTAAATTGTAGGTTAAACAGAGACGATTAAATAATTGTCACTAATTATTTGCACAATTAGTGACAAAAAGTAAGGTCATAATTAAATATAAACTTTGGTAGCTAAAGTTTACAATGTTTAACTATACATTTTAATTTGTCACTATTGTAATATCATTTTTTTGTGACGAAACTTTTTCGTGTCCAAAGTTTTACCACTTTTAAGACAAATTATAATTTGTCATAAATTGGGTATATCATTAGTGACAAAATAATATGTCACCGATGATATAAAATTCGTGGCTAATGTTATTCAACAATGGTGCCAACTTTTGTTTTTGGTGGGAATTTTAGCGGACAAAACATTTGCTACAAAATTTTATGTTTCATCACCAAAAGTATGCGGCTTATGTATTTAAATACGAAACACAATTTGCGTCACGAAAAGTGAATTATTAGTGACGAATTTTGTGTTGTGGCCAACAGTTTTGTAGCTAAATATCACATTTGTTGTAGTGTTACCACAATTTACTAGACATATTCTCCCGCAATTACGCTAGCTGGCATTAAGTACGACTCACTCGGATCGAACCCAAGATTTTGTTATACCCAACCCCACTTTTACACCCTTTTGTATTGATCCCTCATATACGTTAGGAATAATGTTGTTCAACAACTACCTAAATATGCACTCTCTCCCGAGTAATACACACTAAATAGGCACAGTCGATTGAGAGCTATTCAACCAACCACAATAATAACGTAGTTGAACAAATAGAGAAAATACTACAACAAATTTATATTAACGTAATAGAAAAATCATCCTCTAATAGGTTCCATCAAAACACTAGATAACAAATAAGCTATTCATAATAATATGCATAAATACAATACTAGAATTCATAACCAATAATGGAAAGTAAGAAGAAGGAAGTGAAAAACTCCTAGTAGAATTCTCCCCCTTGCTAGTGTGTTCTTGCCTCCTTAGGTCGAATCTCCGGTCTCCACGACGGCTCCGTGCTCTTCCTAGGTCTAAATTGTGTCAAGAGTCACCTAAATAACGTTTTTCCAGGTATATATACCAAGTAGGGTGGGGCCTAGACTAAAACATCTTCTCCTGCGTGAAATAGGACAATCACTCTGTAAAATTTGTACAGGCGCGCCGCATGGGGCGACGCATTGTGCGGCGCGGCAGTGGGGAAGTTCAGAGAGCTGTTTTCTGACATACTGTTGGAAAATTGCACAGATGCGGCGCACGCTGCGGCACACTGTGCGGTGTGGTAGTGGGGAATTCGCAAAAATACAAAACATGAAAATTGTAGCCCTTTTGAATAGCTTTGCAACGATATATTGTGGAGCCAAAACGGAGTTCTGAGCAAAAAGTTATGTGTATTTTACTAGACAATACATCGTATACCCGCTCGATTCTTCGTTTCGTTCTTAACTATCATCCGTTGATCCCCGAACACGATCCCGCTTGATTCCTTGGTCTTTTACTCAAACTCCAAAGCTCCAAATCGCTTGAATTCATTCCATAATATCTGCATAGCTCGGAATCACTCCTACAAGACATAAAATACATAATTAGTGCAAAACACTAGCAATTAAAGTTCAAACTCAATTAAAGTGCAGTAAATTAAAATGTGATAAACGACTAAAATACGTAATTATAGCCTATCATCACATGGCAAATACGAGATAATTTGCTTATACCAAAGATATGAATGAACCAGAAATTTAACCGAGAACAAAATTGTTCTATTTCATATAGTACAAATAATAAATTTGGACCTTTTCCCTAATATGTACATCATGCGTACATCTCATTTAAATTTTACAACATTGTTATTTGTGAAGTCTAATATTTCTTTTTTCTTTTCTGTAGTAGCAATATATTTTCAAATTAAATTCTCAATAAATGTTTAACCATGTTTGGTACGAATGTGTGATATTCTTATGTAATTCTTAAATATGTACATTCTTATTAAAAAATTAACATTTTAATTTCCGAATCATACTAAAATTAAATGCATGGACCCTCAATCCGAACTCATTGTCCTTTTAGACAAAGAGTAATAATTAACAGAAGAAAAAGAGGAATAGTTTTCATAAGGAGACAAGAACTTCCAACCCATACTCTACTTTCCTCTTTAGTCTTTTTAGTTTTAATAAAAGAGGAGTCCAGGTATTCATTCATATCCAAATTATAACAAAAAATAGCAGCAAATTTTATTGTAAAGTGGATTAGGATAGATACGGGTAGAACCCCACCACTTTGCATTCTATTCAAATTGGCCCCAACATTTAAGGCACTTCATTTCTTTGTCGTCCTATTTTCCCTAATCTATAAATTTTTCAATGTAACTTTTAACGAACTGTTTTTGCTTTTATTTCGGAAGGTTCTTCTGGCTTTGTTGCATCAATATAATGTATCATCTTCAAAGAAAATAGGATTTTACTTGCAATTTGGATTCAATCTATAGTTCAAATTGGAAACTAATGTTCCAATTTAATAATTGAAATTTCATTTTACACTCGATTGGTGCGACATTCAAAATCTGCCGTGCCATTTTCCCTTTCCTTGCTTCTTCTTTTTCTTATTCAAAGATCTACCCTCTCCAAAAAAAAAAAAATATTGCACAAAGCATCCCGCGTTCACACAGGGTCCATGAAATAACCGCATATCAAGGGGTGTAACGTAGACAACCTACCCTAATACAAAAATAAGTGGCTGATTCCACGACTCGAACCCAACCTACAAGTCATACAAAGACAAGTTCATTGTTGCTCCAAGGCTCACCTTCAACATATTTTATTCCAGAAACAAGTATCCAACATTTTTTCGAACTTGTACGGTGAAATGAATTATATATAATAAAAATATAACACATATTAGGTGATCTTTTTTGTGTGAAATTTTCGCAACATTATCTTGTTGACTGATTAGATTCTAATTACATGTAATAATTATGCTTAATTTCTTATTATTGCAATCTCTGCATTGATCTATACCATCCTTTTGTTTTTGGTGCACCTCCCAACAAAGGTTGCTAGGGTAGAGAGGAGTCGACAAGAATTAAAAGGGACTTAAATAAGTTTGGCAACCTATCGAAACCAATTACTTCAAAGTTTTTAACTCTAATTATGTTCGTACTTGGAGTAGGAGCTCTAATTCTGCCCTCCAAATTAGATAGTAAGTAGTACCACCTATTTGTCTCTTGGAACTTAATCATTTTTTAATTTTTTTTTTGTTTTCTTTACAATTAATAGTACATCTTCCCATTGGTTTTTCCTTTTTTTCTTTCTCCCTTAAAAAACATAAAAAATTAAGAATTTAATGTTTTTAAATTTATTTTCATAATTCCAAATTTCTCGTCCTTTACCTCCTTTCATGTTCAGTTTTTTCGCTATCGAAACGAGGAAATAACATATACTGGTAATAAAATAATGAATAGTTAGTTGCATTTGACTTTCAAAAAGAAAAAAGGAGCAATCATTTTAACTCATGGAGTTGAATTTAACCATGTAATCACTATCTACACCACAACTTTGGTGACCCCAGGTGTTCTTTTGGATCAGACCCCCACCCGTACAAGCGTTCACGATCGTTCATGGTTCGGTTTGGATCGATTTTTCCCTAAAAAGAAATCAAATCAAGTAAGTCAATTTTTCAAATAATAGAATCAAACCAAACAAATTAAGTCAGTTTTTTCTCGATTCGGTTTATGTCGGGTTTTGTCAGTTTTTTGGGTTTTTCGGTTATTTGTTGGTTTTTTCTTAAATATAAGACATACACTACCAAACACATATTCCGGCTACCACATTTTCAACATAACACTATCAAATCAATTGCCCTTTGAGAAATCTATTATTTACTAAAATATATTAATGATAATCGAATCAAATAGTGACGAATAATTTAAGTACTCAATTAAAAATATATTTTTTTTAACATGAAATAGATTCTTACACTTAACAAAAGAAAACTACCAATCAAACTAGCATATAAAGGTAAGAACTATACTAAAAGTGCAAACAATTAACATTCACCATAAATTTTTTGAAACTTTGTATAAAAATATACATATAAATAGGTGTAATAATAAATTTGAAATAGCTATTCCTACAGTCGATTTGGTTAGATTTTTTCGGTTATTTTTTAATTAAAGCCAAAACAAAACCAAAGTTGATCGGTTTTTAAAATTCAAAATCAAAACCAAACCAAACCAAAAAGTATCGATTGTTTTGGTCGGTTTGGTTTGATTTTCGGTTTGGTTCGGTTTTTCGGGTTTTTATGAACACCCCTACCTACAACCACTATACCACCACCCCCACGAGGTGTACTTTTGTAAAGCTAGCAGCTCAATGAACAAAACTGTGAGAGAGAAAAATTTAGAGTAATACCACAAAGTCCATAGTAATACGCTAGTTCCCACTTCTACTCTGGTATCTCTAACCTATGAGTTAGAGCTAATTTTTGGGGAGGGAGGAGGTTAGAATGATAAAATCTAGGGTTACCAAAATATAGCTTTGATATTTTGTGAAAGAATTTAAACATTTAATTTTAAAAATGTACGACACTGAATAAAAATTATTCAGAACTATTATAAGCTTTTATGGATAACCTTACATGACGAAATAGAAATAAATTACCATCATGTATTGAAAATAAATTCATACAAATATTAAAATAACCCAAGATTATATTGATCAGCATACCTGTAAATTTTTAATGCCACTTAATTGCATTTTTTTCGTTTATTTTACTTTCTCGTGTAGCTATAAGGCTGATATTGCATTTTAATACTTAGAGGTTACCTATAAACTCTCAAAATGTCCAATCTTTAATTTGCAGCCAATCTCTACTCTCCCCACCTTTATTTTTTTTGTTTCTTATTCGGTGTTCGGTACCCGCATTGGAGCCCGATTATATCATGATTTGTGCCGCGTAGGGCACCATTCAGGAGAAGAGTTCCCTATCAAGGATTTTCTATACTCAGAAATCGAAATCGGAAACTATGTTTAAGGAAAGAACAGCCCCATCCGTTGCACCATATCCTGTGGTGGTCCCCTCCTTTATTTACTTGTTATTATTAGCCTACAATTCAAATAAAGTTCATAACGTTTGAGGTTTAATTATGCCCATATATATAATCAAGTGAAGGTGAAACAAGAAAGGAAAAACTCCAAGCAATTGTTTTTTATAGGGGAAAAAAAGCAAAAAAGGTCTTCTTCTAATTTGACTTTGGAAGAAAGAAGGGAACTCAAGTCATGCATGTCATAAGCTACTTAACTATAACTAAAATGAAGCACAATTTTTCAAATTTAAGTCAATTGAAGTTACGTTAACTGATGGAAATTGAACTGTTGAACCAAAATAGAGGTGCTTTTTACGGCATGTCTTTGTTCATGCCATTTGGTTGATTATTACATAACCTACATTAATTTAAACAGTTATATTTCCCCAGAGTTGATGAGCTGTAACTAACTAATATAACACTCATTTTGTGGACCAAGAATCTATCAGAAAATAAGCCTCATTTTATTCTTAAAATAATCATATTATAAGGTATGAAATTTGCATGATTGGATTTTAGGTAAGCAAAATACCAAAACTTTAACTACCCTTTTATTATTTTTTTCATTCATGCCAAACTATGAAACTGATTGCTTGTTATAAGGATTTCATTTATTTTTTTATATTTTCGAAAAAGTTCGTTGTGTTAATTTGTGGTATTATCGTATCTTAAACCATTCAAAAGAGGATTTGTTCCAAATAACACTCCAATTCACGTAATGCATGTATTTGCTTCTTTATTACCATTTATTCTAAGTGTTTTTTTAGCAGTTTTAATTAATTCGCTCAAGATACACACATATTTTTAGCAGTTTCAATTAACTTGCTCAAAATACACCCCGAGGGAATTAAAGTAACTTTTTACTCGTTCTTTTCAACGCTACAATAACTATATAGATTATTTCTTATCGTACCATGATGAATTTGTAGTATTGTTTCTAAAATTTGAATCAGTGTTGCAACTTTTTTCTGCCCGCCTAGGTAAAAATATGTTTTATAATATCCAAATGGTCTTTCCACTCTTCTAAATTCACTTACTTACATTCTTAAGTTATTATACGTTAATAGTGTAAAGATTTTTTATACAATTAATAATAATTTTCTATACAATTAATAATAGTTGACTTATTAAAACACGTGGATTATCCGTTTTATCATGTTACCAATTAGCGCTTATGATAAAGTTTTATTTGTGATTACCTTATAAGTAATTCATCTTTGTAGACCCAATTTACACCATCAATTAAAAAAATAAACTCATTGACTTATAAGCTATATATAGTGCAATGATATCTTTCATATCCTCTTTTGCTATTTTGGTTTTAGTTTTCTAAATATCTTGTTGTTGCTTCCAAACGTACACGCAAGTATACGTGGTCGTACAAGTAATATAATGATAAGTTGAGTGTCGAACTCACATAGACTTGTGTAAACTACTCACTAAATCACTAAAATCGTTATTCAATCCAGCTAAAATCAAAGTCCAATAATATGATTATATTATACTACAATTCTAAATAATAACTAAATTATCAAGTAACGAGTTGATTGTTGTGTATTCAGTAGAGACAAGTATTCCAGAGTTGTGATCGATTCACCAATCGTATTGTGTTCTAATTAACTCTCCCTTTCATATAATTCACTCATGGTTGCTAATTAATCGATAAATGCTCTCATGGCCTTCTCCCGAAGTACTACTCACCTATTCTCAATAGATTAACGCCTATATTCCTATAAAATCAATCCATTAAGAACGCATTAAGATCACGATATTTAATTAAGCATGGTGACTAGGTATATTCATATCCTAACCACAAATTCGCTCCCCCTAAGGGTTAAGATCATGCTATCTTCAATTCTTCTCTAATCTCAACACGGCTTTTCCAAGCATAGCATAAATAGTAAATAGAACCTAACTGCTGGCCAGACAATTAAGCAATTCAACACAGAATTGAAGAAACAACCATATATGAGTGAATTATAATCAAGGTCAAGCTAATATCAAACAACAATATTCATGGCTAAATCACAACCCCAGAACAATGGGTGTTTAGCCACTCATGATGTAATCAAACAATTGCATAAGTTTTGATTAATTGAAAATACTAGAAAAGATGAAGAATTCTGAGATGTTCTTGCTCCTCAATGTTTCTTACGTGTATATTTGCTCTGAAGTGCGTCTCCCCCTCCAAAAATAGGTTTAGTCTTGCTTTTATATCAGTTGGGTAGGTCTAGGGCCGAAATAAACTTGTCCCGGGCAAAATAGGACACATTTCACGTCATCAGCGCTCAGCCCGGTGCCAGGCGCCCTCCACGGCGCCCCAAATGTGAGCATACTATTTTTGGCGCCACAGGTGGCGCCAGGCGCTTCCTGTGGCGCCCAAATGTCTTCCTTTTCCGATTTTTTTCGTTGTAGCTTCAATTCTTACACGTTTTGTCCCAAATTGCTCCCGAATCATTCCTACAAGTAAAACACTTCAAATCAATATAATTCATCGCATTTAACATCACAAATTCATGAAACAAGAGTAAGATATGAGGCAATTTACATAAAAATATATATACTTTAAGATAAACATCACTTGTCTTGCTATTACTTGCTATTAGTGCTTCTTCCATCTTTTCTTTAGCAGAAAGTCTATCGGAAACAGTCTTTCTGTCCTTCAAGGATAAGGGTAAGATTGCATTTATCCTACCATTCCCAGATCCAGAGGCGGACCCAGAATTTTTACGCGACGTGAGCACATTATTCTGCTCAACTAGTGTCTCCTAAAGGTTTTTAGTGTTCAGGGTGCCAACCACTTTAAATTAACCATTTTCAAGGTATATACATATATGTGTGTGTATATATATATATATATATATATATATATATATATATATATATATATATATATATAATTTATACGAAATTTACGGGGTCCGGTGACCCCTCACATTGTTGAGCAAGCTACTCATCAGAGAAACATTGAGTCTGATAAGAGAAGTGGAGGCTTCTCACTAGAGAGAAATAAAGTGGTGGAGTCATCTATGAAAAGTTAAAGAGGAAGAAGAAATAAGGGCTTCAGACAAGAGACCTAGGTTTGTTTGGAATTAAACGAGGTTGTCTCTATTGACTATTGGACTTGACACGTGGAGCAATCTCAACATTTAAGAACTTACAATCTAAGCCATTGGATCATACACGAGTAAAGCACATGCTCACACATAGTAGAGAATATTTTGGTTACACAACTGTATCCACAAGCAATAAAATTTAGACAAGTGTACATAATAATTTTGTTACACAGTTATAGGGATAAGCAATAGAAATTAGACAAGTGTATAGAGTAGTTTTAATTTACAATTTTCTATTGTAGCAAATGCTTGTATAAATATCTGTACAGTGAATGAAAAGATGGACAAAAAATTATGCAATTCCCTTCTTCAATCTTTCATGGTATCAGAGCAGTAGCTCGATTCCAAGGGAATTCATTTTTCAAGTTTTACTTCTTCTTTATTTTCTGTATTCTTCATCCTATTCCATATAATGACCCGACCGGTCATTTTGAGCTTTTGCACCTTGCTCGTCAGTTCTCGGGCATGATTTGCCCCGTGTGATGGATTATGACTTATGTAAATCCTTGGTTTTGGTTTTCAGGATAATCGGAATGAATTTGGAAGAACAGTTCTCACTTTGAAGCTTGAAATTTAAAAAGTTTGACCAAGATTTGACTTGTTGGTATATGATATCGGATCGGAATTTTTATGATTTGGTTAGCTCCGTTAGGTGATTTGGGACTTAGGAGCATGATCGGAATGCATTTTGGAAGTCCGTGGAAGGTTTAAGCTTGAATTGGCGAAATTGAGATTTTGGCATTTTCCGGTTGATAGGTGAGATTTTGATATACGAGTCGGAATGGAATTTCGTAAGTTGCAATAGCTCCGTTGTGTCATTTGTGACGTGTGTGCAAAATTTCATGTCATTCGGACGTGGTTTGGTTGGGTTTTTGATCAAAAGCATAAATTGGAAGTTTTTGGAATTCTTAGGCTTGAATCCGATGTGATTTTGGTATTTTGATGTTGTTTTGGGCATTCGAAAGATTGGAAAAAGTTTAAATGAGGTTATGAGATATGTTGACATATTTGGTTGAGGTCCTGAGGGTCTCGGGTGAGTTTCGGATGGTCAATCTGACCATTGCATGTTGTTTGGAATTGCAGAAAATTGCTGATCAGTGTTGCAGAGAAATGGCCTTCGCGTTCTCGCGTTCGCGAAGGGTTAGTTGGTGAAGGCTAAGAGTTAAGCCTTCGCGTTTATGAGGAAGGCTACACGTTCGCGAAGGGCTGGATGTTTGGTCACCGCGTTAGCGAAGAGTGGATCGCGTGCGCGTAGAGTAATTTGGTCAGCTGGACTTGAGGTATTTTTATTCATCGCGTTCGCGAGTGGTGTAATGTGATCGCGAAGGTTTAGTCTAAAGGAAGCATCACGTTCACGATGGACAGGTCGCGATCGCGAAGAGGAAATTCTAGTCAAAGTTATTTTGTGTTTCGCGAACGCGAGGCTTTGACCGCGTTCGCGAAAGAGGATTTCAGGCCTAGGCAGAATATTTAAATAGTCGTCTTGTCCGCGATTTTGGGGTTTATTTCCACCATTTTTGGTCGTTTTTGTCGATTTTTGAAGAGGATTGAAGAAGGATTCAAGGGGAATTACTTGGAGGTAAGATTTATGGACTTTATACTCGTTTCTCATGTGAATTCTACCTAATTAATCATGGAATTTAAGCCTAGTATTGAAGAACTAGGGCTTGTAATTGGAGACCTAAAATTTGGGATTTGAGGGGCCATTTGAGGTCCGATTTTGATGTTCTTGGTATGTATAAACTCGTGAGAGGATGAAGATTCTATTGATGTGACTTTTATCGGATTTCAAGACGTGGGCTCGAGGGACGAGTTTGAGCAATTTCGGAATTTTTGATGTAAATTGGATATTTTCAAGTGGGCTTTGTTCTCTTAGCATATTTTAATAGTTATCTACTAATTGTGGCTAGATTTCGAGCATCCGAAGGTCGATTCGTGAGGGCAAAGGCATCGCGGGCTAGAGTTTGGAACGGATCGAGGTAAGTAATGATTGTAAATACTGTCCTGAGGGTTTGAAACCCCCGGACTTCACATTGTTGTGCTAATTTGAGGTGACACGCACGCTAGATGACGAGCGTGGAGTCGTGCACCATTAGGGATTGAGACTTGGTCCGTCCTGTACGACTATTAAGTCGTGTATTTGATTTGAAATCTTATGATATTCTGTATTTTAGAGATTGATATTATATTTTTGGTTGTATGCCATGTTTGGGGCCTTGTGCCGACCTGTTGAGACCCTTAGGGGCACTTTCACTATTTTTTCTCACTCTATTTATTTTGAAAACATATCCTTAGTCATGTTTTACCTGTTTATTGTTTAAATTTGGTTTTATCACTTTACTTCTTAAAATGTGAAAAACTGTTTGGCTTGAGTTCCATGTTTTACTGATGGTCCGAGTGATTGTGAGGTTAAGGACTGAGATAATCCGAGGGTCTGATTGTGAGGTTGACGACTGAGATAGACTGAGGGTCTGATTGTGAGGTTAATGATTGAGATAGGCCGAGGGCCTGGTTGTGAGGATTATATATTTATGGATCGGGTATATATATATATATATATATATATATATATGTGTGTGTGTGTGTGTGTGTGTGTGTGTGTGTGTGTATGTGTGTGTGTATAGATCGGGCTGCACGCCGCAGCGATATAGCGTTTGGGCTGTAAGAGCCCCTCCGGAGTCTGCGCACCCCCAGTGAGTGCAGTCGACCAAATATATGGATCGGGATGTACGCCGCAACGATATATGGATCAGGTTGCACGCCACAATGATTATTATATGGTACTTATTGAGCGTAAGTGCTGAGCGTAAGCGCTGACAGGTAAGAGTGAGTCATGAGTGACTAAGAGGCTTGCCTGAGGGGCTGTATACATACATGAGTGATGCTTTGTCTGAGGGGCCTGTTTATGAACTTATTATTTTTCACTCCTCCTTAAAGTGAGTTTTTATCGAATATGTTGATTTAGTTACTGTTTTCACTCATCTTTAGATCGAGCCTCTATTAAAAATGTTGAGCAAACGCTTTAAACAACTTTCATTCAAACTGAAGTTTTTAAGTTATGAAATGGGTATAAATTTTTGTTTTGCCCGAGAGGCTATATACGAACTATATTTTGCCCGACGGGGCGATTATGGTTTTCATCTCTTTTATTATAAATGGTATTGAACCCTTACTGACACTGTTGGAAAGCATTTTCAAATAATTTTTACCAAAAACTGGATTTTAAATGAGATAATTGACTCATATTCTGATTTGAAAGCCTATTGTGCTTATTGAGTTTATCATAAATGTGGATTCATCGTTTCATACTGTTCAGTCTTTATTTACTCTTATTACTTACTGGGTTGGAGTACTCACATTACTCCCTACATCTCGTGTGCAGATTCAGGTATTTCGGAACCCGATAGCGAGTGTTGATTGCTCAGAGGCGGAGTCATCTGAGTTAGCAAGGTGGCTGCACGACGTTCGCAACATTGCTTTCCTTCTTCTCATTTTCATTACTGTATTTAGTATATTTTTAGACTCTTGTTGTACTCGGACCTTGGTAGATGCTCATGACTAGTGACACCCCGATGTCGGGCTTATGTAATTATTCCGCACTTTTCTTTTAAATTTTCATCATAAGATCATTAGTTTATAAATGGTATAAAACAACTTTTATTGGAAAATGGTTGATTCGGGAGTTGTGTCGGCTGACCTAGTTTCACGATAGGCGTCATCACGCCCGGATTAGTTTTTGGGTCGTGACATTCCATCATGGCACCTGAAACACCCCTCATTCCTGCACCTCAAACTTCAACTGGAAATGGAGTGATTCTTGATGTTAATCACCCATACTTCCTTCATTCATCAGATGCTCCTGGAATGAGCTTAGCCAGTGCACTATTTGATGGAAGAGGGTACCAAGGATGGTAGAGATCTGTGTTGATAGCCCTTTTAGCAAAAAGCAAGCCGGGCTTCATCGATGGTACATGTCCAGCCCCTGCCATTACTTCCAAAGATTATCAACCATGGAGCAGATGCAACGACATGGTAACATCATGGTTTCTAAACTTACTGTCTAAGGACATTGGATACAGTGTCATATATTCCAAAACTGCAAGAGAACTCTGGACTGGACTAGAGCACAGGTTTGGGCAATTCAGTGGAACAAAATTATATCACCTATAGAAAGAGTTAGCTGGTTTAGTTCAAGGTACAAGTGACATAACAACCTATTTCACAAAGCTTAAACGTCTATGGAATGAGTTGGATACTCTCAACTCCAATATCAAGTGCACCTACACTTGTATCTGTGAGGGTAAGAAAGTGGTGGAAAAATCATAAGAGGATCAGAGACTAATTCAATTTCTAATGGGGTTGAATGAGGCATATGGTCAAGCTAGGGGAATCATACTCATGATGAAACCATTACCCAACATCAACCATGCATACTCCTTAATTCTACAGGATGAGAATCATAAAGAGGTATATGCTAACCCTCTCATTTCAACTAATGCTTCATCCTTCATGGTAGGAAATCAGAACAATTTCCAAAATCAAGGAAACTTTTCACAAAGAAATAGGAAGCAGAGACTTCCTGGGCAGTTTCAGAAGCCTGCTAATGGTTTCCAAAAATCTAGAAATCCACCACAAAGGACATCAGCCCCTAAGGCAAGGAAAGGAAAATTCAATCCTAATGTTTCTTGTACCTACTATAAGAAAATAGGCCACTCAATAGCATATTGCTACAGAATCATAGGGTTTCCAGATGGTTTTGAATTCACAAATGGAAAACAGGGTCAAGCACCCATCAGAGGTAATGGAGCTTTCTTAGGAGACCAAGGAGATGATCTAAACAATAATTTTAATGAAGTTATGAATCAACACCTTTCAAAAGAACAATTCTCACAGTTGGTACAACTCACTAAGCAAGTTAAGGTGATAGATGCAGGAACCTCAAACTCAGAAATCAATGTAAATGTTGTGGCTGGTACAATTATCAAATATTCTGGTTCTTGCTTTTTAGTTTACAATTCAAGCACCTGGATCATAGATTTAGGAGCTTTAGAACATATGTGTTTTGACTCAATTGCTTTTATATCTTTATCACCTCTTCCTGTTCCTCTAGACATCAACCTACCTAATTCTTTCAAAATAACAATCATTCATGTAGGAAAAGTTTCCATTCATTTTGATTATATCTTTGAAAATGTATTGCATGTTCCTACTTTCAGATATAATCTAATGTCTGTTAATAGATTTTATTTGCAATTTCATTGCATCGTCTCATTCTATTCTACTCGATGTATGTTGCAGGCCCCTTTAATCAAGAGGGCTCAAATTTTTGGTGAAGCAAAAGAGGGACTGTACCTATTGGAGCCTAATCATAATAGTTCTAGACATAGGTGTGAAGAAAATATAGTTTCATCTTCAAAACAGAATGTTTTCAGTCAAGTTTCAGTTTATTTTCCCTTTTCTGCAAGTACAATCTCTGATGTAAACCTTTGGCATGTCAGGCTAGGGCATTTGCCCTTTTCATCAGTGAAACATCTCAATTTTATTTCCATTCCTTCTGATTTTGAATGTTTATGTGATATTTGTCCTAAAGCTCGACAAACTAGAAATTCTTTCCCTTTAAGTTAAATCAAATCAAAAAGAGCATTTGAGTTAATTCATGTTGATATATGGGGACCTTACAAGGTTCCAACTTATAATGGTTTCGGATATTTTTTAACCATTGTGGATGATTATAGCAGAGAGGCATGGACCTTTCTTCCAAACAGCAAGAGTAATGTTTTTGATGTCCTAAGGAATTTTTTTACTATGGTAGAGAGGCAATTTGGTGTTAAAATACAGAAGCTAAGGACAAACAATGCCTTTGAGTTAGGCAAAGGAACTCAACAGTTTTCTTTTTATTTCTCTCAAGGAATTTTGCACCAAACATCTTGTGTAAACACCCCTCAACAAAATGGAATTGTTAAAAGGAAGCATAGACATCTATTGGAAATTGCAAGAGCTCTAATTTTTCAATCAAAAGTTCCTATTCCATATTGGGTTGAGTGCTTATTGACTGCTACTCATTTGATCAATCGATTGCCTTTTAAGGTCTTTAAAGGAAAGACACCTTTTTCTATCTTATTTAACCAACCACCCTCATATGATTCTATAATTTTTTTTTCATGTTTATGTTATGCATCTACTTTATCAAATGGGAGAAGTAAGTTTGCTCCTAGAGCTAAGACTTGTGTATTTTTGGGTTATCCTTTGAGACAAAAGGGATACAAGTTGTTGGAAATAGACACAAAGAAAGTTGTAGTTTCCAGAGATGTCCATTTTTATGAGGACAAATTTTCTTTTGCTTCTACCCATGTACTCTCAGAAGCTACATTTCCAATTCATCCACTTTCACATAATACATATACCTATCCTCTATCACATCCTTCTTCTATTCCTGATCCTCTCTTACCTCCCACTTCCTAATAGGGTAATTTCACCTCATAGTTCTTCCTCACCTATCACTCAGTCACCTAGCACTCATTCACAACACTCTGATTTACCTCAATCACCTAGAAATCAGTCACCTCACACCTAGATTCCTCCCAACATTAGTACACCTACACACATTGATACACCACTTCAGC
Source organism: Nicotiana sylvestris (assembly GCF_000393655.2). Classification (NCBI taxonomy): domain Eukaryota; kingdom Viridiplantae; phylum Streptophyta; class Magnoliopsida; order Solanales; family Solanaceae; genus Nicotiana; species Nicotiana sylvestris. The sequence continues at coordinate 165,480,009 of NC_091060.1, read as the reverse complement.
TTAGGAAATCAACTAGAGAGTCAAAATGGCCAAGATATCTGAATGACTTCATCTGCAACAATGTTCATCTTACCAATCTAACTGAAAGCTATTTTACAGAACCAGCTCAAACCAGTGTCTACTCCTTTACAGCCTTATCATCTCACAATCAACATGTTATGCACTCTATTTCAGAAATCTCAGAACCTACTAGTTTTTCTCAGGTCTCTATGTATCCTGGCTGGCAAAGAGCTATGAACTCAGAAATTGAGGCCTTAAAGGAAAATCACACTTGGGATATGATTCTTTTACCATACGGAAAAAGGCTTTACCTTGTAAGTGGGCATACAAGGTGAAACACAACTCTGATGGCAACATAGAGAGACTAAAGGCCAGGTTGGTGGTGAGGGGAGATATACAAAGAGAAGGGATAGATTATACTGAAATTTTTTCTTCCGTGGTCAAAATGACCACTATACGTTGCTTACTGGCAGTGGTAGCTAAGAAAGCTTGGCCAATCCATCAACTAGCTATAAGCAATGCATTCTTACATGGTGATTTACAAGAGGAATTCTATATGAGATTTTCAGCTGGTTTGTCTCCTCCCAGTCCCAACCATGTTAGTTTACGAAGGAAGTCTTTATATGGTTTAAAACAAGCTTCATGGCAGTGGTATGCTCGGCTTGCGGGCGCTCTAAGTTTCAAAGGTTATTCTTCTTCAATGAATGACTATTCATTATTTTTTAAAAGACAGGCAGGTTTGGTTTCTATTGTGGCAGTCTATGTCGATGACATTCTTATTAGTGGAGATGATTCTGATGAAATTTCAACACTCAAATTTTTTCTTAACACATAGTTTAAGGTAAAAGACCTAGGCAATTTGCATTACTTCCTAGGTATGGAAATACTAAGGAAAAAACAGGGGATAATCATGTGTCAAAGAAAATTTACCTTGGACTTGATCAAAGAGTTTGACATCCCTGAATCCTTTGTGTGTCTTCTCCACTTGAACCTTCTTCAAAGTTACGAGTAGATGAAGGTGAACTTCTCCTCAATCCCACCATATATCGTCACCTTGTTGGGAAGCTCAATTATTTAACACACACAAGGCTCGACCTGTCTTTTATAGTTTTGAAGCTCAGCCAATTTATGCAAAACCCCAGAACTTCCCACTTTGTGGCAGCTCTTCGAGTATTGCGTTACTTGCATTCTGACCCAGGACAAGGGATCATTCTGAACACTGCTCCATCCCTCAAATTGGTTGCATTTTGCGATGTCGACTGGGCGTCTTGTTCTGAAACTCGCAGGTCTGTTAGCGGATTTTACATCTAACTTGGAGGTTCACCCATTTCCTGGAAATCCAAGAAACAGACATCTATTTCTCTATCGTCAGCTGAGGCGGAATATCGATCTATGCGAAGAGTCATCGCCAAGTTGACATGGCTCACTCGTTTGCTCGAAGATTTGTCAGTTCCACCTTCACTACCAGTAGCAGTGCTCTCTTATAGCAAATCGGCGATCCACATTGCACGCATCCCTGTTTTCCACGAACAGACGAAGCACGTAGAATTGGACTGTCACTTTGTCCGGCAACAATTTCTCTCTGGTCTCATTACTCTGTCCTATGTTCCCTCATCTTCACAACTAGCGAATCTTTTCACCAAAGCCCTATCAGGGCCATCTCACAAATCTATTCTTCGCAAGTTGGGGATAACTTCTTTACCCACCAACTTGAGGGGGGATGTTGAGCAAGCTACTCATCAGAAAAACATGGAGTTTGATAAGAGAAATGGAGGCTTCTCACTAGAGAGAAATAAAGTGGTGGAGTTATCTATGAAAAGTTAAAGAGGAAGAAGAGATAAGGGCTTCAGACAGGAGACCTAGGTTTGTTTGGAATTAAACGAGGTTGTCTCTATTGACTATTGGACTTGACACGTGGAGCAATCTCAACATTTAAGAACTTACAATCTGAGCCCTTGGATCATACACGAGTAAAGAACATGCTCACACATAGTAGAGAATGTTTCGGTTGCACAACTATATTTATAAGCAATAAAATTTAGACAAGTGTACAGAATAATTTTGTTACACAGTTATAGGGGTAGGCAATAAAAATTAGATAAGTGTATAGAGTAGTTTTAACTTACAATTTTCTTTTGTTGTAAATACTTGTATAAATATCTGTACAGTGAATGAAAAGATGGACAGAAAATTCTGCAATTCCCTTCTTCAATCTTTCACACACATACACATAGATCCGCCTCTGCCCAGATCTCACTTGTGAAATTACACTGAGCGGTTATTGTTATATGTAGTGCAATGATATATATTTTCTTGTATAATAATTAGTAGGCTAAACATCACTTACTTTCCTTTTGGCGGTTTACTTTTTCCTTTTCTCTCTAATTCTTCTCCTTTTAGGTTCGACAATTTTTAATTTTCTTTTAAACTAGGTACGATACTCAAGACCTAGTATTTCAAGGTTTAATTACAATTTATGGTAGTAGAAGAAATAGACATACTCGGGGGCAGATTTGAGGACAGTTTATGGGGCATGTGAACACATGGTCTTTCCGCCAAACTAGGGATTTTATGTATGTATTTTCTAGAATTAGTCGAATATTATCTATTGGCATGCACCACAAAGATTGAATGGTGCAGTTGGTTGAATATTGAGTTGTTTACCCAAAGAAACGTGATCAATTCTCACTTAATTTTTTTTTTCCTTTCATTGGTGGTGCACCTACATTTTAGAAATCACAGACCCGTCTTTGAACATACACAATGTTAGGTCTGTAATAATATTTGTCACACCTCCTTTTTCCGCACCCGATGGGGCGCAGGGGAGTTTTTCCCAATTGAAGGACAATCGAAACGGGATTTGTTTATTTATTTCAGAGTCGCCACTTGGGAGATTTAGGGTGTCCCAAGTCACCAATTTTAATCCCGAATCGAGGAAAATAATGACTCTATATTACAGTCTGCGTACCAGAAATCCGGATAAGGAATTCTGTTAACCCGGGAGAAGGTGTTAGGCATTCCCGAGTTCCGTGGTTCTAGCACGGTCGCTCAACTGTTATATTCGGCTTGATTATCTGATTTTATACAAGTGTGAACTTATGTGCAAAATTTAACTTTTAACCGCTTTTATCATTTACTGTTTTTATCAAGAATTGCAACGTTGTGAAAATGTATCTCGAACCGCGTTACAATCAATGTACCCGTGGTCGTCGACACACTTTGACTCCGTTGAGATTTGGATTTGGGTCACATCAATGTGCACCCGAGTTTAAGGAAATTAAATTATTAAAGGCGCGCCTAAAGCGACTAGCGTATTTATTTTGGGTAGGACCGTGGAATTTTACTAAACGGTCCATCCCGAAGCCTAAACAATTTTTAAAGCAATATTTATTGAGGGCCCCGCAATTTGTATTTTTATTTGGCGAGGCTCACCTCGTTCTTTATTTCTAATGAATTTGCAACGTCATGGACATGCATCTCGAACCACGTCACAGTCAATGTACCCGTGATTAGAGAGGCATTTCGAATCCGTCGAGATTTGGATTTGGGTCACATAAATGTGCACCCGAGTTTAAGAAGGTAAAGTTTATTAAAGCGTATCCTAAAGAGACTAACGTGTTGTCATTTTAGGAAGGTTGTGAGATTTGCTAAACAACCCGTCCGGGAAACTAAATGCTTCAATGATTTACATTTAACAAGGGCCCCGCATCTGCGTGTTTTGTTTATTTTCATCGAGGCTCATCTCGTTCTTATTTTAAAAGGATATCCTATAGCAACTACGTTTCTTGTCGTGTTCGTCTCTATCAATTGAAAACGGTAGACAGTCCTAATTAATTACATGATTGCGAGTTTACTTATAACAGGATTTAAAATGCTTTTACAGAATAATAAAATGTGACTGCGATTATGGATAACTAGCCGAAAATTATGGGCCCAAACCTAGCTCATGCGAGATGGCCAGACTTAGGCCCCCTTTTTCGATATGGGCCTAACTGATTTGTTTCGATTTGGGCTCGGCCTTCATGAGATTGAGGCCTAGGACTGATTCTTTGTTCTGTGAAATGAGTTTATCAATTTATATGGGACAATCTGGCAAAAGGAGAAAGAATTTTAACTAAAGTGGATAGTTTTCCTATTTGGCTTACATTAGAGAATATATTACACCCTCAGACTAAGTCTAAAGGTACAACTTATTACACTGGGAATGTTTTTTCACCTAACAGCACACATACATGACTAGCATGCATTAACCTGCATTGATACACTAAGCATGTAGGCTACTTCTATTATCCAAACAAAAATGTAACTACTATATACTACATGACATTTAACACAACAGTCCACGTGTATATAAACAATCTGCAGGTCCTCTCTTTTGCATTTATGTTCAAACTCTCAGTTACATTAGTGGTATCGATTGTGTACCTGGTAAGGAGGACAAAGAAGAAAGGAATGATCAGCTAAGCAATATGCAGTGAATACAGCAACAGCAGATAACACCAACAACACAGCAACAACAACCAGCCACAATGATGAAGCTCACAAGTGGTCGAGACGTTGCTGCTGGTTCGTGAGGGATGGTAGGTTGACGATGGTGGTTGGGGGACGGAGAGGGAGCTGGTCGGAGGTGGTTTTGGTGGGGAAAAAGGTCTGTTTGGTGGTGGTTTTGTTTTACAGTAGGGTTTTCGTTAGGAGCAAAAGGGGGAGGAAGATGACGAGCAGTGTACGCCGGGTTCAATGGAGGAAACGCCGGACTGGTTTGACGGAGCGGGGAGGAGACGGAATGGTCGTGTTTTCCGGCGTTCGTTTGGTCGTGACTGGTGGTGGTCGCAAGGTGGGTTTGGACGTGGTGGTTCCGGGGAAGGTCGAGGGTCGTTTTTCTTTTCTCCGTAGGTTTTCTTTCTTTCTTCTTTATGAAGAAGAAAGATGAACAGTAGTTTTCTTCCAAATTTTTCAAAAGTTCCTCTTTCCCAAATGTTTCATCCGTGTATTTAGCATGGGTTTGCCCAGAAAAATGAGCCCACGCGTGGTGGGGTTCAAGGCATATATCCCCCACGCGTGGTGGGGTTCCCCACGTGTCCTGGACACGGTTTATTATGGGCTAGGTCTGAAAATTAGGCCTAAAACCGGGTAGTTTGAACCCGAATATTATTCTTTTGCCCAGACCCGAGAAATAGGAACACGTTGCTTAACTAGTCCTATGTAAGCAAAATAACTACCAAAAATAAGACTAGTATTTAACAAAACTATATCTTTTTAAATATTTTTAAGGATTTAAAATAGCTACAAAATATTAATAAAACTATTTTTGTAATTTTCGTAAATATTAAGATAAAATATGAAGTAATATTTTTGTATTTTTTCAAAGTTAAAATGACTATAAAATATTAATAAAACTATTTTTGTAATTTTCGTAAATATTAAGATAAAATATGAAGTAATATTTTTTATATTTTTTCAAAGTTAAAATGACTATAAAATATTAATAAAACTATTTTTGTAATTTTCGTTTTTTAATAAAGACAAAATATAAAATAATATTTTTTGTATTAAAACGACTACAAAACATTAATAGAATTATATATATTTTTTTGTAATTTTTGAATTTATATAAAGTACCAAAATAAAGTACAATTTTTGTATTTTTCAAAATTATAATGACTGCAAACATTAATAGAACTATATATTTTAGTAATTTTTGAATTTATATAAAGTACCAAAATAAAGTACAATTTTTTTGTATTTTTCCACGTTTATGAGAAATGCATAAACTAAAATTTATATATGTATTTTTTGTGATTTTTTCTTTTTGCAACGAAATAAAGTAAAAATAGTTAAAATGGCTATATTAGATCCAATTTCACATATTCACGCTAAAAATGTGAAAAATCTCGGGGAGGGTCAAAAATCACGTGCTTACAATATTACGAGCGAAAAGTAGTGTAACGTTTTAACCCTCGATGTCTTTGTATCGGTAATAATATTACGACCGAAAAATAGCGTAACGATTTAACCCTTAATGTCTTTATAGTAAAAAGAGAGGAAGAAACAATTAAAATTTAAAAATCTAAGCATTGATAATGATGCAATAAATATTTATACAATCATATTACTATAATTATATCCTATAATAAATACTAATTAGTACTTCCTCTGGTCCAAAATAAGTGATTTTTTCAAATTTCAAGAATGAATGAATTATTTATTTCCTATATTGCTCTTGGAGTAAATAATGTTGAAGTATGTGTTAGGAGTGTTTATGTGAAGATATAGTAAAGGTTAATATGATCAATTTTGTTGCTAATTAATAGTAAAAGGTGAATTTCTTAATCTATGTGAAAACAGCTAAAAAATCACTTATTTTAAACCGGAGGGAGTAATAAAGTAAAAATAATAACTAACGTGTTATTCCATATGTTAAACTAAATTGAAGATATAAAAAGTATTTACACTATCACATATTCTCAAAAAGTTTGTGCCCAATATATATAGTGACAACTGGTAGGGAAATGTACGTTTTAAGATAGGCGGTCAAACAGAATTAGTTAAAATAATTGCATTTAGCACTCTATAATTACTCCGTTAAAATTAATGACCGTTAATGTATTAAGAATAAATTGAGCCACTAGCTCTAGCCGTTTGACTGTATCAATAAGTTAATAACCGACAAACAATTGTACTCCAATATATTGGCGAACGTGTCTCCTGACATGATTTTCATTTAATTTACCGACAGTTTTTTAATATTTTATTTTCATAATTCCATAATTTTTTAAAATTGGGACACTAGTTTTTTTTTTTTCATTATTCTCTTCCATTTTCCCATAGTAAAAATAATGCATGGCTAGAAGGATCCTTAACATAGAAGTGTTCCGTGTTTGATTTAGAAATCCGAGGCTTCTTCCAAATTTGCGTAAAAATTTTATTCGATGCGTTTGTAAAATATATTTGAATAATTGTATGGGTCAAAAATTACCCCTAATATGATCAAACCATGTTAACATTAAGAAGGTATTCACGGACTGCCACGTGTCATCGGTACGACTTCAACGAAGACCCCCAAGGTCGAAGTGGTTCTTGAAGCAATAATGGGTGCGGTTGAAGAGTTAGCGAATATCAAGGTCGAGAAGTCGTCGTAGATCAAGGTCGAGGTTGAGCATCTTATTTAGGATCATAACGGCTAATTTTGAGATATGACAAAAGGGAGAATATTCTAGTGGATATCCTCTGTACCTGTACTATCAGGGTTTTCAGGAATATATTCCGTATAAATAAAAAGAGATACAATAATAGGGGACATAAGATATTCACTTATAAGAAAACACACTAACTTTATAGAGAGAATCTGGCCATATTACAAACACACGAAGACACCTTTTTACTAAGATTCTTGTCCAACTTTTCCACTCGTTCCAAGAACAATCTTAGTTTTCAAAGGCTCATCAATCATTCATCATTGTTAGAAAGAATATCCACAAATTTCACCCCTTTTCGGGTGACTCACACGTTTTTTATTTATTTAAATTCCATTCATTGCTACTATTTAATGATATCTTCCATCTTTTTGGATCATTGAATACAGTTATTATTGCTCACATTTATTGCCCTTCGACCAAATATACATATTATCTGCCATAAAATCGATAATTTTGTCTTTGATATTAATATTAGCTAAGATTGACTCTATTTTATTTAAATCTAATTGGTTGAACCTGGATCTAAATTTTTGGGTCAAACAATAATCAAATTACATATAAGATAATATAAGTATCACTACTAAAAAAACAGGAATTAGCGACAGACAAATTCTGTAGCTAAACAAAAAATGCATTGCTAATCATAAATAGCGACGAATTAGCTACAAATTATCAAGAAATTTTATTAGCTAAGAGTAATTTAGCGACAGATTAACGCCGAAGTTCACAACTAATTCTATTTTGTTTTTACGTTAGCAATAACATAATAATATTAGTAACTAATTTACTATTACTCTTAAAAAATTCTTCCAATTACTTCACTAGCTAGTTGCTTCATTTTATCAGCTTTATTTAACTTAATGTTTTAAGACAGAATGCTTCATTTGGGAATGGTGGAAACAACTAAATAATCAACAAAATAGATGGTAGAATTATCTTTCAATTGACCAAAAATATTTTGGCGGTCAACTAAGGATCTTGGATTACTTTCAAAGTTAGGAACTAATTTGTAGATTATAATTTTAGTACCTTTGTTTTAATTTCACTTGTATGAGTTTGCTCGCATTATTAATGTCAAGTTCGAATAAAGAAGGAGGATTGCGGTACATTGACAACCAACATAAAACTTGTCAATTCATGATATAATATATACAACTTCATATCGCCAACCCCTATTAGTTTGAGATTGGAATATAATTATTGTTGTTTATACTTTTAGTATATTTTTCAGTAGTTTTATTTTATCAGCGATGAAACTTGTTATTAAACCTATATATGGAATTCATTTGATAAATCAGCTAAGTATATGTATTTCTGGAAAGGACGAAAGAGAAGAATATACATAAATTAAATTCGAATTGCCCAATTTAGGTTGTAAATTGCTCCAATTCCTCAAGCCATTAAAAGGTTACAGGATTTGCCCTTTGAAAGAGAGAAAAGTAATCCATCCGTTTCAATTTACGTGAACCTCTTTCCTTTTTGGTCCGTGCCAAAAAGAATGTCCCCTTTCCTTATTTGGAAACAATTTACCTTTATGCAATGATTTATAGCCACACAAAATATATGTGCCTCATTTTACACCACAAGTTCAAAAGTCTTCTCTCTTTTCTTAAACTCCGTACCCAGTCAAATGAGTTCACATAAATTTAAACGGAAGGAGTGCTACTTACTACTTGTACACGCGTGTACAATAAATACATACACGATTTGCTCTTTGTTGCAACACCTTTAACAAAAGGGGAAAACACACAAAAAGGGTAAAATCTCGTGCCACAATCCATGACCCACTAGCAAATAATAAAAACAAATTCCCTATAATTTCACAAGTAGAATTTGGAAATAGTAGTATTTATGCAGATCTTATTCCATGCAGATGATCTATTTGCGATAAACCCTCGGATCAAAGACAAATAAAAAATAGTGACAATCAATAAAATAAGTGTTAAGACCGAAAAATCAGGCGTCATGCGGAAACTAGCTAAGCAAATCTTGAATGACGATAAATCAGATAATAACATAAAAATATACCAAAAGAGACACAAACATATAACGTGGTTCGGTCAACTGACCTACGTCCAACGCGGAGAGGAGCAATCCACTATATAAAAGAGAGTACAAAATATCGAGAGAACAACCTCACGAAGAGGCAAACACAAATGACACACTAACACTCATCCTGTAAAGTTCTCCCCCTAAACACGACTCTCAAACCCTACATGGCTATATTGTGGATGCAGCTGAATGAGAAAGACAGATCTTCAATTTATAGAACTTTAAACCTTTTCCTACAAGAAAAGGGACTAGCCAAATATGAAAGAATTATATTTTCCTTCTAGCAAAGGAAAAACCTAATTATGATAAATATGTTGTCCTTTCTTTTATCAAATGGGAAAGCCAATTATGATAAGAAAATCTGGACAAACACCTAACAATAAGGTGATATGGTAACTGAAACAAAAGAAACAACAGATAATGAGAAAGATATAAGGATAAGAGAATAATATAATACTAAGCAATGAAAAAGAGATACGCTCAAATACACTACCTATTGGATCGAGCATATTTTGTTTTCTAGTTTAATACACAGTTACATCAATTAATATGCTTCAATTCCAAGTAAATTCTGATCAGTTACATGTATCCTTAATTTTCATGTATGATTGAAATATATATTTTTACTGAAATAAAAATCTCGATCAAGAATATCTAGCGAACATTGAATTTAAAGTAAATATACTAGCATGATTAAAATTTAATTAATTAGTACTATATCACCTATTTAGACATAATTGTCGAGTTTATATGTCTATAATAAAGTTGTTAGTGCTGTGACGAAAGAATGAATATAAAACCTAAATTTGTTTATCTAACTAGCTAGCTGACAACAAACTTTTCCATGGTTGATTTGCTGTATTCCTTTTTACAAGTCTTTACCTATATTTTGTTTGTCATGTATGTAAAATTGGACACCAAATTATATTCCTCGAACAATAATACAATTTAAGACCTATAAAACAAAAACCATCATAAAAATTACCCAAATGTCATTCAATGAAACCTTAATTTACTCATTGCAACTGAAATTCTAAATTGACAAGTTTCTAGCCCAAAATTTAAGGTCTGTCTGGACAGGAAAAACAGACAATTATTTTGTTCCTTACGAATAATTAAAGAAAGAAATTTATATTTAATGAAACAAAACTAAATTAGTATTTTAGGTCGTCCTTATCATTTCAACAAAGTAAAGGTTATAATACAATATATTTTCAGCTAATAATTAATCATACAATGGTTAGCGTAAGCCACTCATTTTTTATAATGGAGGAAAAAGGCAATGGTATTTCAGTAATTCTAAGAAAAAGCAAGACTCCTTTTATAAAACACCATGATATTTTATATAACAAGTGTAACATTTTTCCAATTAAACAAAACCATAAAATATTAATCTAATCCCAAATTTTTTTTGATCTAACTCCACCCACCCTTACCTATTCTTATTCACTTTATACTATATTAATTTATATTATATACACATTTCATATCATCCCCTTGAATATTTCTTCTTTATTTATTGATAGTGTCCAAACAAATACAAGAACTTTGCTTTACAAAAAATGTACAGATTTTTGGTTCACTCTGTAAGAAGCAGCTAAAGAAGTAACCTTTGCCCAGAACCACAAAAACCCAGTTCAGAGAAAATTCAAGAACTGAGATTTTTCTATTTTTTTCACATTTTCTTATTCTCATTGTTCTTAATTCCCAAAAGGGTATCTTCAAGATTAGTAAAGTTTCAATTTTTTCACCTCAGTGGGTGGTAAAGTTTCAATCTTTACATCATTGTTATATAATGTGGAGGAGTCTGATCGGAGAAACGCCGTTCACGGCGGCGATTTGATGGGTCCGAGGTTGTTGTTAGCAGTGTTGTGTTTTGTTAAACGCAGCGTTTCATGGAGTTGAAGATTTGGTGTTGTAGGAGTAGTATTAGTAGAAGTACTTTAAGTGTTCATTCAAAATCCAGCTCTTCAGCTAAGCTTCGATTTGCTATATTTTTTCCTCAGGTAAGCTTTTTTTAAATTTTAAAATAAGGGGATTTAGGGTTTATTATTTCATTTTTGTGGTTAATTGTATTTTTATTTTTGGGAGAACATGCTGGTATCTTAATACTAGGAATGTTGAGTTTTGGGAAGCTGTTTGGATAGTTGGAAAATTATCTGAAGTTAAAAAGAGGAAAATTTTAAGGTGTTTTCTTAGTTGTAAAAGATTTTGGAGACTTAGGATTTTTTTTGTTTTTTTGGATCTACTGAAGTTATGTTGCTCTTTTACCCTCAAGAACTTGTTGCATTTTATGGTAATTTCCATTTATAAGATCTTCTTGTTCCTTATGAAGTTTCATTTTCTACTTCTTTTTTATTTTGGGTAATGGGTATTTTGATAAACTTAGTATATTTGATTAATTAGCTCAAATAAGGGTAAACGTTTTCAGCTTTGTGGTTGAATTGGAATTTAAAGATTGGGGGTTTCTGCTTGAGGGGTTAATATCTGTATTTTCACTGATAGTGATGGACTTTATTCAGCTTGGGGTAATTGTTAATTTTTTGTAAGGTTCTTAACCAGCTCTAGTATGCTTTAGTGTTTGTAAGGTTCTTGGCCAGCTCTAGTAAGCTTGTGGATTTGGTTTGAACTGCTTATGGATTTCAATTTTTGATGTAGATTTTGGAGATTAGCTGTTAATCTTAGGAAGAGACATTTAATTTTTTTTAATATGTTTTGAGCATCTATTTCTTAATCTTCGGCCCCGTTTGGCCATGAGTTTTGCCAAAATAAATTTGGGATTTATTTTGAAAACTCATGTTTGGCCATAAATATTGCCCACATTTTGGCAAAATCCCAAATTCCAAACCCCAAATCTCAAAATCACCCCAATTGCTGATTTTGGGCCAAAATCCCAAAACTTGAGAATTATATACATGTTTTTCCAAAATAAAATTGGGAAATATGTTTTGAAAACGTATGTCCAAACACATTTTCATCTTCAAACCAAACTTCACCCAAATCAGATTTTTCAAAACAAATTTGGAATCTATGGCCAAACGCTAGCTTAATATGCTCGAGGCATAGTTTTTCCCCGCTCGATTAGTTAAGGTGTTATGGTGATAACATTTAGAAAGAAAAGCTAAATTTTGATTGATGTTGTTTCTGAAATCTTCTGTATCTTGCCTCTTTTAGGTTCTATTGCTACTAGTGTGTTTAAAGACCAGTTTAGCAACTTTGCCGGACCATGAATTGTTGAGACAAGAAGATAAGAGTACCATATCCCATTCTTGCATCCATGATCAGATAATTGAACAAAGAAAAAGACCTGGTTTGCAAGTGTATTCCGTCACTCCTCAGGTGTACGAGGAGTCTGTGGTTTCAAACCCGCCTCACCATAGAGGAAGGGCATTGCTTGAAATTCCCAAAGAACAAAATGATGTCATGCAACCCATTAGAATCTTTTTGAATTATGATGCTGTTGGTCATTCATCTGAGAGAGACTGTCAAAAAGTAGGGGACATTGTGAAGGCAAGTACTTATCATCTGCTGGAAAATGTTTATGAGAAATTTGATATATGTCTTTACTGATTTATCAATTTTCTTTCTGCTTAATTAGCTCGGGGAGCCACCAGGTGCTTCTTTTTCTGGTACATCTTCTTGTAATCCACATGGGGATCCTCCAGTTTATGGTGATTGCTGGTATAACTGCACTTTAGATGATATAGCTGGGGAGGACAAAAGGCATCGGCTTCGCAAGGTTTATCCTCTTTTTCTTCACTGTTCTTAAATTGTCCCAGATGAGCATGTCTTTGCATTTTTCTGCTGCAAATTGATCTAGTATTTGCATGTTGAAAATACCTGGCAAGATTAGTGAATCTTTTAAAAAAAATTACCGATGAAATATGAACATGCGTGATAAGACTATCTATGTCATGCAATGCCATTTCTAATGCAAGTAATGGTATTTGAGTGAGGCCATGTTTTGTATAGTATGTATTCCACAAAGTCTCTGAATATACAGTCACGAACTTGACAAGTTAATAGTTGTGTTGTCTTTGATAAAAGACAATAATTTAATATTTTTACTGGATCCAATACAGGCTCTCGAGCAGACAGCAGACTGGTTTAGAAGAGCATTAGCTGTTGAACCAGTTAGGGGAAACCTGCGGTTAAGTGGATATTCTGCTTGTGGACAAGATGGAGGTGTACAACTCCCAAGGAAATACGTTGAAGGTAATTTTATTCGGATTCTTATCTGTTTGGCATTCCTGATATTCTGTTGCAATGTTTTCATTTCTATTTGGTTCATTATTGTCGTGTTTGGGAAGAAATTATCATATTTTTTTCCATGTATACTTCAGAGGGTGTTGCAAATGCGGATTTGGTTCTTTTGGTGACTACAAGGCCAACAACAGGCAACACTCTTGCGTGGGCTGTAGCATGTGAGCGTGATCAATGGGGTCGTGCTGTTGCTGGTGAGTGTTTTGTGAGCAAAAACATGTCATTGCATAAATTTTATATGGACACTGCTTCTAATCTGACATTTTCCATTTTCAGGGCATGTCAATGTTGCTCCTCGCCATTTAACTGCTGAAGCAGAAACTTTACTTCAAGCTACTTTGATACATGAAGTGATGCATGTTCTTGGATTTGATCCTCATGCCTTTTCTCATTTCCGTGATGAGAGGAAGCGTAGACGTAGTCAGGTAATTGTCAATTTTTGCATGTGCTATATAACCTTGCAGAGGAGCACCAGTAGAAACTCATGTTAGTAAGAGTTCATAGACTGCACTATATCTCCCTTCCCCTGCAGTGGTGATCTCTTGAAAAAAATCACCAAAAAAAAGTTATGCGTATTCCCACTTCCAAGTAGAAGATATACACAAATTCTGATATCCTTATGTTAGCGTTGCTGCAGAAACAAAATATGGTGCTAGACTTAAATTTTCCTTTCTCTTTTTGAGGAACTAAAAAATAGGTCGGCCAAAAATGTGATACATCTACCTAAACATGGAACAAATGTACCTAGTTTTATTTATAAAAAACAATAAAAGACTAAGCATGATGTGCACTTTCGTTGGTTTTGTAGTAAAAAATGACATTTGTTTTTATTATGGTTTATCCATTTCGTAAACAACTTTTAGTACATCTTATTTTGGAATTATGTCTAATATTTATGACAGAGATGAACGATTATTGTCCACTAGCTTGGTTTCTATTAGATTTAGGAAAGCCCTAACATAATTTTCTCTTTTCTGTGGTCAATTGTGTTCAAACTGTTGAAAGCATTTGCAAGTTGGTTCTCCTGTTAACTTTTTTGAGAAAAAGCATATGATTAGTCAATTTTTTTTTTATTTCGATAACTTGATAAGCATATGGTTAGTCAATTGATATGATCATCTTCCATTATTCTTTTGTGACTATTTCAAGAGTGCAACAGGCAATTCATTAGTCAATTGAAAGAAGTTGGAATGTAGGAAAAAAAAGACTAGAAGGTGGGGTGAAAGAGGTCCTAAGGGGAAATGTTTTCAAAGTTTTGAAGTATAGGGGTTCAGCTTATTATTATTGTGTTCTATCTCTTCCCTTTTAATAGCAATTCGATGTTCGGCAACTACATTATACTCCAAATATAGGAGATTTTATGTTCAACTTATTTATTACTGGAAAGACTATGTCAAGCCTTATAAATAGTTTAATTGAACAATTGGAAGTTGCGAATGATGCTCAAACTTGCCCAAACTGATTTAATTCCTCCTAGTCTACATTTTTTGGTGCTCTCTCCTCTTGTTTGCTGTAACTTGTCGCTGTTAAAGGCATATAGGATTCCCAAAGTGAAGCACCTCCTCTCTCTGTCAACTATTGTGGACTATCCCAAATTTCCTTTTGGATCTAATATTTGCCTTTGAGGAATTCCCAAATCTTGTCTTCTACAGCATCTGTAAAGGATATTACCTCTTTCTCCAGTTCGTGTGCCCATTTCTGGATATATCAAAAATCCTTTCAACATACATATTTTCTTCATTATCTTTGTTTGCTAACAAGGAATTCTGTATTGTGCTATTTTTCAGACAGTTAAGGGTCCTAAACCTGGTTATGCCGAAGCCTGATGTGCATTTACTTGTCATTTCCATCTGTAGGTTACTGAACAGGCAATGGATGAAAAGCTTGGACGAATGGTAACTCGAGTGGTGCTTCCTCGAGTTATCATGCATGCTCGCTATCACTATGGGGTATATTCTATAGTATTTCATTTTCTTAAGTTTTCCTTCTCTAATTCCTATAGCGTATGTTAGCTAGTTGTTTTTAGCCAAGTTAAATTTATGGGCAAAGCTATAATACCTTTAACCAGTTTATCCCTTCAGGCATTCTCCGAGAATTTCACTGGACTGGAACTAGAAGATGGAGGTGGACGTGGTACATCAGGTTGAGAATTCTCTCTTCTTCCGGTCTTTGAATATGTCCCTTTGAGATACACACACTTGCATTTTCATGGTTCCAGGATGTCAACTTTATAGATTGTATTTTGCTAAATAAATATGGATCCATTGTGTAATTAACAAATTGGTGCAGGTTCTCACTGGGAGAAAAGGCTATTGATGAATGAGATTATGACGGGGTCGGTGGATACAAGATCAGTGGTTTCTAAAATGACTCTTGCTTTACTTGAGGACAGCGGATGGTACCGCGCTAATTATAGCATGGCTGACCGTCTTGATTGGGGTCGCAACCAAGGATCTGAATTTGTTACCTCTCCCTGCAATCACTGGAACGGAGCCTATCATTGTAACACTACCCAGTTATCTGGATGTACATATAATAGGGAGGCAGAAGGTTATTGTCCACTTGTAAATTATAGTGGGGATCTTCCTCAATGGGCTCGTTATTTTCCACAGGCTAACAGAGGTGTGCCATTATTATTATGATAATTTCAAAGCCATTGAAAACTGATTTTTGTCTTGGATACACAATCTTCTTGTCTCCTCTGAACTTTTCTGAGAAACAAGTTAACTAATAATATCGTTGGGTAAATTCCAATTACCATTCACAAACCAATATTACTGCTTTAATAAAGTTCTAGAACGAGCTTCTTTTTTTGTAACTTATGGTGGATGGCTGTTGCAGGTGGTCAGTCATCGTTGGCTGATTATTGCACTTATTTTGTTGCTTACTCTGATGGATCATGCACAGACACCAATGGTGCTCGTGCACCTGACAGAATGTTAGGTGAAGTGAGAGGAAGCAGTTCAAGGTGAGGCGTTCTTCTGTAGCTTTTGGAGATCTACATCTAATTGGATATTTAGCTCACTAGTTTTAGTTTGAATCAATACAGGTGCATGGCTTCATCTTTAGTGCGTACTGGATTTGTACGTGGTTCTATGACCCAAGGCAATGGTTGTTATCAGCATAGGTGCTCAAACAATTCGTTAGAGGTATGGCTTCGGAAATTACTCGTCTATTCTATGCAGTTATTCATCTTTTCTTTTCATTTAGTTGCTTTTGCAAGAGAATGTATATGTGAGCTCATGAGAAGATACTAACTAGAGATCATTCTCTTCCATTCCTTTCTATTTTCTTTCTCCGAGTTTGCAGTTTGGAGATCCAAAAATATGAAGTTATAATATTTGCAATATGCCTAGTCCACAATATACTAAATAACTCTACTCCTATTTATCCATACCTTTTTGGAATGGACTTTAGTACCTACAAGAAACAACATTCCTCTGAAGCATAACTGTAACTACATCGTGAATATTCCCTTCTAATAATAGAAGGCTATTTAACCATCCTCATAGTTTGACTAATGCAGAGACAAAAAGAGAAATACTGAATGTACTTATCATATTGTTTTTGTTAGAAAAACGATAAACAGCCGTTGGAACATGTGGAAATAACATTTATGTCCTATCAAAATCAAAATTGAAATAAGATGGAATTGTATTACTGAAGTCAGTCTGCATACGGGAATATTTTAAATTGTCATTTAAGGAGAGAGGTCTATATTTTACGATGGACTAAAATCGGCAGTGGGTCATTAAAAATGGTAGTGGCAAGTTTCATGTTAATTTCTGTAATGCTAGTAGTGGAATTTTAGTATTCCTCTTTCTGTGCTCTAGATCTAAGGTATTTATCCTAGTTCACTTCTTCCAGCTTAGATTATATTTGAAAAAAAAATCTTGGGGAAGAGTAGCTCACTTTTATCTGTTATCTGGTGAAATTTCCGCACAGGTTGCTGTAGACGGCATTTGGAAAGTTTGTCCTAAAGCTGGTGGACCTATCCAGTTTCCTGCCTTTAATGGTAATACTAATTGTGCTACTTTTGGTTAATCACTGAAGTGTCTCTTTGTTTATTTATGCAACTTTAACCCTCCTTTTCGTTTACTTAATTTTTTTTTTCCAATTGTAGGTGAGCTCATATGCCCAGCTTACCATGAACTCTGTGATGTGGATCCAGTTTCTTTGTCTAGTCATTGTCCCAATTCATGCAATTTCAATGGAGATTGCTTAGGTGGAAAATGTCAATGCTTTATTGGGTTTGGTGGTCATGATTGTAGCAAACGTAAGCTGCCATACTTTTTTTCTGTGCTTTTGTAAACTTTTGGAAAGTCTGTTTAATTGGTGTAATAACTTCTGCTTTCTATTTACAGGCTCCTGTCCTGGGAATTGTAGTGGACATGGCAAGTGTCTTGGGAGTGGTGTTTGTGAATGTCAAAATGGGTATACGGGCATCGACTGTTCCACAGGTAATGTAATATTATTGAAGCCAAATACATTGTCAGTAGCATATGTTAGCTGTAAAAACAGTCAACTTAGTATGTCGAACCAGCTCATAATTCTTGGAATAGCAACAAGCAACAATAACAATAACCCAGTGTAATCCTACAAGTGGGGTATGGGGAGGGTAGTGTGTACGCAAACGTTGCCCCTACCTTGAGAAGGTAGAGAGCCTGCTTCCGGTAGACCCTCAGCTTAGGAAAGATAAAAAGGAAGGAAATTCTTGGAATAGCATGTCACTTTTCTTTTTTTACTAAAACAAATTATTTTTGAAATGGAGCTTGGAAGTAATGGAATTGAAGAAACCATTAGGTAGAGAAATATCTTGTAACGTCAAATTTGACTACTCCTATAAGACAGCATTCTGACTACATTTCCTTTACGTTATACCTTATATTTATGCATGTCTCACTTTGTCCTTTAAATGATACATCACTCAAAGGATGCATGAAGGTTGATTTGTTTACTTTAGCTTATATTTTCTATGGCGATACGCAGCTGTTTGTGACGAGCAGTGCAGCCTTCACGGTGGGGTCTGTGACAATGGAGTGTGTGAGTTCCGCTGTTCTGACTATGCTGGTTACACGTGCCAGAATAGCTCCATGCTTCTTCCCAGTCTCTCCGTTTGCAAAGACGTGCTTCAAAATGATGTATCGGGACAACATTGTGCACCTAGCGAGTTAAGTATCTTGCAGCAGCTGGAAGAAGTAGTGGTGATGCCCAACTACAACCGACTATTCCCAGCTGGTCCTCGAAAGATTTTGAACATTTTTAGGGGTAGAGATTGTGATGGAGCGGCTAAACGACTAGCCTGCTGGGTAAGTTTCTTTATCCGCTATGTCCTCAACATTTGAGGCAGCAAAAATTCTCCGCCTTTTCTTGTTATTGAGCTCAAACAAGCTTATTATGCATTTGTGTGTATAGTTTATTCATTATTCTTGTTAAACTGGTTAAAAACAGATCTCAATCCAAAAATGTGACAATGATGGTGACAACCGGCTACGAGTGTGTCATTCAGCTTGCCAATCATATAATGTGGCATGTGGAGCGTCTCTTGATTGCTCGGACCAGACACTTTTTAGCAGTGAACGCGAGGGTAAAGGTCTTTGCACAGGTTGGGGCGAATTGGACGCTTGGTTTTAGAGGGTACTATTCAGGCAAAGATTGGTTTTAGAAAATGAATTTGGTGTAAATTGTAGGGTAGTTAGTTTTTTTTTTCTTTTTCTTTTTAATTGGCTTGTAATGTGTTGTAAGCTTTTTTCTTGGGTAGGAAAATGTGTGCGCGAAGCGCTCATAAGTTAGTGTTTTTATTTTATTTTTGCTTTTTAGCTCCCAGCCCAAATATCATTTGGTAAAAGATTTGGGTGGGAAAATTAATTTGAGATTTTGGCTTGGAAGTCTCAGAATGTAGAGAGAAAGTGTACAAGGAAAAGGATAATAGGAAAAAAAAAAGGAGCAAAAATGAATTGGCCCAAGGCCTTTGCATCAATTAATTGTGTATTCATATTGGTTTGTGCCTTCCCTAATTCCCTTACTGTTCCTAGATTTTATGCTTGCTCTTTCAACTGTGGAGCATTTTACATTCTTCAGATTTAACAATTTTTTTTTTGTGGTGTCCGGATAGGTTTATAATTTTCTCTCTTCTATTTAAGTTCGTAGCCAGGTTGATGCTTGACTGAGTCTAATACTGGATTTCTAGCCTCAAAGTTTGAGACGAATTCTTGGCCTCAAAGTCGTCACCTTAGTTACTGAACTTGAAATCCTTTTCTTACCTCATTTTGTCGATTGGCATTTCGATCCTGTTCATTCATTGGTAGTTGCCACTTCTAGTCCACTCATTCTTGAGACTTGCAATACCTAGATTTTCAGGAAATATATATTGACAGTGTAACATAACCTGTTACTCTTTTTTTGGCCTTTTTTTTGTGGTTCAAAATAAGTGATTTTTTTCCAGATTTCAAGAATGAATGAATTATTTTTTCCCTACATTGCCCTTGGAGTAAATAGTGTTGGAATATGTGTTAAGAGTATTTATGTGAAGAGATAGTAAATGTTAATATGATTAATTTCATTGCTAATTAATGTTAAAAGGTGGATTTCTTAATATGTGTGAAAACAACTAAAAAATCACTTATTTTGGACCGGAGGGAGTATAATAGGTTATGTAGCATTTATTATAAGTTATCAATTACTCCCTCCAGTCCAAAATAAGTGATTTTTTGGATGTTTTCACACAGATTAAGAAATCCACCTTTTAGCATTAATTAGCAATAGAATTGACCATATTAACCTTTACTATCTCACATAAACACTTCTAACACATATTTCAACACTATTTACTCCAAGGACAATGTAGGAAAAAAATAATTAATTCATTCTTGAAATCTGAAAAAATCACTTATTTTGGACCACAAGAAAAAAGCCAAAAATTCGCTTATTTTGGACCGGATGGAGTAATGTTTATTAAATTGGATTACCTGCATTACCTTTTAAGTTTCTGTGTTTTTTTTCTTTTTCCTGTTCTGGTGTTAAACTGTTTACTTGAAAACTTAAGGCAAACTTTTTTATTCCTAGAAATTGGAGCTTTTATTACGTGTTCTTTTGCTTTGTTTTCTTATTACCTTGTTGTTTCCTTTGCTTCGGTTTTTACTATCTTGCTAGTGTTGTTGCTTCTTGCTATTGCTTCTTTTTCATCTTTACATGAGCCGAGGATCCATTAAAAATAGTCAGTCTACCTTCTCAAAGTAGGGATAAGACTATATATACACTACTGATCCAACTTGTGAAATTACACTAAATTTTTTTTCGTTGTTGTAAAAGTTAGAGCTTTTGTTATTTAATATTCTGTTTTCCAACTGTTGTACAAACTTCCCCACTGACCCCAGTAAATAGCTTGTTCTCTCGTAAGCTTCATTTTAAACGGAATCTAGAAATTAGAAATCTCAAGCAACTAATAGGCTTGGTTTTTATTAGAGTCGCAAACGGTTGGGTCGGGTCGGATATGGACGGGTCTAAAATGAGTAATGTAAAACGGATAAATTATTTGCCCCCACCCATATTTAATACGGATAAAAAAAGGTTAACTGGTGAATGAATACGATCACTTTTGAAGAACTCCTAGTCTCACAAACTTGATGTAACCCTAAGGCTTCGCAAATGTAAAAATAAATTCATTGATTATCCATTTTTAAGTGAATAATATGATTCTTATCCATATTGACCAATTTTTAAAAAGTTCATTATCCAACCAATTTTTAACGATTAATATGGGTAAATAATTATTTTCTTTTAACTATTTTGCAACCACTGGACTTTTTATATTCGCTGGAGCTAGCAGGTAACCAATGACGAAGCTCTACAATGAATTAAGCATTTAATTATTTATTAATCCATGTTAACATTTTCAGAAGAGTACTCGAGGGGTTTGGATATTAAATTAACAGAAAAGTTTAGTGTCCTCGATTGATCTACACTATTTTTTAAAAATGTTGCTTCAGTTGCAATCCCCTGAAAATGGACAAATCTGACTGACTTCTGTCTTTTTTTGTATTTGTTCAACTAAATCTATCATTCAATCAACCAATGATTTGACCCTCTCCGTCCCCAAATAGACCATTTTGAACTCCAATGTATAGATATACCTAATTTTCACAAGCTTCACACCGACCCAGGAAAGAATCTTTTCACCTCAAAATTATGGAGTAATAAAATGGATTACTATATTATTTTCACTTAGTTTTAGATTAGGGTTACACCTTGAGGGATATGGTGAAATGAATGAGCTCTCTTCGTTTAAATTTGAGTCTTGGAGAAATTCTTGTTACATAGAAATTAGAATGATCAAAATTGAGATGTCCCCAGCCTGGGGAGGAGCTAGGAGGGCGGAAGAGATTTAGTTGAACTAACTTCGTCGAAAATCACACTGTATATATAAGATTAATTTTTTTGTCATATATATATAAAGTGTTGAATCCCTTTAACTTCTTTCCATCCTTGTCCCGACAATTCCATCATATATATATAAAGTGTTGAATCCCCTTAACTTCTTTCCATCCTTGTCCCGACAATTCCACGCACGTAAAAGTAAATGAAACTTTTAATGCAGTATAATTGGAGCAGCCAACTTACATAAGTAATACTCTAACATTTCTCTATCAAAAAATTTTATAACATGATCAAGTTTACGGAAAATAATACTCCAGTACTCTGTAACAACCAAATAAATGATCAACCATAAAATTTTATTAACTGCTTGGACAAAATGCGATTAAGTAATAGGAAGTAAATGGTATATTATTCTTGTAATTAAGGGCCAAAACGTTACTAAATCAAAGACTAGTATCCTTATAACAATAAATTCTATCCATAGTGTTTATAACCAGTGGGAAAGTTAGGAATTTTCTAAAGCGTGTTCAAATTTAAAAGCAATGAAAAAATTTTCTGATAAAGAGTGTTCAGTATGTGTTATATACCTTTAAAACGTAATATTTTACTTATACACAGTGCAATTGTTTGACAAAAAATAGTCAGTTGACCACCCTTATGACCATATGGCTTCGCCACTTCTTATAACTCAATAGAGATTACAAAAAACAGTACTAATAATAATAATAATAATAATAATAATAATAATAATAATAATAATAATAATAATAATAATAATAATAAATTGTTACTCATAAAAAAAAACTTATGAATTGGTTGGACAAAATGTGATTAAATAATCCGAACCAGAGCAAGTGCAGGTACTTGTAGCATCATCATATGCATAGCTATAAGCAGAAGGGCATGCATCCTTAAACAGCTTCGAATATTGCGTCGGCGAGCAAGTCGCCGGCGTCGCATGATCGCCAGTGCAGCAATACTCCGATGTGTTAAATTGTGCACACGCGCTCTTACACGCCACCACTGCGCCGTTATCCATCACCTGCAACTCCTTCGGACAATTCAAGTTTAAATCGTTGACGCAACCGGCGTATTGACAGTCACCGGAGCCTCCGGTAGGCCGTACGCCGATACCGACATTGTATCCATCGACGAGGCTAACATCGTAAAAGTCCTTCTGATCGTTGCCGTTAGCATTAGCAATGGTGAATTCAACTAGACTTACCGGCGGTTCGCCGCCACCGATGCACTTCAATGCGCCGCAATCGCCGGTTGTACATTTACCGTTGCCGGAATCGTCGAAGCTGCAACCGGTTCTGGCCCAGAACCGGCCGGACCAACCGCCTGGAGCGGAGAGTTGGATGGTTGCGCCGGGAGTTAATGCAAAACCAGCATCGCCGGAGATAGAAACTCCGTTGCCGGAAAGTGTACCGGGCCAAACTGTGTAACCGCAATTGTTTTGAAGCGTAAACTGCGTGGCTGAAACAGCAATTGCTTCTGCAGAAAAAAGGTAAAAAAAGAAGAAGAAGTTACATGCTCTGTTTTGGTAAAAATTATGAACGTATAAAGCATAATAAAAAATAGAACAAAATACATTCAGTTGACCCTGGTATTAACTACGACATCTCAATTTCAAATTAGTTAAAATACACTACCCATATGAATCTCTAAAAATAAAATCTGGGCAAATAAAGAGATGAAAACTTACTGAACATGAAGAGAGCAATTAGGAGCAAAAGAGGCTGTTTTTGCAAGGCGGCCATATTTGGAATTAATTAGCAGAAGAAACAAAATATTAAGGAGTATAATGGTAGTAATTGGGGGGAGAAAATCGGGGAAGTGGAGATTAAGCGACTAGATTTGTGGAAGTTAAATTTGGACTATCAAAGCATTGGACCCTTCTATTTATAACTCATTATTCCCATATCTCCCCCTCCCCCTCCCCCCATCACGTAGGAAAAATTAATTTGCATGGACAAATCAGTGTCTATAAAAGAAAAATCGACTTATTTTACCTTATTTTTATGATATTATTAGTTATATCATATATGCATAATTTTATTTAGAAAACGAAAACGGTATACTGTAATATGGAATTTTATACAAATTAAATCTATTTATACTTCAAATTAGACGGAGCCTTGTCATTAGGTCGAAAGAGCGAGACTAATATGTTTATAGTATTTAATTACCATTGATGGAATTTATTGGGTATCTGCATATTTACCATGACCTATGTTGTGTGCGGATTTGTGGGCGAAAACTTTGATTTCTTTGCGTGATATTTGAAATCCCATAGATTTTATTGCCATGCAAAGGTATCTTTGTGGTCAAGTTCCATTAACTAAATGTACACGCAAAAATTTCGCTTAATGGCAATTAATAACTTTGAGATTTCTTTCCAAATATTTGTGACACTCCCTTTGCCTTTGGTCCTTTTTCTCCACTTATTAGTAGAAAAATTCTCCAACAAGCACGCATTCAAAACCTTCTATTAATTACCAGCTCCACCTTAAATTTTCTAAATAAAAGCATGATGGATTTTGTAAATTCTACAATTTTTTTTAATTTTAGAAAAAACTTTAAATTCTAGCATGGAGTACTTGGTGTGAGAGAACACTACGTGCACAATATTACAAGAAAGAACTATATATTACGTCCGCTTTGTTAAGGTAAGTTACAAAATATGAAAGAAATTATATTTATAGAAAACCATATTTATTCGCAAACCTATTCTTGTTATAAGGGGAAAAAAGAATGGTTCTCTAACTTCCATCGAGTATTAATCATGTTTGAAAAACTTCTAGTACTATGACGTGTTTCATATTACCGAAGTTATTTTTCATAGAAGAAAAACGTATTCCATCCATTTCGTGGGAAGAAAAATATTTTCCATATATGGTGTTTGGTTGGTGTTGAAAATATTTTTCAAAAGAAGATATATAGTAAAAATTATTAATAATGTTAGAAAATCTTTACATATTTTGGTGAAAAACCTAAAGAATAATGTCAATATATTAACTGTAACAATTAGTTTAACTTAAAAGTCAAAGATTCTACAGAGAATGACACCAACAGTTTATTTTGTATAGAGAACATTTATATCCTAAAAAATGATTTTCATGATACCAAAGACAGCAAAAAAAAAAAAAAAAAAAAAAACAATAAGAAGGAGCTGCTAAACAGGTCACGTGCTAGGCTCCATGAAGCACGTGATGACGACATATTTTTAAAGCCAAGGGATTCAGTCATCAGAGTATCAGAGACATAAAAAGTACGGCTCCAATATCACACGTCTCATTGGCAGCTACAACATGCACCTGTTTCCATGGCCAAATTGTTAGTCGTTTGGGAAAAAAATTGTTCCTATAGTAGAGCATAAATTCAATAGTACTCCTCTTATTTCGTTTATTTTTAGGTTATCTAATCATATCTTATATAAAATATTATTAAGATATTTCTGTCAAGGGTGTTCAAATTTTAAACAAATTACTAACTTTTGTTTGTCGATGAATGATGTACCAAATTTTTTTTAGAGCTTGATTTTTAAATTATAAAAATTTATTTAAGATCAACTTTTAGTTAAAAAAATTACTTCTAAGATTAGTTGCTTATTTCTACACAAATTTTAAGTTTTAAAAGTTACTTTATTAGAAAAATTTTCAGATTGCAAAAGCATCAAATAGACCATACATGATGGTCTCTGTTTAGTTTTGACAAATAAAATGGGCAGAATATTAAACCCGGGAACAATACATCACTTTGAATACCCTGAGCCAATAGATAGGGGCAAATCTAGCATAATAATTACGGGTTCCCGTGAACCCAGTAGTTTTGTCTAGATCCTGTATTTTGTATTAAAAAATCTATAAATTTAGAAAAATATTTAGTTTAGAACCCAATTCGTTAATCTAGTTATTATTATATATTAACTTGAGACTTTTTTAGGAACCCATAACTTAAAATTCTGGATCCGCCTAGATTATATTATTCAATTGTGTTAAGGGTGTTTAAAATATAATATATAACCATATAAAATAGTATTTAACTTATATATACAATATAATTTTTTGGCGAAGGGTGTACTAGGTGGCTACGCCATTAGTTACTGTAGATATCTTAATTTGATATAGTATAAAATTGGTACTATTATTGTCAACGGACACAACTTAAACTCAATTCAACACTATGATTAACTTTTGTACCTATTTAATTATTAGTATATAGCTCTCCACCAAGATTATTGTAATTCAAATTTCAATTTCATGAGTTTCGCATCTTCGCTACTCCCTATATATAATTATTAATCCTATAAAAAGATCGGATAAAATATTTTCCTTTTCTTTCTTTATCAGAAATCATGGATCCTTGGCTCGTGTAAGAAATTGTCAGTCGCGTTGTTAAAATAATGTTAGAAGGTACGTCGTTGTAATTATTTTGGATCATTGACGCCATTGAACTGTCTTCTTAGGATTAACACAACTTTTGAGATAATCAAGATTCAATTGGATGAAATTAGAGTACATAATCTTACAAATCAAAACAAACTAACTCATAACGTGCTGGTATAGTCATTATAATGACAGATACATAGATGAAACAATTTTATAGGGTTTAACAAATATTGCATATTGCCAAGCTAGGTCACCTGCCCTTAATCGAGTTAGGTGTTTATTTCACGGATATAATGACTAGATTTATAAACCATTTTCGAATATTAGTTCACCAAACCCAAAACAATTGAAAACAGTATATCAAAGATAAGAGGACAAAACAGAAAAAAAAAATATGAAAAAGGAAATACGAGAATATTCACCTAATGATTCATGAAGTTAGAGTCAGCGGTTTTTTTTTTCTTTGGAAAATTCTTAGGAAAACTCACAATCACCATCCTTCGGGTACACACCGGGTAATGTAATAGCTCGCAAACTAGGCAGGAGATATAAACAGCACCAGACAAGCCCGGTGCGACATTCTATAATTGAGGAGGCTGTGCTGGTGAGAGGAATCGATCTTACGTCTTCTATGTGAGAAACTACTCACCCAACCAACTTAGCCAACCCTTGCAGGCGAGTCAGCGTATTTAATTACCAGTAATTCTGCTAGGGCCAAAACGTGATAGAACTGATAAGTCATTTAAGGTCTGGTTTTGATAAGATTTTGACAATTAACATTGCGTAAACTATTTAATTACCGTCAATATATAACTTCGAGCTTCTTTCATCCAGGTACGTAATAGATTCTGTATTACCACAAAAATGCAAACATGAAGAATTGAGGTTTAATCCCTAGGTTACTGTATAACTTTTTTAGTGCAACCTTTTACCAATCACTTGCTTCGACTCGTCTCACTAACATTCCATGATTCATGTTTTTATATCCAAGGATTTCTTTCTTTCTTTATTTTTTTTCCTTTCGGAAAAGTCTAAGGTGATAAGTGTTATTTATTTGCAATTGTTACATGCAAACATGTTGCATGTCTACATATATGTGGTGTTTTGTTCTCGTTCAACGGTTCAAATATGCACTGATAATGCAAAGTTTTTTACATTATTAATATATTTTAGTCGATTAGAGCAAGATATTTATTGTGTTTTTTGTTACCAAATTAAGATTAATGTTGTAGGTAATCTAAACCTAATAGTATTGTATACCGTCAGTTTACAAAAGTTAAATTCAACATGTATAATATGTATTGCTTGATTTGTAATTGTTTGGATTCAAAGCCTAAAGAACACACAACATTTCCCTTAGGTGAAATTCTGAAAGGTCAAGAGTGTGGATATGAAAGGGATTAATGGAAGACAAAAAAAACCTAATACACGCAAAGGATGTTTGATGTTTCATTTTAACCTAACTCAATGACGAAAAACAAGACTTTAAAAATTATGTTTAAGGCGAGTTTGATGAGAGAACTAACTGCTTCTTTTTCTTATCCAGTTGTGTTTTCTTGTCTGGTTATATCAAGTTGGTTTAGCCATGTAAAATCCACCAACAAAACTTTCTACTAAAGTTATTATTCCCTTCACTTTTTATTTTTGGTACTTACACAAGACTATTCAAAATAAATATGGAAGAAGGAAAAAGATAAGGAGTCATTTTGGTTGAACCAAAAAAGACAGAAAGAAGCTCTTCACATAAATATTTTCTTAACGATTTTCATTTATCGAAAGGTCTGAGGCACGCACTGCACAAAAAAATTCAATTTGGTGGCAGCAGGTTGCAGTTAGTGATGAGATATTGGGAACGTATTATAATATTTCCAAATTATTAAAATTTGTGGTTTGTTTTTTAATTTTATTTCTCGAGATTAATAACTTTAAATGTGACAAATTTTACACTATCAGTGATTCAGTGTACAAACACTAAATTCCATTTGGAATTACTCAACATGTATTAAAAGGATTTCAATTATATATAGCTGAATATAAAGAATTTATGCACTAGTAGTTTAACCTTAAAAAGGATCTACTTTTACCGGTTGTAGTTGTAGCAAGTTAGTGATCATTATACATAAATACATGTAGTTGGATAAGTAGTCTAATGGTAATTTTCACCGTCAATACATAAAACTTAAAGTCTGTACAAAAGTTAGTACGAATAATATGATATAAGATGAACAAACATTATATTATCCAACAATGAAAAGTAAAAGAAAAAGAATTAACTATATGCATCACTGATAACATATGTGTTGAAGTTTGGCAAAATGCCAAAGTCCCACATTGGTTGGGAGTTAAGTTTGGGGGGATTTTTCCCCTATAAAAGAAGGCCTAATGTTTAGGATTGAAACACACCTCTCATTTGCCTTCTCATCTGTTTAAGGCATTTGTATCTTCTCTCTTTAGTATTATTTCACTTGTATTTTTGGAGTGGAATAAAATATTTGGTTGTGTCCGAGGAGTAGGCAAAATTAGCCGAACCTCGTAAATTCTGGTGTTCCCTTTATTGTTGTTTTATTGTCTTATTTATTATTTGGTGGCTGTCATAATTTTTGGTATAGTAGTTGTGACTTATTCACACTATATACATTTGGCTTCCGCAACAATTGGTATCAGAGCCAAGGTACTGTCTAAGTATGCTCTGTGGTTGCAGCATAGTCTGATCTTCCACATCAGAAAAGATTTATCTTGGTAACTGAGTCAAGGTTCTGTCTGAGTATGCTCTGTGGTTGCAGCTTAGTCTGATCTTCCACACCAGAAAGGAAATAATCTTGATTTGTGTCGTCAGCTATTAAATAATATTTGTGTCAAAGATGGGAGACAATAAACAAGAAGAATCTACATCAAGTGTCAACAATACGTCATCATTGGCATCTTCGCTTATGACAAGAATTGTGTCAAATGCGAAATTTGCGGTCGAAATATTTGACGGGTCCGGACATTTTGGGATGTGGCAAGGCGAGGTTCTAGATGTCCTTTTTCAACAAGGGCTAGATCTGGCCATTGAAGAAAAGAAACCAGATGTTATTGGAGAAGAAGATTGGAGAATTATCAACCGTGTTGCTTGCGGTACCATTCGATCCTACCTTGCTAGAGAGCAGAAATATCCATACACAAAGGAAACTTCTGCAAGTAAATTATGGAAAGCACTGGAGGATAAATTTTTGAAGAAAAACAGTCAAAATAAATTGTACATGAAGAAGAGACTGTTTCACTTCACCTATGTTCCTGGTACCACGATGAATGAACATATCACCAGTTTCAATAAGTTGGTTACAGATTTGCAAAATATGGATACAACTTATGATGATGGTGACTTGGCCTTGATGTTGTTGGCGTCACTTCCTGATGAGTACGAGCACCTTGAAACTACTCTACTCCATGGAAATGACGAAGTTTCTCTCAGAGAAGTTTGTTCGGCTTTGTACAGCTATGAACAAAGAAAGCGAGAAAAACAGAAGGGCGGAGAAGGAGAAGCACTATTTGTGAGGGGTCGTCCTCAAAATCAAACGAGGACAAAGAAGGGAAGATCCAAGTCAAGATCCAGACCCAGCAAAGATGAATGTGCCTTTTGTCGAGAAAAAGGGCACTGGAAGAAAGACTGTCCGAAGTTGAAGAATAAGGCCAAACATAACAATGGAAAGGCCATTATGGATTCAAATGTAGCTGATTGTGATGATTCAGACTTCTCATTAGTTACAACAGAGTCATCAACATCATCAGACATATGGTTGATGGACTCGGCTTGTAGCTATCATATGTGTCCCAACAGGGACTGGTTCATGGAATTTCAAGAAGGAGAATATGGAGTCATCCACACAGCGGATAACAGCCCTCTTACCTCATATGACATTGGTTCAATACGATTAAGGAACCATGATGGAATGATCAGAACATTGATAGATGTTCGATATGTACCGGATTTGAAGAAGAATCTCATCTCTGTGGGAGCCCTAGAATCAAAAGGGTTCAAAATCATTGCAGAAAATGGAGTGATGAGAGTATGCTCCGGTGCACTAGTGGTAATGAAGGCTAATCGGAAGAATAATAATATGTACCGCTATCGTGGCAGTACAGTTATTGGGACAGCGACAGTAACATCCAGTGACGACAAAGAGGCAGAAGCAACCAAGCTATGGCACATGCGCTTGGGACATGCTGGAGGAAAATCCTTGAAAACTCTATCAGATCAAGGATTGTTAAAAGGAGTAAAGGCTTGCAACTTGGAGTTTTGTGAGCATTGTGTCAAAGGGAAACAGACAAGGGTTAAATTTGGTACAGCGATCCATAATACTAAAGACATTTTGGATTATGTACACTCTGATGTTTGGGGTCCTTCCAAAACACCTTCATTGGGTGGGAAGCACTATTTTGTAACCTTTGTTGATGATTTTTCTCGAAGAGTGTGGGTGTATACAATGAAAAACAAAGATGAAGTGCTGGGAATTTTTCTCAAATGGAAGACGATGGTGGAGAATCAAACAGGCAGGAGGATCAAGTGTATTCGCACAGACAATGGAGGTGAATACAAAAATGATCATTTCAATAAGGTCTGTGAAAATGATGGCATCGTCCGACACTTCACTGTTAGACATACACCACAACAGAATGGAGTGGCAGAACGTATGAACCGGACCTTGCTGGAGAAGGTACGGTGTATGTTGTCCAATGCTGGCTTGGGCAAAGAATTTTGGGCTGAGGCAATTACATATGCATGTCACCTCATTAATCGTCTACCATCTGCTGCTATTGATGGCAAAACACCATTTGAAAAATGGTACGGAAAACCTGCTGTAGATTATAACTCTTTGCACGTGTTTGGCTCAACTGCATATTATCATGTGACGGAGTCAAAATTGGATCCAAGGGCAAAGAAGGCTATTTTTATGGGAATTACTTCTGGAGTCAAAGGATATCGCTTATGGTGCCCTATGACAAAGAAAGTAATATTCAGCAGAGATGTTACCTTTGATGAATTTGCTATGGTAAATAAGGTAACAGAAGATACCAAACAAAATGAAGGTGCTTCTAAGCAGGTGGAGTTTGAGGGAAAATTTATTTTTCCTACACAAGAAGCAGAGGAGGAAACAAATGAAGATTACCCTCTGGAAGGAGAGCCAGTAGAGGAGATTCCAACTCAGGAATCTCAACAACAACTTGAATCAATAGCAACCAGCAGGCCAAAAAGAACAATAACGAAACCTGTTCGTCTCATAGAGACGGTTGCTTGTGCAACCTCAATTGTAGCTGATGATGTTCCTACTACTTATAAAGACGCTGTCCAAAGTTCAGAAGAAGATAAGTGGAGGATTGCCATGAATGATGAAATACAGTCCCTTCATCAGAATCATACATGGAGATTGGCCAATCTCCCGAAGGGAAAGAAAGCAATTGGGTGCAAATGGGTATTTGCAAAGAAAGAAGGATTTCCTAACCAATTAGATGTTCGCTACAAAGCAAGATTGGTGGCCAAAGGATATGCTCAAAAGGAGGGAATTGATTACAATGAAGTGTTTTCTCCAGTTGTAAAACATTCCTCCATTAGAATTATGTTGGCTTTGGTAGCACAATTGGATTTGGAACTAGTTCAGATGGATGTAAAAACTGCGTTTTTACATGGAAACTTGGAGGAGGAAATCTACATGACTCAGCCAGAAGGATTCAAAGTTGCTGGAAAAGAAAATATGGTGTGCAAACTTGAAAAATCGTTGTACGGATTGAAACAATCTTCTAGACAATGGTACAAGCGATTTGACGAGTTTATGTTGCGGCAAGGGTACAAGAGAAGCAAATACGATCATTGTGTGTATTTGCACAAGCTTAAAGATGGTTCCTTTGTATATCTTCTCCTATATGTTGATGATATGTTGATAGCTTCCAAGAATTTGGAAGAAATTGATAAGTTGAAGATTCAACTGAAGAAGGAGTTCGAGATGAAGGATTTGGGTGAGGCAAAGAAAATTCTTGGCATGGAGATAATTAGAGATAGACGTTCAAAGAAACTCTGTTTATCTCAAAAGGAATATTTGAAGAGAGTACTTCAACGTTTTGGCATAGATGACAAGACTAAGCCAGTTAGTACTCCACTTGCTTCCCATTTTAAGCTAAGTACTACTATGTCGCCAATGGATGAAGCTGAACGAGAGTATATGTCAAAGGTACCATACGCAAATGTTGTTGGTAGCTTGATGTATGCAATGGTTTGCACAAGGCCTGACATTTCACAAGCTGTTGGAGTTATTAGCAGATATATGCACAATCCAGGGAAGGAGCATTGGCAAGCTGTGAAGTGGATTCTACGGTATATTCATAATACTGTAGATGTCGGGTTAGTTTTTGAGCAGGAAGACAATCAGTTTGTAGTTGGATATTGTGACTCAGATTTTGCGGGTGATATGGACAAACGAAGATCAACTACTGGTTATGTGTTTACTTTTGCAAAGGCACCAGTTAGTTGGAAGTCTACTTTGCAGTCAACAATTGCTTTGTCTACAACAGAGGCAGAGTACATGGCTATTACAGATGCTGTGAAAGAGGCAATTTGGCTTCAAGGATTGCTAAAGGAGCTTGGTGTTGAACAAAAAGGTATCACAATTTTTTGTGATAGTCAAAGTGCTATTCAATTAGCGAAGAACCAAGTTTATCATGCAAGGACGAAGCACATTGATGTTCGGTATCATTTCGTACGAGAAATCATAGAAGAAGGTGGAGTCACGGTGAAGAAAATTCATACTACAGAGAATCCTGCTGATATGCTGACAAAGGTGGTGACTGCGGTCAAGTTTCAACATTGTTTGGATTTGATCAACATTGTTGAACACTGAAGATTGAAGATGAAGACACAACCAAAATTTGTTATTGAGAGAGAATTGAAAATGTGGAATTTTGCCAAGGTGGAGATTTGTTGAAGTTTGGCAAAATGCCAAAGTCCCACATTGGTTGGGAGTTAAGTTTGGGGGGATTTTTCCCCTATAAAAGAAGGCCTAATGTTTAGGATTGAAACACACCTCTCATTTGCCTTCTCATCTGTTTAAGGCATTTGTATCTTCTCTCTTTAGTATTATTTCACTTGTATTTTTGGAGTGGAATAAAATATTTGGTTGTGTCCGAGGAGTAGGCAAAATTAGCCGAACCTCGTAAATTCTGGTGTTCCCTTTATTGTTGTTTTATTGTCTTATTTATTATTTGGTGGCTGTCATAATTTTTGGTATAGTAGTTGTGACTTATTCACACTATATACATTTGGCTTCCGCAACAATATGTTTTACATTTTCTACTGACTTTTCATTCTAAGAATTTTTTTCAACCTTTCATTTACAGAACCAATAATAGGATATGGTCGAAAATTGAAGCAAGCAGCAGAAGCAAGGTATATACAAGAGAAACCTACATAAAATTTTCCCCAGAT
The DNA here is from genome assembly GCF_000393655.2 of Nicotiana sylvestris. NCBI lineage: Eukaryota > Viridiplantae > Streptophyta > Magnoliopsida > Solanales > Solanaceae > Nicotiana > Nicotiana sylvestris. The sequence continues at coordinate 165,446,272 of NC_091060.1, read as the reverse complement.
GAATGAATATGTAAAGAATATAAATATTCCAGTAAGAGTAATTACTATTATTAAATTAAGCAAACATTTTGGTGTTGATAGTTCTTGTTCTGTACCTTCATTAGGGAAATGACCATTAGCAATGAAATCAGAGAGTAATTTATCTTTGAACTGAAATGTCTCAATTAACCATTCAGAAGCCTCCTTTTCAGATTCTGGGATTTTCTCAAGAGGAATGCGTCTAACATGAATATGTACTTCAGACGGATCAACACCAAAAGCATTGTCTAAAAAAATTGGGCACTGATTTTTATATGCAATAGTCACATCATAAACTGCAAATTCAGCAAATTGGAGAATGTGAGATTGTGTGAATTAGAATGGAGAAAAATAGGTGCTATGAAGATCAAGATAACTCCATTTCTTTTTATTGTCACTCTAAGCAAAACAATTGTTGAATATGCTCATTTTAGCTATGTTGCTGTAACACTCTAGGCGAATCTCACATCGACAAAATACAGGAAAGATATTGGATATATTACAGTAAATAAGCCTTAGACACTAATGATACATTTTAAAACCGTGCTGGCCTAGGCCCAAAACGGATAATATCACCAGTGGGCTGAGTTGTTACATATGGTATCCGACCCACTCCACGTGCAACCTTGAATGATGATAGGGTAAACCTCAGCAAAGACGCCGAGGTATGTGACACTCTAGGCGAATCCCACATTGAAAAAATACGAGAGAGATACTAGGTATCGCATTTTTAAGTCGTGGTGGCTCGGACACTCTGAAAATGCATGCCTGTGGGTACGTGTCGAATCCTCCAAAACAATGCGTTTTGGAGGATTCAATACGGGTGCGGCTGCATGTTTGCACAGTCTGCACAACATAGCGTTTTAGAAAACCAAAAGGCATTAGTATTTTTTTTTTCTAATCCAGCCTTGAGGCATATACTCAGTAATTACTCGAGCGATTTAGTCAAGTACTCATTATAATTAATGCTATCAAATGATTTTCTTAATGCAAGTGTCAAAACTTCTAATGACGGATTAGAAGATGACATCTCCAATCTGAAGATAATATGTGACTTAAAGATCAACATTACCCCTCAAATGCTAGAGAGCAAATAAAAATAAAAGCAAAGAGAAATTTCTATTAGACATGGTCACAAGATAGAACCTGCATCCAAAGAGCTCCTAGTATTTCCAAGCAGGCATAATCCATTGTTGGTGGCAAAATCATGGCTTCTTTTGCACTTCTGCTCACTATATATAAAGGCAAGTTACAATCTAAGAGAGGTGAAAAAAAACACAAATCCAGAAGTTCTGCAATGCTATAAGTCGAAACTTTTAGCTAAAATATACTTATATGATATGTTGACTATTAGCAAACTCAATTGTCGTGCTCCATAGGTAGAAACAAAACAAGAACACAATACCAAAAGGACGGTGCACTAAGCTCCCGCTATGCGCGGGGTCCGGAAAAAGGTCGGACCATAAGGGTCTATTACATGCAGCCTTACCCTGTATTTCTGCAAGAAGCTGTTTCTACGACAAGACCAAAAGGACCAAAATAAGAAAAGAAATGCACAAGATATTGCATAAGATAAACCTACGTGTAATCTGTTCCTTCAGGGAAAACGGTTAGCCACAATGGATCCTGAGGATTTGTAAACGTCGAAAGCATTTGTCTTATCACCTGTTCGTCGACTACCCAATTTCTCTTCAATGGGATGAATTCTAGCACATAAAATCCCCAGCCAAAGACTGGCAATTTTATCAACCTTTTCTTAAGTAAATATTTGATGTGGCCTAAGCATCCCTTTCTCAATGCAAGATTCCACAGGTACATCCAATCGACCTCAGATTTATGGTTGGCGATCAGCAGAACACGTTCTTTTGGCGGGACATGATCACCAGAAAAAATCACATTGGTTTCATTTATTTTTTCAAATAAGAATGGCCATAATCCAAGCCAAAGACCAAAGAGAAGTGATACAACTTTCCTACTATAAAGAGTGCTGAAGAAGCGCAGGAGAACAGCTGCCACAGGTACGAAATAGATCAAGAAAACGAATGCTGTTGAAAGTAGAACTAATAAACATATCACACCCCTTATAATTCTAAAAGGAGTCAGAGGAAAATGTTTTGATTTCTTAACTGAGACAGAAATCTCTTGAAATTCCATCCTGCTGTAGTTTGGCACTCAGTGCAACTATATAATACAACTGAAGATCTGCATCGGCTAAAGTCTCAAACATGCACTCTCAATATCTTTTAACTTCAATGACTAGATGGGGGTAAATTCTGTTGTGAGAAGAAGAGCAAAGATGGTTCTTTTGCAAACAAGAAAGAGCCAGAAAACCTCACAACTTATATCGATGACAACTACAACAACAACAACAACAATCCAGTAAAATTTCACAAGTGGGGTCTGGGGAGGGTAGAGTGTACGCAGACCTTACCCCTATCACGAATGAGTAGAGATGCTGTTTCCGAAAGACCCTCGGTTAGACAATAGATCCGTAACCGCAACAGAAACCAGCAAACATTGATGACAACTATGAAATATAATTTGTGCCTGAGATGATTCCTAAGGAATTACAGGTCAAAGTCACATCCAACATAACTAAACAAAAGCAATGAGGTTACACTTTTAAATGCTTTTTTTGGCTGGTTTTAGATTACTAGAACTAAGTGACCTATCCAACAGTCAAGAAATGTGTCATTTGTTATACCACATGAAAGGAATAACTCATACAACATACTATGAATTTAATACCCTATAGGTGGACAATGTAGTTTTTCTAAACTACTTTGGCATTTAAGTGTTGTACATAAATACACCATTGATTAGCGAAGGATTCCAATACTGCTTACCAAGCGAAAAATCCAATAGATTACCTCAAATGCATTGATTAGTCAAGACATACACAGAAAGAACCAGGATATTGTCTCTTCTGGTTGTTTATTGCTCAACTTCAATTAAGGGTTATATCTTAATATCCTATCTCATGAATTACTTATTTCTCTTGCTATGAACAAAGCAATTTTTTAGGATAACACAAACTGACCCTCTGTTGAGAGATCAATGTTCTACTGAATTAGATGCGTAAGTAAAGAAATTTAGACTCTCTAACACCAGAAGTTCTCTAAATTTCTACAAGATTGAAAACGCTGCCAGTAAACATAGGAGCTGATGTAAGCGCAAATTAGGGGTGTACAAATGAAACCGACAAACCGCACCAATTCGATAATCCGAGTCCAACATAGAAAAAAAACCCGACTATGATTTGGTTTGGTGTTGGAAAAAAAAAACCCGACCATATTTGGTTTGGTTTGATTTTAACTAAATAAGTCAAACCGAAACCAAACCAACCCGACATTATATGTATAGAAGTTTTAAATATATTTAATACATAAAAATATTTATTATAGTGTAGTTTATAAATATTTCTTAAGCTTTTTCAAAGTTTTATCTTTTCACGTATTAATTCAAGCTTGGACTAATAATTTTTAGATGCTCCAATAAGTTTTATAGTTCATAAATGTTAGTAACTCAAATAAATCCTAAACCAACATCCAATCAATACTAATGCTAATAAAAAACATTCAATTCAATTATACTTTGAATGAAAATAGTGTTGGATATCTATTTTTTAGTTTTTCTGTGGTTTAGATAAAATGCATAACTTATTTTTCTTTTAATGTTTAGTCATGTAAATAATAGTGCTTATTAATCGTACTTATTTTAGCACTTATTAGTAATTTTAAATTATGTTTGTTTTAATTATGGTTTATTAATGATACTTATTTTATGTGATTTTATTATCTTTATTGTTGAATATTTTAGTACAATGACATGACTCATCTCATATTTATGTTATTTTATTGAAAAACACCATATGTAGTTCTATCCTACTAGGATTAAAGAAATATTTGGAGCACAAATTCTATATTTTGTGCTATGAAGACTTTATGGGGAAAAAATCCGAAAACCCGAAAAACCCGAGAAAAACCGAGATTGAAAAACCGGACTTTTATTGGTTTGGTCTTTAAATTTAATAACCCGATACAATTGGTTTGGTTTGGTAATTAGAAAATCCGAACCAACTTGACCTATGTACACCCCTAGCGCAAATCTTGTACAGATATTTTATATATGCATGTATAAAGAAATTAAGTATACGACTTCAAAAATGACGACCTTAGAAGAGATTGGGATTACAAATGATTAAACCTCGCATCCGATATGGTAGGCCTGCAAAATATTTGTCGTAACGAGCACAAAATTAAATAAAAAAGATATAAACATATGTTTTTTCCTTTTTCAGTTTTAACTTTAAATACTCTTTATCCTTCAATATCTGCCAAATATATATTGTCCAGACGCCTATTACATGTATACCACGTTTATTTTCCGTCACAAATTTTTATTATTTAACTATAATTAATTTATTTATGTTTTGCACACATGAAGCTTGTTGAGATTATTGACGTGATTGCTCTATATTTATTCTTTCATTCTTTCATACTTGTATTGGTTACGAGGTAGTTAGCTAATGTTAGGTAATTGTACAGCTCCTATAAATGAGGCATTAACTTTGTAATTTCTTTTTGAATTGTAATAATGAAATTAGGTTCTCTCTTCTAGAAGCTTCATTATTCGGTCTGCTCTCTCTTTCTCTTGTACGATTCACTCTCTTCTGCCATTAGAGCTCAAACTGAGCTCATCTCTTTCTCCTTCATTATCTCTGAACTTTCACATAGTATCAGAGCGGGACAACGACCTGAAGCTTCATCTCCTTACAATTTCTCGTTCTTCTACCCACAAAGTCAGAAATTGACCATCGTTACTTGCTTTTTGGGGATTAGGGTTCTTGTGTGGAAATCGATCAATCAGTCGATTGATTCTAGCAGTTTACCTTCACTGATAACTATTTCATCCTAGTCAATTTGGATCATGGCCGGAGAAGACGAAGCCCCGGTGACGGACAAAACAACCCTAGATTCAACAAGCCCACTGTACATGCATCCATCGGAAAGTGCTGGATCTATGCTAGTTCCGATAGCTTTTGACGAAACCGGTTATAGATCATGGAGAAAGAGGAATCCTCAAAGCACTCTCCGTGAAAAACAAATTAGGGTTCATCACCGGAAAATGTAAGAAGCCAGGCTATGATTTTGTTAACCTTGATTAATGGGAGCGATGCAATGATATGGTAACTTCGTGGATCTTAAACTCTCTCTCTAAGGACCTAGCGGACAGCCTGCAATACGTCAATGATGCTAAAGAGCTTTGGCAGGAACTAGAAGATAGATACGATCAAACTAATGGTGCCAAGTTGTATCAGCTTCAAAAGGAAATAAATGATCTGAGCCAAGGAAGCCTGGACATCACTGAATATTATACAAAAATGAAGAAACTTTGGGAAGAACTTAACATGCTGAACATTCATGCCAAATGTGCTTGCAAATGCACCTGTGGAGCAAGAGAAAACATGCATAAGGCTAAACAGGATAGAAGATTAATTCAGTTCCTGATGGGGCTCAACGAAGTGTATACTGTCGTGAGAGGAAGTATTTTGATGATGAACCCTCTCCCAACAATAGCTCAACTCCATTCTTATTCAAGAAGAGAAACAAAGGGAAGTTAAACCAAGTAACAATTTTTCAATGGACTCTGCTGCCTTGAATGTGAGTGGATCAGGAAATAACAATTTCAGAACTAACTACAGTCAACAGGGAAGCAACAACACCTATGGTGGATATAAGGGAAACCGACTTAATAACAGACCTAGACCATTCTGTGACTACTGCAAGAGGCCAGGGCACACTAAGGACAAATGTTACAAACTTCATGGATTCCCACAGAATTCCAAGTTCAATAAGGGAAGAAGAATTGCTAGAAATATGTTTGGACCATCAAATGAAGCTACTGCAGTGAAGGATGATGGGAATGACCCTCAAGAACAGGAGTAGAGTCGACACATGCACAGTCTGACCAAAGAGCAATATGGCCAACTGCTCACCATCCTGGAAAGCTTTCAAGGAGGAGGAGACAAATCCACAAGCAATGCCATCAATGGACGAGCTGTGAACTTTGCAGGTATATCAGCATGCTGTACTCATTTTGACTCTAGTAACCCTTTGTGTGATAGTTCTAGTTAAAATGCTGACACTTGGATCCTTGATTCTGGAGCCACAAATCATATGACACATAACAAATCAATCCTAACTAACATTAAAGCCTTGGTTTACCCATACCTGGTCACCCTACCAAATGGCTACAAGGTTAAGGTGACACTGATTGGTGATGTAGTTTTAAGTCCAAAATTCAGTCTCAAGAAGGTCCTTTTTGTTCCCAGTTTTAAATTCAATCTGATATCAGTCCATTCTTTGATAGTTCAACTTGATTGTATTGTGGTGTTCACCAAGTACATTTGTATTCTTCTACAGGGCCCTTCACTGAAGAGGCCACTGGAGATTGGTAAAGCCAAGACTGGTTTGTACCTACACTGTTCAAGCAACTGCAACACTGGTTCAACCCTTTCTAATTCTTCTAGTGCATCCATTTCATGTTTTACTAGTAATAAAGACAAGATACAGTCTATAGTTAACACATCTACCTCACCTTCTTCTTCTCAACTAGCTAACACAAATAATCTGGTTTCTACTATCCCTGTTGCTTCCACTATGGTTAACCCATCTTATAGTAGTGATAGGAGTAATTCATTTCCACATTCACATCACTCTGTAAATAGTTCAAGTAATAAAAGTGAGTCTTCTTTGTCTAGTAGTTCCTCTACTACAGAACATTTACTTGATCTTTTATGGCATAACAAATTAGGACATGTACCTTTTGTCAAAATTAAAAGGATTTCCTCTATACCTATTACATTTGCACACAAACAACCTTTTCTTTGTCCTATCTGTCTCATGGCAAGACAAACTAGGCTGTCTTTCCCAGAAAGAACAACATTGACTACCAAATCCTTTGAACTGCTACACATTGACTTGTGGGGGCCATACCATGTTACACCATATAATAAATATAAATACTTCATTACCCTTGTAAATGATTACAGCAGGTCCACATGGACCCACTTATTAAGCTATAAAAGTAATGCTCTACACACCATTAAGGCTTTCTTTGCCATGGTAGAGCAGTAATTCAATACCAATATCAAGACTATAAGAACTAACAATGGTCTTGAGTTCACCAGCCTTAGGGCCACTTCTTTTTTCCAGTCAAAGGGTATTATACATCAAAGAACGTGCCCATATACACCACAACAAAATGGTGTGGTGGAAAAAAAACACAAATATTTGTTAGAAATAGCCAGGGCACTACTCTATCAATCAAAATTACCCATGCAGTATTGGGGAGAGTGCATTCTGACCTCCACTTACCTAATAAATAGGCTTCCCTCTTCATCACTCAAAACCAAATGTCCCTTTGCACTATTGTACCAGAAAAAGCCAAACTACTCTCATCTCAGAAGTTTTGCTTGTTTATGCTTTCCTACCACTCTCAAAACACAAAGATAAGTTTGAACCAAGAATTACTCCCCATATTTTTGTGGGTATTCCTTTGGGATAAAAGGCTATAAGGTACTAAATCTGGCCACTAAGAAGATACGTATTTCAAGAGATGTAGTATTCCATGATAATATATTCCCATTTGCTATGTTCACTGAGTCAAGTAAAGTTTTCCCTTCATTTCCTCAAATGAAGTCATACTTGTCAGATGATCTATTTCCTTCCAGTGACATAGGTAGTGTTCCACATTTAGTTAATGATAATGTTCACCATGAAGTGTCACCAGGGAACTTGTCCAAGCCTGAGCCCGGTTCACCCCTATCTAACCTTCACAATGATGACTCTAGACCTTCTCAGTCACCCTTGAGGAGTCAGACATCAGGAAACTTTCCTGTTGCTGACAGTCCAAGAGAGGTACCTCCTAATGCACCTCAAACCCCAACTGTTATAATCCAGGATCAAGGAGCTTCAGTCTCAAATTAGAACAGACCCTTTAAAACCTTGAAAATTCCTACCTATCTTAAAGACTATGAATGTACACTTCCCAGACTTCAGCAAACTCATCAAAACCAATCAACCTCTCCAAATGATAGCCAGAGTACACAGTCTTTTTCTTTTAATACCTCTGTCCCTAAACCTTTTGATAGTTCACCTAATGAAATAAATTCCACTTGTCAGCATTTGATAGGAACTGGTCCACATGAATGTGAACCTAGCTCATATGAGGAAGCTGCTGTAACGCCTGCCTGTCAAGCAGCAATGAACCAAGAATTCCAAGCATTGTATGCAAATAAGACTTGGGACCTAGTTCCTCTTCCAATTGGAAAGAAGGCAATAGAGTGTAACTGGGTATATAAGATCAAACATAAAGTAGATGGTAGTGTAGAAAGATTTAAAACTAGATTAGTAGTTAATGGGTATACACAACAAGCTGAGATAGATTACACAGAAACATTCTCACCTGTAGTAAAAATGACAACTATTAGGGCCCTAATAGCAATAACAGTCAAAAAGGGGTGGCAGATTCTACAGTTAGATGTAAATAATGCATTCCTTCATGGGGATCTCCATGAAGAGGTGTACATGGAGATACCACCATGCCTAGTTGTGGACTCACCAGATTTGGTGTGCAAGTTAAACAAGTCCCTATATGGACTCAAACAAGCAAGTAGACAATGGTATGAGAAATTAACTCAAGCTTTGTGTTCTAGGGAGTACACTCATTCAATGCTTGATTATTCTTTGTTCTATAAGAAGAGTGAAGGCTCAGTAGTGTTTGTAGCTGTGTATGTAGATGATGTTCTTGTTACTGGCACCCATCTACAAGAGATTGAGTCCCTGAAAACTTTTCTACATAGTACCTTTAAGATAAAAGACCTAGGGAGACTAAATTATTTTCTAGGACTGGAAGTTCAATACACAGAGAAAGGGGTTTTAATGTCACAAAGGAAATTCACTATTGATCTTTTAAGAGAATTTGGATGTATAGATTGCCCTCCTATGACTTCTCCTATGGATCCCTCTATGAAATTAAAGGCTGATGAAGGAGCTCAACTGGCAGACCCTTCTTATTATAGGAAGTTGATTGGCAAACTCAACTTTCTCACTAACACTAGGCTAGACATTGCCTATAGTGTTTAACATCTCAGCCAATTCATGCAAAGCCCTAGGGAGCCTCATTTGAAAGCAGCATACCATGTCCTAAGATACTTAAAGAGTGACCCATCCTTGGGCATCTTCCTCAACAACAATGCAGACTATGCAGTAAGGGCATTTTGTGATTCAGACTGGGCTACTTGCTCCCAATCCAGAAAATCAGTTAGTGGGTACATTGTGTTGCTTGGTACCAGTCCTATTAGTTGGAAGTCTAAAAAAGCAGTCTACCATTTCACTATCTTATGTAGAAGCTGAATATAGGTCAGCCAGAATAGTGGTTGGTGAACTTGTATGGTTGGCAAGACTTTTCAATGAACTTACTGTTCCATTGGCCTTGCCTATCCCCATATTCTGTGATAGCCAAGCTGCTTTACATATAGCAAGAAACTCTATGTTCCATGAACGTACGAAACACATCGAAGTGGATTGTCATTTTGTGAGAGATCAACTGAAGGAAGGGCTAATTTCCCTTCATCATGTTTCTACTAATGACCAGTTAGCTGATATCTTGACCAAGTCTTTAATAGGGATCAAGCATTCTGCACTTCTTAGCAAGTTGGACGTGAGGTCCTCCCCTCCAACTTGAGGGAGGGTGTTGAGATTATTGACCTGGACTGCTCTATATTTATTCTTTCATTCTTTCATACTTGTATTGGTTATTAGGTAGTTAGATAATGTTAGGTAATTGTACAGCTCCTATAAATAGGTCATTAACTTTGTAATTTCTTTTTGAGTTATAATAATGAAATTAGCTCCTCTCTTCTAGAAGCTTCATTATTCGGTCTGCTCTCTCTTTCTCTTGTACGATTCACTCTTTTCTGCCATTAGAGATCAAATTGAGCTCATTTCTTTCTCCTTCGTTATCTCTGAACTTTCACAAAGCTAATATGAGGGGTGTTTGGGTTGACCAGCTTTTAAGCATTTTTTGGCTTAATTTGGTGTTTGCTTAACATCTAAGTGCCTTTAAGTTAGGGTGCTTTTAAGCTAAAACAAGCTAAAAGCCATAAGTTGGCCACCTCTAACTTATTGCTTTTTAGCTCAACAACTTTTTTCGTTTGACCAAGAAAATTACTTTACTATCCCTTAAATTATTTTATAAACCCCAAAATACCCTTCCCTCGGTAAAACCCTAACTACGACTCTTTTCTTTTCCCAGTCAGTCTTGATGTTTTCTTTCTGCAGTTTTTCTCCAGAGAACACGTAACTTTCCTTCCTACGCTACAATCTCTCCATCCCTCATCTCTCACTAGAGCTCACAATCTCTTCCTCGTTTGGAGATAAAAGTCTGTGTGCAGTAAAGAAACTTGGAGGTTGAGTTGCTTGGTAGACAACGTTGTTGATCAATTTAAGGTAAGGTCCTCTCTTTTACTTTGGTTTTATTTCGTTTTAAGATCATGATGAGATATTAGTGATTCACTAACAAAAAAATTATGTCTGTTCTTTTTTCTTTTGTTATTTGAAGAAAGTTCAATATGAATGGTTGAAGTAATTTAACGTTGCATGGATGAATAATTGCAATGTTTATGGTATATTTTTGTTTCTATTATATATCAGCCATAAGATCACTATAGTTTTGAGTATATTATTGTCATTATTTGATGCAATTTTTTTTTTCTGTTGCATAGTAGAGAATTCATTATGATAAAATTGAACATATTGGAGAAAGCAATCCACTTGATAGCATCGTATAGTTCACAAGTAGTAATTGCTCTAATAATAAACAATTTAATATTATGAACACTTTATGAGTTTTTGCATTCACCAGTGTCACATCTCCTTTTTCCGCACCCGTGGGGCTCGTAGGGAGTTTTCTCCAATTAAAGGACAGTCGAAACGAGATTTATTTATTTATTTCAGAGTCGCCACCTGGGAATTTTAAGGCGTCCCAAGTCACCAGTTTTAATCCCTGAATCGAGGAAAATATGACTCTGTTTGTTATTCTGCGAACCAGAAATCCTGAGTAAAGAATTCTGTTAATCCGGAAGAAGGTGTTAGGCATTTCCGAATTCCGTGGTTCTAGCACGGTCGCTTAACTGTTTTTCTTTATTCTTGGCTTATCTTGATTTTATATTTTTATTGCAGGATTTTGTTACCGCTTCTGTTTATTGTTTACAATTATATAAACGAATTACGCGTACGTATATTCGTATTATATACCTTTTATAATTACAGAGAATCGTGCCACGCATACGTGTACACAAAAGGTTGATAATATTTTTTTTTATATTTTTATTATATAAAAAAAATCACATGTTCGAAGTTAGAAATAAAATTAAGAACACCGTCGCCCTTGTATGATTAAACAGTGAACTGCACATCTCGGGTTATATGAAATTATTTTAACATCCTTGGAGAAATCCCTTTTATTAAATATTCGCTCGAAGTTGCGCGAACGCATAATCCGAATTTGCTTTTAAAAATATAATCAGGTTACGCGAACGCATCCCTAATCGCGCAAAATATTTGTAATGGTATTATGGATTTTCCACAAATTGTTTATTATATTCATACATTTTTATGTGAAAATCATGAGAAATTCCCATTTTTAGAGGCCCTTAAATTCTTTGAAAAAAATTCACAATTTATTAAATGTTTACAGCTGATTATATTTTTCACATATGAATTATATTCTTTCGAGCCATTCAAATTTTAGGAGTAAAATAAACAAAGTGTGATTAAGACTACCATTTTTCTCGTAAATACAATATATATATATATATATATATATACCCAAAAATGAATTGCATATGAAACTAAAAATGATTTATAAAGGGAAGAGATATTTTTGAAGAATTTTCATTATTTTTATTTAATGCAAATTCTATTTCTACTTACCATTGATATAAAATGTTGCAATTCGTGCTTATACATCTCATCTCATTCTCATATACTTGTTTTTAATCCTAATAGGCGAAATTATTTTAATTAATTCTGCTTATGATTGAGTTTGGGATATATACACATAATCAAACCAATTTGATTCTCAATCTATGTGAATTATTGCTAAACACTACTTTCGCATTGTATAAATTCCTAGGCCCTTTGTTATTAAGAAAGAGAATAAGTCTACTTGTTGACTTAATAAAATGATATTGCATACAACATTATTCGCCATATCTTTGACATTGTGAACATAGCGGATTTTACTAAGGTAACTTTCAACTATTGATTATAAACATAACTATTGTTATGCCATAATATAGCAAAATGCAACCAACATCACCTAGCTTTAATCCACAACCAAATACTCAAAATATGCTAACAATGCATTTTCTTGACATTTCCATACTACTCTGTACCTGACTAACAATGTCATAAGACTTAATTAATGGCCAACTTTATGCCATGTTCCCTATCTTGACAATTCAATCATAACTATACTTTAATGAAATTCTGGAATAGATAATACTATTACAACACTTATATGAGTTTCAAAAGAAAATGATCAACTGCTAATTATCATGTCAAGCATAATACTATATTAACCAACATGAAACAAGACTGAAATTTAAAATAATGAACTTAGACAAATAAAAATAGAATTGCAATTCAAACTTCATTAATTTGTCATGCTGAATCTCTTCCCAACATAGAATTTAAAAGATATGTACCTGGAAATGAAAGTAGAAGGAGTAAATTTCAGCAGTTGTAGCAGTAACAAAATCAGCAGAATAGCAGTATTTCCACAGATTTGAGCAATAATAAGACCCGAGGAACCCAGATGCACAGTAACAATATTTTTTAAGAAACTTCAGATTTTAACTGAACAATGGGATCAAATAAATCCGGACAGATTCAGTGAAAGAATAATATTTCTGATTTGAGACTTAGAACAAAGCAGACTGAAAAAGCTTTCAATTTCAAAACACAGAATCAGCTTCAATACTAGTTTCCGATGTAGAATTCTGTTTTACTGTTTCTGTTTTCCTTTCTTAACTTCTATCCATATTTTTCTCTCTATGTATATGTATTTCTATGTGTATTCCCTAATGCCTTCAAATCAGATCCCTCCTCTAATGTCTGTCCCTGTATTTATACAGGTCTGCCCCCCTTTCTTAAGTGCTACCTGGACCCCTTCTTTCTTTTAAAAATCAGAAAATCATATCCAAAATCTGCTTTTAAAAACTTTAAATCCTATTAAGTGACCCTTTTCCTGATTTCCAGCATTCCATTACCTTTTGTTTCCCATTATCCCATTAGATTAAAAACTATTAACATTCCACTTTCAGCCCACTATTATTATCATATTACCCTCATTGTTTTATCTGTTTCATTCCCAGAAATGCCCCTGAATCCTACTGTTATTACAGTCTTTAAACTAAAATCAGAATCTGTTACAAAACAGATTTAAAAAAAAAAATTGTTCAAGCTTAATTATCCTTCTGATTTAAATAGCTAGAACCAATCCTAATCAACTTCCTAACACAATTGTATCTACCCAACCCCTGTAAACTTGAATTCAAACCCAACATCACAACAACATAATACAGGATTCAACATAACAAGTTAAACTGAACTTCAACATTGAACTAAGATCAAACAAACACAGGAGCATTGTCAATATACTGATAATGCCCTGAAACCAACTGGTTCAGAAATCAACATACACGCAGCATTCATTTGACGGACTCATTGAAATATAATCAACGATGATTTAACTGACGAGTATTAATCAAATTGATTATCTATAACAATTGTCCACAAACAATAGGTAAACAGATTGTTTCAACTAGCAATATCACAAACGGGAATTCATAATGTAACTAATCGACAAACTTAATCGAGTCGATTACACACATTGTAAACAATCACAAACAACAGAAACAATTCACACTTTGATCAAGTAAGCTGGTACGAGACAGAATAACAGAATTAATCAAACAAAAATATGAAAAATTAACAGGTTATTGAAACAAACAACTATACATGTAGGAAACAAAAAGAAATAGGAAAAATACCTCTGAATCTTTAAACTTCATACGGACTCGAACTCGACTTGGATTCGGACTTTTGAAATCAAACAGACCTTAGTCGAAGTATTTTCAACTAAAAATACTTCGACTAAGGTTGATTAAACCTCAATCCCTCGTTTGAATTGAAAAAATTCCAAGATTGGAAAGTTTTTTAGGGTTTCAGATTTTGGATCTTAAATCTGAACACTTCTGGGCAGATTCGAAGGGAACCAAAGATGACACAAGGGTGAGGGAAGCCTAGGGGTCATTTGGTGTTAATTTGGAAGGAATCTAAGTAGGGTTAGGTTTCACTCGAATCTTCAAATGAAGATTCGAGCAGTTCCATGAAGATTCGAACCATGCTACTAACAGATCCGTGATGAGGATGGATAGGGGATGCTATGGTGTTAATTAGGGGCTGTTTGGTTTAGATCTGAGTTTGGCTCGAATCTTCAAATGAAGATTCGAGAACCTTTAGGAGGATTCAAGCCAAGTGGCTAACATATTTGGATAGAGGATGTGTAGGGGGTTCTGGGGTGTTAAGGTGGTGACCGGCGGCGTTGTTGCCGCCGGGTTTCAGGCGATGGGATGCTAGGGCGGCTAAGGTTAGGGGTGGGTTTTTTTGGAGACGATGATGAACAGTGGAGAGGGGGGGTGTTAAGTTAGGGGGCCGGGTAGGGATTTGGACTTATATAGGGACGGGGTGGATTGATGCTGACCGTTAGATCAAGCAGAATGAAAGGCCAGGATCTATTCACTTAACCAAACGATGTTGTTTGGTTTAAGTTGGGGGGACGGGTTGAACCGGGTATTGGATCGGGTAAGGATTACGGGTTATGGTGATGAGATCTCAGCCGTTGGATGGATTTGATCCAACGACCATTGATGAAATACGACCAAACGCTGACGTTTTGGCTCGTTTAAATTGGACCGGACAGGTTTGTTTGGACTGGGTTGTGGGTCTTACTTTGTTTGGGCCTGGATTTAGGTCCAGGTCCGATTTTTCTTTTAGAATTTATTTTTTTATTTTCTAATTTTATTCTTCAATTTATTAAAATCCTAATTAAAATTATAAAAAACAAAAATTATTATTACAAAAATACTGATTACTTTTAACAATTATTAACAAATAGACAAAACATTAATCACACAGTGAAACATTTAAAATAGAATCAATGCATATTTTGTGATTATTATTTTTGAATCAATTATTAAATGCATAATTAAATCCTAGATATGCATGAAACATGTATTTTAATTTTAATTTTGTTTAATTATAACAAAACAAACATTTACGGACAAAACGTAACACAATTTCCAAAATTGCACACTAAAAGAAATTAACTTTATTTTTGATTTATTTTTGGAGTAGTTTTCGTGAGGCAAAAATCACGTGCTCACAACCAGGAAGATAATGCATTGTTTGGCTACAAATGAAGGAAAAGTATAGTTGATCGATCATTCTTTACAAGGGAATAGCGTAAACGTAGAAAATGTGGAAAATCAAAGTGACAACATTTGGATGGCTACTCGTGACATGATTGCTGATGATATTTGGCAATATGCTGAACGCTTACATTAGCTATTTCCAATTTTGTTTTGGACATTTTACTAGGTATAGATACAACTCTAGATATTTTGGTTATGGTTCTCTAGCCTCTTTTGAGAATAATGGAGTAATAGAGTGATTTGATTCAATCCAAGTGTCTTGATAGGGTAGTGAGAATATTGCCATTGTGGATGCCTTTCTTTGTTTGGATTTTATGTAGCAAATTTCAAATTGTGTTTCTGAGACGATTCTAATTTATTGTATATTTCGAAAATAAACGTAATGTTTTTTTAAAAATACAACAACAACAACAACAACCCAGTGTAATCCCACAAGTGAGGTCTGGGGAGGGTAATATGTACGCAGACCTTACCTCTACCCCGAGGGGCAGAGAGGCTGTTTCCAGGAGACCCTCGGCTCAAAGAGGCAACAAGAGACACTATATTAGTACTATCACTAGACTCATAATAAAACAACATAAAGTACCATAAAATCCATAACATAACATAAATACCATAAAAAACAAAGTAACAGCAATATAAGAGATATAGAAAATACGAGAAAGATGTAAGGTATTAATACACAGGAGATAAAGCCCATCATCAGTAGTTGATCAATAGCATCCTAAGACTAATTCCTAACTGGCTAGTCTCACTCTAGTGCGCTGTAACAAAGACATCACAATTTCTCTAACCTACAACCTTAATGCTCGATCTCCACAATTCCCTGTTTAGGGCCATGTCCTCAGTAACCCTAAGTCGCGCCATATCCTGCCTGATCACCTCTCCCCAATACTTCTTAGGTCTCCCTCTACCTCTCCTCGTACCCACCACCGCCAGTCGTTCACACCTTCTCACCGGTGCATCAGTGTTCCTCCTCTGAATGTGCCCGAACCATCTGAGTCTTGCTTCCCGCATCTTGTCCTCCATGGGGGCCACACCCACCTTCTCTCGAATATCTTCATTTCTAATCTTATCCTTCCTTGTATGCCCGCACATCCACCTCAACATCCTCATCTCTGCAACTTTCATCCTCTGGATGTGTGAGATCTTCACCGGCCAACACTCGGTCCCATACAACATAGCAGGCCTAACCACTGCCCTATAAAATTTACCTTTCAGTAACAGTGGCACTTTCTTGTCACACAGGACTCCCGTCGCTAACCTCCATTTCATCCACCCCACCCCTATACGGTGTGTGACATCCTCGTCGATCTCCCCGGACCCCTGAATAAACGACCCCAGGTACTTGAAACTACCCCTCTTAGGGATGACTTGAGAATCAAGCCTCACTTCCACTCCCGCTTCCGTCGGCTCTGCCCCAAATTTGCACTCAAGGTATTCCGTCTTCGTCCTGCTCAACCTGAAACCTTTGGACTCAAGGGTGTGTCTCCAAACCTCTAACCTCTCGCTGACACCGCGTCGTGTCTCGTCGATTAGGACTATGTCATCAGCAAATAGCATGAACCATGGCACCTCCCCCTGAATATGATGCGTTATAGCATCCATCACCAGGGCAAATAGGAAAGGGCTGAACGCAGACCCTTGATGCAACCCCGTAATAACCGGAAAATAATCTTAATCGCCTTCTGCTGTCCTAACCCGAGTCTTAGCTCCATCATACATGTCCTTAATCGCCCTAATGTAGGCAACCGGGACCCCTTTAGCCTCTAAGCATCTCCATAAGACCTCCCTAGGAACCCTGTCGTACGCTTTCTCTAGATCGATAAACACCATGTGGAGATCCTTCTTCTTATCCCTGTATTGTTCCATCGTCCTCCTAATAAGGTGGATAGCTTCTGTGGTAGATCGCCCCGGCATGAACCCGAACTGGTTGTCTGAAATAGACACCGTCCTTCGCACTCTCATTTCTACCACTCTCTCCCAGACTTTCATGGTATGACTTAGTAATTTAATACCCCTATAGTTGTTACAGATCTGGATATCGCCTTTGTTCTTATACAACGAGACCATTGTACTCCACCTCCACTCTTCGGGCATCCTATTAGTCTTGGATATAACATTAAGCAACTTAGTAAGCCATTCCAAGCCTGCTCTACCCACACACCTCCAAAGCTCAACCAGAATTTCATCTGGTCCGGTAGCACTGCCCCTTCTCATCTTACGCATTGCCTCTATGACTTCATCGACCTCAATGTCCCGACAATCACTTAGTTCATGGGGGCTGTCGGCGTTCCTCAATTCACCTAGTACAATATCCTGATCCCCTTCCTCATTTAGAAGTTTATGAAAGTAGGTCTGCCATCTCTTCTTTATCTGGTCATCCCCCAACAAAACTTTGTCGTCCTCATCTTTTATGCACCTCACTTGGTCCAAATCCCGAGCCGTCCTCTCTCTCACCTTAGCGAGTCGGAGTAACTTCTTCTCCCCGCCTTTGTTCCCTAGTTCCTCATACAAACGAGCAAAAGCTGCCGTCTTTGCCTCCGTCACTGCCATTTTTGCCTCCTTCCTAGCTACCTTATATCTCGCAATGTTCGCTCTCTTCTCCTTCTCTCCAGTGCTCCCCACTAACCGCAGGTAAGCCACCTTCTTCGCTTCCACTTTTCCATTCCACCACCAGTCTCCTTTGTGGCCACAGGTGCGGCCTGAAGATACCCCTAACACCTCTCTTGCCGCCTTTCTTATATAGTCCGCCGTCGTCGACCACATAGTGTTTGCGTCCCCACTACTTCTCCAAGCTCCCATTGCCGACAACCTTCCTTCCAACTCTTGAGCTTTAACCTTAGTCAAGGCGCCGCACCTAATCCTCGGGCGGCCTCGTACTGACCTCTGTTTTTTTAAAAATACTTTATATTTATTAAAAATAATCTTATCAAAACAATCTATAACCTAAAGTTAATTGAGACATAACTTAATTTGTATTTGAATTAATTTAAAATATTGCAATAACAAGCTTATTTTTCGCTTAATACTTTTAAGGGTATTTCAGTCATTTTAACAGAAAAAAAAATTTCAGCACTTTTTACCAAACACATTAGCTGCTTATTTTCCGCTCCAGTTCTTTTATCCAAACACGTAATTGCTTAATTATAAATTCAGCTCCAGCACTTAAAAAGCTTTTAAGTGCTTACTGCTTAAAAGCTACTTAAATTCAGCTAACCCAAACAGGCTCTATATTTCATGCATAAGATCTTGGAAGACTTTTCTTTTTTAAAATGACAATGTTGCTATATCGAAGTAACTCAAATAAACCATTTCAAAAGTAGAGAACGCTTTTGGTAAATATGCAAATATTCGAGCAGATGAGGTCACACGGCGCATCTAGAGTATATAATTATGGTCTATTGAAAAAGTGAGACGAAAATTCCCTATGACCAGCAAATGCATTTATCTTTTTCGTTTTTCCTTCTGATTTTCTTTTTTCTCATTTGTCTTATTTTAATAAAAATTCTGCCTCATAATTCACACCTCTTATTCAACCCCATAATTTTTATACTTTATATATCATCCATAACTCTCACATGAAAACAAAATCATGTGCATAGCACCAATATATAATAATATTGTAGACTTAGTGAGCCTTCACCTTTAATAGCTTGTAGAAGAACTTATGTTTGAAGTAGAGGGGTTGTTGGCCTCGTTAACTTCAACAAAAATATACCCTTAAAAACAATTACTCCTATACATTATTTGGAATCAAAAGTTAGATGCTCACCGTCACTTCAGATTATGGGTCCGCCTCTACGTTTAAACCTAAAATAATGACCATAGGTTTCTAGAAATTATGTGTGGCCGAGCTGGCGTTACTAAGTCTTGTTATTAATGAATGGAAGCTTCCTCTGAAATATATGGTCAAACTAATTGTTGTAATTCTTCTTCCATGGAAGCTTCTTCAAATATGTATATGTTGTCAAACTTGGCTTCAATTCCATATAGATATATTCTCCTCCATATATTCTACATTGCCTCGCCGCCTATGGCGAAGTGGAAGTCAAAGGAATAGCATTAGTAGATGTACCAAACCCCTAAAGATAGATTCACATTGGAAATCATTCGTCAACTTGTGATAATTAAGTTCATTAATTTCGTGTTTTAATTATTCGGCCTAACTGTAATAATATTCTCGAGAATCTCTTAGTTTCTGCTAAACCCTTCAATCACTTTAAAATTTGTTTTGGTACAAATTTGGTATTTGGTTGATAAGTGGAAAATATTTTCTGAAAAATCATACTAGTATCTTGAAAATTAGTAATAATAGTTTGCAAATAGAATTGCGTTTTGATGAAATTTTTGAGTATTAAAGATTGATATTTATATTTAAGTGTTTGTTAGAATAAGTTATGATATGAAATTAAAAGTTAAGAGAGTTGCAACGAATTTAGTCACTCAGTTCTGTCCATGAGTGTTGAAAGTCATCTTTTCTCTTTTTGATGAAAAATATTTTCGTAAAAGTTAGCTTCTAGATAATCAAACAGCAACGAATAATCTAATCACGTAAAGTATTTTTTTGAAAAATGAAAATCTGGTTCAAAATTAAAGATGAAGAGAAGACGAGATCAAAGAAATGGATAACTTACAATCATTTAGTTACCCAGGCTAGAGCATAAAAAGAGCCAAGAGGATACAGAAGAGATAAAACAAAAGAATTTACATATACAGCAAATAACAAAAGAACCATATTGAACTCAGTTGCATTCATGTCCTTACATTTCCTTCTTCCTCAGAGGCGGACCTATGCTTAGAGCAATTGAGGTCACCGAACTCCGTTAACTTGGCAGAAATTTTAAATATATACGTATTTATGTGGAAAACAGTCGTATATTTTACTTGGAATCCTTAAGATCAAAAGTTAGATGACAGTATGCTCGTGTGCCCCGGCACCTTCAAATCCTGGGTTCGGCTTTGCTCACAACTGACTTATTGCTTGTTTGTGAAGTTACAAAATCTCCAACTTCAGAAATCGACGAAGCAGCAACATGAAAGTAATTTTCTCTAATCAAATAATACGTCTTTACATATGATCTCAAGAATATCAAAAGCACAAAGCTATTGAGTACTGAGTTAAAAAACCAAGCTCCCATTCCATTGCATCCGCCTTTATAAAAATGCAACAGAAGAACTCCAATATGACAAACCAAATTACAGCCTAAGAAAACCAAATGACAATTCATCACAAACGGAAATCGGGCCCTCCGAAACCCGATCTCAGTCCAAAAACGGTACCCGTAAACCAAAGTGAAAACCAAAGTCATTAGTAAAATTGCTATGACTTGAAATGATTGTGAAAATTCAAGCCAAAGAAATGACATGCAAATGAGAATTGAGTGGTTAAATAGTTGAAAAAAGGAGAGCGTACGACGTCGTAGGATGGTAAAAAACGTGCGAAAAATGTGAAGGAAGCGAGAGAGGTAAAAAACATATGACCAGAAGAACACGCGCCCTGAAGGGCGCGTACCTATAGGGAAACAAAGGAGCCATTGAAACGGGGTTTTAGAACGCTGCCATATCCACCGCGTGTCACGGATTTCTGCGGTGGCGGAGGAGAGGATTCCGAGGAAGATTGTGGCGGAGATGAGGGACATGGCGAGGCTGTGAAGGGCGGGGATGGGTCCAAGCGGTATGGGGCGGCGCCGCCCTATGAAGAGGAGGAGAAGAAGGTGGAGGGTGGCGGAGGTGATTATATAAGTGGAAATAGAGATTATGAGAAATGACCAAGTTGACCCCCACATTATTGGACTCCATTGAAATGCAACAATTGATTTTTGTTCTGCTAACCAGTAGTTGATTCGTTTTATTGTTGCTGCTAATAAACTCATGTTCATTTTTGAACTGCAGATTTTGAATTAATAGGAGATGACAATCTTAGAAATTTTTGTTCATTATAACCTGTGGGCTAGCTCATTAATCTATTAAATAAGTTATTCCTACTACTAAATGGATTAAAAGCGTGGAAATTTCAAACCGAATTTATCATTTATAGACTATGGTTTATCTAGAAGTCTTTTCTATTTTTGCTGTTGAGGCGTTTGACTTTGACGTTCCTCGAAGAAAATAATTTTTGCAAGGTAAACTTTCTTGTTTTTTTGAATTTAAGTTAAATTCACATATAAGTTACTCATTTATGTTAGTTATTAATTAGTATATATTCATAAAATTATTATTTTTTAATAATTTGATACTGTAAATATTTTTTTAATTACCGGTGCACGAAACTATTACTTTTTTTTTTCCCTTCATAACTAACACTGTGTTTGGATGGTTGTTTCCGGTTGTATTGTATTGTATTGTTACCTCACATACAATGTTTGTTTTGATTGTTTATATAAAACTGATTGTATCGTATTGTTTAATCCACTGTTCCGAAACAATGAAAAACCCCATTTTTTGAAACAACCAAATCCGTGTGGTGGAATTGTTTCATATTTTCCTTTCCAATTATGCCCACACTTATTATTCTATATTTCAATTTTACCCTTTACCCTATTATTTATATTATATTCACCATAATAAGTACTTTGTCTCATCTTGTTTCTACCGTGCAAGTCAACAGGCGGTATCGTCTCTTTCCAGTTTCCAACCAACTTTTTACAGGTTAGGTCTCTTTCCAACGACGGTATCCTCTCTTTCATCTATTTTCGTTGTGGAGTCGTTGTAGTCAATTCACTTTTGTAAACATATGAAATATAAATATCGACGGCTATGAATTATAGTATTATTTCTGTTGCATCATTACTCTTATTACGTCACTTTCCTTACATTGAACTACTTTATGTATTTGTCTGCTTGTTATCACTTTCATATCATTATGTATTTGTATAATTTACATCACTTTCATATCGTTTTATGTTGAACTACTTCAGATTGCTAATGGGGTGTATTTGTCTGCTTGTTTTTTTTGTCAATTATTTGGTATTACTGCTGTCACTTTGTTGAATCTTTTCAGTATTTTTTCTGGTTAGTTCATCTATGATATTGGTTAATGTATCTCACTTAATTTTATTATAGATGGCTGATCGGAATAGTCAAAATAATAGACAGATATTGGAACAAGTGAGCTCTTTAGCTACATATGCCGCTTGCTTAGTAGCTATTTGGTTTTGGACTTATGTACGTGAAATTGAAAATGACCGACGTATGATCACACATGATATACGACTGGAAAATGAACAAGTTAGACATGAATTATTGAGTCATTTATTCTTAACTGAACTTTGTCGTAATATTATTAGAATGACCCCTTTAGCTTTTACCGATTTATGTGAGATGTTAGTTAGAGAGGTTGATCTTAGACCAACACTTCAAGCTACAGTTGAAGAGCAAGTTGCAAAAACACTTTACCTGTTAGCGCATAATATGACAAATCGCGAGTTAGCTTTTATCTTTCGACGATCTGGGGAGTCGGTTAGTCGTCATTTTCATATTGTCCTACGAGCGATCTTGGGGTTATATGAAAAAATTATTAAACAACCTAACGGCTCTCAAGTTCCTTCTGAAATTGCCAGCAGCCCAAGATTCTACCCATATTTTAAGGTGAACACAAATACAATTTTATTGAACTTTTAGCTAAATTCAAGGTTGATTGCATATAATTTATTATAATAATGTCAGGATTGTATTGGTGCAATTGATGGAACACATATACGTGTTAAAGTTTCACAACGTGAAGCACCTAGATACCGTGGAAGAAAAGATTATCCAACACAAAATGTATTGGCTGCATGCACATTTGATTTAAAATTCACATATGTGTTAGCTGGTTGGGAAGGGACGACATCTGATTCAAGAATCATGTAGGAAACCTTTGAAGCAAAGGTTCGGTCAAATCTTTTTCAAAAAAATGCTTCAACGGAGTACTCGGATGGGCAAAAATCGCTCGCTTTATCTTTGCACGAAAACCCTTCGTGTCTCCGGGCAAAGAGGGGCAGCTGTAAGCACGTGATTTTTGCCCTATATGAGAATTACTCCCAAAAAATTCAAAAATAAAATGATTTTTCTTTGGTGTGCAATTTTGTGATATTTTGTGATATTTTGAATAATTATTTGTATTTGTCTGTGCGTGTTTATTTGCTAAATTAATAAAAAATACAAAAATATGTCGCATTTTGCATGTAGGATTTAATTCTACAATTGTTAGTAATTAAATTTGTTTTACAAAAATTAAAAATTACAAAAATAGGCATCGTTTGCATTTTTAGCATTTAATGTCCAAATATACAATTTTATGCTTAATTAATACTTAATTGTGCGTTAATTGTTATTGGGAGTTAATTTGCGCTTTTATAACTTAATTTAGTTCTTAATAATAGTTTAAGTATTTTTATAATTTAGTTTTAGAAAAATAAAAGAAGAAAAGAAAGCAAAAATATAAAGAAAGTCGGAATTAGGCCTCTTCTTTAATTTCAAGTTACAGGCCCAAAAATTGGCCCAATATTCCCTACAACCCAGTCCATTTCGAACTGGGTCGACCCAGTCCATAACCCAAAAGACCCAAACCCCTTTTGTCTTACATTTTACAAAAAACAAAACAAAACAAAATGAAGAAAACCCTAAAAAATTTGCAAAATCATCCGCCACCCTCCTATCTTCTTCTTCTTCCTCAAGTTCCAAGTTGCCCTCCCATGTCCGCCCGTCGACCACCCTTCGTCCAACAGTTGACGCAACAACAAAGCTGCTCTCCGACCACCCATGGCTACATCGTCTTCATTTCCTTCTTCTTCGTCCAAAATTCCTAGCCCTATCCGCCATTGACGAAGCTCGATTGAGCTCGACGCTCATGGCTGACCAGGCTGCTTCTGTCTCAACCAAACAACCAAACGAACACAGCCTCGATGAGTCAGCTGTTGTTCGAAGCTCCCATCGCCGCTGCTCGTCACGGCCAAGCTCGCACGCTGCCATCGGGAGCAGTCCGTTCCGCCATGGACGTCTCCGAGCTGCTGCTTCTGCTTCACGTCCATGGCGTCCAAACGTCGACCAGCTGCTTCCCGTTCCACCTTCTTCTTCACTTCCAGCAGTTTCAGTTCATCACTTCTCCTTCGTTCCAGCTGTTGTATCTTCAGACGAGCTGCTCGGTTGAGTTTTAGTCGAGGTCGTCGAGCGTCGTTTTGAGTTCGTCAAAGTTTACAAGGAAGGTGAGTTCATCGTTGAGTTCGTCGTCGAATCCGGAC
Organism: Nicotiana sylvestris; assembly: GCF_000393655.2. Taxonomy (NCBI): domain Eukaryota; kingdom Viridiplantae; phylum Streptophyta; class Magnoliopsida; order Solanales; family Solanaceae; genus Nicotiana; species Nicotiana sylvestris. The sequence continues at coordinate 165,421,465 of NC_091060.1, read as the reverse complement.
AGATTCATTCCCATTCGAGGTTCGTCGAAACAGTCCGTACATATTTCATTTCGATCCGGTTAGTAGTTTTTGAGTTTTATTTTGTCCGTATTTTGTTTTGATATTTTCGAATCTAAAATCGGCAAATGTTTGTTTTGATTAGCGTTTGAATTAATTTTTAGTTCATGTTCATGTGTTGTTTGTTAAATTAATTTTTCAGATTTCAAATGAAAGATTAATTAATTGTTTTTCATGTTTATTTCATGTTTGTATTGTTGTTTAAGTGAATATTTGTTGGTTTAATGTTTGTTAGATTCAAATTGAAATTTAATTAATTATTTCTTCAATTTGTTTCATGTTGTTATGAAATTTTCCAGAAAATATTAATGTTGTTTGAATCATTTGAATCCGTCGTTTTTATTTTTAGATTTAATTCATGTTCATATTATGTTTGTTGATCTTGAATCCGAAATTTGTATAGTTTGATTTCTTGTTTATCATTTATGATTATCTCTTGAATTTGTCTCATAATCTTGTTTAAGTTTGATATAGGAATTGTTGGTTGTAATGTTGTTATGGTTGATTTTAAGTTCAATATTATTGAATTTAGAAATCTAAATATACTTGTTTGATTGTTGTTGTTGTTTAAATCCGAAAATAGGTTTGTTGTTGCTAAAAATATTGTTCAATCAAATTTTAGTTGTTCTTGGTTGTTCAATTTGTGTTCATATGATTTGTGGTTGAAATCATGTTCATGTGATTTGTTATTGAAATGTTGAAGAAATCATGTTCATGAAATTTGTTGTTTGAACATTGTTAGAAATTAATCATATTGCCTATATTTTGGTTAAGTTTGATTAATTGATGTGTTATAGCTGATGGGTAGCTTGGTAATTTGTAGTACGTTCAGGGGTAGTTTGGTAATTTTCAGTAAGGTCGGAGGGGTAGTTTAGGAATTGTACATTTTGCAATTGCTTATATGAAGCATGGAGGACAAAATAAAATGGGGTGAGTTGTGATATGGTTATTTAATATAAAGGGGGGACAAGACAAAATTTAGTGGGGGAATCTTGCATTATTTTATGTTAGGCATGGGGGACAAAATATAATGGGGTGGTGTGATATGTTTATTTAATGTAATGGGGATGAATGGGAAGATAATGGGTTGGGTAGAGAAAAAGTATGGATTTTAATTAATTGAAAGGTTTATGAGATGGGTTATATATATGAAGTCTTGAAATCAGATTTAGGGCAGACAGAGAGAAAAAATACACATATAGAAGAGAGAAAAAAAAGGGCTAAACATTTAAGAGAAAGAAAAATTCCGAAAAATATTTAAGCTTTCAAAATAAAAATAAAAACTAAAAAATCTTCTGCTTTCTTTCTTTGTTTGAAATTAGTATTAATGGTTGTTGTTTCATTCAAAGCTTAAAGCTTTTGTTTTTGGGATTACTACTCCACCGGTCTGTTACTGGGTTGTTACTGTTGCTGGACTGTTGTTGCTGTATTGTTATTACTGTCGCTGATTCTCATCATCATTTTCTTTTGCTTCCAATATCAGGTACATATCTGTAAATTCATGTCATGAAAAGCTTCAACATGGCAAGTAAATGAAGTTTGGAATTATAAGGATGTCTTCTACTCATTTAAATTTTATTAGTTTAAGTTTCAGTTTTGTTTTAGTTGGTTAACATAGTATTATACTTGACATGATAAATTGTTAACTAATTAACCTTCTGGAGTAGTAAATTCCACGATAATCTTATATGTTTTGAGGACTAGTGATGACATTTACTGTTTGAATTGTTGAGATAGGGAACATTGCAGAAAATTGGCCATTAATTAAATCTTGTGATATTGAGCTAAGTAAAGAATAGTACGAAAATACCCATAAATTACATTACTAGCTTATTTTGTCAAATATCCAATTTTGTTTAAGGCTAGATGATGTCGTCTTATTAAATCAATTGGTAGATTAGTTCTCTTTCTTAATAACAAATGACATAGTTATTTTAGGAACGCGATCAACTCATTTCTTTTAATGTATGAAATAATGTCGATGATTTTTTACAAAATATAGAGTTAGTGTTTGCAAATATTCGCGTAGGCAGAGAATAAGAATTGGTTTATTTATCTCAAACTCAATCTTCGTAATCAAAAATTAACTAAATAATTATAACTTTGGACTAAAAACAAGTATATGAGAAGGATATGAGATTTATAAGCGCGAATTGCAACATTTTATGTCAAGGATATGTAGAAATAGAGTTCGCATTAAATATAACAATGAAAATTCTTCAGAAACTATTAATTTGTCTATCAAATTAATTCTTTTTCCAGTTTTATATGCGATTCGATTTTTGGATATATTAATGTTGTATCCACGATAAAAATGGTAGTATTTTTAGTTACATGTTGTTTGTTTCTTTTTCATATCATTAATTCTTTAAAATTTGAATAGTTTTGAGGTATATAATTCATACGCGTAAAATAAGACTTGTAGCAACGCCTAATAAATTTTGAATTCTTTGTCAAGAAATTTGGTGGCATCCTAATCGGTGATTCTCCATGACCCTTACATTTAAAAATATATGGATGCAATAAACATTTGTAGAGAATTTATATTACTGTCAAGAATATTTGCATAATTAAGGATGCGTTCGCGTGACTTGATTATACTTCTAAAAGCAATTCGGATTATGCATTCGCGCAATTTCGAGCAAATTTTATTAAAAAGAGATTCATCGGGGGATATTAAATTAATTTTATAAAACCCGAGATGTGCGGTTCACTATTTAAGAAAGGCGAATGTTCTTAATTTTATTTTTAAACACAATTTTGAAAAAAAAATAATAATTATTTTTATAATAAATATATTATCAATATCATTGTGTACATGTACGCGTGACACGATTCCTCACGTTAAAAAAATATATAATATATAAAACGAATACACGTACGCGTGATTCGATTCGAAGAAGGGTCTTTAATTATAAACAATCTAAACAGAAGCGGTAACAAAATCATGCAATAAAAATGTAAAATCGAGATAATTAAGCCAAGAATAAAAACAGTTAAGCGACCGTGCTAGAACCACGGAATTCGGAAATGCCTAACACCTTCTTCCGGATTAACAGAATTCCTTACTCAGGATTTCTGGTTCGCAGAATAATAAACAGAGTCATATTCTCCTCGATTCAGGGATTAAAATTGGTGACTTGGGACGCCTTAAAATTCCCAAGTGGCGACTCTGAAACAAACAAACAAATCCCGTTTCGACTGTCCTTTAATTGGAGAAAACTCCCTTGTACCCTCTCGGGTATGGAAAAAGGAGGTGCGACAGCTCTGACGACTCTGCTGGGGAATAAAGTACAGTGTAAACTGTAACCCAGAACCATTGGTTCAGGGTTTAAAGAATTCGAGCTTAAAATATCTGTGTTAATTGGCTTTATTTACTATATGATTTTCAACTGTTTATATGCTAATATGCTAAATGTTGCTTTTTACCGCTTTAATATTATTTGAATTGTGAATATATACAACTGCTACGAAACCCCCTTCTTTCTGAGTCTTCTAAATTTATGGTGCACACGTGCGCGTGACCCACCTTTCTGTTAAAGTCATACCAAATAAGACGAAGTTGGGACAAGTAACTAGGCCGGGTAGACTTTCGTGCTCCCGGTACGTTGCCCCCGCTTCGGCTCAAACTGTCCGTTTGGGTAAGCCAGGTTTAGAACAATCAACCTCAGGTTTTTACCTAGAATAACTCAGCCATGAACCGGATCCCTAGTAGGAACGTCTATTTGCATCATGTACATTTGGCCTTGGAGACTCAATACAGGGGTTGAGTCTGTCTAGGACAGGTGAACCCGAAACAAAAAGATCCTCCTGATGCATCCTACTTGCTACCTGTGCATTCATTTGCCTCGAACATACTTGTTGACCAGCTTAAATGAAATCATGGTGAGAACCGAGGAATAAAATGGGTTATTTTAAAAATTTCCCAAAAAATAGTTTTAAATCTTGAAATAAGGGTATTTAATAAATAAAAAATTGGAAATTTTTTTTAGTGTATATTTTCAAAATGAGTTTTGACTTTATTAAAATTAAATTTCAGATACAAAATGAGCGCCACGCAAAACCCCCATCCACGAATACAGAAGAGTTTCTATTTCAGCTTCAAATGTGGTGGTATGATTTAGGCGAAGATGGTCAAAAATGGGTCGTCAAGCATTTGGGAAATCTCACGGATATTATGAAAGTTAAACCCCGTGATGATCTGATTGCGGCGTTAGTAACTTTTTGGGACCCTGTTCACAATGTCTTTCGTTTCTCTGACTTCGAGCTTACTCCTACATTAGAGGAGATAGCTGGATATGCTGGTTTTGACGGAAGTCTAAGAAATCAAAGCCTGATATTCACAAAGGCTCCCTCGGTACATCGATTCTTCGGTCTTCTGAACATCAGCAGTCAAATCAGGAAAAACAATGTCATCAATGGATGTTGTTCCTTCAACTTTTTGTATTCAAGGTTCGGAAAGTCAGATGGGTTCGAAATTCATGAGAAAGGCCTTACTAACAAGCAAAACAAAGACACTTGGCAGATTCACCGTCGCTTTGCCTTCATGGTGGCTTTTCTAGGAATCATGGTCTTCCCAAACAAAGAGCGAACAATTGATATTCGCACCGCGAAAGTTGTGCAAATCCTCACCACCAAAGAAAATCACACCCTTGTCCCCATCATTCTATCAGACATTTATCGGGCTTTGACTTTATGTAAATCAGGAGCAAAAGTCTTCGAAGGATGCAAAATTTTGTTGCAAATGTGGGTGATTGAACATCTCCAACAACAGCCCAAGATCATACAGTATGGGCCAAACAATGATAATTACATTGAGAGTTATGAGGAAAGAATAAAAAATTATCAGGCTCCAGAAGGGATAGAAGCATGGGTATCTCATCTAAGGGCTTTAACGGCAAATCAGATTGAATGGACTTTGGGATGGCTCCCGATGAGGGAAGTGATACACATGTCAACCTCAAATAGTTATCTGCTACTATTGGGATTGAGAAGCATCCAGCCGTATGCGCCACTAAGAGTCCTAAGACAACTAGGGAGATATCAAGTAGTTCCTGATGATGAAGATTTGAGTATGCAAGTAATCGAATTACACCCAGAAGCCACTATTCCTGAGGCTCTACTTCAACAGATGTGGAATGGAGGTCGATACTTGAAAAGTGATACTTAAGTCTCAGACACTACAAAGGGTGAGATAAATCCTGGATATGCAAGGTGGTTTGAAAAACGGTCTCGCGTGGATGATGTACCAGAGCCTGAGCTAAGAAGGCCAACAAAAAGACCCCATGTTCAAAACTTCAATGATAAAATCCAAGAGCGGTTGATCTGGGGAGAAAAGGAAAAAGGGTACAAAGCAACTATCCATGCCCTAAAAGAAAATCTGAGAAGCCTCAGTTTGGAGAAAGATTTGCAAGCACAAGAAGCCGAAGGCGAGAAGAAGAGTCTAGCTTGTGAGAATGAAAATCTTCATGCTCGATTCCAAAAAATGAAAAGAGTTTCTGAAACACCAAAGAGGAGCTGGAAGGATCAAAAAACCATCGCCAATCTTTTTGAAAGAATGCAAGATTATGATTCCATTCTTGCGGAAAACGAAAGGGCGTTGAGCAAAGCAAAAGAAAGGATCCAACAATTAAACGAAGAAGCCAGATCTAATAAGGAACGCCAAGATAGGCAATCCGAAAAAGACAGGGCACAATTCAAGAAGGAAAAAGACCATTGGATACGATCAGAAGACCAGCTTCGTGCACAACTAGAAGAGACAAGAAGATGCAACAGAGAACATCAACAAGCAGACATCGACAGGGAAAGAGCGCATGCAAGATTAGAGCAGGCCAGACTCCGAGCTCTATTAGAATCAGCTCTAGATCGTGAAAACCGTGTTAGAGATATAGCCACCACTCGCCAGCAGCAATTGCAGGACCGAGACCAACGTCTCCAAGATTTCAGGGCACAAATCCATGACCTGGCGGTCTACACCTCTCAAAGTTACGTAAACTGCCAAGGAATGGATTATGAAAGGTTTACAGAGCATGCACCCATTTTTGCCCGTCATCTAGCAATGGAGTTGGAAAGGATGTATCGTACGCTGGGAGGTCATCCAGGTCAAGCCCCACATTGAGCAAATAATCTAATAATTTACAACACAAGTGGAAAGTGGGGCACGTTGTGAGATGTTAAGAATTGTATCTTTTATTTTGATTTAAGTGTGTGTGTTTCAAGCCATTTTCTTACAAAGTTTTCAAATGTAATGTCTGTTCATCTTTGTATAATGAATAAAAATGTTTGCCTCATGTCCGAACTACGCAAGGTCTGATTCACACGGGGGCATGATACGTAGACAATCTTTATAAGATTCGACCACCACAATAAGGAATATAATAAATAAAATAAAAGTGAGTAACAATAAAAATTTCAAGAAAGCTGGGATGACACAAGCGGCCGAGCAAATGCATAATAGAAAGGGGATATTTGTCTAGGAGCATTGCATCTCAACGTGTAATTATATATGTGTTAAACTCTCAAGACTAACGAGTTTGTTCATTTTCAGAATTCAAGCAGTTAGTTTCTCTAAAGAGTATACTGGCATATTATCATTATCACACGAGATCAAAAGGACCAATACCCGAAAGTATGTCTATCCCAGATGTTGACACAGGTATTGAGCTAGAGGAGATGGATGTCGGGAAAATGAAAGAAGAGATGTTTAAACTCAAGCAGCAAATGGCTGAGATGTACCAAGCCTGGTCTACAGGACAGTTACCCCCATCTTACCCAACTAACCCTGCTCCATCAATGACCCAAACTCAGGATAATATTACCACTGAATTATCCCCAAATTTCCCCATTTACCAACACTACCGAGGAACCACCTCTCAGACACCGCAGTCTCCACCTCCGAAGCCAGTTTCATACTTTCCTCCACCTATGACTCCTGTTTTCGTAGCACCTCCCCCGGCTACATTCCACAAATCTCCTAGTGAGCCTACATTCCAGGCCCAGGACAACCAATATTACCCCCGGAACCCACCCTCAAAGCCTCTGAAATCCATTCAACTACTCCTCGTTTTGACCTCCCAACCGAAATTGACAAGCCAGCCAAAAATGCTGAACAAGAAGAGATGTTCAGGAAGGTCAAAAGTCTAGAACAATCGTTCCGAGACATGCGGGGATTAGGTGGGCAAGTCAGTGTAGCCTACAAGGATTTGTGCTTGTTCCCAAACGTACAATTACCAGTTGGCTTCAAGATGCCTAAATTTGACCTATACAATGGGCACGACGACCCAGTAGCCCACTTAAGGGGTTTCTGCAGCAAGATGCGAGGAGCTGGGGGAAAGGACGAATTATTGATGGCTTACTTCAGTCAAAGTTTAAGCGGATCAGCTTTGGAGTGGTATACACGCCAGGACCATGGGAGATGGTACACCTGGGATGACCTGGCACAGGCATTCGCATACCATTTCCAATACAATCTGGAAATCATCCCAGATCGACTATCTTTGACAAAATTTGAGAAGAAACACAATGAAAGTTTCAGAGAGTACGGCTTCCGGTGGAGAGAACAGGCAGCAAGAGTGGATCCTCCTATGAAGGAGAGTGAAATGGTAGACTACTTCCTCCAAGCCTTGGAACCAACTTACTATGCCCATTTGGTTTCAGCGGTAGGTAAATCATTCAACGAAGTAGTAAAAATGGGAGGTATGGTGGAAGAAGGCCTCAAGACAAATAAAATCATGAGCTATTCAGCAATTAAGGCAACTACTCAAGCTATTCAAGGCGGGGTGGAAGGAATCGGAAGAAAGAAGAGGGAGGAAGCAGCAGTAGTTGATTCAGGAATTTGGTCAGGACCCAGAGGTTCACCGCCTTACTATAATCAACAACGACCTCGCCAATCAACTTACCATCACGATTTATCCCAACACTACTATCACCCTTCGGAGCCTCATTTTTCCATTAACCATGCGCAAGCATACAATCAGCCACCTGTTCACGCCAATTGGCATGCTCCTGCCATACCAAGTACTTACCCACGAGCCTATCCCGGACCAAGTTTCAGGCCTAGGCCAGCATTCAGGGGAGAAAGGGAACAGAAAAAGAAAACGTACACTCCATTGGGAGAGTCTTACACTAGTCTGTTCCACAGGCTAAGACAGCTGGACATGCTAAGACCAATACAATCCAAGCTACCCAATCCTCCTCCAAAGAATCTGGACTACACCATTAGCTGTGAGTATTGCTCCGGTACACCAGGCCATGATACGGAGAAATGCTGGCATTTGAAAAATGCAATACAAGAGCTGATTGATACTAATAAAATCGAGGTTCAAACCCCCGAAGCTCCCAATATCAATAGAAATCCAATGCCAGCCCATCAAGAGGCCAATATGATAGAAATCATACAAGCTGATGGGGAGACAAAGAAGCCGTCACAAACTGTCATGATGATCAAGTCTCATGAAGCCAAGCCAGATAAGCAGTTAACAGAGGAGAAGCCGGTACCTAAAGAGAGTAGAAATGGTGACGAACCATCTATGATAGTCGAGAAGGGATCATCGAGCAAAGTTGCCACAAAACAAGAAAAGCCGAAAGTGATAGTACCAGGGGTTGCCAACAAACCCATTGTATTCGTGGAAGGAGCCCGTACAGATCGGGTTATTATCACACCTGTAACCCAGCTGCCAGTGATCAACAACAAAGCCATCCCATGGAACTATGAACGGGTGACTGTAATGTACAAGGGAAAAAAAGTCAAGGAAGAAGTGTGTGAGGTGCAAGGCTTGACTCGTTCGGGAAGATGTTTTACGCCCGAAGAGTTAAGAAAAACTAAAAATAATCCAACACCAATAAAGAGAGCTGTGACGGAAGAAGAGGCGGAAGAGTTTTTAAGAAAAATGAAACTCCATGACTATTCTGTTGTGGATCAATTGAAGAAGACGCCCGCTCAAATTTCATTGTTGTCATTACTGATCCATTCAGAGGAGCACCGTCTGGCTTTGATGAAAATCCTGAATGAGGCTCATGTTCCTGAAAAAATCTCTGTAAATCATTTGGGAAGAATAGCCAACAGAATCTTTGAGGCAAACAGAATTACATTTTCTGATGATGAATTGCCTATGGAAGGTACCGAGCACAACAAAGCTCTTTACCTCACCGTGAAATGTGAAAACTCCGTAGTAACCCGGGTATTGGTTGACAATGGGTCAAGTGCAAACATCTGCCCTCTTTCCACTTTAAGCAAATTGAAAATCAAAGAAGAGAGGATCCAGAAAAATAGTATTTGCGTACGGGGGTTTGACGGTGGAAGCAGAGATTCATGTGGTGACATAGTGTTAGAACTGACAATAGGGCCAGTTGAATTCACAATGGAGTTTCAAGTACTGTACATAACTGTTTCTTATAATTTGTTGTTGGGTCGACCATGGATCCATGCTGCTAAAGCAGTCCCGTCAATACTACACCAGGCGGTCAAGTTTGAATGGGATCATCAAGAAATAGTTGTGCATGGAGAAGAAAGTTTAAATGCTCACAGCAGTGCCATTGTACCGGTCGAGGGAACAGAAAATGACCAGGGACCATGGGTATACCAAGTGGCCGACACAGTGTCGGTAGAGAAAATTCCAGAGGGGAAGTACCTTCCGAATCCAAAAATATCCTCTGCACCAGTCATGGTAGCCTATGAAATGTTAAAAAATGGTTTTATACCCGGCAAAGGTCTAGGCTCATCGTTGCAAGGAATTACACAACCAGTATCTCTCCCCGAGAACTGGGGAACATTCGGTTTGGGGTTCATACCCACTGTCAATGACGTGACAAAGGCCAGAAAGTTGAAACACAAGGCATGGGTTCTTCCAAAACCAGTCCCACATCTATCAAAGTCTTTTGTCAAGACCGGTGCTAAAAATCGCCCGATAACAACAATTCCTAAATCCCTGGTCAATCCTGAGGAGGAATTAATTGAAAGATTCGAGAAATTGTTTGACGATGTGAATATGGTGGAAAGCGGGGAAGGTTGTAGCAACGCAGAAGTTCAATTCGTTGGGCCAGAAACAAAGCTTAATAATTGGAAAGCCACTCCTCTCCCCATTCGAAAGGAGTCTTGGTAGTTTATTTTGATTTTCTTTCAGTTTGTTTGGGTTACCTCAGGGTTGTAATCCCAATGCTTATCTTACAGTTTGTTTGAAGTGTGCAAACCTTGTTATCTTTCATCATCCAATAAAATACAGTTTCCTTTTTCATTATCATTCCTGATAGTTTTCTTTTTCCATTTCTTCTTTTTTCTGTACAGTTCTTTTTACGCTGGCTCTAGTGATATGGCATGCATGAGGAATCCTCAGCCCAGTCTTAAAAATCAATCTGGTTCCGAAGTAATAATTCAAGAAATATATTGTGATTATGAATCAGAATATGATGAAGATGAGGTTTTTGAAGAGATTAGTAAAGAGTTAATTCACTTTGAGGAAAAAATCAAACCTAACTTGAGTGATACCGAGGACATCAATATAGGGGACACGAGTAATATCCGGGAAACTAAAATAAGTGTCCATCTCGAACCAAAGATCCGAGAAGAGTTAATTAAAGCACTCATAGAATTCAAAGATGTTTTTGCATGGTCATATGACGACATGCCGGGCCTGAGCACTGATTTAGTGGTTCACAAATTGCCCACCGATCCAACGGTGCCTCCTGTCAAGCAGGCTGAGAAAATTCAAGCCTGATATGAGTGTAAGAATTAAGGAAGAAATCACCAAACAATTGGAAGCAAAGGTCATTCGAGTCACTCGATATCCTGTTTGGTTGGCTAATATCGTTCCTGTGCCAAAGAAAGACGGCAAAATTAGGGTATGCGTCGACTACCGCAATCTCAACAAAGCCAGTCCGAAGGATAATTTCCCATTACCCAATATCCATATTTTGATCGATAATTGTGCCAAGCACGATATGGGGTCTTTCGTGGATTGTTATGCCGGGTATCATCAAATTCTAATGGATGAAGAAGACGCAGAAAAGACGACATTCATCACACCATGGGGAACTTATTGCTACCGGGTAATGCCATTCGGTTTGAAGAACGCCGGAGCAACCTATATGAGAGCAATGACCACAGTGTTTCATGATATGATACACAAGGAGATTGAGGTATACGTGGACGATGTGATCATAAAATCAAAGCATCAGGCCGACCACGTTGGGGATTTGAGGAAGTTCTTCTTAAGACTTCGCAGGTACAACCTCAAGCTTAACCCTGCCAAATGCGCATTTGGAGTTCCATCTGGAAAGTTGCTGGGATTCATAGTCATTCGGCGAGGCATAGAGCTAGACCCATCAAAAATCAAAGCCATCCAAGAATTGCCACCTCCAAGGAACAAAACTGAGGTAATGAGTTTGCTGGGAAGGTTAAATTACATCAGCAGGTTTATTGCTCAGCTCACAACAACCTGTGAGCCAATTTTCAAATTGTTGAAAAAGGATGCTGCGGTCGAATGGACCGATGAGTGTCAAGAGGCGTTTGACAAAATAAAAGGATACCTGTCAAGCCCACCCGTGTTGGTCCCGCCAGAGCCAGGAAGACCTCTGATTCTTTACTTGACGGTCTTGGAAAATTCATTTGGTTGTTTATTGGGGCAGCATGACCTCACCGGCAGAAAAGAACAGGCCATCTACTACCTTAGCAAGAAGTTCACAGCTTATGAGGTTAAGTATACCCATCTGGAAAAGACATGTTGCGCCCTAACATGGGTAGCTCAGAAGTTGAAACACTATTTGTCGTCCTACACTACTTACCTCATTTCGCGTTTGGATCCGTTGAAATATATTTTTCAAAAGCCTATGCCAACGGGAAGACTTGCAAAGTGGCAAATATTGCTCACAGAATTTGACATCATCTATGTGACTCGAACTGCAATAAAAGCCCAAGCATTGGCTGATCATTTAGCTGAAACCCGGTCGACGAGGAGTACGAACCGTTGAAAACCTATTTTCCTGATGAAGAAATAATGCATATCGACGAGATGGAGCAAATTGAAAAACCTGGTTGGAAACTTTTCTTCGATGGGGCTGCTAACATGAAAGGAGTCGGAATAGGAGCTGTAATCATTTCTGAAACAGGGCATCACTATCCTGTTACGGCACAACTGCGATTTTATTGCACCAATAATATGGCTGAATATGAAGCTTGTATTATGGGGTTAAGGCTAGCCGCAGACATGGGTATCCAAGAAATCTTAGTCATGGGAGATTCGGATCTTCTGGTACATCAAATTCAAGGAGAATGGGAAACCCGAGACTTAAAGCTCATACCATACCGACAATGTCTACATGATCTTTGTCAGCGGTTTCAATCAGTGGAGTTTCGGCATATTCCAAGGATCCATAATGAGGTCGCCGATGCATTGGCTACTTTGGCATCAATGTTGCACCATCCAGACAAAGCTTATGTGGATCCACTACATATTCGAGTCCACGATCAGCACGCTTATTGCAATATGGTTGAAGAAGAATTTGATGGTGAACCATGGTTCCACGACATCAAGGAGTATATCAGGATGGGGATATATCCCGCACAAGCCACAGGAGATCAAAAGAGGACCATTAGGCGATTGGCAAATGGATTCTTCTTAAGCGGAGGAGTTTTGTATAAAAGAACACCAGATCTTGGATTATTAAGATGCATAGATGCCAGACAAGCTACAACTGTCATGTCTGAAGTACATTCGGGAGTTTGCGGACCCCACATGAGCGGATATGTGTTGGCAAAGAAAATCCTCCGAGCTGGTTACTATTGGCTTACCATGGAGCGAGATTGTATCAGTTTTGTGCGCAAGTGTCATCAATGCCAGATACACGGAGATTTGATTCATTCTCCACCATCCGAGTTGCACACAATGTCGGCACCATGGCCCTTCGTTGCCTGGGGCATGGATGTGATTGGACCAATTGAGCCGGCAGCATCCAATGGGCACAGGTTCATTCTGGTAGCCATTGATTATTTTACCAAATGGGTTGAGGCCAAGACATTCAAATCGGTGACCAAGAAAGCTGTGGTCGATTTTGTCCACTCAAATATCATATGTCGATTCGGAATCCCAAAGGTGATCATCACAGATAACGGTGCTAATCTTAACAGCAACTTAATGAAGGAAGTATGTCAACAGTTTAAGATTACACATCGCAACTCTACCCCATATCGGCCCAAGGCGAATGGAGCAGTCGAGGCAGCCAACAAAAACATAAAGAAGATACTTCGGAAAATGGTAGAAGGTTCAAGACAATGGCATGAAAAATTACCATTTGCATTATTGGGATACCGCACTACTGTTCGCACTTCAGTAGGAGCAACTCCTTATTTGTTGGTGTATGGCACTGAAGCAGTAATTCCTGCAGAAGTTGAGATTCCTTCCCTTCGGATCGTCACCGAAGCAAAGATTGATGATGATGAATGGGTCAAAACCCGTCTAGAACAGTTAAACTTGATTGATGAAAAACGATTGACCGCAGTATGTCATGGTCAATTATATCAAAGAAGAATAGCAAGAGCATACAACAAAAAAGTGCGTCCACGGAAGTTCGAAGTGGGCCAACATGTGCTGAAACGTATTCTTCCACATCAGGTTGAGGCAAAAGGCAAATTTGCCCCGAATTGGCAAGGACCATTCATTGTGACCAGAGTATTATCGAATGGTGCACTATGCTTAACAGATATTGAAGGCAAATGCATAGATATGGCGATCAATTCTGACGCGGTAAAAAGATATTATGCATAACTTTTGAATGTTTGTATTTAGCATTATTTCGAAGATTGGAATGACAAAGGCAATTTATTCTGCTATTCAAACACTATACCCTTTGCTTCCCCTTTTGAGCCATATTTGTTTCGTTCCTACCCTCTCTTGGAATCGATGAAAATCAAATATGAAATAACAATAATAATAAAAAAATAATAAATAAAAAAAAAGAAAAAAAAAGAAAATCACTATTATTTAGTGAACTACGTTTGACCTGATTTCTCAAAGAAGGATACGTAGGCGCCTCACGGCTCGGTCATAGGGTGCACAATATGCATAATGTGCACAAAAGAAGCATCAAGAGACCCCAATCAAGAAAACTGGGGCAGGAGTTGTATTGGAAATAAGAAAAAGATTCCAAGAGTTGTAATTTTAAACCCATACCAAAACTGTTTAGTTTTTGATACTTTTCCATTTCCCACCACATACCAAAAAGACCTTTCGACCAATCTTAGAAAAATGCTGAGTCAAGCAAATGAAGATGGTTCATAACACTCTGGTATAAACAAGAAAAGAAAGTAAAAATGAGAGAGTCTTATAGGTGAAAACCCACACGGGCACCATAAGGTGACAGAAGTTGAGAGAAAGTAAAATGAGAGAGTCTTATTGGTGAAAACCTTCGTAGGTACCATAAGGCGAAAAGGAAGTAAGAAATGAACAAATGAGGAAGGTTTATCGGTAAAAACTCTTTGAGATATTGCAAGTCCAACAGGTCTGTAAAATGAAAAATGAAGTTGGATTACGGAAATTTTGGGGAAAACAAAAATGAGACAATTGAAAGGAGATTGATTAAAAGACTGGGTTGATTAATCCAAATTGCATACCATGATCATTGGCGCCAGTGACTCCAATCAGATAAGTCCTTTATTCCTTCGTCAACGATCATCCAAATTTGGATTTTTCTCTTTTCATTCTATAATTGTCGAAATCAGCGTGTTTCGTCACTAATAATCTTACTTTTCTAAAGCTTTGAGATAAGTTTTATTCCAAACAAATAAGAAGGAATGTCAAGGTATACTACCAAGATTCAAGATTACATGATGCAAAATACGGCCATGAAAGGCGGGAGATAAAAATAATAAGATATGGGTGTAAGAAAAATGGAATCAAAAGCGGATCAACAATGTTAGGAGAACATATGATTACGATTAAAAGGGTTTGAAGGAAAACATACAGAGGGGAATCCTATAGTTAAGGATCAATTACAAGGACAAACAGTCTTTCAACCATTTCAAGGCAACAAAACAAGACAGAGAAAGCCCCACCGTCGGCGAGAATGCCCAGTTAACCCTCCTGTTTTAAAACTAATAAAGTTTTCTTTGATTTAAAACAGGGGCAAAAACAACATTTGTGTCAGGCGTCCACTTGGAGAATGAGGACAAAGAGTTGAAGAAGTCAGGCGTCCCCCTGGAGAATGAGGATAAGAATTAAAGAAGTCAGGCGTCCACCTGGAGAATGAGGATGAGAATTAAAGAAGTCAGGCGTCCACCTGGAGAATGAGGATGAGAATTAAAGAAATCAGGCGTCCACCTGGAGAATGAGGATGAAGAAATTAAGAAGAAGTCAGGCGTCCACCTGGAGAATGAGGATGAGAATTAAAGAAGTCAGACGTCCACCTGGAGAATGAGGATGAAGAAATTAAGAAGAAGTCAGGCATCCACCTGGAGAATGAGGATGAGAATTAAAGAAGTCAGGCGTCCACCTGGAGAACGAGGATGAGAAAAGAAGAAGTCAGGCGTCCACCTAGAGAACGAGGATGAAGAGTTGAAGAAATCAGGCGTCCACCTGGAGAATAAGGATGAAGAATTAAGAAGAAATCAGGCGTCCACCTGGAGAATGAGGATAAGAAAAGAAGAAGTCAGGCGTCCACCTGGAGAATGAGGATGAGAATTAAAGAAGTCAGGCGTCCACCTGGAGAATGAGGATAAAGAAGAAGTCACGCATCCACCTGGAGAATGAGGTTAAGAATTAAAGAAATCAGGCGTCCACCTGGAGAATGAGGATGAAGAAATTAAGAAGAAGTCAGGCGTCCACCTGGAGAATGAGGATGAGAATTAAAGAAGTCAGGCGTCCACCTGGAGAACGAGGATGAAGAATTAAAAGAAGTCAGGCGTCCACCTGGAGAATGAGGACAAAGAGTTGAAGAAGTCAGGCGTCCACCTGGAGAGTGAGGATGAGAATTAAAGAAATCAGGCGTCCACCTGGAGAATGAGGATGAAGAATTAAAGAAGAAATCAGGCGTCCACCTGGAGAATGAGGATGAGAATTGAAGAAGTCAGGCGTCTACCTGGAGAATGAGGATGAGAATTAAAGAAGTCAGGCGTCCACCTGGAGAATGAGGATGAGAATTAAAGAAGTCAGGCGTCCACCTGGAGAATGAGGATAAGAATTGAAGAAGTCAGGCGTCCACCTGGAGAATGAGGATGAAAAAAGAAAAGAAGCAGTCAGGCGCCCACCTGGAGAACAAGGGAATACAATTAAAACAGCCGAAGTCAGGCACCCACCTGGAAAACAAGGGAATACAATTGAAGTGTTGAAGTCAAAAGCCCGCTCATATGAGAAAGGAGCACACTTAGAGTCAATAAAGCAGAAGAGTCCAACAAAGTCCCCAGCAGGAAACAACAAGAGTCCAAACAGATAAAGAAAGTATGGGACACAATGAAAAGGAATACGGAATAAGCCAAATGCCCAAGAGTCACCAAGATATCAAGACAACAAGATACGGAATTAGCTTTTTGTATTACCTTTGAAACAAGGTGTGATAAGGAGGTCAGCAAGCAGTAAAAGCAGCACAAAACAGCAGTAACATCACAGTCCCACGGTAGTCCCAGCTACCCAAAACTTCCCGAACTACATTGACCTGATTCCTGTTTAGCCCAGGATATGTAGGAAACCTTTGAAGCAAAGGTTCGGTCAAATCTTTTTCAAAAAAATGCTTCACACGGAGTACTCGGATGGGCAAAAATCGCTCGCTTTATCTTTGCACGAAAACCCTTCGTGTCTTCGGGCAAAGAGGGGCAGCTGTAAGCACGTGATTTTTTCCCTATATGAGAATTACTCCCAAAAAATTCAAAAATAAAATGATTTTTCTTTGGTGTGCAATTTTGTGATATTTTCTGATATTTTGTGATAATTATTTGTATTTGTCTGTGCGTGTTTATTTGCTAAATTAATAAAAAAATACAAAAATATGTCGCATTTTGCATGTAGGATTTAATTCTACAATTGTTAGTAATTAAATTTGTTTTACAAAAATTAAAAATTACAAAAATAGGCATCGTTTGCATTTTTAGCATTTAATGTCCAAATATACAATTTTATGCTTAATTAATACTTAATTGTGCGTTAATTGTTATTGGGAGTTAATTTGCGCTTTTATAACTTAATTTAGTTCTTAATAATAGTTTAAGTATTTTTATAATTTAGTTTTAGAAAAATAAAAGAAGAAAAGAAAGCAAAAATATAAAGAAAGTCGGAATTAGGCCTCTTCTTTAATTTCAAGTTACAGGCCCAAAAATTGGCCCAATATTCCCTACAACCCAGTCCATTTCGAACTGGGTCGACCCAGTCCATAACCCAAAAGACCCAAACCCCTTTTGTCTTACATTTTACAAAAAACAAAACAAAACAAAATGAAGAAAACCCTAAAAAATTTGCAAAATCATCCGCCACCCTCCTATCTTCTTCTTCTTCCTCAAGTTCCAAGTTGCCCTCCCATGTCCGCCCGTCGACCACCCTTCGTCCAACAGTTGACGCAGCAACAAAGC
Source organism: Nicotiana sylvestris (assembly GCF_000393655.2). NCBI lineage: Eukaryota > Viridiplantae > Streptophyta > Magnoliopsida > Solanales > Solanaceae > Nicotiana > Nicotiana sylvestris. Next base: position 165,403,863 of record NC_091060.1, on the reverse strand, counting down.
TGCTCTCCGACCACCCATGGCTACATCGTCTTCATTTCCTTCTTCTTCGTCCAAAATTCCTAGCCCTATCCGCCATTGACGAAGCTCGATTGAGCTCGACGCTCATGGCTGACCAGGCTGCTTCTGTCTCAACCAAACAACCAAACGAACACAGCCTCGACGAGTCAGCTGTTGTTCGAAGCTCCCATCGCCGCTGCTCGTCACGGCCAAGCTCGCACGCTGCCATCGGGAGCAGTCCGTTCCGCCATGGACGTCTCCGAGCTGCTGCTTCTGCTTCACGTCCATGGCGTCCAAACGTCGACCAGCTGCTTCCCGTTCCACCTTCTTCTTCACTTCCAGCTGTTTCAGTTCATCACTTCTCCTTCGTTCCAGCTGTTGTATCTTCAGACGAGCTGCTCGGTTGAGTTTTAGTCGAGGTCGTCGAGCGTCGTTTTGAGTTCGTCAAAGTTTACAAGGAAGGTGAGTTCGTCGTCGAATCCGGACAGATTCATTCCCATTCGAGGTTCGTCGAAACAGTCCGTACATATTTCATTTCGATCCGATTAGTAGTTTTTGAGTTTTATTTTTGTCCGTATTTTGTTTTGATATTTTCGAATCTAAAATCGGCAAATGTTTGTTTTGTTTAGCGTTTGAATTAATTTTTAGTTCATGTTCATGTGTTGTTTGTTAAATTAATTTTTCAGATTTCAAATGAAAGATTAATTAATTGTTTTTCATGTTTATTTCATGTTTGTATTGTTGTTTAAGTGAATATTTGTTGGTTTAATGTTTGTTAGATTCAAATTGAAATTTAATTAATTATTTCTTCAATTTGTTTCATGTTGTTATGAATTTTTCCAGAAAATATTAATGTTGTTTGAATCGTTAGAATCTGTCATGTTTGTTGCTAAAAATAGATTCATTTATGTTCATACTTTGTTTGTTGATTTTGAATCCGAAATTTGTATAGTTTGATTTCTTGTTTATCATTTATGATTATCTCTTGAATTTGTCTCATAATCTTGTTTAAGTGTGATATAGGAATTGTTGGTTGTAATGTTGTTATGGTTGATTTTAAGTTCAATATTATTGAATTTAGAAATCTAAATATACTTGTTTGATTGTTGTTGTTGTTTAAATCCGAAAATAGGTTTGTTGTTGCTAAAAATATTGTTCAATCAAATTTTAGTTGTTCTTGGTTGTTCAATTTGTGTTCATATGATTTGTGGTTGAAATCATGTTCATGTGATTTGTTATTGAAATGTTGAAGAAATCATGTTCATGAAATTTGTTGTTTGAACATTGTTAGAAATTAATCATATTGCCTATATTTTGGTTAAGTTTGATTAATTGATGTGTTATAGCTGATGGGTAGTTTGGTAATTTGTAGTACGTTCAGGGGTAGTTTGGTAATTTTGAGTAAGGTCGGAGGGGTAGTTTAGGAATTGTACATTTTGCAATTGTTTATATGAAGCATGGGGGACAAAATAAAATGGGGTGGATTGTGATATGGTTATTTAATATAAAGGGGGGACAAGACAAAATTTAGTGGGGGGAATCTTGCATTATTTTATGTTAGGCATGTGGGACAAAATATAATGGGGTGGTGTGATATGTTTATTTAATGTAATGGGGATGAGTAAGAAGATAATGGGTTGGGTAGAGAAAAAGTATGGATTTTAATTAATTGAAAGGTTTATGGGATGGGTTATATATATGAAGTCTTGAAATCAGATTTAGGGCAGACAGAGAGAAAAAATACACATATAGAAGAGAGAAAAAAAAGGGCTGAACATTTAAGAGAAAAAAAAATTCCGAAAAATATTTAAGCTTTCAAAGAAAAAATAAAAACTAAAAAATCTTCTGCTTTCTTTCTTTGTTTGAAATTAGTATTAATGGTTGTTGTTTCATTCAAAGCTTAAAGCTTTTGTTTTTGGGATTACTACTCCACCGGTCTGTTACTGGGTTGTTACTGTTGCTGGACTGTTGTTGCTGTATTGTTATTACTGTCGCTGATTCTCATCATCATTTTCTTTTGCTTCCAATATCAGGTACATATCTGTAAATTCATGTCATGAAAAGCTTCAACATGGCAAGTAAATGAAGTTTGGAATTATAAGGATGTCTTCTACTCATTTAAATTTTATTAGTTTAAGTTTCAGTTTTGTTTTAGTTGGTTAATATAGTATTATACTTGACATGATAAACTGTTAACTAATTAACCTTCTGGAGTAGTAAATTCCACGATAATCTTATATGTTTTGAGGACTAGTGATGACATTTACTGTTTGAATTGTTGAGATAGGGAACATTGCAGAAAATTGGCCATTAATTAAATCTTGTGATATTGAGCTAAGTAAAGAATAGTACGGAAATACCCAGAAATTACATTACTAGCTTATTTTGTCAAATATCCAATTTTGTTTAAGGCTAGATGATGTCGTCTTATTAAATCAATTGGTAGATTAGTTCTCTTTCTTAATAACAAATGGCATAGTTATTTTAGGAACGCGATCAACTCATTTCTTTTAATGTATGAAATAATGTCGATGATTTTTTACAAAATATAGAGTTAGTGTTTGCAAATATTCGCGTAGGCAGAGAATAAGAATTGGTTTATTTATCTCAAACTCAATCTTCGTAATCAAAAATTAACTAAATAATTATAACTTTGGACTAAAAACAAGTATATGAGAAGGATATGGGATTTATAAGCACGAATTGCAACATTTTATGTCAAGGATATGTAGAAATAGAGTTCGCATTAAATATAACAATGAAAATTCTTTAGAAATTATTAATTTGTCTATCAAATTAACTCTTTTTCCAGTTTTATATGCGATTCGATTTTTGGATATATTAATGTTGTATCCACGATAAAAATGGTAGTATTTTTAGTTACATGTTGTTTGTTTCTTTTTCATATCATTAATTCTTTAAAATTTGAATAGTTTTGAGGTATATAATTCATACGCGTAAAATAAGACTTGTAGCAACGCCTAATAAATTTTGAATTCTTTGTCAAGAAATTTGGTGGCATCCCAATCGGTGATTCTCCATGACTCTTACATTTAAAAATAGATGGATGCAATAAACATTTGTAGAGAATTTATATTACTGTCAAGAATATTTGCATAATTAAGGATGCGTTCGCGTGACTTGATTATACTTCTAAAGGCGATTCGGATTATGCGTTCGCGCAACTTCGAGCAAATTTTTAATAAAAAGGGGTTCTTCGGAGATCATCAATATTAATTTCATATAACCCGAGATGTGCAGTTCACTATTTAAGAAAGGCGAATGTTCTTAATTTTATTTTTAAACACAATTTCGAAAAAAATAATAATAATTATTTTTATAATAAATATATTATCAATATCATTGTGTACATGTGCGCGTGACACGATTCCTCACGTTAAAAAAATATATAATATATAAAACGAATACACGTACGCGTGATTCGATTCGAAGAAGGGTCTTTAATTATAAACAATCTAAACAAAAGCGGTAACAAAATCATGCAATAAAAATGTAAAATCGAGATAATTAAGCCAAGAATAAAAACAGTTAAGCGACCGTGCTAGAACCACGGAATTCGGAAATGCCTAACACCTTCTTCCGGATTAACAGAATTCCTTATTCAGGATTTCTGGTTCGCAGAATAATAAACAGAGTCATATTCTCCTCGATTCAGGGATTAAAATTGGTGACTTGGGACGCCTTAAAATTCCCAAGTGGCGACTCTGAAACAAACAAACAAATCCCGTTTCGACTGTCCTTTAATTGGAGAAAACTCCCTTGTACCCTCTCGGGTATGGAAAAAGGAGGTGCGATACCTTGTTGATGCTGGATTGATGTTGAGAAGTGGACTTATTACGCCTTATCGTGGGGAGTGATATCACTTGAAAGAGTATTCAAGAAATCCACCTCGAAATCCTCGTGAATTATTTAATCTGCTACACGCATCTTTGTGTAATGCTATTGAACGAGCTTTTGGAGTTCTTAAAAAGAGATTTCCTATAATTTCTAGTTCAACTGAACCGTCATATGGTGTTGAAACCCAAAAGCTTATTATTTTTTCATGTAGTATTTTGCACAACTACTTAAGAGATGCAGATCCAAATGATGAGTTACTTGCACAAGTTGATGCAGAGCTTATGAATGATAATGATGTTCATGAAGAACCACCAAATCCTAGGGAAAGTAGTGAGGAGTTTAGAAAGGGGGAGTTGATTAGAGATGGCATAGCAGCTGACATGTGGGCTAATTATCAAGTTTAATCTTCTAGGAGAAAAAAAGTCAACAAATTTTTTCGTGTTTATTTATTTGATGTTGTTTGAAATTAATTTCGGCTATTGTTTAAATAAAATGTATTATGTACTATGCATTTATTTTATTTCATTTGGGCATTTATTTTATTTTATGTCTGCTTAATTTTTCATTAAGTCTTATGAATATCTCTTAATTATGTAGTTATCAATATGCCGAAAAAGTCAAAGGTATCCTCAAGCGACACAAATCTTTCAGATAACACTGTTTGTATTTGGTCAAATATTATGGATGATGCCTTAATTGATGCATTCTATCATGAGCACACACTTGAAAACAGGGTTGGTGGAACTTTTACTCCACACACGATTGATAATATAGTGAAAGAGGTGTAATCAAAATTTCCAGATAAAGTTTTTAAGAAGGAAAGAGTTCACAACCGAATGAGAAATATTAATACAAAATTTAGCAAGTGTTATGACACCTTTCAAAATGGGATGAGCGGGTTTGCATGGGATTCCAACACAAATATGTGGAATGCTGAATCTGAAGTATGGGATCAATTGATACAGGTACATTAATTTTTAGAAGTTTTGTTCTTTCGCATAATCCACGATGATAACTTCAGTTCTTGTATTATCATTAACAAACTGGATTATGATCTATGTTTATGCAATAAAACATGTTTATTTTGGGGTGGTGCGTGGGAGGTAGGGATACTCTCATATCATTCTACAAGTTGCTAATGGAAAAGATGGATATATCCTCAAAAAGATAATATATGGTCAGCTTAACTGTTTTATCAAGATATAGAGGATAAATGCATTGTGTTCATGCTCAATTACTAGTCGAGAAGATATGCTTGCTCTGTTTGAAATGTACAAGAATGAGACTGTTCTAAATAGTTATGGAAAAATCCTTGTTAGGTATCCAGTCTCATTTTTTGCATTATTATATTGTACTTTTTTTTGTGCAGGCTAAGCCTGAAGCTGCTGAATGGAGAAACAAGCCGATTAGAAATTATGATAAGCTAATTGAGCTATATGGAAGGGATAGAGCTACTGGAAAGCAAGCTGAGACTGGAGTAGATATGGTAAAAAGGGGTGCTTGTAATAATTTGAGAAAATCACGTGATAGTCCATTGACTATTGATGAGGTAGATGAACTAATTTCCATGAATGCTGCCTCTTTGGAAAATATCGAGGAACATGGACAACATGAGCAATATCAATCAACTCAGGAAGCACGTAAATCTAATGCATATTCAGAGGTACCGACTTCTAGCAGGAATAAAAAATCTAAACATGATCATCTTGAAGGCATGGCTGATATGTTGAGAGGGGAGATGAATAATTTGGCTAATGCAATTAATCGGCTTTCAACTATGCCACCTATTCCTGAGAGTGAGATATGGCAAATGGTACAAGTGTTGGATTTAGAGCCTAGTATGCACATGAAAGCTTATATATTTCTTTGCAAACATGTAGACTTGTGCCGCACACTGATTGGGTGTCCATTGGAAGACCGCAAATTTCTTTTACTAACCTTGATGTCGTCACCTGACAATTGAGTTAGACTAAATATTTTTTGTGCTTTAGCGATTGAGGATTTTATAGACTTTGACTAGATCGATATGAATTTTATATGTCATGTTGCTAGAAATTTTTATTATATTATGCACTTTAAGTTTGGAATTATTTGAGATATGGAACAATATCATTCCACTTCATGTGTTTTCTCTATATTGTGGTTGTTTAGTTATCTTCTACTTGTGTCCGTATTAGATCTGATTATCATTTTTCAAAGAATAGCATTTACTACTACATATTTTGACAAGTACATGCCATTTAACATGTAAATAGCAAAAACTAATCATAGATATAGATGCTTCGACCCTAGTGTTATACCTCTTTTCAACCTTTAATAAAATAATTGAGGGTATTTTAGTAAACTTAGCAGTACAGTACAGTACAATACATTCAAACCAAACAATAAAGATATTATTTAACAACAGCAAACGATACAGTCTATCCAAATGTTGTATCCATCAAAACGATACAATACAGTACAGTACAATACAATATGATACATTATAAAATGATGGGGAACAATGATCCAAACACAGTGTAAAATGGTAGAAGACTCAATCGTGCAATATTCTTCGTTGTTCCTTATCTCTTATTGTAAAAGATAACGACAGAAAATTTAACTTGAAATCAATTTCTTTTGGGAACAGGAAGCAATTAGACAGTTACTGTTTAGTTTATGAAAGTCATTTCTTGAGAATTTGTAAGATTAAATACGAAAGAACTACGTTTGTAGAAGATTAATGACAATTCAACAAGGAAGAAAATTGAATGACAGGAATTATGATCGGGTACAAGTAAACATTGGTAGGCGGTGTGGTAAAATCTTGCGTCTAAACTATATAAGGTTTTAATTAATTAATGTTGGTGATTTGATAAAGATATTCTTCTAGATAGGAATATAATTGTGTATCTGTATATGCATGTAAAGCAAGTTTTAGTTCCTAGTTGTCCCTCCTTGAGTCCGATATAGCTCCAAAATATGAAAATTTGTTGAAGGATAATTATAAATAAGTGGTATATTCATGATATTGTAAGTTTTATGCTTTGCTTTAAATCATCATATTAATTAAATTATTTTATTTGATCGGTCGACTATATAAATTTTAAAAAAATGAATAACTAAAAAAAACAGATATCCAAATCAAAGCTTAAAATAATTGAAGGCGAAAATCATGTACGACCACCTAAACTTGTCCCGATTTTTCTCTGGGACACCTTATTTAAGGTATTTTCCGATTGAACACTTCATTTAACACAGATTTGTTCCAAATAAACACTTTTGCGTGACATGGCACATTAAGTGTAATGCACCTCTGTTGGGCGCGTGAAGGGATAAATTTTTGCTGACTGTTGACTCTCCCAACGTTAAAATTTTAACTTCAACTAACCCAACGGATCTATCCATTCCCAAATTAAATTGGAACCCTAATTTCTCCATCTGAGACCTGTTTCTCTCTGTCTTTCTTCCTCTGTTCTTTACTCTTCTTCCTCTATTTTTTTACTCTTCTTCCTTTACTGCGTACATCTTGTTTCATTTGCTTGTTTCTTTTCTCATAGCTGAATCTTCTCTATCTCGTTTTCTTCTTTTTTCTCCTATTTGAAACATTCAAATGTCACAAAATTTGCAAAATTCAGTGTACGAAGAGGACCCTGATTTATGTTGTTGCGGTGATTATGCTATGTTGAAGACCTCGACCACTCCAACAAACCCATGCCGCCGATTTTATGTTTGTAGAATTTCAAAAATAAGTAACTAGTTTCATTGGTTATGAAATTTTTCGCTTTTTGTTTCTTATTAATCAGTAATGTGAATGCATTTGTTGTTAGGAAACATAAAATGGTGGATGTAATAATTTTAGATGGTTTGATGGTCCATCTACGGGTCCATCGGAGAGGGAGCAACTACCAAGTCGGGCGATGCTGCGTTTAATGAGTGATCGACTAAGAGTGAAAGTAAAAAAAACTTGAAGAAGAAAGGGATAAATTAAAACAGAAATTGAAGGATGTTAAAGTGCAAATGGAGTCTCTAGCAGTGAATTGTAAGGAGGCTGAACAACAGAGGGATTGGACAAGAGACAAATTCAAGATGCTTGTGTTTTTTTGTATTTTCATATGTATAGTATGGATTATGGTCGTGTAGTTCTGTGTAGTTTTATGCACGACTAAACTCGTAGTGGACTAGATAATGGTCTTATGTATTGTAGTAGTAGAACAAGTTGCTTTTTTTATTGAAACTTTGTATTGATCTCCCAGAAATTTATGGAGTTTTGAAAGCTGCTACTATTTTGCTGTGAGCGTGCTTATTTTGCTTGTCTTCATCTTGGAAGCCATTTCACTTTCCTGTAACTCCATTCCTTTATACCTTTTCTACATATATTTCTTGTATCAAGCACACAAGATTACATAGAAATAAAACATCATAAATAGAAGTTCATACACTAACAAGGATTACTATTAAACTGCTCTCAATTAAGCTCAAATGTAACGCCGCAACTCCAACAAAATGGTACCAAAATCATAAGTGCTTCATAAGTTTGCCATCATTAATACATCGACAAAAAGACCTAAATTAACATCATCCCTAGACATCAATATTGTTCAATATTACATACAGAAAAAACTAAAACAGTTCACTTTTAGAACTACTTCTTAGTTGTTGATGATGAAGTATTCACTTTATTCCTTTTGTTGGCCTTCATTTGTTGCAATTGTGATGTGATGACTGCATCTTTTCCCTTCTATTTCAGGCCCCGTGGAACAAAACCACTATCAATATTGGTTGGTGAGGCACTCTTCACACTTGAGAATTCTTGTAGAACTCTCTCACTTGAGGTACCAGGCTAAAAAAAAAAATAAGGCACAAGAATTATTAATAGTAGACCAAATATAGTAACTATTTGTTCAATATGAAAAAAAAAAATACAAGTGAACATACATTAAACACTTGGTTTCCAGTTTGAGGGTCAGAGTATACACCAAACCCAATAGTTCTAGGCCTTTTGTTTCCTCCAGTTGCAGCAGCACATTCAGTAGAATTAGAACCCTTAGTCTGACTAGATGAAACATCTCTTGGACTTACAAATGGGGTTCCTCCTCCATTACCTCTTTTGCTTCCACCTCCCATACCTTTCCCAGCACCTTCCCTACTTTGGTTAACTCTTCTAACAGTTGTAGTGTCTCTACAAATAGAGCTTGGTTGGCTAGGTTGGGCATTTGATTCTCTGGGTTATGAAGAATCCCCCACTCCAGACTACAACACACAATAGAACATATGTAGATAGAATGCATAAATATGTAAGACATGGAAAAAGAACAGTGAGAAATATATGTAGATAGAATGTATAAACTTACTCCTATTTGACACTTTTCTGTTGTGGCTAGTCTATTTGCATTTTGAACAAGTCATTTTGACACCCTTCTTTGATAGTTTTCCGTACTTCTTTTTTGGTTCATACTTAGCCTTTCTTCTACACTTTTTAGGTCTACCTGGCATTGGCTTTGGCAGAGGAGGCTCTATTGATGGATTTGAGCTTTCAGGCCACATCTTTAGATTGGGTATAGTAACTGTAGGCCTTCAAAAATGTATCATTCCTATACCAATGCTCTACATGCTCATCAGGATCTAAGTTTAATTTATAATAAGCACAAACTGTATGGGGGCAAGGAATACCTCTTAACTGCCATAGCCTACAATCACAAGTCTTGTTTTCCAAATGAATCCTAAACCTATATCAATTGTCTAGAATTTCAAAATTAACTTGTGCATTCCACATAACTTTACACTTCTTAGAGTACTTTTTATTTTCTTCTAGTATTGTTCTTGCCATAGGAGAAATATCTGTGATCCATGTTTTAGCAAAATTGATCATATCCACATGTCTGTTCATTAGTTTATGCTTAATTTCCTCTAACATGGTGATAATAGACTTATGCCTAGCAGCTAAAATCCAAGAATTGAAAGTCTCACTCATGTTGTTCTCAACAATATCACATTTGGAATGAACTTTAAAATAGGCCATGCACTATGTTTCCTTTGGAATTCCAGCTTCCAATCACCGATATTTTCCTTCAGAACTTTATGTTTTGCTCTCTGAGACATAGTCCTACCAACATAAAGACCCAACTTGTCTCTAACCATCTCTTGAATTTCCCAAAGCCTTATATATGGCTGGGAAACTATCCTATCCTTGAACTTTCTGGCAATAAGGTTAGAAGTGCAAAGCTTATTTTTTTAGTAGGAATGCATTTATGTACATGATGATAGTTAATGTCTCTAAAATCACCAGTTTCTATCCAAAGAAGCAGCCAACAACCATTTACATGTACTTATTTTACACTTAATCCTTACCCTATGAGGCTCATTAGGTCTTAGTTTAATTTGCCTCCTATACTCAACATCATAATCTTCCACAGCCTTTCTAAGTTGTGTTACATTCTCAAATACCATACCAAGCTCAAATACAGCCACCTCACAAGCTTCATCATATCTTACTTTTTACTTCTCCTCCTAGAGGTAGATCTACTCCTCTAACAGTTTCTGCATCTAGCTTCTCCCTGCTATCATCACTCCAACATTCAAAGTTACTAATATACTCTTCATCTCCCCTAAATTTTCCAGCATATTTGTTAGCCTTGTCTACCCCAATATCCTCAAACCCTCTATCTATACCACCAGCCTCTCCAACAGGTATCTCTTCTGTAACAGGAGCTTTTTTCTTCTATTTTTTATTTCTTTTGTCTTGTCTAGCAGTTCTCAACTCCTCATGTACATCTGAGTCATCCTCTTCAAGTATATCTTCCATATCTGAATCACTACTCTCCACATCTGAAAGATGACTTTCTACATCTAACGGACCAGTGCAATCACCTCCTAAACTTTCAACTATCTCTTCTACAACAACTTCTTGTAGGTTAAATGACTCACCATCTCTGTTATTTAATAACAAAGTTTCATTCTCTCCAGTTAGGTAGCCAGTAGGTCCCTCCTCATCTACAGGTAAAACATGGTCAACAACATGTTTAACCCATATTTCAAAGTTGTCTCCATGCTTTAAGTCTTTTATTAAGTCTAATAGGTGTAGGTCCGACTCCACCAAGTGAAATTGTTTGGTCTCACTATTCTGATAATAAAAGCCCTCGACACTCACAAAGCCTATTTCTTTAGTATAAAATTCCAGCTCCGTAATAGAAAAGTGGTCATTGTCCATATACATACTTGCTAGTTCACTCTCACCAACATAAGTGGGGACAGGAATCTCGGAAAAGTAGCCCCCATGGTGCATTTTTGTGAATATAATTTTCTCCGGCATTTGAATCAAAGCTGAATAAAATCGAAAAGACAGATTAGAGACAATGACAGAACGTGGCTCGAAATTAAACATATTTTCATGAAATCGAAAAAGGGATATAGGAAATTAACGGAATATTCTCAAACCATAATCCCCAAATCATGAAGGTAAAACCCTAACTTTTTAGACATATTTGAATCGTTATTTTTCATCAACGAGGGAAATTGATACTTACAGTAAGTATCTTCTGCATAAGAATCCACGAATCACCAAAAGTTTCTTCAATTTTTGTTCTTCGATTTTCCTTCCAATTAGTTAGAGAGAGAAGAAGAAGAAGAAAACGAGCGTTAAGTGGAATTACAGATACATGGGCGTTAAGGAGAAATATACTAGGGGTTTTTTGCCTTGTTTTTATCGGATATATTTTAATTATAATGCCAACATGGAAAATATAATACAACTTTTACATTTTGATTGGCTGTTAATACACGTCAGCGCGTTTGGTTACACGCGATGAACCTCTAGCACAGAAAGGAAAAAAGTGTTTATTTGAAACAAATCTGTGTTCAATCGGAATATACCTTAAATAAGCTGTCCCAAAGGAAAATCGGGACAAGTTTAGGTGGACGTACATGATTTTCGCCATAATTGAAACTGAGCACAAAATAGTGTGTCATCCGAAGAATTCTGAATTCGCTTATGATTTGTCGTACCTATATCAATCACAGGAAAAAGAAAAGAAAAAAACCCAGAAAACATAGAAAAGCGAGAGGCACCCTTAATGAGCAAAAACTAGGAAGTCATTTGCCTCTGGCCTCCTTTTTTTTTTTTTGAAAAAAAACAAATGCCTAGTATTCCATGCTCGTGAGCTAGGGATAATCCCCTTTTATTTTTCCCCAAGTCAACTGAATTTTGAAAGCAATCATACTAGATCATGATTTTCTTTTTTTCAAAGACAAAAGGTACATAAAGTTCGTAAGTTTGCTCAAATGTTAACTTTTTCACCTAAATGATTGAGTTTTCTAGATTTTCTTTGAAGTTGGTCTAATGAGCTTAACGAATTTTGGGCCTGGCCTGATTGTTGAAGGTTTCAAAAACCAATTTCTTTGAAACTCCTAGTAAATCAAATTTTTCTACCTTTATTTTGGGCCTGTTTTGCCCTTTTTTTTAAAATAATATTTCAAGTCCAAGACCACTAAACACAACTTGCATTAGGCCGTATACAGTCAAGCCTCTTTACGACAAATTTATTGTTCTAAAAATTTTTAGTTGCTATTGTGATGCGCTATTATAGAGAATATATTATAACATAACAAGAAAAATCGGTTCCAAAGAAAATTTGATTGTTATATAAAGGTGTTGTTATAGAGAACGATTGCTATAGAGAGGATTAGTTAAGCAAAAAAATTACTTGTCTACTTTCCATTCAAAATGGCGTGAAAGATGTTGGGTCTTAGAATTTTTCAGCTTCAACTATTTTAGATTGTCACATTTGGAAACCAAATGGTTTTCTAATGTAATCATCACTTCAGAAAAAGAAGAAGGTATTGCCGGCCGGGGGAGGGGGTTAGGGGTGACACAACAAGGAAGAGGGGAAGTGGTCACCGACCGAATCTGTCGTTGGCGGAACACAGCCCCTGCTAGGGTTTCTAAAAGCAGGGGATGAGAAAATAGGGAAAAAAGAGAAGAAAGAGGAAAGAGAAAGGATGAGATAGGGAAGAGAAAGGAAGAGAGAAAAATAATACACAACTTATTTTATGCCTTAAAGGTAGGAATTAGCCATAAATAGATATTTTGCTATAAAAATTAAAACGTAGTTATTGGAGATAATTTTTTAAAAGGGTATTTATTTATAATAAATAAAGTATCAACCTTTGCTATAGGAGGTAAAATTTCCAACTTAATATCATTATCATGATAACAACGGGCAAAAAATAAGATTTCCTCATGTCGTTATTTTAGTAGAAGAAGAGGAGTTCTCTTTGGCTTCTACTCCCTCCGTTTCAATTTATGTGAACTTATTTCCTTTTTAGATCGTGCCAAAAAGAATGACCTCTTTCCCTATTTGGAAACATTTTACCTTTATGCAATGATTTATAACCACACAAAATATATGTGCTTCATTTTACACCACAAGTTCAAAAGTGTTATCTCTTTTCTTAAACTCCGTACCCAGTCAAATGGGTTCACATAAATTGAAACGGAGGGAGTATTTTCTTTCCTCATCTTTTGACAGGATATCACTGGGATTAACATAAACTAAAGTGCTCTAATTTGGCAAAGTTGATCTTTCTTTCTTTTCATGATTTCTTCTCCGTAGTGTAAATCTTTAGATAGAACATAATTTTAATGGCCACATGCAGAAAATACTCTTTAAAGTTCAGAAATCATAGCACTTATACTTAGAGGCGGACCTACGTTGAGGCTTGAGGGGTCACGGGACCCCGTTAGCCTCGGCAAAAACTATGTATATATATCTCTTTTCTTACAGTTATAACCCCTTAAATATTTTTCGTGTTCCCCCAAACTCAAAGAGGCGAACTAGAGGAGCGGTTTTGTGGGGAACTTAAGTTTTTTGCTTTTGCTTGGTGTCGTGGGTTCAAAACCCATTATCTCTTTCTCCCTCCTTTTTAGTTTACTTCTTTTAATTCAACTAATCTGTACACATAATAGTCAACTTACTTCACTTTTTTCCTTTTTCAAATCCCTTCCTTAAATTAAAAGCCTCAAATTGTAATTTATCGCACTTCAGAAGTAGAAAAATACAAATATTTTTGCCACAACTTTCTTCAAAAATCACTTTGACAAAGTAACGGATATCCGTCAACTCTGGCTCATCAATGACAATTAATTAAGAGTTTGAGACTTTTCTTCAATTCTGTAACTATTGGCACACCCTTAATCTAGATTTGTTTAGTAAGTTTTTCTGATAATTTTTGAAGTTTGAACACCTTTTTGATCATAGACCCCTTATTTAACTGAGAAAAAGCTAGAAATTTTAAAGTTAGAAACAATCTTAAATCAAATACATTCCCTTTCTGTAGCACCTTTTTTGCGAATAAATCTCTCTTTTTGTTCGATGATTTCTATTTCTTTAGAACTTTTATTTATTTATACTTGGATGATAAGTTATCATAATCATTGAGTTTTCAAAGAGTTGCCTGCCAAATTTTATCGCTAGTAACTAGCATACAATAGTGCCCCTGTCGTGCTCGAATCCTGGGTGCGCCTCTGCTTATACCCTAGCTAAGAGTATCATTTTAGATTAAGCTAAGTAATATAAATGATGAAAAATGCATGTTTTGAGTGTGTTTGTGTGTTATTTTTTGTGCGAATTACGAGAGTTCACATCGCTTTTGAAGTAAAAATATGCGCATTACGTGTGTTTACCTAGAAAATGGTATTAACAATAATATTTGATTTTGTGGTTCTAAAAATATTTGATTTGTTTCAATACGAGTTGTTAGGCAATAGATACTAAGTGTAAGTAAAGAGAATAAGATATGCAAACCAATGCTGTCGCAAGACTGGGCCTCGAGCTGGCTGGAACAGGGGGCCTCGAGGTTTAGCTAGGGCGGTTAGCAATGAACAATCGATGAAGAAACAATGATATCGAAGGCCTCGAAGATAGCCTTTTGCGGTTAATAATGGGCAATAAATGAAGAAACAATAAATCAACAAGCAATAGATCTGTAGAGTAATTGCTGAGCACGTTAAATAAGAGGAATAAGAATGTTCTATTACAATGAAAAAATGATCTCCCACAAAGTGACTGGGGTCACCTTTATATAGGAGGAAATGACCCTAACATAGTACATTGCTCATAAAGATAAAGAATTCCATTGGTACAGGTATATAACGACCTAGTACAGATCTGTCCCATCTTGTACGACCCTTATACTATAATTAATGCCTAGGTCCACATGTCTTTAAGAAATTCCTGCTCTTTCTGGATTAACCTCGAGATAATGTTGCCCTCGATGCGGTCTATGACACACATTCGATCAACTTCCCCTAGATAGCTGTTCAACACCCACCTCGAATCTCCTCAGACTCGGGCCTATAGCCCATTTAAGCCTTTAAAATCATACTCTTCAATTTTGACCGTATACAGATAGTCCCCGCGTTTCTTAGAATAGAATGATATGAACGATGTTGACCTCGATTTTCTCGAACCTCCTATGATGATGTTATGCTTGTGAAGACAATGATCGAAGCTACCGAAAAATTCCATCGGCACACTTTCCAAAAATGTTGAATGCACGCAAGTATTGGTTGGCAATTAACACCTTCGAAACGTCATTGCCCCTCTATAAATATGGGGGTCTTCCTTAAATAACTTTACTTTTCTTTAATCTCTTCCAATTTTCATCTCTCTAACTACCTGTTTCCTTCGTCTCTTCAAATGCCGTAAAATTTTAAGCCTTAGCCGGAAACACTATATCCCTGCTCACTTGTATTTCTTATCTTACAACCATGGTAAAAAATTTCAAGGCGGTCCCTAAGAAGGATAAAGCGTCATCCTCCTCAGCTCCCCGGCCGGCCAAACCGGTGGTGTCGTTGACACTTGAAGAGATTACCCGTGATAATTGCATCTTCAAGAAGGACTTTGGTATCGAGAATCCTCCAAATGTAGAGGGACGATATGAGCACGTGTCACAGTATATAAGTCTAATAACTAAGTAGCTCGTCAAGGATGTAAGGAAGGATTGCCGATGGGGGGATGAGGACACGATTCAGATCTCGAAGTCTGACGAGAGAATAACTACCTATAAGGAGGGGTTTTTGAGTGTTTACACATACCCTTTCACACTGGTCCCCCTCGATCCGGTAGTGATCGACTTCTGCAAGACATACGAAGTCACCTTCGGCCAAATCCACCCTTCGTTCTGGCATATCGTGATCATGTTGCAGTACTTCTCTGAGAAGGCCGGTGGTTTAGAATTCACCCTCAGCCACCTAGTTCAGTTGTATTGACCCAGTTATTCCGAGGGCTCATCAAGATGCAGTTTCAAACCACAAAGTCCTTCTTCGCCAGTACTGATGAAACCAAAGATCGAGACTGGATGAGCCAATTTGTCAGAGTCAGTCCTAAAGAAGAAAAAATGTCGTTCTCGGAGGGGTGGAACTTTAAACATAAGTGGAGTCCGTGTTTTCCTTTGTATCTACTCTTGTGCTTTCATTGTTTATAGCTTACTCATCTTTCTTTTGGCAGCTGATGGTTGGGCGCCCTCGGCGATACCCGACCTTGAGGCTTGGGTCAGGAAACTAGCCGCCACATCCTCTTTTGACAAGCATAAATGGCATGAATTGGTGAAGGGCCAATGGGAGGTCAAGAGCCACGGCCTTGGAGACGCTTCCGAGATAAGGCTGGCCCCGCCCGGGAAAACGTCTGAGCTTTCAAATCTAAATCTCGAGAAGGATAATAAAAGAAAAATGGTCTCCGAGCTCAAGATTCCCAAGACAAGAAAACCTCCACACGAAGGCTACGAAAAAGGTTTGTTCAAACAGTCACAGACTCAGCTCATGACTCCCTAGATGGTGAGGAAAATGATGAGGAAGAATCTGAGTTGGTGACTCAGACTGGGAGGTCAGCAGAGGCCACCAAGCCATTCGAATTAGAAAGTCCACCTTGTGGTGAGGATGCCCGAAGCGAAGAGACGGGCAAGGCCCCCTATCCTCGGAGGTTGAGATTGTCCCTCCATCTTCAATAATTATAGCAGAGGGGAAAATGTTGAGGACCCCAGGATTAATGAGAACGCCCCGAGTGAAAATTTCGGGGCCGCGACAACATGTCATTCCCTTTTGTTGCCAACTTATTCTAGGGAGGCAATCGAGGAAGCCAACACTTTGCATATACCTGACCCAGGTAAGGTCATCAGGGACGATCCTTTCTAGAGTTGTTACACCGAAGTTGAGGGTGCTGATGATTTCAACAATGCATCCTCCATTTTTGCAGAGGCCCAGCGTCTCTCTTCCCCTATAAGGATCTGCCATATCTTTTCAAGTTTTTCTCCCTTTGTCTTCCTCTTCTACTGACGCGTCTTTATTTCTCGTATAGGCTATTGCAAAGTTCAAGGCCGAGCTGAAATAATGTGAGGTCGAGCTCAAGAGAGTCTCGGACGAAGAGAAGGCCCTGATGCTCTTTTGCTGTCAAAAAGAAGAGGAGCTGAATGATCTCCGGGCTGCATTGGCCAAAGCTAAAAAAGCGAGTCCAAGCTGGACGAGCAGGTAACTTTGATTTTAACAGAGTTCGGCATTCTCGGCCCTGCTTCGGAGGCTAATATTTCTATGTCTCAGCTGTAGCAAAAGCTGGACATGATTGGGCAGCTCCAGGGCGAGGTGAATCAAGTTCGGGTTGATTGCCACCAGTGGAAGGAGAACATGGATCGACTCGTTGTCGAAAAGGAAGCTGTTAAGGCTCAACTGACCTCGGGCAAAGCTCAGCTCTGTAGTGCTGAAGCGAAAGACTTGGCTCAGGCCAGGGAAATCGAGGGACTAGGTATCGAACTGGCTAAATCCTGAACTGAAGCTGCAAATGCTAAGGCTGAAGCTACACGAGCCAAGGCCGAGGCTGAGAAGACGAAAGATGCGGCTGATAAATCCATTGCTATATATAAGAGAGAAGTTGCGGCCGTTCAAGCTGATTTGAGGGTGGCCTCCGACCGGGAAAAATAGAACAATGAATTGGCTAAGTGTCAAGCCCAGAGGGAGATTCTCGAGGAAGTCCGCGCTTGAGGTTTTGATCTTGCCGAGGAGATAGATGAAGCACAAGCACGGGAAATCAATGCTAGGTTTCTTGACTCCTCTGATGATGAGGACGTGGTGAGTGGCTCCGGGGACGGAGAGAGTGAAAAAGATGCTTCTGATGGGGAAGAGGCTCCAGAAGATAAAGCTATCGGAGATGAAGACGGTACTCTCGGGGATGTGATCCCAAAAATAGATTTTCGTATAAAGGTTCTTCGTTGTAATATGCTTTATGAATTTCCCGGATGAATATAAAGTAGCTTTTGCTCTGTTCTTGATTTGTGCTGACTTTTTATTTTGTCTCCGTTCATAATTTTTTTTGGATGATTCACATGCTAAGTTTGAGTACTGGTTTAGACTCGCAATAATCCCTTAGTCTTTTGTTGCCCAAGATTGTACCCCTCAAGCTTTTAGATGATCCCCGAGCCAAACTTAAAGTTAAATTAATGTGGGATCGGGTCCTTTGGGTCCGATTTAAATGAGAATGGGTCTCAGACCCCCATAGGTCTGTGACCTTATATTTCTTTTTGAGCTGGCCCTTAGGCTCTTGTATATCGGCACTTAGGCTCTTTTAGGTTGGCCCTTAGGTTCTTTTAGGTTGGCCCTTAGGCTCTTTAAATTGGGTTATTTCGGCCTCTAATATGGCAATGTAGTTTTCCCTCTCTTCGTCTTAAAGACTTAATGAGATTTTTAGTTATGCTTTAGCATGAATTTTTGTACCCATTGGGTTTTTCGAAGGCTCGACGAATCGGAACCGTATTAGTCGTTCTTGTTTGTGTGGACATAGTTGAATGCCTCTTAAGGGTTTTCCAAAGGTTGGTTTTATTGAAGCCCTTGGACTATTCAAGGGCTGATTTATCGAAGCCCTTAGGTTTTTCGGGGCCGAATTTATTGATGCCCCTTATGTTTTGCTTTTGCCGGGGGTAGCCTGATTTAACCGGTTTTTCAATGTTTGAAGGCTTTTAATTTATAGAAAAAGTCGGACGTCTTCGAGTCGCATTTTTTGGCCATAGCCTTGTATGACCGCAGTCTTTAGTATGGCCGTAGCCTTCGGGCTTGTCACTTAGACTATTTTCCCGATAACTTTCCGAACTTGATCGAAAAGTTAGTCCTCGAGTGAGTTGGCCTTGGCCTTCGTTTCGAGGGGGTGCCTCTTTGAGGTCTTATATTGACTGTCAGTGACAGTCCCCGGGTATTTTGGGGTGCTTTGACCCTTGAGGCGCTTCCCGTAGGATTGCAAGTGTAGAGCTCGAGTAAGATACAAAGTGGTAACCAAGATGTTTCTTCAAAAAGGTTAATACATACGTGCATGTTTTGCCATCGGGGCTCGATCATTTTATATGGACACGGTTCATTTGACCGTTTGGTGATCACGCCTAACTATGCCTTACAAAAAGGACACGCGGACGTTGCAAATATAATCTGAGTATTTAGCCCAAAGTTGAACCCACAAGGAATTAACCTATCAATTACTCTTGTTAGACTTACTAAATTCTACAGAATCAACTTCCCAAATGTTGTAAATAACAATTGATGGTATTTCTACTAAATAAGAATGAATGCAAATAGGCAACTGAAAACTAACTATGATTGAGTTGTTAACAATTAAGAGAAGGTTCTAAGGTTATGATTTCCCCTATTGATAAAATCCTTTCCGGTTATGTTTCACATAGATTCACCCAATAATCATCTCTATCAATCATGAACACTCTTATTACCGTAAATCTCTCCCGAGTAATCACGATAATTTACTAAAGGCACTCTCCCGAGTTACGCTAGCTGGCTTTATTTATTACAGCTCACTTTAGATTACACCCAAGGCTTCATTATCCCTAATCCCGCCTTTAAACCCTTAGTTATTGATCCCACATATACTTTGGGAGTAGTGTTGTTCAACAATTACCTAAATATGCACTCTCTCCTGAGTTATGCACACTAAATAGGCACAACTAACTAAGGATCCTGTCAATTAACTATAATATGCACGAAGTTGAACAAATAGAGATTTAAACTGGGTAAATTATATTAACATAACAAGAATTTCATCCTTCAATAGGTTCCATCATAACCCTAGACTAGGAAATTTGTTACTATTGACAAAACAAGATAAAACTACTAAATTATTCATAATGGGTAATTGCAAGAAAATAAAATGAGATAGAAAAACTCTAATGTTTGGTTGATCTTTTCACACTTGTTCTTGCCTTCAAAGTAGTCTAAACACAATCTTCCCAATGTCTTGGGAGAGCTTCTAAAGTTTATAAGGGTTTGGAACAAGTTTTTCCCGATTTACACTTTGGTCCCCAAACTTTCTGGCACGTGAACAGTTCATCGCGGTCGCGGCAAGACCGCGGTGAACGCTGAACATTCTGCCTCAAATACTTGGTCTACCGCGGTTCCACCACGGTCGCGGTGGAATTCACTCAGTCCATTTTTTTTTCTTTGTGCTCGGGTACTTCTTGATTGGGCGTTTTCTTCATATTATTGCCTCCAAAACACTCTGTAGTGCTTCCTCACTTAGAATATTCCCTGCAAAGCAAAAGAACACCATTTAGAGTATTTTGTTTTCAATTTACCTATAAAACAACAATAAAGCATGGTAATATTAAGGTATAAATATCATCTATATAGCCTAATATCAACACCCGCACTTAAATCATTGCTAGTCTTCGAGCAATCCACCGCATTCTATCAAAATTTCTTCCCTAAGCTTTTCCCTTAACGCTTCATACCTTGAACAATTTACAAAAATTTGTACCTAGTGGTGAACAACCTTTGCGTCAACAGTCGAATCTCTCGTACCATGCAACATGCGCACTTACTCAAACTACTCTATACAAGAGTCAAGACTTACCTTTCCTTTGTGAATCACATGCCCTTACATCTCACAAGAGAGTAGTTCCATATATAATGATATTTAGAACAATTAGGAACTTAGATAGACAAAATTCGCTCACTCTCAAAAAGAACATTCACATGCCACAAAGATGCACCATAGGCTTGCCTGTAGTGTACTACTCTACTAATCGAGCCCACTCAGTCTAAGATCAATAGGACTTCACTTGGTTGTAATGTAGGCTAAGGGACGGGTAGGATATATTTGGATAAAGTGACTAACCTCCCTAAACACTTTTAATACAAAATAGATTAACATTCCATATCATTTTTATGTCAACCAGACATTCCCCACAATTTATTTATAACATCTCATTCCTTTAGGTGCATTTGCATCAAGCTACCACTTATTAACCACTATATTTATTTACAAACACATTTTTTTCGTGGTGCTTCTTCTTTTATTTTTCAATGCACCTTTTCTCTATTTTAATGGTTCCACTCAAAGACCAAATCACCACTCCACACTTTTGCTTTTGCATAATTTCAATACCATTCAAGTGCTTATGGGAGGTAAAGGGTTCAAACAGAAGGCTATTCAAACAATTGGGTAAGGTTCGCTATGTGGTTGTCAAAGAAACATGCTTATAGGCTCAACAAGGTTAACTAAGATGTATTACATTCAGGTGGGTTTACGTTATATATATCTAGCTTAACAAAGAAATACCTATATCACTTCTAAGACTGAATGGAGCTACTATTTCGCTTTACAAATACGCAGGGCAAGTTCTAGGCATCAAATGTAAAGCATAGAATACAATATAGCTCACACACACATGGAACATGACTCACTCCAGATTGATTTATCAAGACATTCTTTTTTGAGTGTTCAATTTAGCTACAAACATACAACTTTAAGGCACTTTAGAAGGATTCAACCATTGAGACTAGGCATTGCACTCTAGTGTCGATTGTGTTCAGGTGTACTAATTCCAAGGGATTCTCTTTCTATTCAGCTTGCAGCCCATCAATGCTAAATGAAACTAAAAACAAAATAAACAAAAATAACCTACACCCGGTTCAAGATAAACCCTTGGAAAAGAACCGTGGCCCAAAGAAAAACCAAGGGGGAGTTACTACACTACCTAAAAATGAAAAAAATAAAAAAAATCTTTTCGGTCTTTTCTCTAGACTTACTTCCCTTTTTGTTTTTTTTTCTCGACTTAGTCCCTCAAGATGCCCGTCGAAAGAGATTCGTCGTCGGGACAAGTCACTTACCTACTTTAACTTACCTAATGAGTCTATTACTCAAAACACCAAAAACAACTATAGCAAAACACAAAAAGAATTCAAACAGCCAAATTGGTACAAATATATACATACATTGAAGTATCCCCCACCCCACACTTAAAATGTAGACATGTTCTTATGGCATAAAAATTAAAGAACAGTGAGATAAAGGAACTTTCCTGAAAGATCACTTTTGATCGGAGACGGTGTCTAGGTTCACATTGCAAGCACGACCCAGAGCTCTCAGCCAGCCTAAGAATTTCTTCTCCGACTTCACCTACCGGTCAGCCACCGTGTCTACGCGGACACCTAAATCAATGACTGAGGTATGCAACCCAGCTATCTCCTGCTCCAAAGCTGTCATGCGGGTTCTCCGGTGAGGCTGTGAGGGGCCTGCCTCTTCAACTCTCGGAGGTGGTGGGACCTCAGCTGCCTCAGCATCATCATCATCATCATATTCATCAACATTCACCACCAGCTCTATCCCAATACTGATTTTTCTTGCCAGGAACGGAACTTCCGTGGCAATTTCCCATCAACCCTAAGGTCTTCAAGGACTCTAGCAAGACGGCACAGCCTGGTGACTAGAGAAGGGAAGTAGAAGCCTTTGAGTAACTTAGGTGATCTAATGAGCATCTCGTCATGGAGGAGCCTGGACACATCAAAATCCCTGTGGGACATGAAATAGTAGATCGCTGCCGCTCGTGGTTGATTGACATCTGTCGTATTGCTGGAGGGCAACAGTCGACTATTGATAATGGTGAGCCAACACTTAGTCTCCCAATTGAGAAACTGGGAGTTAAGTGTGATCTGGTGCTTTATAGATATGTATTCTTTGTTTGGCACACAGATAGTCTCAAGAAGACTTTCCCACAAGGCACCTGTTCGGCTAAAAGTACGATAATCATCAGATTCCCCCCTGAACACTGGCAGCCGGTACACCCTACGGATTGCCTCGATGGACGCATTTACCCGTGTATTGCCTACAGTAACAACTCCATTCTCATGTTCCGGGCAGTTAGCATAGAACTCCCTTACGATCTGAACATTGGCCTCCTCCGGTACCTCGAAGAAGATGTCCAGTTGACACCTCCTCAACTCATTGAAGATATTCGGGCATTCCACCTCTAAGGCGTCTCGATCAATATGCACCTCATGTAGCAATTTCTTAGCTGCTTTTGCATTGTACCTATCCTCCGTTGGTTTGGAGACAAACCTAGTGCTGTCAAACTGTGGCGCACTGGCTTGCCCCTAGCTCTCGAGGAGCTTCCTGGTCCATTAGCAGAGGATCTGGTGTTGCGTCTCTTCCTAGATGGATTCATTGGACCTGTCAAATAGAGAAATGCCTATTAGTGAGTGTGTAAAATGTGTGACTATGGGTGGTTACTCAGACTTCACCACAACCATGTCACATTAGCCCTTATAACGCCATTGGGGCAATTTCCCAAACACCTTGTGGGAAAGATAATTCTTCATTCATATAGCCCATATGGATGCATCCAAGCTTCCCCCAAATCACAAGTTCTACTACACCATTACACCCCACAACATTTAGTGCAATCACCCACAAACCTCCACCTTTCCACCACGTTATTCACACAGCCCCTTCACCAATAAGTATAAAAACGAATTTCAAAAGAAAACAAGAAGAAAACTAACAAAAATCTACCAAAATATTACTACACAATTAGAAACACTAGTCTATCATATAACTACATACAATACAAAAAGAAAAGATAGGGGGAGGTGAGTTGCATACCTTAATGGAAGAAGGAGTGAGAGGAATGGAGATGGGGGAGTGGTGTGAGTAAAGAAGAAGAAGGGGAAGAGAGGGATTTTGGGGATTTAGGGCTTAGAGAGAGAGAGAGAGAGAGAGAGAGAGAGAGAGAGATTGAGAAGTAGGGGTATGTGGCGTGTGTTTGGGTTGTTGGATTAGAGGGGAGGGTTTAAGAAGTATAACATATAAGAGGAGGGAAAGAAAGAAAAAGAAAAGAAAAAAAACGCACCTAGTGTCCACCGCGGTCGACTGCAATGGGTGACATAATTCGAGGTAGAATATTTACGTCTCACCGCGGTTCTACCACGGTCGTGGTGGGTTGGATGACATGAGGCAGAATGTTTGCCTCTTGCCGTGGTTCTACCGCGGTCGCGGTGCTGCCCATTTTATCTTTTGAAAGTTACATACGAAAATATTAAGAACCATATTCGTGGGTTGCCTCCCACGCAGCGCCTGATTTAATGTCGCACGACGCAGATAAGCGCATTTAAGGCTCGCTCGACCTCTGAGGCTTCGTTAGGTGGATCTCTAACACTTCATTTGGCTCTTTCATGCTTGTGTATAGCTTCAATCTTTGCCCATTGACTCTAAATGTGTGAGAGTCTTCTCTTAGGCAATCTCTACAGCCTCTGAAGGGAATACTTCGACTACTCGAAATGGACCAGACCATCGTGACTTAAGCTTTCCCGGGAATAACCTTAATCTTGAGTTATAGAGCAATACCATGTCCCTGGGTTTGAAATGTCGCTCAACAATATCCTGGTCGTGCAACCTCTTCATTCTTTCCTTGTACAACCTTGTGCTCTCAAAAGCAAGATGTCAGAACTCGTCAAGCTCATGCAATTCAGTGATTCTAGTTGTGCCCGCAACCTCAATATCTAGGTTCAACTGTTTCAGTGCCCACCAAGTTTTATGTTCAAGTTCCACTGGCAAGTGGCAGGCCTTTTCGAACATCAACTTATATGGTGACATACCAATTGGTGATTTAAAAACAGTTCTATAAGCCTAGAGTGCATCATCTAGCTTTTTCACCCAATCAGTTCTTGTGGTGTTTAAAGTCTTGGTCAATACACTCTTTATCTCTCTATTAAACACTTCCACCTGTCCACTGGTCTGCGGGTGATAAGGGGTTTCCACCTTGTGGCGTACATCATACTTTGCTAGCAACTTCTCGAAGACTCTATTACAGAAGTGGGTACCTCCGTCACTAATAATCGCCCTCGGGGTCCCAAAATGGGTGAATATATTCTTCTTCAAAAACCCAACCACCACTCTTGCATCATTAGTGGGCAACGCTGCAGCTTCTACCCATTTGGACACGTAATCCACAGTAATAACTATGTACTTATTGCCAAAGGAGCTGACGAAGAGTCCCATGAAGTCAATCCCCCAGACATCAAAAACTTCCACCTCTTGAATCGGGTTCATGGGCATCTCATGGCGAAGAGAAATGTTCCCGGTCGCTGACATTCATTGCATCCCTTCACCCATTGGTGTGCATTTTTAAACACTGTTGGCCAAAAGAAACCGGCCTCTAGCACTTTTGCAGCTGTCCTGACTCCTCTAAATGCCCTCCATACACCGATGCATGACATGCCTGCAAAATAGAAGATTGTTCTATCTCGGGGACGCACCTCCGGATCATATTGTCAACACATATTTAAAACAGCTAAGGTTCATCCCAATAATACATGCGGCAGTCACGATAAAACTTTTTCTTTTGTACAGAGGAAAGGTCATAGGGAACTATACCGCTGTCCAGGTAATTTTCAAAGTCTGCATACCATGGCACTTCCTCAAGACTAGTAGCGAGCAGCTGCTCGTATGGAAAGGTTTCCAGAATATCCTCAACCTCAACTGATTTTTTAGCTCCCTCAAGTCGTGATAGATGGTCAGCAACTTGGTTTACTGTGCCCTTACGGTTACGAATTTCGAGGTCGAATTCTTGCAGTAGCTGCACCCAACAAATCATGCGTGACTTAGACTCCTTCTTCTCAATCAAGTACCTGAGAGCTGCATGATCAGTTTATACAATTACCTTAGAACCAATCAGGTACGATCTGAATTTGTCGAAAGCAAACACCACAACCAACATCTCCTTCTCAGTCACAATGTAGTTCAACTGGGCTCCACTCAGCATTCGACTGGCATAGTAGATTGGATGCATTAGCTTGTCTTTCCGCTGTCCCAGCACTGCTCCCACTGCATAGTCACTGGCATCATACATGAGTTCGAATGGTTGCTCCCAGTCGGGGGCAACGATGATGAGTGCTGTGACTAGCCTCTTTTTCAACTCCTCGAATGCCACCCTGCAATCATCAGAAAACAAGAAAGGGTGATATTTTTCTAACAACATAGAGAGAGGGTTGGCAATTTTTGAGAAGTCTCTTATAAATCTCCGATAAAAACCGGCTTGCCTGAGGAAGCTCCTGATTGCCTTGACTGAAGTTGGAGGTGGCAGCTTTGCTATCACGTCAACTTTCGCGCGATCCACCTCAATTCCTTTACTGGACACCCAGTGCCCCAAGACTATGCCATCTTGTACCATGAAATGGCACTTCTCCCAATTAAGGACCAAGTTAGTCTCAATACACCGCTTCAATACACGAGTCAGATTTATAAGGCACTCATCAAATGAGTTCCCTACCACTGAGAAATTATCCATGAATACCTCCATTATGTCCTCTACCATGTCAGTGAATATGGCCATCATGCACCTTTGGAATGTGGCGGGTGCATTACATAGGCTGAAGGGCATCCTCCGAAAGGCATAAATGCTATATGGGCAAGTGATGGAGGTCTTCTCTCTGTCCTCTGGTGCAATAGTGATCTGATTGTACCCTGAGTACCCATCTAGAAAACAAAGTGTGACCTCCCTACCAATCTGTCTAACATCTGATCAATGAAGGGAAGTGGGCAATGGTCTTTCCGGGTGGCCAGATTTAACTTTTTGTAGTCCATGCAAATTCTCCAACCCGTGACAGTTCTTGTTGAAATCAGTTCATTGTTATCATTTTTGATCATCGTCATGCCACCCTTCTTAGGCACACATTGCACTGGGCTAACCCAGCTGCTGTCCGAGATTGGGAAAATGATTCCCACATCTAACCACTTTATCACTTCTTTCTTCACCACTTCTTTCATGTTTGGGTTCAGCCTTTTTTGGTGTTCCCTAGACAGTTTGTGTCCCTCTTCCAGCAGAATTTTATGCATACAGTAGGCGGGGCTGATCCCTTTAATATCTGCTATGGTCCACCCAATGTCAGTCTTACACTCCTTGAGTACCTGCAAAAGTTGTTGTGCCTGCACATCTAAAAAACTAGATGAGATAATAACAGGTAATGTGGAGTCTGGTTCAAGGAACTCATACCTGAGATGGGCGGGAAATGGCTTCAATTCCAGCTTTGGTGGTTCTTCGATGGACGACTTGGCTGGAGGAGTTTCTCTAATTTCTACGTGCAAGGGCTCAAATTCAAGAGTTCTATCCTAGAACCCTCTGCCCTCTAACGCCAATACCCATTCTGCCATTTCTTCTCCATTCACCTCATCTAAATTCATCAGACATGCAGCAAGAGGGTCCTCAATAGTCAGCATCTCATCATCAGTTTCTACAATTACATCCACAGCATCAATAAGAGAGCAATTGGCGAATTCACTTGGTCGCCTCATAGATTTTTGCACATTGAATGTTGTCACACCTCCTTTTTCCTATCCCGAAGGTAGTACAAAGGAGTTTTTCCAATTAAAGTGACAATCGAAACGAGATTTATTTATTTAAAGATTCAAAGTCGCCACTTGGGATAATTTATGGTATCCCAAGTCACCGGTTCAAATCCCGAATCGAGGAAAAGATTGACTCTGTTTTACAGTTCGCGAACATAGAAATCCGGATAAGGAATTCTGTTAACCTGAGAGAAGGTGTTAGGCATTCCAGAGCTCCGTGGTTTTAGCACGGTCGCTCATTGCTATTATTGGCCTAATTATCTGATTCTAATACATGTTTTAGCCCATGGTACAATTTTAACTTTAGAACCGCTTTTGATTGATTATTTTTTTTTAAGAAAGATTCAACGTCATCTAAAACACGTCTTGAACCACGTCACATAAATGTACCCGCGGTCCCCGACATATTTTATCTAACATTGCTGAGATTTGGATTTGGGTCACATAAATGCACACTCAAGTTTAAGGAAATTAATTTAAATTATGCGCCTAAAGCACTACGATGTTCATTTTTATTTTCCTAATAGCTAATAAATATTTTCCACACACAAGTCCACAACTACAATTTGAAAGCTATAAATTCATTAGTAAATCAATGCATGTTCCGGCCATATGATGTATTTGTCCATAAGATGTATTGTTAGCGCTTTGCTTTTCAATTTGTTATGAGATTTGTCATTGACTAGAAGATGCAAGAGACACAAAGCACACCTATTTATATGCGCCAACCACAATATACAGTGATGGGCCCAATGTGAAATAATATCCAAAACTTTAAAAACTTGACTATTAAAATATTCTAGACATTCCAACACTAATACAACATTCTAACTCAAGCAAATAGAGAGGAAAGGGCAGATTTCTGCATTCGTATAACGTGATCATCCATCTTATAATGAAAAATTTAAAACAGAGAACCAACGCTTGTGCACGCTAGTAACAGACATACGGATAAATATCTAGTGAAGAAATGAAAGAACGAACCTTCTATTGCTGAAATTCTGGAGCAGATTCAATGAAAATAAAAGCTCTAGAACAACAAATCCTTAAGCGAGCTACAGACTAGAAACCTGGACCGGAATCGGCAACCTAAACAGATTCAACTCGACTGGATTTGGGTGGTGATTTCGAGCTGATTTTCACACTGATTTGGTGTTGTTTCAGGGAGTTTTGGATCTGGGTATACTGATAGGTTCGAACTCTATTTTGCTGGATTCATTGGAAGGTCGCCGGAGCTACACATTTTCGGTCAGATCCGGTTCTGTCTTATGTGCGTGTCCGACTATTTCTGGGCAGCAGAGAGTGGTGGAACAAGGAGCAGCGGCTACCTTAGTCTAAGAAGAAGTTGTTGGTTCTTTTTGCTTCATATGAGAAGGAGCTTCATTGAAGAAGACGACATGCGGGGGGGGGGGGGATCTAGGATACAGGGGTCTGCGGCGCCTTTTTTAGCCTTTTTCCAGGCGTTGTTTTTTGTTTTTCTCTGTTCCTCTCTCTTTTTAATTTTAGGAGTTAGGAGTTATTTTATAGGGGTAGGAATTAGGTTAGGTCAAATAGGGAATGAAGTATGAGCTTAATATTTTGGCTTAAAGGGATTTAGGTCATGAATTTGGGCTAATTAACTTTGGGGTAGGAAGACTAAATCAAAATCTTTTTTTCCATTTTTCTTTTCCTTTGATTTTAAAAATGAATTAAAAATAACTTTATAAAGATACTAGTATATTTAAGATAATAAAAATGTTTAGAGAATACATATAATTACCATATTAATAAAATTTAAATACCACTCAATATATACTAAAATGTAAAAAAAAAAAATTAACTTTTCTTCTTATCTTTTTTGGAAAATAAAATGTCAAGACTATTTTTGTATTTTTTTTCAAAAATAAAACTAACTAGACAAAATATCAACTTGCTAGAATAAGGGAAAATATTTTTGTAGTTTCCTTTTTTTTTAGATAAAATAAAGTAAGGAGAGCGATACTAAACCTAAACTGAATATTTACGCTAAAATATGAAAAATCTTGGGGAGGGTCAAAAATCACATGTCTACAGCTGCCCCTCTTTGACTGGAAATACAAAGTATTTTCAGACAAAGAACGACTAGACAGGTTTTTTGACCCGACCCTTATTTATAGGGACCAAAAAACTAAGAGAAATGAGAATGTGACCGAGCCCTGGTCTCTGAGCTGCATACATATCCTTGGCTATAAAGGAATCAGACCACGTGTAGTTTAGAAGTGAGTGAGATGATGGAGTGTGCCGAGCTGCCGTTGCGTCGAGGTTCCGGTCCGCGGTCCTGTTATTACATCAAAAATCAAAAAAATGAAAAAGACTAACTAAGCCTATCAACTATGAGTTACAAGATTCCTATCTATAAGTCTTCTGAAGCTTGATCTGGAGTCTTGAATAATTCTTCATGCAAACTTTAGATTTGAACCTCGGCGCTTGTTAGCTGCAGGTGCTAGCTCGTTCTTCTTTAGCTTTTTGGATCAAGATCGGACATGCAGTTCTTGTGACCTCAGTCATGTCTTGAGCAATCCGCCTCTTGTTTCAGATTCTGCATTTTGGATTCACTCCTTTTTCCCTTTTTTTCTTTTCTTATTTTTTTTTTGTTTTTGTTTTTTTAATTCTGGACTGAGATTACTTCCATTGATCATCTCCTCTGTTGACTCGCCTTCTTGTCGCGAGCTTTATGCTGCTTCTAACTTGAACTGCTTTCTCTTGAAACTCAAATTGTTTTCCCTTGTTCTCTAGGAGGGCGCCTGATTGCTGAAACTTGAATTGTCTTCCTTTGAAGCTTACACTGCTTTTTCTCAAAACTTGAACTGTTTTCCTTCGAAACTACTTTCCCTTGAAACTTGAGTTGTCTTCCTTTGAAATTGCTTTCCCTTGAAACTTGAGTTGTCTTCCCTTGTTATCCAGGTGGGCGCCTGATTACAACATAACAAAAGAAATTTTCCTGCCCCAGTTTGATATTGGGAACATCTGTGAGTATTAACAAAACTATAAATCACCTGCGTTGCTGATGAAGGATGAAATGATGAGAGTAAAATTAGTGTCTCGACTAAGATGTGCGTCTTTTAAATGTGATTGAGCTTGCGGAAAACTATAAACTAAGCTTGACTAAAGTAAAAACTTGCCATATTCTCCAAGCGGGGCCCCCTGATTTCAGGAAAACTACACATTGATAATCTTAAGAAAACTAAAAAAATGACCCCCCCTTTTTTTTTCAAATTCAGACTTCCTTTTTTTTAATTATTATCCTAGAAGAAAATTCACTGGACTAGGTTTTCTATCTTAGGAGAAAGATTTATCAGACTAAGATTTCTATCCTAGGAGAAAATTCATCAGACTAGGTCTCTTTTCTTATCTTAGGAGAAAGATTCACCGGACTAAGATTTTGATCCTATAAGAAAGTTCATCAGACTAGGTCTTCTATCTTAGGAGAAAGATTCATCAAACTAAGATTTTGATCCTTGGAGAAAATTCATCAGACTAAGTCTCTTTTCTTATCTTAGGAGAAAGATTCATCGGCCTAAGATTTTGATCCTAGGAGAAAGTTCATCAGATTAGGTTTTCTATCTTAGGAGAAAGATTCATCAGATTAAGATTTTGATCCTAGGATAAAGTTCATCAGACTAAAATTTTGATCCTAGGAGAAAGTTCATCAGACTAGGTCTTCTATCTTAGGAGAAAATTCATCAGACTAAGATTTTGATCCTAGGAGAAAAGTCATCAGATTAGGTCTTCTAATTTGTTATCTTAGGAGAAAGATTCGGCAGACTAATATTTATATCCTAGGAGAAAATTCATCAGACTAGGTTTTCTATCTTAGGAGAAAGATTCATCAGACTAAGATTTATATTGGGAGGAAAATCCATCAGACTATGACTTTTTATCCTAGGAGGAAAAATTTGAAGATTAATGGCAAGATTTTATGCACAATAGCAAGACAAATAAAGGCAAAGATTTGAGAAACTTCCCTTTGTCGGCTCTTCTCGTCTTTTCTTTTCTTCTTTTTATTTTTTGTTGTTTTTTTCATTTTTTTTCTTTTTGAATCACTTTCCTTGCACCGCTTTGTTCCTGTTTCATACAAAGAAAAATTTGTAAGTTTTGAAAATGGTGGTCGATTTGTGGCCTTGAGTCTTGGGCAGCTTGGCTTTTGCTCAATCAACTTGAGTCGGTCTCAAAAGACTTTTGTTCTGCACCAACTCTAATTGTTTCACACCAGTACCATTTGTATTTGCAGCTCAAACAGCCTTATCCCAATTGGAGATCTTTGCTTAGGTGACCTTTTCCGATATCTTGAATGATTTCCTGCTCTTGAGCAATTTGTCTGTCGGAGAGAATCACCAGTTATCTTTGCTTGCGCCAAGTAGGCTGACAAGAGTTTTTAGGGGGAGCCTTTGCATGAATCCTCAATGCATGTTGACAGTAACAACTGAGTGTGCTGGCCAAATTCACTTTGTGCAACTGAAAAGCTGGTAGCAGTTTTGAAATCTTTTCTTGCTTATTTTGACATGGACTGACTCAGAGTGGAGGACATAATGGTGCAAAGAAACAAGTATTAACAAGAAATGCCCCTGTCGGAAGGACAGAAGGAAGAATTTTTCTTTTTCTTTTTTTTCAATAACTAGCCTTAATGATCATGACATGCATTTTGGAATTAACAGCCGATCTATCAAACTGACCAAATATTCCCTTTTACCATTCTTATGATCTTTGAAGTCGGGCCTATCCGTGCCAATCCTTTGCATCAGCTTCACGACTCACATTTGACTAATGCTGCCCTGAGGAATTTTCACCAACAAGCCTCTCTCATTTATTCATCTCTACTTACCGTCGTCTTACTGTGCCCGTGAGGGTTTTCACTAATAAGACTCTCTCATTTTTCTTTTTCTTTTTCTTTCCCGCTTTTTTGTGAGCAACTCGACGATGTTCTACGTCGTGTGACAACTGTTGCTCATTGCATGCGTCTATTGGCATTCTTGAAGGCATATTGGGAGGTCTTTATTTGGAAGGTTTTTGGATAGAGTTGGAAAGAAAGTCGGCATGAAGGCTCAAAATAAACTCAAAATGAGGGGTTGTAGACTTACAACTCTTGGAATCGACTCTTTCAAAAATGAAATAAAATCTTTGCCCCAGTTTCAGATGCTGGGGATTTTTTGGGTTTTTTTTTTGAATTCTTATTTGGTTGGACCGAACCGTGAGGCTGCCTACGTATCCTTATTTTTTAAGGAATCAGGTCGAATGTAGTTCAAACATCTGACCTAACTATTTTTTTCATTTTTCTTTCTGTTTTTTTTTCTCTTTTTTTTCTATCTTTTTTGTTTCTTTTGTTTTCAAA
Organism: Nicotiana sylvestris; assembly: GCF_000393655.2. NCBI lineage: Eukaryota > Viridiplantae > Streptophyta > Magnoliopsida > Solanales > Solanaceae > Nicotiana > Nicotiana sylvestris. Next base: position 165,371,019 of record NC_091060.1, on the reverse strand, counting down.
ATAAATTGCCCCAGCTTCTATTTATTGAGGGCATGGGCCTTTGATAATTCTTTTCTTCTTCTTTTTTTTCACTTGAACTTAGCTGCCCCAGTTTGTACTCATGAGGCATGGACTTTTTTTTTTCATTTTTTTTCTTGACTCTAAACTTGATTCCAAAAGAGGGCGGTCAAAGAAAGAACACATGCTCAAAAGGGTGACAAAGGGTATAAAGGGTTTGGGTAGCAGAAAAAGGGCCTCCCAACCTCGAGAATGTCAAACATAGTATCTTTCACAATCACGACATTGATGGACCTGTTGCTTTCTGGGTCTTTTTCAATGTAAAGCTGTATGAGCAATACTTTCCTTGCAGTGAATGCCCCTTGTCAATTCAGGTGACTTTTCTTGGATTTTGTCTTGATGAAGAAGATGCATTTTGCCACTAACTAATCCATTTTAAGTTGTCTGGAATAGACTATCTTTTGAAAAACACCTTCTATCTCTCAGTGCTAAACAAATTTCAACCCGTCCGATCATCCTTAAGCTCGGTCTTCTCAAATGATTCAAAAAGTAGAGATCCTTAACTTCTATGAGCATGACTGCTTTGGTTCCATGTAAACTTGGCTCATGCTTTTTTCCCAATTGTTTCATGTCTCTATTCATCTTCAAAAGTGTCTCTTTCTCACTTATCCAATTCAAGACTAAATAAGTTTTTTAAGATCTGGCCAAAAATTCCTCATACATGTCATGTCACCAAAAACTAGCATAAACAGAACTATGCACAAAATGGACACAAATTGACTGACTGCTTTTTATTGAATAAAGAATAGCAGGTCCGATAACACAAAAAAGAAGAAAAAATGACAAAATAAACTACCATGCTAAAAGAGGAGTGACTTTCCAGTTGCTAAGCAACATCTTAGCCACACATTCGCACATCAGCATTACTACGACATTTAACCATTTTGATTGCTTTGGATGCAACACTCAAATTTTGACGATCATCCCTAGCAGCCCATGTCCTATTGCTCAAATCTGGTAAAGTCAACCCCACATTTGCCTCCATTTTTAATTTTTCACCGTCAATTTTCCTACTTGCCTTTTTGTGACCCTGGATCAACATCAATGGTGCTTATTCTCTTGGTTGAGAAGATACTTTTATTTCCGAGAGATCTTGGATTATTGTTGTGACTCGCCATTGCAAACCAACAAACCGACCACCTTTGACTAACTTTTATTTCAAAACAATAACCATGTTAGAATAAACACTCTTTCTTTTTTTCTTGTTTCTTTCCTTTCTCTTTTTTTGGTTTTTTTTCTCTTTTTCATTTTCCCTTTTTTAAACCATTCAATCGAACCTGATGTGTGTTGCCTACGTATCATGTGGGAACATGAATCAGATCTTGCGTAGTTCGGGAAGATTAGGAATAAAGAAAATAAACTAACTCTTTTTTTTGAATTTTTTATTTTATTTTTTCTAAAGAAAGACTTATAAAGAAGAAATGAAATATTTTTGGATTTTGATTTTTCTTCATCATTTTTGCAAAGAAAAACTTTTAAAGAAGAAAGATTTTTTTTTTGAATTTTTTTCTGGAATTTCGAAAGAAAAACTTCTAAAGAAGAAAGAAAATATTTTTGGAATTTTATTTTGAATTTATGAAAGAAATTCTTCTAAAAAAAGAAAATATTTTTGAATTTTGAATTTTCTTTTCAATTTTGAAGGAAGAATGAAAATATTTTTGAATTTTTGGAAGAAATTAAAAGAAAATATTTTTGTATATATTTTAAAAAAACAATTAGGGTCTAAAAGAAAGGCTTTCTAAAGAAGCAAGTAATGGAAAATATTTTTGAATTTTTTGAAAATTGGGGTCTCAAAAAAAGACTTTTCTAGAGAGAAAGTAAAGGAAAATATTTGTGGATTATTTGAAAATTATGGGTCGGAACCGATGAAGTTTGCCTACGTATCTCACATCCGGTGAGAATCAGACCCGCGTAGTTCGCCCAGTTTTGACGGAATGAGGCTGAGTTATTCTAGGTTTAAAACCTGGGTGTATTGTTCTACACCTGGTTTACCCGAGCGGACAACTCGAGCCGAGGGGGTCAGCGTACCGGTAACCAGAAGATCATCCGGCTTTGAAACTTGTCCGAACCTCGTTCTATTTGGGATATGACACTAACAGAAAGAAGTCACACCAGCGTGCACTCCTCAGAAGATAGAAGAGAGGGGTTTCGTAGCAGTTTATATACAGTTCAAATAATATGAAAGCGGTAAAAAGCAACATTTAGCATATTAGGCCCAAACATGTAACAAAATCAGATAATAAATATAGCCAAATATAACAATTATTCTAAGCTCGAATTCTTGAACCCTGAACCAGAGATTCTGGGTTCGATCCCCAGCAGAGTCGCCAGTGCTGTCACACCTCCTTTTCCCTATCTCGAAGGTAGTACAAAGGAGTTTTTCCAATTAAAGTGACAATCGAAATGAGATTTATTTATTTAAAGATTCAGAGTCGCCACTTGGGATAATTTATGGTGTCCCAAGTCATCGGTTCAAATCCCGAATCGAGGAAAAGATTGACTTTGTTTTACAGTCCGCGAACACAGAAATCCGGGTAAGGAATTCTATTAACCCGGGAGAAGGTGTTAGGCATTCCCGAGCTCCATGGTTTTAGCACGGTCGCTCACTACTATTATTGGCCTAATTATCTGATTCTAATACATGTTTTAGCCCATGGTACAATTTTAACTTTAGAACCGCTTTTGATTGATTATTTGTTTTAAGAAAGATTCAACGTCATCTAAAACACGTCTTGAACCACATCACATAAATGCACCCGCGGTCCCCGACATATCTTATCTAACATTACTGAGATTTGGATTTGGGTCACATAAATGCACACCCAAGTTTAAGAAAATTAATTTAAATTACGCGCCTAAAGCACTACGATGTTCATTTTTATTTTCCTAATAGCTAATAAATATTTTCCACACACAAGTCCACAAATACAATTTGAAAGCTATAAATTCATTAGTAAATCAATGCATGTTCCGGCCATATGATGTATTTGTGCATATGATGTATTATTAGCGCTTTGCTTTTCAATTTGTTATGAGATTTGTCAAAGACTAGAAGATGCAAGAGACACAAAGCACACCTATTTATATGTGTCAACCACAATATACAGTGATGGGCCCAATGTGAAGTAATATCCAAAACTTTAAAACTTAACTATTAAAATATTCTAGACATTCCAACACTAATACAACATTCTAACTTAAGCAAATAGAGAGGAAAGGACAAATGTGTGCATTCATATAACGTGATCATACATCTTATAATGAAAAATTTAAAACAGAGAACCAACGCAAATGAATTTCATTGTGCATGCTAGTAACAGACATACGGATAAATATCTAGTGAAGAAATGAAAGAACGAACCTTCTATTGCTGAAATTCTACAGTAGATTCAATGAAAATAAAATCTCTAGAACAGCAAATCCTTAAGCGAGCTATAGACTAGAAACCCGGACCGGAATCGACAACCTGAACAGATTCAACTCGACTGGATTTGGGTGGTGATTTCGAGTTGATTTTCACATTGATTTGGTGTAGTTTCAGGGAGTTTTGGAGCTGGGTTTACCGATAGGTTCGAACTTTGTTTCGCCGGATTCAATGGAAGGTCGCCAAAGCTACACGTTTTTGGTCAGATCCGTTTCCGTCTTATGTGCGTGCCCGACTATTTCTGGGCAGCAGAGAGTGGTGGAACAAGGAGCAACGACTACCTTAGTCTAAGAAGAAGCTGTTAGTTCTTTTTTCTTCAAATGAGAAGGAGCTTTATTGAAGAAGACGACATGGAGGGGGGGGGATCTAGGATACAGGGGTCTGCGGCGCCTTTTTTAGCCTTTTTCCAGGCGTTGTTTTTATTTTTTTCTCTGTTCCTCTCCCTTTTTCATTTTAGGAGTTAGGGGTTATTTTATAGGGGTAGGAATTAGGTTAGGTCAAATGGGGAATTGGGTATGCGCTCAATATTTTGGGCTTGAAGGGATTTAGGTCATGAATTTGGGCTAATTAACTTTGGGGTAGGAAGACTAAATCAAAATATTTTTTTCCATTTATATTTTCCTTTGATATTAAAAATGAATTAAAAATAACTTTATAAAGATACTAGTATATTTAAGATAATAAAAATGTTTAGAGAAGACATATAATTACCATATTAATGAAATTTAAATATCACTCAATATATACTAAAATGTAAAAAAAAAAAATTATCTTTTCTTCTTATCTTTTTTGGAAAATAAAATGCCAAGACTATTTTTGTATTTTTTTTCAAAATAAAACTAACTAGACAAAATATCAACTAGCTAGAATAAGGGAAAATATTTTTGTAGTTTCTTTTTTTTTAGATAAAATAAAGTAAGGAGAGCGATACTAAACCTAAACTGAATATTTACGCTAAAATATGAAAAATCTTGGGGAGGGTCAAAAATCACATGTCTACAAATGTTATGTCTTCATCATTCAATCTCATCTTGAGCTCCCCAGTCTCACAATCAATGAGAGCTCTCCCAGTGGCTAAGAACAGCCTTCCCAAAATTCTGAAAATTTCTTCAGCCACCTTGCAGTCTAAGATCACAAAATCAGCAGGGAACACAAATTTTCCTACCTAAATCAACACATCATCTAGGGTACCAGAGGGTCTTTTTACAGTCCTGTCAGCCAGCTGCAACAACGTGGAAGTAGGTCTAGCTCTTCCAATCTCCATCCTCTTATAAATCGCCAGGGGCATAAGATTTATGCTAGTCCCTAGATCACAAAGTGCCTTAGCAAAAGCAAAATTACCAATGGTGCAAGAAATTGTGAAACTCCCTGGATCAGACAGCTTCTCAGTAATTGGTCTAGTCACCACTGCACTGCAGGTCTGAGTAAGAGTCATTGTGGCCAGGTCTTGGAAATCGAATTTTCGGGACATCAAGTCTTTCATCATTTTTGCATATCTAGACATCTCTTTCAAAGCATCTATCAATGGGATATTTACCTGGATTTGTTTCAGCATCTCCAATAATTTCTTGTATTGCTCCTCTTTTTGGTATTTGGCTAGCCTCTGAGGGAATGGTGCTGGAGGTCTCTACTTCCCAATGATTTGGGATTGCTCTTTATCAGCTAACACCTCAACTACTTGTTCCTGGGCTGTCTCAGCTTCTTTCTTAGTCTTAATCTGAATGTTATGTTCTTCTTGGGCAGGCTGGACTGTCACTTCTGTCAGTCTCGTTGACTCATCTAGCTCAATGGGCACTGGTATGATTGTCTCAGCCTGTCTGCTTTCTCGATCCCTCTCTTGATCCACGTCTAAATCTCTGCCATTCCGTAGACTCACTACCATCAGCTGCTTCGGGCCTTAATCTTTTGGGTTTATTTGAGTATCTGCGGGTAATGTCCCATGAGGAAGATTGTTTAGAGACATCGAAATTTGGCCCATCTGCATTTCAATATTCTTGTTAGCTAAATCATGTGCATCTACTCTTTCACTAATTTTTGCATTAGACCCAATAACCTACTGCATCATTGCCTCACGTCTAGCAAACCCATCTTCCTGTCGTCCACCATACTACTGCTGAGGAGGGTGATACCCCTGCTGCTGATTTTGATTGTTATATCCCTATGTCCTTGGGTAAGGTGCCATATTGTTAGGAGGTCTCATACCTCCCATGTTCCCATTGTTGAACTGTGGTTGGACTGGCATGTACGATTGATTTTGCTGGCCCCAATTCTGACCACCCTGTCTCTGGCCTCCATAATTAGACACATAATTCATGTCTTCAGGGTAGTGATGATGACATGTTCTGCATTCCACTGGTTGCCAATTGGCTGACTAATGCAAGATGTGCACAAGCCCCCATTGGTAGTATCTACGATGTGTACCTGCTTCTTCTGTCCTGACTCTTCCAGCTTTTTGGCGAGGATACTCATCTGTGTCAATAAGGTGGTTTTATTTTTATCCATAGAGTTGGATGGATCTAAGGGCACTGAGTGAACCACTAGAGTGATAGGTGCATTCCTGGTTGTCCATCCCGAATTTTGTGCCATCTTGTCAAGCAGACTCTGGCCTTCTCTCCATGTTTACTCAAAAATGCTCCAACAGCTGAAGCATCAACAATGTTCTTCACACTATCTGACAATCCCATGTAAAACTGCTGTCCCAACATCAGATCTGGAATACCATGGTGCGGACATATAACCAACATCCCTTTGAATCGTTCATATATTTCATGCAGTGTCTCCATTGGTCTCTGTTTGAAACTCAAAATTTCATCAATTTGTTGAGCAGTTTTGTTGGGTGGGTGGAACTTGTTCACGAATTGCTTGACTAACTCCTCCCAAGTTGTTATGGAATTAATGGGGAGTGAGTTTAGCCAGGTCTGGGTAGCTTCTGTCACTGAGAATGGAAACAATAACAGCTTGATTGCTTCCGGAGTTACGTTGGGTTGCCTTTGGGTTTTGCAGATTGATAGGAAATTCTTCAAGTGTTGTTGAGGATCTTCGACTTATGTCCTCGAAAATAGTCCCTTGTTTTGCAACAAGTGCAACATATTGTTTGCGATTTGGAATGATTCAGCCTGTATCTATGGGACTAAAATCGTTGTGGCCAGATATTCAGCTGTGGGTTGTGCCGAGTCATAGAGAGCAACCTCTGGCACAAGAGGTGCCACTAGCGCTATTAGTACAACTGGGTCTACTTCGTGATCCCTATGTCTGGTTCGAATTGTTTAGTTGTTTGTTTTTCCGGTTGGCCCAATTCAAGGCCTTGAAAACTCTCTCGGGATCTGATAATACTTCAAATACTTCACCAGTTCTTGATGAGTTTCTAGGCATGCACCTGTACAACCAAGTCAACAAACGTTAAAATTTCAATGTAAAGATTGGGTATAGAGAAAACTGACTACACTAAGAATTTTTGTACTTCTTTCAATTGTAATTGATAACATCGTTAATTCACCGGCAGCGGCGCCAAAATTTGATCACGCCCAACTATGCCTTACAAAAAGGACACGCAGACGTTGCAAATATAATCTGAGTATTTAGCCCAGAGTCGAACCCACAAGGAATTAACCTATCAATTATTCTTGTTAGACTTACTAAATTCTACGGAATCAACTTCCCAAATGTTGTAAATAACAGTTGCTGGTATTTCTACTAAATAAGTATGAATGCAAATAGGCAGCTGAAAACTAACTATGATTGAGTTGTAAATAATTAAGAGAAGGTTCTAAGGTTATGATTTCTCCTATTGATGGAATCCTTTCCGGTTATGTTTCATATAGATTCACCCAATAATCGTCTCTATCAATCATGAGCCCTCTTATTACCGTAAATCTCTCCCGAGTAATCACGATAGTTTACTAAACACACTTTCCCGAGTTACGCTAGCTGGCTTTATTTATTATAGCTCACTTTAGATTACACCCAAGGCTTCGTTATCTCTAATCCTTCCTTTAAACCCTCAGTTATTGATCCCTCATATACTTTGGGAGTAGTGTTATTCAACAATTACCTAAATATGCACTCTCTCCCGAGTTATGCACACTAAATAGGCACAACTAATTGAGGATCCTGTCAATTAACTACAATATGCATGAAGTTGAACAAATAGAGATTTAAACTGGGTAAATTATATTAACATAACAAGAATTTCATCCGTCAATAGGTTCCATAAAAATCCTAGACTAGGAAATTAGCTACTCATGACAAAACAAGATAAAACTACTAAATTATTCATAGGGTAATTGTAAGAAAATAAAAGGAGATAAAAAACTCTAATGTTTGGTTGATCTTCTCACACTTGTTCTTGCCTTCAAAGTAGTCTAAAAACAAGCTTCCCCATGTCTTGGGCGAGCTTGTAAAGTTTATAAGGGCTTGGAATAAGTTTTTTCCTATTTACACTTTGGTACCCAAACTTTCTGGCACGTGAGCAGTTCACTGCGGTCGCGGCAAGACCGCGGCTCGACCGCGGTGAAAGCTGAACATTCTGCCTCAAACACTTGGTCTTCCGCGGTTCCAGCGCGGTCGCGGTAGAATTCATTCAGTCCATTTTTTGCTTCTTTGTGCTCGGGTACTTCTTGATTGTGCGTTTTCTTCACATTATTGCCTCCAAAATACTCTGTAGTGCTTCCTCACTTAGAATATTCCCTGCATTGCAAAAGAACACCATTTAGAGCATTTTGTTATCAATTTACCTATAAAACAACAATAAAGCATGGTAATATTAAGGTGTAAATATCATCTATATAGCCTAATATCATTTGGCCCATTACAAAGTTATCCTATCGAGGCCCTCTCAGGCGTGAAATATCTTTCTCAAAGTTATAACCTCCGAGGGTGATTCCTCCCTAATATTCGAGGTTGATTGAAAAGAAGCCTGGAATACTTGTTGAGTGACCCTTAGGTAGCATGTAGGCCTTGCCTTGTTATAAACCTTGCTGGTAAAACCCATTTGGGATAAAACCCGATCCAAGGGAAAAAGAGTGCAACACATGCTTTCAAACCCAAGGTCTTTGAGCTCAGTAATAATACCGCTTGAGCATTTATATATTCCAGTTATTTGGTAGTTGCTCACCTTCCATTATGCTAAGTTTGTACGATCCTTTCCCTATGACTCCGGGAACACGGCACGGTCCTTCCCAATTGGGACCTAGCTTCCCTTCATTGCTTCGTTATTTGAGCCTTCTGTGGCATGCTGAAACCTTATGCTAGGATCTCCGACTTCGACTGGGATTAAGGCCTCAGACCCATACACCAATGAAAATGGGGTCCCCCCCTCGTGCTTGACTTCGATGTCATCCTATATGCCCATAATACCTCGGGCAACACCTCTCTCCATTTCCCCTTGGCATCATCTAGCCTTTTCTTCAAGTTTCGGATAATGGTTTTGTTGGTGGACTCGGCTTGCCCATTTGCACTTGGGTGGTAAGGTGCTGACAGGATCCTTTTGATTTTATGGTCTTCGAGGAATTTTGTCACTTTGCTGCCGATGAATTATTTTCCATTGTCACATGCTATTTCAGCGGGTATCCCGAACCGACATATGATGTGGTCCCATATGAAGTCGATGACTTCTTTTTCTCTTACCTTCTCGAAGGCCTGCGCTTCAACCCATTTTGAAAAGTAGTCAGTCATAAACAAAATGAATCTAGCTTTACCTGGCTCCATTGGTAGGGGGCCGACGATGTCCATCCCCATTTCATGAATGGCCATGGGGATAGGACCGAGTGAAGTTGTTCACCGGGTTGGTGAATTGTTGGCGCAAATCTTTGGCACTTATCACACTTTCAAACAAATTCCTTAGTATCTTTTTCCATGCTATCCCAATAATATCCTGCTCTGATCATTTTGCGAATCAAAGAGTCTGCACCAGAATGGTTCCTACAGGAGCACTCGTGGATTTCCCGCAGTACATAGCTATATCCTCGGGTCCCAAGCACACTTCCATTGGTCCATCGAAGGTTCTTCTGTATAACGTTCCATTTTTATCGAGCAATAATCGAGCCACTTTGGTTCGGAGTGTTCTTGACTCCTTTGGGTCCGCGAGGAACTTCATATGCTTTAAATAGTCGATGTACTTGTTCCTCCAATACCATGTTAAGCTTGTCGAGTTAATCTCTGCATGGCTTTCTTTGATTACTGACTTTGACAACTGGATGATGGCCCCGGGGACGATATCGTCTTCTTCGACTGATGATCCCACGTTTGCTAGTGTGTCGGCTTCGCTATTTTGTTCTCGAGGTACATGGTCCAGTATCCACTCTTTGAAGCGGTGTAGTGTTATTTGAAGTTTGTCCAAGTACCTCTGCATTCGATCGTCTCGGACCTCGAAGCTTCCATTTACATGGCCTCGATGACTTTTTCTCCGAGACCCTTGGCTAGCTCAAGACCTATGATCATGGCTTCATACTCGGCCTCATTGTTAGTCAATTATAAGTTTTGATAGATTGTCTAATAACACCGCCCATAGGCGGTTTCAAAATGATGCCAAGCCTGGATCCTTTTACATTCGAGGCACCGTCTGTGAAGAGGGTCCAAACCCCCGCTGATGTACCCATTTTTATCAAGAGTTCTTTTTCTACTTCGGGTACGAGGGCAGGTGTAAAGTCGTCCACGAAGTTTGCCAAAATTTGAGGCTTGATGGCCGTCCGAGGATGATATTCGATATCATATCCTCCAAGTTTGATGGCCCATTTGGACAATCTACCTGATAATTCGGGCTTATGCAAGATATTTCAAAGCGGATATTTAGTTAATACACATATAGGATGGCATTGAAAATATGGTTTTAATTTCTTAGATGTTCTTATTAATGCAAGAGCTAATTTTTCCAAATGTGGATACCTGGTTTCGGCATCCCCTAGGGTCAGACTCACATAATAAATAGGAAATTGCGCACCTTGCTCTTCTCGAACCAATACACCACTTACCGCTACTTCGGACACGGATAAATACAAGTAGAGCATTTCATCCTCCTTCGGATTATGGAGCAAGGGTGGGCTCGAGATATACCATTTTAATTCCTCCAGGGCTCGTTGGCATTTTGGGGTCCATGCGAAGTTGTTCTTATTTTTAAGCAGGGAGAAGAAATGATGACTCCGATCTGATGATCTCGAGATGAATCACCCAGGGCTGCTATTCGTCCGGTTAGCTGTTGAACGGCTTTCATATTATTTACCACAATGATTTCCTTGATGTCTTTGATTTTATCGGGACTGATCTCGATGCCTCTATTTGACACCGTGAAACCCAAGAACTTTCCCGAGCTGACCCCAAAAGCACACTTCTCGGGGTTGAGCTTCATGTCATACTTTCTAAGGATGTCTAATGTTAACTGCAAATGAGTTAAATGGTCCTCTGCGCACAGGGACTTAACTAGCATATCATCAATATACACCTCCATGGATTTTCATATTTGATGTTCGAACATCTTATTAACTAAGCGTTGATATATGACTCCTACATTTTTTATCCCGACGGGCATTACATTATAACAATATGTTCCATACTTGGTGATGAATAAAGTTTTATCCCGGTCCATCGGGTTCATTTGAATTTGGTTATACCCAGAGTAGGCGTCGAGAAAGGTGAGGATCTCGTGGCCGGCCGTAGCATCGATCAAACGATTAATGTTGGGTAATAAGAAATAATCTTTAGGGAACGCTTTGTTCAAATCTTTGTAATTTACACACATTCTAAGTTTATTCCCCCTTTTAGGGACTACCACTATGTTAGCTAGCCATTCAGGATATGTTACTTCCCTTATGGATCCTATTTTTAGGAGCTTGGTTACCTCTTTCTTAATGAATGCATGTTTTACCTTGGACTGAGATCTCCTTTTTTGCTTCACTAGTTTGAATCTGGGATCGACACTTAGTCAATAGGTAGTTATCTCTGGTGGGATCCCTGTCATATCTAAATGGGACCAAGCAAAGCAATCAACATTATCGATGAGAAATTGAATGAGTTTTTTCCTGAGTTTGGGGATTAACCCCATCCCCAGGTATACCTTTTGTTCCAAAAGATGCTCGGTTAATATGACTTGTTCGAGCTTTTCGATAGTCAATTTCATCACATCTAATTCTTCAGGGGCAACGAAGGTTCGGAGAGTGAGGAAATCTTCTTCTTCTTCGTCCCTAACCACCTGTTCATCGGACATTTGTCCCTCGGGCCCGACTGAGGGCACGGGCTGTAATTGCTATTTGGCCCGCTTGTTTATCCTTAGATTTCTCTGATGTGGATGGAGTCGACACCGGTGCTGAGTCGTGCACTGCGAACATTTCCTTGGCTGCATGCTGCTCTCCATATACTGTTTTCACGCCATCCTTTGTCGGGAACTTCATTATTTGGTGGAGGGTCGATGGTACTGCCCTTATGCTATGGATCCACGGCTTTCCGAGCAAAGCATTGTATCTCATGTCTCCTTCAATGACATGAAATTTAGTGTTTTGTATGGTTCCGACCACGTTGATTGGGAGGATGATTTCTCCCTTTATTGTCTCACTTGCCATGTTAAAGCCATTCAAGACACGAGATGACGATATGATTTGATCGAGCAGCCCGAGCTGCTCCACGACCCTGAACCTAATAATATTTGTCGAACTACCTGGATCCACGAGAACACATTTAACTTTAACTTTATTTAAAAGGATAGAAATTACCAGAGCATCATTGTGAGGTTGAGATAGAGCCTCGATATCTTGTTCGCTGAATATGAGGGTGTCCTCGGGAAAGTAGTCCCGAGTCCGCTTTTTCCTGGTGATGGATACTTTGGTGCATTTGAATACGGGTCCCTGCGGGACGTCGAATCCGCCGATGATCATGTGAATGACATGTTGGGGCTTTTCTAGTTCACTCTTCCTGCCTGCATCCCTCTCCCAAAAATGATTCTTAGCCCAATCACTTAGGAATTCTCGAAGGTGGCCCTCATTGAATAACCTAGCCACTTCCTCCCTTAGCTGTCTGTAGTCCCCCGTTCTGTGACCATGCGTGCCATGATACTTGCACATCAAGTTTGGGTTCCTTTGGGAGGGATCGGTCTGTATTGGCATGTGCCACTTAGTATTTTTGATTCTCCCAATAGTCGAGACGATCCTTGATGCAACTATGCTGAAATTGTACTCTGATAATCGGGGAGCTTCGGCGGGGTAGATGTGCTTATCGAACCCAGTTTTGCTCATGAGCCCCCGAGAACCTGGACCTTGGTCACTTCTTCGATCGCTCCGAGAAGTGTTGTGGCTCGGGCCATTATTTCTTCGATCATAGGGTTGATACCGTTCTTTGTTGAATCTTGGTCCCCGGTCTGTGTCCCTCGAGGGTTTGACTGCGAATCTATTTGGGCAAACTGAGCCCGAGGGGGTTCCCATCTGTTCATCCTCGACTCTAATTTTTGACTGATACCGATTGTACACATCCGACCATGTCACAACCAGATATTCGATCAAGTTCTGCTTTAGATGTCGAGATGCTATCAAGCTTCTTTCATTCAAACCTTGCATAAAGGCCTGAACTGCCCAGTCATCGGAGACTAGGGGTGTGAGCACGTGATTTTTGCCCTATATGAGAATCACTCCCCAAAAAATCCAAAATAAAATAATTTTTTTTTTGCGTACAGTTTTGAGAATTTTTGTGACATTTTGGATAATTATTTGTATTTGTCTACGCACGTTTATTTGTTAAATTAATAAAAAATACAAAATATATGTCGCATTTTGCATTTAGGATTTAATCCTACAATTGTTAGTAATTAAGTTTGTTTTACAAAAAAAAATGAAAAAAATCATAAAATAAATGTACGTTGCATGTTTAGCATTTAAACGTCTAAATTGTGCGATTTTTGTCGTTAATTGCTATTTAAATGTGCAATAATTATTTTAAGATTTAATTAGTTTTTTTAAGATAGTTTAGTTTATAATTTAATTTAGAATTTTAGTTTTATTAATTAGGAAGTAAAAGAAAAGAGAGCAAAAAAATACAAAAAAATTGGAATTGGGTATTTTCTTCAAATTCAAGCCACAAGCCCAAAAAATACCCAATCTTCCCAAACGACCCAGTCCATTTCGAACTGGGTCGACCCAGTCCATAACCCAAAGAGACCCAAACCCCCTTTTCTTTCATTTTTTCATAAAACAAAAAAAAACAAAAAAAAAACCAAGAAAACCCTAAAACTAAGCTATCCGCCACCCCCCTCATTTTTCTTCTTCTTCCTCAAGCTCCCCTCCCTAGAAGCCATGGCTGCCCAACCCCCTCATCCCCACGACCAACCCCCTCACAACCACCCCCTTCACACACACACGCATCAACACATACACACACATACACAACAACGCGCGCACACACACACACACTGTTGCGTCGTCTTCCTCCTTCAACCAAACCACCACCATCATCTTCCCCCGTCGTCACTGCCCCTCGATCCTACTGTCACTCACCAGCAAACGCCACCGGAAAACCACAACCACTGCTCCAGTCCATCGAGCAGCTGATGCTGCATTACGGCGTTGCCGAGCAGCTGTTGCTGTGTTTCTTCTCCTTCGTCCCCAACACTACTCCTCCAGTCCGAAGAACCACCAGCCATGAACACCCACCATGCTCCACTGTCGCTCCACCATGAACGACCTTCGACGAGCAGTCACTCACCAGCCAAACGACCCTACTGTGCACGTCGAGCAGCTGAGGCTAAAACAAACCTCCACTGCTGCGTCGTCTGCTTCTTCTCCTTCGTTTCGTCTGAGCTCAAGTTGAGTGGTCGAGTTCCCGAGCTCCGGTCATGGACGTGGGGCATCGCTTCACTTGTCTCCATCCAAACAGACCCCATCGTTGTTGCTTCACGTTTGCTTCACCTCTTTCAATTGCTTCTTAGGATCATCTCCGTTGTTTGTTTAGAGTTCGTTCGATGTTCGTCGTTGGTCATTTACGGTTAGTTGTTCTAAGTTTTATTTCGTCCATAATTTGTTTGATATTTTCAGATTTTGAATTAGCATAAGTTTGCTTTATTTTTCTTATTTATTTTTAGATAAAAATTGTTAGTTTAATTATATTGTTGTTAGATTTAAGTTGAAGATTCAATTTAATTATTTTTCAGTTTGTTTTATTAATTTTAAGAGGATTTAGTTTTAATATAGAAAGGTGTTAGTTTAAATCGTTTAAATCCATTGTTTGTTGCTAATATAGATTTAATTTGTATTCATTTTTTGAAGTTCGTTTTTAATTCAGTGATTTAATGTGAAGTTATGTTTTGGTTTTAATTTTTGGATCATGTATCTTTGTTATAATTTTTGTTGGATTTAATTAAGAAAGATTAATTGATTATTTGAAGATTAGTGATTTGAATATGTTTATTTGTTTTGTTTAAGTTTAATTCGAAGTTTGAATAAAGTTTGTTTGTTATTGTTGTTGAATCTTTTCATTTATGTTTGTGAGCACGTGATTTTTGTTTTACGCGACAATCGCTCCAAAAGAAATAAAATAATAACAAATGGTCCTTCTGTACAAGTTTTGGATTTTATGTGGCATATTTGTTAGTTATCTGTAATCTCGTCCGTGTTTATTTTATTCAAAAAAAATAAAAATAAAAAATGTGTGCATCTTTCATTTTATTTTTTGTCATTAAGTGATGTTAGTATAATTAAATGTTAATTGTATGTAAATTGTTGTTTATGGTTTTATATGGTATTATTTGGCAAATTAATTTAAGAAATTAAAAAGAAAAAAAAAAAGAAGAAAGAGTTTTCGGATTTGGGACAGTCCAATTTTAAAACAAATTGGCCCAAACAACCCAACCCAAAACCCCATGTGTACCCGGTCCAGACCAGCTGACCTCAGGGGGCGTCCAAACGACGCCGTATTGATCTGATTTGATCTGGGCTGTTGATCTCAGAATGATCAACGACCAAGATCACACACCCCGTACCCACGAACAGATCCGACCCGTCTTACCCGAACCAACCCAAGCCCTGGCATTTGAAACGACACCGTTTCCCCATCAGTTGAAAGATCCTGGCCTTCCATCTCGCCTCATCCAACGGCTGAGATCAATCCACCCATTCCATATATAAACTTTCCTACCATACCCTGCCCCCCTATCCAAGACCCAAGCCTTCGTCCTCATCCCTTTTCCCCACGAAACCCTAGCCGCCCCCTTTTCCTTCACCATTAATCCCGGCGGACTGGACGCCGGTGACTCCCACCTTAACACCGTAGGACCACCTCACCGCCCTGAACATGGATCTGTTAACCGCTTAGCTCGAATCCCATCCCACCTTCTCGAATCTTCATTTGAAGATTCGAGTCAAAACTCGATCTACACCGATCTGCCCTAGATTCATACCAGACAGTCCCGGGACCTCCCTCGTGACCAAACCATGCTTGGTTTGGTCCGAATCTAACCGTAGAGACTCAAAACCCAAATCTGTCATTTAGGAACCATAGAAAACCCCAGGGCCTGGTCCGCGTCTGTTTGAGCCAAGTGATTAGGGTCTAATGGACCTTAATCAAAGTGTTTCTCATTTGAGAAACACTTCGATTAAAGTCCGTTCAACCCCAAGAAAGGTCTATTCAAGTCCAGCTAAGGCTTTCTGATTTTTCGGGGATTTAAGGTAAGTTTGTTTTTCCTTTTTCTTTATTCAGTCCATGTGTTGATTAAAGGTCTGTTCGTTGGCCAAATGTCTTGTTTAATTTGTGTTTTGAATTTTACCAACTGTATCTTGTCCACCTTGCTTGAACCTCTGTGTTTGATCGAGTCTTTCTTCTATTCACTGATAATGTGTAGATGTGTATGTGCTGTGCAATCAATTGAACTTTGAACTTGACTAATTAACTGATTCCCCGGTACAGTTTCTACTTAGTCATTACAATTCGAATCATGTGTTCGATACTGTTAGATGTCTGATCATGGTTTCGATTGTACGTGTTATGATTAGTATAGTCGAGTCGACATATGTCGTCAATTAGTTTCAGCTGTTTGAACAATAAAAATTGATCTGCTTCTGTTAAGCATTGTTTGAATCAATTAGGAGTTGAGTTTTAGCTACTTATAGTTGTTAATTTGCATCAAAAGGATTTGTTTTGTTTATTTGCAATCTGAATTGTGGTCATGTGCACTTCTGCACAGCATGTGCATTTAGGGGCCTTTTAGGATTAAAATAAGCTGTCAACAGGTGCTGTCAGAACACACCCCTGCTGCCCATGCCCTGTTTTAATTTAGAAATAATAAGCCCCATCCAGATATATGTTTGTCAGGGAATATCATGGGAGGGGATATACTTAAATGTTTGAGTGGAAACTGAAAAGAGAAAAACAGCACATGGGAGGGGTTTTCTGATTGATTAACAGGCTGTTTAAATGGCCTGATGTTAGGCTTATAAGAGGGGGAACTTCCATTAGAAAAGGTGGCTGAACATTGAGAACTGAGGTTTGAAAAACAGAACACTGAAAAAGAATTCTTTTGATAACTCAAATAGATTTCAAGACTGAAAATTGGCACTGGATTTTGAAAAGAAAAGAGATAGTAAGAGGGATATCACAGAGAGGCTTATACAGACACACATACGAGAGAGAAAAACATACAAAAATCAGAAACTGTTTTCTTCCTGCTGTTTGTTCGATTCTCAGTTTGTTCAAACTGTTCAATCAGTTCTGTTTTCTTTCAAGTATCAGCTAAGTTTATTGGTTGGTTCGTATTGGTTGTTTGTCTTGGAATTGGATTGTCTGGATCTCTATTTCTATACTACTGGTTATTGCTATCATTCTGCCATTTTCCATCGGCTCTAGCTGCCTCTTGCACTGGGATTTGTTCTATTTGTTACCTGCTGCCACTGCTGCTGTTTGGTATTGCTTCTATTGCTCTAACTGACCCCCTTGCTTCTTCTGTTGTATCCAACATCCAGGTACATACTAGAACTTTGCATCTGATGTAACAATGAAAGCATGAAATAAAAGATATGCGGGAGTTTAATCATTCGTTGCTGCAGTTACAGTTTTTACGAATGTTATTAGATTTGTGTAACTTGTTTAGTTTGTAATTCAATAAAGAAACACATTAGGTAGCCTTGTACTTAATTGCAGCTTAGTTTGTTTTAAATTGTGATTTCAGTTGTTTAGTGGGTTGTATGATAAGGAATGCATGAGTGTTTTGGCACACAGGTAATTAGATAACTTTTCGGCTATATTCTGCATGTATAGAGCAGAATGCCTTAATCTTGCCAGATATAATGTAGTTTTATTGGATCTTTTTAGGCAGTTCACATGATCACGTTCAAACCCTATTAGTAACAGTTTCCGGATAAGTTAATTCTACTGACCTGGTTTAAATAAGTGAGTTTCAAATTCGGATTTGAAGAACATTTAACATAGGCTTTTTAGCAGTTTTATTAATCTTGTATATTAATTTCCTCTAGCAATTTAACAACATGTTCATCCATGAAATAAGGCACAAAACAATTCATGCCTCATAAACAACTAATCAGATAATCAAATAAGAATCCGAGGTTGGTCAAGCATGTAATTATCACGCATTCCTCCTTCTTTCATTTTATTAGAGACGAACACAATAGAAATGTAGTCACTGTAGGTTTATCCTTTTAAATAAAAATGAGACGAGCCTCAACAAACAAAATGCACCAGCTGCGGGGCCCTCTAAATGTATACATTAAAATGCTTAGAATTCGGGACAGGCCGTTTAGCGAATTTTGCGACCTTCCTAAAATAACAACATGCTAGTTGCTTTAGGCACGACTTAATTAGATTACATTCTTAAATTCGGGTGCACATTTATGTGACCCAAATTCAAATCTCAACGGAGTCGAAATGTGTTAACAACTACGGGTGCATTGATTGTGACGTGGTTCGAGATGCATTTTCACGACGTTGCAATTCTATAAAAATAAATGATAATAATAAAAGCGGTTTAAACTTAATAAAAGCACGTAAGTCATAACATGTATTTAAATCAGATATTTAGCCATTATAACAATTTAAGCGACCGTGCTAGAACCACGGGATTCGAGGGTGCCTAACACCTTCCCTCGGGTCAACAGAATTCCTTACTTAGAATTTCTGGTTCGCAGACTTCATTTGGAAAAGTCAAAAATTTCCTCGATTTGGGATTCAAGATAAACCGGTGACTTGGGACACCAAAAGCCAAACCTTTCCCAAGTGGCGACTCTGAATTAAATAAATAATCCCATTTCGAATATTGTCACTTAAATTGGAAAAACTCCCTCGCGCATTTAACCCTTCGGGGCGGGCGCGCAAAAAGGAGGTGTGACTGCTCTGGCGACTCTGCTGGGGATTTAAACCCAGAACCACTGGTTCAGGGTTCAAGAATTCGAGCTTAGAATAATTGTTATATTTGGCTTTATTATCTGATCTTTATTACATGTTTTTGCATAACGTGCTAAATGTTGTCTTTTACCGCTTTGATATTATCTGAACTGTATATAAACTGTGCTGAAACCCTTCTCTTCTTACCTCCGGGGAGAAGCTCGCTGGTCGAGACTCCCTATTCTGTTAGTGTCAATACCTGAAATAAGAAAGAGGTCGGACAAGTTACAAAGCCGGACGATCTCGCGGGTCCCCGGTACGTAGCCCCCTCCTCGACTCGAGTTGTCCACTCGGGTACACGGTCTAGAACAAATACCCAGGTTATAAACCTAGTATAACGAAACTTCATGCCGGATCCCTAGTTGGAACGCTTATTTGCATCATGTTGCATTTGACTTAGGGGACTCAACACAGGGGTTGGGTCCGTCTAGGACAGGCAACCTGAAATGAAAAGACCATCCCGCTGCATCCTATTTGTTTTGCGCATTTATTTGCTTCAGTTCCGCATGCTGACCGGTTTCTAAAAAGGAAAAAAAAGCAGATAATTACTTATTTTGGGAAAAATAATGTCCAAGTAGTGTCAAAACCTCGCCGTAATTTTTCTAAAAAAAAAGGGAATAAAAACAAAATTTGTCTTTAGTTTGACTTATTAAAAAAAACATATAAAAATTTTCTTTTAATTACTTTCAAAATAAAGAAAAAGGGTATTTATTTAAAAGTAAAAAAAAATGGAAAATTCATAATTCAAAAAAAAATGTTGTTTCTTTTGTAGTACCTCTTCTATAAATTCAGACTAATAGTCCAAATATTTCCTTAAAAAAAAATAATAATAAAAAAAATATATTCTTGCTTTCTGGGTTTAATCGATTTTCTCTATTTGCGATGTACCGAACTACGCCGGTTTGATTCTCACCGGATGTGAGATACGTAGGCAACCGCCATCGGGTTCAACCCCACCCTTTTGCTAAAATAGCCAATAATAATAAATAATAATAAAAAAAATGTCAAAATTTTAATTCTGTCATAAAGAAGTCGGGTGACGCTGTTTTATCAAGACATAGCCGAATGTTCCCGAAAGGGATGTCGAAAGGCTGACTTTGCATGAACAGCCACCTTTTGGGTCATGTTTAGGATTTTGTCCAATTGACCCACACAGCCTTAAAATCTTCATCCCCGAAGTGCTTAAAGGCCGTGTTCGAAACTTGATCCCCCTTTGTAAAATATTGTTGAGTCAATTTATTTTTGTTAAAAATCACCTTAATAAATGTGCAGGATGAGCACGATGCAAAATGAACATTTTTCAATAATGACCAAAATTCCTGTCAAGTTACGGCTATGGTGGAATGATCTAGGTGCTGAAGGACAAGATGAGGTCAAGAAATATCTGAAAGGTCTCGTAGGTTTGTTGGAAATCCAGCCTCGGGGAGATATCATAAGAGCTTTGGTTACCTACTGGGACCCGGCGCACAATGTTTTCCATTTCTCTGATTTTGAACTCACCCCGACTTTGGAAGAAATGGCTGGGTACATTGGAAATGCTGAACTTCCGTTAAGGCAAAAATACTTGGTCGCCCCAAGAGCTTTCACGGTACATCGGTTCCTAGATTCACTGAAGATACCCAGAACGGTCCACAACCCGGATCTGGCTGCCGGTTTTTGTACTCCATGCTTCATATATGATAGGTACGGTCATGAAGGAGGATTCAATAATCCAATCAACAAACTGTGCAGCAAAGGTATTCGTCAGAAGTGGGACAAACACAGACGGGTAGCCTTCATGATGATGTTCCTGGTCCTTCTGGTATTTCCGAGGAAAGACGGAAACATTGATTTAAAGATATCCGGGGTCGTCAGCACCTTACTCACGCAAAGTGACAGTACTCTCGCGCCTATGGTGGTATCTGACATCTTTCGAGCTCTTACAGCTTGTAAGGCTGGGGGAAATTTCTTCGAAGGTTGTAACTTGCTCCTACAAATGTGGATGACCGAGCACCTCTGCCATCGTTCCGAGATTTTGAGCCATGGTTCCCCGGAAAAGACTTGCATAGAAGAATTTTACACGAGAACCAAAGAGATCAGTTTGCCCAAAGGAGTCCTGGCATGGACCTCGTTCTTTCAAGCTCTTACTGCCAGCCAAATACAATGGACGCTAGGATGGTTGCCTGTTGATGAGATCCTATATATGTCGGCAGCTAAAACTCATTTCTTACTGATGGGGCTTAAGAGCATTCAACCTTACGCACCCTGCCGAGTTTTGAGACAGTTCGGAAGATGCCAGACAGTACCTCATGAGGAAGATCTTAGCACTCAAGCAGTTGAGATAAGTCCTAACGGACAATTCCCAGAAGCAAAGATTCGCCAAATCTGGAGTGAGTGTCAATATTTGAAATCAGATACTTGCGTGCGGGATCGAGCCAAAGGAGAGACGGCGCCAGGTTACCTTGCATGGTATAGAAGGGAACTTGAGCATGAAAGGCCAGCTAAGAGACCCCACATCCGGAATTTCACCGAATCATCGCAAAGGCAGTGGGATTGGTTAGCAAAGGAAAGAGGCTATTGCGCCGAAATCAGCAGGTTAAAGCAACAAGTGGAAAGTTTGAAATATGAGCACAACGTGCAAGATGCTACCAATCTGGGAGAGCGAAATAGGTTGATTCAGGAAAACGAAATTCTCAGAGCCCAGATCAAACAGATAAGGATGGATGCGGATAAACAGCCAAGGCGTCGATCAGACGAGCAGTTGATAAAAAGGCTAAAAAGTGAAGTCAGGGAATGGCAAGAAGGTTTAGAGAAATCTAAAAACGTCATAGCAGAGCTCAGGGCACAGTGGGATACAAGAGCAGATAAGCATCGCCGATACTTAACTTAATTGAAAAGCGACCACGAGAAAACTGTTGCTAAAATGAAGAGAGAGATGGCTGCACTTGAGATCAAATCAGCTAATTAGGCTAAGGATTTTCAAATTGAGAGCAGATACTGGTACGACTTGTTGGCCCAGATGAAGTTAGAAGTACGGCAACTGAAGAATCAGCATATACAGGACGCTCAGGTATTCAAGATGTGTAGCGATCAGATAAAATGCCTACTCATAGAGAAGAAGCAAACCAGAGATAGGATTAAGGCCATTGCCCATGCCATCACCAGACGATGTCTACGATGTGAGAACATGACCAGCGTTACCGTCCTCTCGGCAGTGATGAGTTAGGTCAAGCAGACCATGCATGAGCTGGAGCAACTTGAGAGGGATCTCACACCTAGGACCGCGGCGAGGCCGAACGATGCCCCGCGGGCACCAATTTTCAAAACCATAATGTACTCATAAGTCAAGTCTGTATCTTAGTATCTTCTGCCTGTTTTTCCCATCAGAGTGATTTTAGTCTATTTTTGAGTCTAGGTTTATTTTCAAAGTTTGCTCTTTCTTTTGCAAAATGTAGTTTGTAATAGACCGTTTCAACAATAAAAGGTGTGTTTCTTTTACGCTCATTAGTGTTTTTGAACTACGTAATGATCTGATTCACGTGGCATCGTGATACGTAGGCAATCCTCATCGGATCCGGTCACGGTTTAACCAAAGAGAAAAATTGAAAAAAGGGAAAATAATAAAAGGCCTAAAAAGAACACCGGAATGACGCATGCTTTCGTCGCAAACATATAGGAATCCACTTAACTGTATAGGTGCATCATGCCCAACGTGAGATTGCCTATCTGTCATTCGTTTCGAATTAACCGCTCGTTTGTCGTTGAGTTCTTCCAGGTTTTTTGGAAAAGACGGTTGGTTTGGTGAAAGTCTGGCCTCACACTCATACTTCACGAGGTCAAAGAGGAGTGTTCAACTACCTTTTGTTAAGTCGAGAAGCAGTGCTCACACTTACTTCACAAAGTCAAAAGGAAGTGTAGAAATGTCTTCAGAGATTCAGTTGCCAACAATCCCTGTTTCCGAGGAAAGTTCTATCTCGGCCGTCCTCACGCCCGAATCCGCAACTGCGGAGGAAAATAGAATCTTGCGGCTTCGCATGCTGGAAATGCTTGATGACTGGAATAATGGAAAAGAGCCACCAAGCATCGTCCCTGGATTCCCTGAGTTATTCTCCAGGACAAGCGGGACTTCTAATGTCCCCATAAGTTATCCTGCTACTCCGTTTGGATACCCAGCCATTTCAGCCTTCTCTGTTGGATCGCCCTCTGAGTCTCATCCTCGAGTGTCAACGACGGATGTAAACACCAATATCTTTACTGCACCCCCTTGCCCGATCACGGCACAACCTGCTGCATAGAAGCCGACTTTTGACTCGTCCTCGTTTACATTCCAAGCCCCATCTTTCTCAATGGAACCAACTAGGTTCGCCACCAGCACTAATCCTCCACAGCCTCAGTGCGAGCTTGCACCTGGACAGGACCAGAACCCCAGAATTGCGGAACAAAATGAGATGGCCAAAAGAATAAGAAGCCTTGAACAGAGCTTGAAGAATATGCAAGGTTTGAGCGGACAGAAAAACGTCTCTTACGCCGACCTATGCATGTTCCCTCACGTACACCTACCAGTGGGTTTCAAGACCCCAAAGTTTGAGAAGTACGACGGGCACGGTGACCCCATTGCTCACCTAAAGTAATATTGCAACCAATTAAGGGGAGCCGGCGGAAAAGAGGAATTGCTGATGGCGTATTTCGGGGAAAGTCTAGTAGGGATAGCCTCGGAATGGTCTATGGACCAGGAAATGTCCCGATGGCATATATGGGATGATCTCGCCAGAGATTTTGTGAAACAATTCCAGTACAACATCGACATTGCACCAGACCGAAATTCTCTCTCGAACTTGAAAAAGAAACCTTCAGAAAGCTTCAGAGAGTATGCTATTAAGTGGCGCGAGCAGGCGTCGAGGGTGAAGCCTCCCATGGATGAAGTGGAAATGGTCACTACCTTTCTCCAGGCTCAAGAGTCTGACTATTTCCAAAACATGATGTCAGCCATAGGAAAGCCGTTTGCAGAAGCAATTAAGATTGGAGAGATGGTGGAGAATGGTCTGAAAACGGGCAGGATTTTGAGTCAAGCAGCCATAAGGGCAACTTCCCAAGCCGTCCAAAGCGGGTCCGGAGGAATGGCAAGAGGGAAGAAAAAGGAAGAAACGGCCATGGCAGCCTCAGGAACCAGGGAATATCGTAATCTACGACCCGTTTTCCGGAAAGAACCCCACAACACTACTTTCCCCACTCAAATCTGGCATATGCTCATCAACCTTATATGGTCATGAATGCCCAACCTTATGTCCATCCGCCGCAACAAGCCAACCGAGGCCAAGCTCCACTTCCCAGAAATCAGCCTCCTTACTGCAACCACTATAACCCACAACCTCCGCAGAATAACTTCCGCCCTCAGGAGCCACCTAGAAGGCGGACTTTCACGCCCATCGGTGAACCATACTCTACTTTGTTCCCGAAGCTAGTCCAGCTGGGCTTCCTGCAACCAGTCCCTCAAACAAGGCAGAACCCGACGTCACCTTCTTACAAAGATGGAGTCAGATGCGCCTATCATTCAGGGGCTGAGGGGCACGATACAAATGACTGCTGGTCGTTGAAAAGAGTGGTCGAGAATTTAATAGAGCAAGGGAAAATAGTGCTAAGGGACGAGGAGGTCCCAAATGTGACTAACAATCCACTACCTGCTCATAATAACGGGCCGTTGATCGGGATGATTTGCGAAGACAAAGAATTTGACCCTGCTTTGAAAGCTATAATCGCCATTGTCGATGTAGGGAAAAAGCCTGAAACAGCCCAGAAACCAGAAAAAGGGGAAAAGGCCAACACTGTAAAGTGCGAGCCCGAAAAGAAGGTGGAGAAGAAAGCGGTACCGGTAAAGGATAGAGTTCTTTACATCCCACGAGGTCGAGCAGAGAAGCCGCAGAGCTTCGAGGTCAAAAAGGCAAAACCTATGTACGTACCAAAAAAGGGCCTATGTGGTACGGGGGACGATTCAACCACCTCGGCTAAATGAGCCAGTAGTTATCGGACGCGTGCCACAAAAGCCAATGACAAACCTGTCCACAATACCGTGGAACTATCAGAGGACGTTGGTAACGTACAAAGGTAAAGAAGTCACAGGGGAACTTCCGGAAAATACTTTCATTAGAAGGCATTCAAACACCCAAGAGCTGAACAACGCCACACGAAGGCGCTTCCCACCAAAGAAGCCTGTAAGCGTTGAAGAAGCGGAACTGTTCTTCCAACAAATGAAAATGCCGGATTACGAAGTGATAGATCAACTGCGCAAATGCCCCGAGCAAGTATCCATGCTATCCCTGCTAATGAAGTCAACCGAGCATCAAAAGATCTTACTCAAGACCTTGAATGAAGCATACGTGCCAGCAGAAACCTCAGTTGAACAACTGGAACGGATGACAGAAAGGTTCTTCGCCATTAACCAAATCTCTTTCAGCAAGAATGACTTACCTCCAGAAGGAGCAGTTCACAACAAAGCCCTGCATCTAACAGTTAAATGCGAGGACTACTATGTCAAGAGGGTGATGTTGGATGGAGGTTTAGGTGTTGACATTTGCCCGCTCTCCACACTACAAAGGATGGAAATTGGGACCGGAAGAATCCGACCCAATAATGTCTGCGTAAGGGCTTTCGACGGCATCAAGAGAGATACCATGGGGGAAATAGACCTGTTGTTGGTCATAGGACCAGTCGAGTTTGAAGTAACCTTCCAGGTGCTCGACATGGATACATCCTACAATTTTCTCCTCGGCAGACCTTGGATTCATGCGGCAGGAGCTGTGCCTTCCACTCTTCACCAGATGGTGAAGTTTGAGTACGAAGACCGAGAGATCGTGGTCCATGGGGAAGACGAGCATGCTATTTATCGGGACCCATCCATCCCATATCTTAAACCAAGAGAAGGGAGCGAACACACGGTCTATCAAGTTTTCGAGATTGTACTAGTAGAGCAGCATGAAGAGGGAATACCTTGCCCCCAGCCTTTCTTGTCTAACGCCTCGGTTATGGTGGCCAAAGAGATGATCCGACACGGATTTAGGCCAGGGAAAGGGCTTGCACGAACCCTGCAGGGAATAACAGAACCCATCACCTTGCCAGCCACCAAGAAACCTTTTGGACTATGTTTCAAACCCATTCCAGGAGATGAAGAGTGGGCAAAGAAAAGGAAAAATGAGGGCTGAAAGTTACCTCGACCATTGCCGGATTTATATGAAACTTTCATCAGGCCAAGGTACACCGAAGAAGAAGACGATGAGGTCTTCACGGCTGAAGAAATCGAGGAGATATGTGGGGCAATGAGAGAAATGCTCTACGAGACTCACATGGTTCAACCAGGTGAAGGCACAAGCACTGCTGAGATGCTGTACGTGGGGCCGAACGCCAAACTTCGAAACTGGGAGGCCACACCATTTCCGACTAGACGGAAGTCCGGGTAGACCTATCCTGCCACCTTTCCTGTGTCACAAGTTATCTCCGGGACATAACTTGAACGTTTTCTTCCTTTCAATTGTTGTTTTGAATTCCTAAGTTGTAAACATCGTTGTCTTCCAACTTCCCAAAGAAAATGAAAAAAAATCGTCATTACTTTCCCATTTTTTCTTTTGTTCTGATTCTTGTTATTTTTCCTTTTATCTTTCCTTTCAGTTATAATAATGCGGCTTTAAATATGACATGCTTGCGGACTTCACGCCCGGATCACAACGAGCTATTTAATTGCGAAATAATGAACCCAGAACCAGAATATGATGAAGAAGAGGCTTTTAGGGAAATAAACCGAGAGTTGGAACATTTTGAGAATAAACCTAAGCCAAATCTGAATGACACTGAACCGGTTAATTTAGGAACTCCTGAAGAAATCCGGGAGACCAAAATAAGCATTCACATGGACAAGAAAATGCGAGATGCGATAATTCAACTTCTTTTTGAATTTAAAGACGTGTTTGCTTGGTCATATGATGACATGTCAGGACTAGGTGTTGATCTAGTGGTTCAAAAATTGCCCATTCATCCTGATTGTCCCCCAGTTCAACAAAAGCAACGAAAGTTCAAGACTGAGGTCAGTGACAAAATTAAAGAGGAGATTACCAAACAAATGAAAACGGGAGTGATTCGGGTAGTCCAGTATACAACATGGTTGGCAAATGTGGTTCCAGTACCGAAAAAGGACGGGAAAACTCGGGTATGTGTAGTTTACCGAGATTTGAATAGAGCAAGTCCCAAAGATAATTTCCCACTGCCCAACACCCACATCCTAGTTGATAATTGCGCCAAACATGAGATACAGTCTTTCGTAGATTGTTACGCTGGGTATCATCAGGTATTGATGGATGAGGACGCCAAGAAAACTGCCTTCACCACGCCTTGGGGCACCTACTGTTATCGGGTCATGCCATTTGGTCTGAAGAATGCTGGAGCTACTTACATGAGGGCCATGACTTCCATTTTTCATGATATGATGCATCAGGAAATAGAGGTGTACGTGGACGACGTGATAGTTAAGTCTAGGACGCAGGATAATCACATCCAAGACTTGAGGAAGTTCTTCGAGAGACTAAGGAAGTATGACTTGAAGCTGAATCCAGCCAAACGTGCTTTCGGAGTTCCATCGGGCAAACTTTTGGGCTTCATCGTAAGCAGGAGAGGTATCGAACTGGATCCAACTAAGATAAAATCTATCAGAGATCTACCTCCTCCGAGAACGAAGAAAGACGTGATGAGTTTGTTGGGCAGGTTGAACTACATCAGTCGATTTATTGCCCAGCTGACAAGCACGTGCGAGCCCATATTCAAGCTGTTAAGGAAAGATGCGGCGATCAAATGGACAACTGAGTGTCAAGAAGCCTTTGATAAAGTCAAAGAATACCTTTCGAATCCCCCAGTTTTGGTCCCTCCAGAGCCAGGGAGACCACTGTTCTTGTATCTGACAGTCTTGGAGAACTCTTTCGGTTGCGTCCTCGGGCAGCACGACATAACCGGAAAGAAGGAGCAAGCAATCTACTACTTGAGCAAGAAATTCACCGGCTACGAGGCCAAGTACACTCTGCTGGAAAGAACATGTTGCGCTCTGACGTGGGTTGCTCAAAAGCTGAGACATTATCTCCAAGCTCACACTACTTTCCTCATAAGCAGGCTGGATCCTTTGAAGTATATATTTCAGAAACCGATGCCTACTGGGAGACTGGCCAAGTGGCAAATCTTGCTTACTGAATTCGACATAGTCTATGTCACTCGCACGGCAATGAAAGCCCAGGCGCTAGCAGATCATTTGGCCGAAAATCCGGTCGATGAAGGAATACCAGCCATTGAGTACCTACTTTCCAGATGAAGAAGTAAACACCGTAGAAGTGGTCTCGGAGGACGCTCATGTTTGGAAGATGTTCTTTGATGGAGCCGTGAATGCCAAAGGTGTAGGGATCGGGGCAATTTTGATTTCACCTTCTGGTCAGCATTATCCCGCCACAGCTAGACTACGTTTCTTTTGCACAAACAATACAGCTGAGTATGAAGCCTGCATCATGGGCATGCATATGGCGATCGATCAGGATGTCGAAGACTTACTGATTATGGGAGATTCTGACTTGATTATCCGGCAATCCCAAGGTGAATGGGAAACTCGGGATGTCAAACTTATCCCTTACCGATAGCACGTGGAGGACCTCGGCAAGCGTTTTAAAACAATAGAGTTTAGATATATCCCGAGGTGTCACAATGAACTAGCGGATGCACTTGCTACTCTGGCTTCAATGCTACCCTACCCGGGCAACGCCCACGTCGATCCTTTGGAAATCCAAATCAGGGAAAGACACGGTTACTACAACGTAATCGAGGCAGGATCAGATACTCAGCCTTGGTACCATGACATCAGGAGGTTCCTGAAGACGCAAGAATACCCCGAGCATGCTACTGGAGATCAAAAGAGAACCATTAGGCGGCATGCAAGTGGTTTCTTTCTGAGCGGTGAATGTTGTACAAGAGGACCCCGGACCTCAACCTACTAAGATGTGTCGGTGCCGAGGAGGCAAGAAAGATCATGCACGAAGTACACGCAGGAGTGTGCGGACCCCACATGAACGGGTATGTCTTGGCAAAGAAAACCCTTCGAGCAGGTTATTATTGGATAACCATGGAAAAGGACTGCTTTAGTTTTGTTCGGAAGTGTCACCAGTGTCAGGTGCACGGTGATTTGATTCATGCACCTCCCACGGAATTGCATCCCATGTCTTCACCTTGGCCATTTGTCGCCTGGGGCATGGACGTCATTGGACCAATCGAGCCAAATGCTTCAAATGGACACAGATTTATACTGGTTGCCATCGACTACTTCACGAAATGGGTAGAGACTGTCACTCTCAAGTCGGTCACTAAAAAAGCTGTAGTGGATTTTGTACACTCAAATCTTATCTGTCGTTTCGGTATTCCTGCGACTATCATTACAGATAACGCAACAAACTTGAACAGTCACTTGATGGGAAATGTATGCGAGCAATTCAAAATAACGCATAGGAATTCTACTCCTTATCGTCCAAAGGCCAATGGTGCTGTAGAAGCGGCAAACAAAAACATCAAGAAGATTTTGAGGAAAACGATCCAAAGTTCCCGACAGTGGCACGAGCAGTTACCATTTGCATTGTTGGGATATCGTACTACGGTACGCACGTCAGTAGGAGCAACTCCTTATCTTTTGGTTTATGGGACCGAGGCTGTGATACCAGCAGAAGTAGAAATCCCTTCGCTTCGAACCATTGTTGAAGCAGAAATCGAAGACAGCGAGTGGGTCAAGACTCGATTAGAGCAATTGACTTTGATCGATGAAAAGCGAATGGCCGCGGTTTGTCACAGACAATTGTACCAATGAAGAATGGCCCGTGCTTACAACAAGAAAGTTCGACCCAGGAATTTCGAAGTAGGTCAGCTGGTACTGAGGCATATTCTGCCACATCACCAGGAAGCAAAAGGGAAATTTGCTCCAAATTGGAAAGGCCCATACATCATCAGGAAAATATTGCCGAGAGGAGCATTGTATCTAGGTGATATCGAAGGAAATGACCCCGAAACAGCAGTAAATGCAGATGCAGTCAAGAGATACTATGTCTGAGTGACGCCTCGGCGATCCTGACACATTTTGAAATACTAAAGGTTTTATTCCCACTATCAACTCTCTTTACAAGCCTTTGATCCGCTTACAAAAAAATAAAAAAAATAAAAATAAATAAATAATTGAGGCCTGAACTACGTTTGACTTGATTCCGAAAGGATACGTAGGCAGCCTCTCCCTGAGGTTCAGTCACACCAACAATAAAATCCCATTTACCCTGAAATTGAAACCGGGGCACGCTAAACGGTTTAGAAGATAGTATCATCTACCTCTCCTTACCAAGCGCAAGCCTTCAAGTCAATTACCGAAGATAGCGGGAAGCCAAGAAGAGTCATGAATGGAGGCCGGCACACTCTAAATTGAGAGAGATAAAATGAGAGAGTCTCGTCGGTGAAAACCTTCAGGCACCACGAGGCGACGGGAGTAGAGAGACCAAAATGAGAGAGTTTGTTTAGTAAAAACTCGCAAAGAGTGCTATCAAGCGATGACAGGAAGATAAATGAGAGAGGTCAGCCAGCGAAAACCCGCAAAGGGCGCTGTTGGCCGAAAGAATGACTCCACCCAAGGAGGTCTCGGCAAAGTTCCACCGGTTTGGAATCACAGATCCGTTTTGGTTCAGGGAAACGCAAGTTCATTAAAGGTCAGGCGTCCAGCCCAAAGAGCATGTCATGTCCATTTAAAGCCAGCATTGTCTTCCTCAGATAAGTCTTTCTCGTCCCGAAAGGGACACTCCTTTTCTGAAATTTGCTTTCTCCTTTCTTTGTTTTTCTTCGAATCCCTTTCATGTTTAACCCCAAGTTCCAGATATACCGGAAAGGACAGGTGGCAGGTTTGGTTTTTACGGAATTCCGTTTCATGAAGGAAACACCTCATTTTGTTGGTACGTTTGTCCAAAACCTGATGAATCATGATGTTTGACTGCGTTCGAAGTAAAGAGGAAAGAGAGATAATTCCCCAACAAGTCCGCTTCGTACAAAACCCCACAGGGTTTCCCTTTGTACAAATCCGCACAAAGAATCCACTGCGTAAATATTCCCCAAAGAGTCTTCCCCAGCAAATCCCCAGCGAGTCCTTTTGTAAAACTTCCCCAGCGAGCTTACCCCAACAAATCCTGGAAAGTCCGCTTTGAAACAAATCCCCAGCATGTCCCTGTTGTACAAAAATCCACACAAAGAATCCACTTTGTAAATATTCCCTCACAGAGCTTCCCTTTGTACAAATCCCCACAGGATACCCCCAATAAAATCCCCGTTGAGAATCTTCAAGCGAAACGGGACACAAAAAAGAGAGCCTTACGAGGCAAATCATCACAGAATCTGAAAATACAAGCCTGAGCAGTCTAAAGGGTTTCGCCATTTGAATCCAATCAATGGCAGAACTTCGCAACAGAAATAAGGGCGCAACAAAGCAACTGGAACGATCAAGGTCACCGAACCAACCGCCATTTCCGAACTAACAATTGTTCTTTGTTTGAGAAGTTGAAACAGGTATAATCCAAGACAACCGTGCAAGAAGTAGGTGTCACCCAACGAAGAAGGTACATGAGTACAAGAAACAGTTTGGCAATAAGGAATTCACTCAATAAGGGTGAGTTGTGATATGGTTATTTAATATAAAGGTGGGACAAGACAAAATTAAGTGGGGGGAATCTTGTATTATTTTAAGTGAAGCATGGGGGACAAAATTAAATGGGGTGGTGTGATATGTTTATTTAATGTAATGGGGATGAGTGGAAAGATAATGGGTTGGGTAGAGAAAAAGTATGGATTTTTAATTAATTGAAAGGTTTATGGGATGGGTTATAAGAAGAAGTCTTGAAATCAGAATATAGGAGACAATACGAGACGAGAGATACGAGAAAAAAAAACACAGATAAGAGAAACGAATCTGAAAGAAAAATAAGAGAGAGAAAAAAGGCTGAACATTTAAGAGAAAGAAAAATTCCGAAAAATATTTAAGCTTTCAAAATAAAAATAAAAACTAAAAAATCTTCTGCTTTCTTTCTTTGTTTGAAATTAGTATTAATGGTTGTTGTTTCATTCAAAGCTTGAAGCTTTTGTTTTTGGGATTACTGTTCTACTGGTTTGCAAACTCTGTTCCTGGGTTGTTACTGCTGCTGGACTGTTGTTGCTGTATTGTTATTACTGTCGCCGATTCTCATCATCATTTTCTTTTGCTTCCAATATCAGGTACATATCTGTAAATTCATGTCATGAAAAGCTTCAACATGGCAAGTAAATGAAGTTTGGAATTATAAGAATGTCTTCTACTCATTTAAATTTTATTAGTTTAAGTTTCAGTCTTATTTTAGTTGATTAATATAGTAGTATAATTGACATGATAAACTGTTAATTAATTAACCTTCTAGAGTAGTAAATTCCACGATAATCTTATATGTTTTGAGGACTAGTGATGACATTTACTGTTTGAATTGTTGAGATAGGGAACATGGCAGAAAATTGGCCATTAATCAAATCTTGTGATATTGTTAGCTAAGTAAAGAATAGTACAGAAATACCCAGAAATTACATTACTAGCTTATTTTGTCAAATATCCAATTTTGTTTAAGGCTAGATGATGTCAGTCGTACTTTGTTCGTATATGGCATAATAACGGTTATGTGTATAACCTATAGTGGAAAGGTGAATTAATATAATCCATTACTATTACAATGTTGGAATATTGCGAACAGGTCATTGTGTATGTTTACGTTATATGTGATGTCGTCTTATTAAATCAATAGGTAGATTAGTTCTTTTTCTTAATAACAAATGGCATAGTTATTTTAGGAACGCGATCAACTCATTTCTTTTAATGTATGAAATAATGTCAATGATTTTTTACAAAATATAAAGTTAGTGTTTGCAAATATTCGCATAGGCAGAGAATAAGAATTGGTTTATTTATCTCAAACTCAATCTTCGTAAGCAAAATTAACTAAATAATTATAACCTCGGACTAAAAAACAAGTAGATGAGAAAAAGGTGAGATTTATAAATACGAACTGCAACGTTTAAGTCAAAGACATACAAAAATAGAGTTCGCTATGAATATAACAATGAAAATTCTTCGAAAAATACTACTTCGTTTCATAAATCAATTTTTTTTTCTAGTTTTATACGCAATTCACTTTTTGGGTATACAAATATTGTATTTACGAGAAAAATGGTAGTATTAATCATACGTTGTTTATTTTTTACTCTTTAAATGTGAATGGTTTGGAGGAATATAATTCATACGCGAAAAATATAATTTGCGGTCACATTCAATAAATTGTGAATTCTTTTCAAAGAATTTAAGGGCATCTCAAATAGGTATTTCTCATGATTTTCACATAAAAATGTATGGATGTAATAAATAATTTGTGGAAAATTTATACTACCATCAAGAATATCTTGTGTGATTAGGTATACGTTCGCGTGACCTGATTATATTTCTAAAGGCAATTCGGATTATGCGTTCGCGCAACTTCGAGCAAACATTTAAAAGGGGGTTCTTCGGAGAATATCAAATTAATTTCATATAACCCGAGATGTGCAGTTCACTATTTAATCATACAAGAGCGACAGACGTTCTTAATCTTATTTTAAGCACAATTTCAAACTTAAGTCTATTTTTATAATAAAAAAAAATTCGAAAAAATAATAATTATTATATTATCAATATCATTGTGTATACGTACGCGTGACATGATTTTTCACGTTAAAAAATATATAATATATAAAATGAATACACGTATGCGTGGTTCGATTCGAAGAAGGGTCTTTAATTATAAACAATCTAAACAGAAGCGGTAACAAAATCATGCAATAAAAATGTAAAAATCGAGATAATTAAGCCAAGAATAAAAACAGTTAAGCGACCGTGCTAGAACCACAGAATTCGGAAATGCCTAACACCTTCTTCCGGATTAACAGAATTCCTTCCTTAGGATTTCTAGTTCGCAGAATAATAAACAGAGTCATATTCTCCTCAATTCAGGGATTAAAACCGGTGACTTGGGACGCCTTAAAATTCCCAAGTGGCGACTCTGAAACAAACAAACAAATCCCGTTTCGACTGTCCTTTAATTGGAGAAAACTCCCTGTACCCCTCGCGGGGGCGGAAAAAGGAGGTGTGACAGCTCTGGCGACTCTGCTGGGGACATATAACCCAGAACCACTGGTTCAGGGTTTAAGAATTCGAGCTTAAAATAACTGTTATAGTTGGCTTTATTTATTATCTGATTTTTACATGATATATGCCTAATGTGCTAAATGATGCTTTTACCGCTTTAATATTATCTGAATTGTGTATATAAAATTGCTACGAAACCCTTCTTCTTTCTGAGTCATCTGAATTTATGGTGTACACGTGCGCGTGGCCCACCTTTCTATTAGAAGTCATACCAAATAAGACGAAGTTGGGACAAGTAACTAGGCCGGGCAGACTTTCGTGCTCCCGGTACGTTGCCCCCATTTCGGCTCAAGTTGTCCACTTGGGTGAGCCAGGGCTAGAACAATATGCCTCAGTTGTTTTTCACTTAGAATAACTCAGCTTCATGTCGGATCCCTAGTAGGAGCGATTGTTTGCATCATGTGCATTTGACTTTGGAGGCTCAACACAGGGGTTGGGTCTGTCTAGGACAGGTGTACAAAAAAAAATGACCATCCTGATGCATCTTACTTGCTGCTACTTGCGCATTTATTTGATCCGGATTTGTGTGTTGACTGACTTTTGAATATCAGGAATAATATTTTAAAATTGAAAAAAAGAAATAGCGGTTAGGGAATTGACTGTTTATTTTTGAAAAAAAACCAATGCCCAAATACTGTCAAAACTCTGCCGAAATTTTGAGAAAATGAAAAAAAATGTTTTATTAGTTTGTTTTATTAAAAGCAAAGAAAAATAGAAAAAAAGAGTCATTGTTTTGTCTTATTTTTTTTAATAAATAAAAAATATAAAAAGGAAAATAGTTTGTCTTCCCCTGAAAATGATAATGAAAAAGAGTATTACTTTTAAAATAGTTTTATTTATTTGTTTCTGAAAAATTCAAAATGAAAATGAAAAGAGTCGTGCTTTGAAAGTGGTTTTCTTATTTGTTTCTGAAAAAAAAATCCTGTTTTAAAATAGTTCGGTTAATGGCCCGAACTACGCGGGTTTGATTCTCACCGGATGTGAGATACG
The DNA here is from genome assembly GCF_000393655.2 of Nicotiana sylvestris. NCBI lineage: Eukaryota > Viridiplantae > Streptophyta > Magnoliopsida > Solanales > Solanaceae > Nicotiana > Nicotiana sylvestris. The sequence continues at coordinate 165,335,923 of NC_091060.1, read as the reverse complement.
TAGGCAACCCTCATCGGGTCCAACCCCCATTTTTGCTAAAATAACCAAAAATAAATAAATAATAATAAAAATAATATGTCATAAAGAAGTCAGGTGATGTTGTTTTGTCATAAATAGCCGAATGTTCCCGAAAGGGACGCCGGAAGGCTGACTTTGCATAAACAGCCACCTTTGGGTCATTTTAGGATTTTGATCCAGTTGACCCACTCAGCCTTAAAAATCTTCGTCCCCGAGATGTTGAAAGTCCGTGTTTGCAATATTGAGTTTGCTAATTTTAAAAATAATATGTCATAAAGAAGTCAGGTGATGTTGTTTTGTCATAAATAGCCGAATGTTCCCGAAAGGGACGCCGGAAGGCTGACTTTGCATAAACAGCCACCTTTGGGTCATTTTAGGATTTTGATCCAGTTGACCCACTCAGCCTTAAAAATCTTCGTCCCCGAGACGTTGAAAGGTCGTGCTTGCAATATTGAGTTTTCTAATTTGAAAATCGATAAAAAGAGTCATAAATAAGTCAGGTGATGCTGTTTTGTCATAAATAGCCGAATGTTCCCTAAAGGGACGCCGAAAGGCTGACTTTGCATAAACAGCCACCTTTTGGGTCATGTTTAGGATTTTTTGTCCAGTGGACCCACACAGCCTTAGAAATCTTCGTCCCCGAGGCGCTGAAGGGCCGTGTTTGCAACACCAGTTTTTTTCGTAATTTTGAAAAGAAAAAAAAAACAAAGAGTCAGCGGTCAGGTGAATACCGTTTGAATTTTGTCATAATAAGCCGAGCCAGCTTCGGCCGCGTCTTAAACCGTTCTCGCCGAAATAGCCTTAGAGTATCTTTCAGTTGTCGAATGGTTATTTTCATAAAAGAATGGACAAGTTTGTAAAGTGTCAAAATAATCCACCCCAGCCTCAAAATTCATGTGAGATTTGGAAGGGCAACATTTGCAAAAATAGTCGTTTGGTTGCATTTGACAAACGGGGAAAGGAAGCTGGCCGTTTGTTTTTGAGTTTGTAAATCTTTTGATTAGAATATGTGGGTTGTTTGATTTTCGAGTTTGTAGGTCATCTTCAAACCTTTGAAACTCAGTTTGTTTTAATATGAAAATTGAAAAAAAATGTTCATTATTGTTTATCTATTATTGGTCCGAACTACGCAAGGTCTGATTCATGCAGGGGCATGATACGTAGGCAATCTCTATAAGATTCGACCACCACAATAAAATATATATAAGAAAATAGAATAAAATAAAAGTGAATAAAATTTTCAAGAAAGCTGGGACGACACAAGCAGTCGAGCAAATGCATAATAGAAAGGGGATATTTGTCTAGGAGCATTGCATCTCAACGTGTAATTATATATGTGTTAAATTCTCAAAAACTAACAAGTTTGTTCATTTCCAGAATTCAAACAGTTAGTTTCTCTAAAGAGTATACTGGCATATTATCATTATCACACGAGATCAAAAGGACCAATACCCGAAAGTATGTCTATCCCAGATGTTGACACAGGTATTGAGCTAGAGGAGATGGATGTCGGGAAAATGAAAGAAGAGATGTTTAAACTCAAGCAGCAAATGGCTGAGATGTACCAAGCCTGGTCTACAGGACAGTTACCCCCATCTTACCCAACTAACCCTGCTCCATCAATGACCCAAACTCAGGATAATATTACCACTGAATTATCCCCAAATTTCCCCATTTACCAACACTACCGAGGAACCACCTCTCAGACACCGCAGTCTCCACCTCCGAAACCAGTTTCATACTTTCCTCCACCTGTGACTCCTGTTTTCGTAGCACCTCCCCCGGCTACATTCCACAAATCTCCTAGTGAGCCTACATTCCAGGCCCAGGACAACCAATATTACCCCCCGGAGCCCACCCTCAAAGCCTCCGAAATCCATTCAACTACTCCTCGTTTTGACCTCCCAACCGAAAGTGACAAGCCAGCCAAAAATGCTGAACAAGAAGAGATGTTCAGGAAGGTCAAAAGTCTAGAACAATCGTTCCGAGACATGCGAGGATTAGGTGGGCAAGTCAGTGTAGCATACAAGGATTTGTGCTTGTTCCCAAATGTACAATTACCAGTTGGCTTCAAGATGCCTAAATTTGACCTATACAATGGGCACGGCGACCCAGTAGCCCACTTAAGGGGTTTCTGCAGCAAGATGCGAGGAGCTGGGGGAAAGGACGAATTATTGATGGCTTACTTCAGTCAAAGTTTAAGCGGATCAGCTTTGGAGTGGTATACACGCCAGGACCATGGGAGATGGTACACCTGGGATGACCTAGCACAGGCATTCGCACACCATTTCCAATACAATCTGGAAATCATCCCAGATCGACTATCTTTGACAAAATTTGAGAAGAAACACAATGAAAGTTTCAGAGAGTATGGCTTCCGGTGGAGAGAACAGGCAGCAAGAGTGGATCCTCCTATGAAGGAGAGTGAAATGGTAGACTACTTCCTCCAAGCCTTGGAACCAACTTACTATGCCCATTTGGTTTCAGCGGTAGGGAAATCATTCAACGAGGTAGTGAAGATGGGAGGTATGGTGGAAGAAGGCCTCAAGACAAATAAAATTATGAGCTATTCAGCAATTAAGGCAGCTACTCAAGCTATTCAAGGCGGGGTAGGAGAAATCGGAAGAAAGAAGAGAGAGGAAGCAGCGGTAGTTGATTCAGGAATTTGGTCGGGACCCAGAGGTTCACCGCCTTACTATAATCAACAACGACCTCGCCAATCAACTTACCACCACAATTCATCCCAACACTACTATCACCCTTCGGAGCCCAAACATACTTCCATTAACCAAGCCCAAACATACACTTAGCCTCCGGTTCGCTCGCAATGGCGCGCGCCGGCTCCCCAGAACACACATACACCACTGCAAAACACCTATTCACCACCAAGAGCCTACAAGAACCCTCCAAGGGCAGGTTTCCGGGGAAATCAGGCTTTCAGAAAGGAAAGAATAAAAATAACATTCACTGAGTTGGGGGAAACCTATACTGCCGTGTTCCACAAATTAAGGCAATTAGGCTTGTTGAGTCCTGTTGAGCCCAGATTGCCAAATCCCCTTCCCAAAAATATAGACCACTCGGTAAGCTGTGAGTATTGTTCGGGGGCTCCCGGACATGATACCGAGAAATGTTGGAAGTTGAAACATGTAGTACAGAATCTTATTGACACCAACAAGATTGAGTTTCAGACACCAGAGGCACCCAACATCAATCAGAACCCGTTGTCGGCACACCTTGAAACCCACATGATTGAGCTAATGCACGAAGGAGGGAAGCTAAAGAAACCCTCACAAACAGTGATGATGATCCGTGTCGGTTCAAAAGAAATGTTAACCAGTGGGAAAACGGTGGTATAGTTGGAAAAGGTGGATGACAAGCCAGTTATGGTGTTGGGAAAAGGGTCCAATAAGGTAGATGTACAGTTTGTGGGGTTGAAAGCAAAAATCAACAATTGAATGGCTACTCCTCTTCCTATACGAAGGGAGTCTTGGTAGTGGGCTCTGATTTTCCTTTTTTGTTGTCTGGATTATTCCAGGGTTGTAATCCAGATCTTTCTTGTGCTCGCCAAAGTGTGAAACCTTGCTATCCCGTATTTTAATAAAGTGAGTTTTTTTTTCTCATTCATTCCTTATTTTGTTTTAATTTTTCTTCTTATTTTTCTCTTCTGAACAGTTCTCTTTCTACTGGTTCTAATGACATGGCATGCACGACGGATCTTTAACCTAGTCTAAAAAAGAAATCAATCAATCTGATTTCGAACTTATAGTACAAGATTGTGATGATAAGTCGGAATACGATAAGGATGAAGCCTTCGGAAAAATTAACAGAGAGTTGAGCCAATTTGAAAAAAAAGAGCCCAACTCAAATGACACGGAAGCCGTCAATCTAGGGGATGCGGATGACATCAGGGAAGCTAAGATAAGCGTCCACATGGAACCAAACATCAGGGAAGAACTAATCAAAGCACTTACTGAATTCAAAACATTTTGCATGGTCATACGACGACATGCCGGGCTTAAGTACCAATCTAGTGGTTCAAAAATTGTCCACTGACCCGGCATTACCCCCCGTCCAGCAAAATTGAGGAAGTTCAAAACCAACGTGAGTGGAAAGATTAAGGAAGAAGTGACCAAACAGCTGAATACTAAGGTTATTCGGGCCGCTCGATATCCTGATTGGTGGGCTAATGTGGTGCCAATGAAAAAAAAGAAGAAGAAGAAGAAGACGGAAAATCCGAGGTGTGTGTTGATTATCGCAATCTAAACAGAGCAAGCCCGATGACGCTTTATGATCAACAGATATCGAAGGGAAATGCGTCGACATGGCTATCAATTCTGACGCAGTTAAGAGATATTATGATTTCTGGTAATTGTAATTGTTGTTTGTATGTACTTAGCATTTATCAGAGAATGAAATGACAGAGGCAATTCTTTCTTCTATCCAAACACTTTGACCTTTGCTTCCCCTTTTGAGCCTTATTTACTCTTTCATACCCCTCTTTTGGAATCAGTAATGAAAACGAAAAAAAATAATGATAATAAGAACAAAAGAAAAGTCAAAAAAAAAACAAAGGAATGGGAACTACGTTTGACCTGATTCCTCAAAGAAGGATACGTAGGCGCCTCACGGCTCGGTCATAGTGTAACATAGTGTGCATAAGGTAACATAGTGTGACAAAATAAAAATCCCCGAGCAAGAAAAACTAGGGCAGAAGTTGGCGCTTGTAATTTTGTCAAGAAAGTTTGATTCCAAGAGTTGTACTATTTTACCCCTAAAAATTATTTTTGAACTTTGGATACCCCCTTCTACTTTCAAGCCATACACAAAAACCCCTATTGATGTCCAAAAAAGACCTCCCGATCAGTATCTGAGAAGTGCTAAGTCAATTCAAATGGAAGTCGGGAATAACACTCTGATCCCCAGCAAAGAAGAAGATCATAAGCTGAAAATGAATTGATAGTCGAAAGAATCCCCAACAGAGAGAGTCATATCGTCAGCACTCCAATCCCCAACTGAAAAATAAAATAAAATAAGAAAGTCTTATCGGTGAAAACCTTCAGAGGCACTATAAGGCAACGGGAGTTGAGAGGAATAAGAGAGTCTTATTAGTGAAAACCCCTCGAAGGGCACTATGAGGCGACAAAACAAGATTGGCGGGAAGGATCCGCAAAGAGTTGAGTGCCTGTTTATCCCCAGCAACATGAGGCCGTCTGGAAGGTTGATTGATACAAATAGACTGGGTTGATTAATCCGGAATGCGCGACATGATCGTTGGAATCGGTTATATCATTCAGATAAGTTCTTTTCTTTCCTTTTCCCTAGCATTTGTTCAGAAAGACTTCTTCTTTTTTCTATTTTTTGAAATCATCACTTTTTCATTTCTTGGTTTAAAAGACTTACCTTCCCAGCAGTTTGTTTTTGAAAAGGATTTTCAGAGCTTACTACCAGTTGCCAAAATGATGCAAAGCAAAATGCGAATAGGACACGCCAAAGATAAGGCGATAAAGAGAAAAGAAGATGGTCGCAAGACCAAAGGATGAAAGGGGCCTAGATCCCAATAGGACCAAATTTCCAAGGGAAGTTGGAGAAAAACAGGAAAACAACAGTTGAGAAAATTGTGGACCTAATTCCAAGAGGGCCCCCGGCAGATCATCGAGATGTAGGAGCATCCCCGACAGATTTTCGACCAAGTTCCAAGAGGGTCGGACAACATAGAGTGGGGAAGGGAGAAAGGGAAAAAACCATCCCAGTAGGAGTATCATAACCAACCACCGGGTTTTTAAACTAACAAATTTTGTTTGGTTTGAAACAGGTAAAGGGAATGGCAGTGAAGACCATAAGGAAAAATGCAAACTGGGGCAGAAAATTTTCTTTTCAGTTAAAAAATTTTCTGGAAATCAGGTACCCATTTGGGGAAGAATAAAGATAGCACCAAGGAAGTGGTCTTTGAACCAGGGTTGCCCCCAACATAATAAGCTTCCAATGGAGGAAGTTGATCCCTAGCAGACAGAACAAAGGGATGACATTTGTGCTCAGAAAAGCAAAGAGCCATTATCCTCCCCAGCAGCTTCCAGAAGAATGAAGCATCGATTTGAAGGGATAAAATTCCCCAGGCAGCGTTATCCTCAACAACGTTATCCCAAGAAGATAACACTTTTATCCCCAGCAGTGTTAAGAAAAAAAAAGAAAAAAAAAGAAAAAAAAAAGAAAAAAAATTGAATTTGAAGGGAGGAAAGAAAGGAGACTCCCCCAGTGGTATTATCCCCAGCAGTCAGGCGTCCACTTGGAGAACAAGGATGAGTAATGGAAGTATTAGCAATCAGACGTCCACCTAGAGAACAAGGAAGAGCAATGAAAGAAACAGCAATCAGGCATCCACCTGGAGAACAAGGAAGAGAAATGGAAGTATTAGCAGTCAGGCGTCCACCTGGAGAACAAGGAAGAACAGTTGAAGTATTAGTAATCAGGCATCCACCTGGAGAACAAGGAAGAATAGTTGAAATATCAGAAGTCAGGCGTCCACCTGGAGAACAAGGAAAAGCACCAAAACTGGGGCAGAAGATTTTCTGCCATTGTCAAAAAATTTCTCTGAGGAACGAGGAAATCAATTCAAGTTTTAAGAGATAGCAAGACAACACGATTCGAAGAAAAACAGTCGGAGGTAAGACAATTCCAAGATTTTGAAAATGGGATCATCCGCCCTCGAATAGGATATTTGGGTTCATCCGCCCTCGAATAGGATATTGTTGGGTTCATCCGCCCTCGAATAGGATATTGTTGGGTTCATCCGCCCTCGAATAGGATATTTTGGGTTCATCCGCCCTCGAATAGGATATTTTGGGTTCATCCGCCCTCGAATAGGATATTTTGGGTTCATCCGCCCTCGAATAGGATATTGTTGGGTTCATCCGCCCTCGAATAGGATATTTTGGGTTCATCCGCCCTCGAATAGGATATTTTGGGTTCATCCGCCCTCGAATAGGATATTTTGGGTTCATCCGCCCTCGAATAGGATATTTTGGGTTCATCCGCCCTCGAATAAGATATTTGGGTTCATCCGCCCTCGAATAGGATATTTTTGGGTTCATCCGCCCTCGAATAGGATATTTTGGGTTCATCCGCCCTCGAATAGGATATTTTGGGTTCATTCGCCCTCGAATAGGATATTTTGGGTTCATCCGCCCTCGAATAGGATATTTTGGGTTCATCCGCCCTCGAATAGGATATTGTTGGGTTCATCCGCCCTCGAATAGGATATTGTTGGGTTCATCCGCCCTCGAATAGGATATTTCGGGTTCATCCGCCCTCGAATAGGATATTTTGGGTTCATCCGCCCTCGAATAGGATATTTTAGGTTCATCCGCCCTCGAATAGGATATTGTTGGGTTCATCCGCCCTCGAATAGGATTTTATTTTAAAGTTGTTGAAGTCAGGAGCCCGCCTGAAAAGAGTAATGGCGATTATTTTCAAAGTTGTTGTTGAAGTCAGGAGCCCGCCTGAAGAGAGGAATGGCATTCATTTTTGTTGTTAAAGTTGGGAGCCCGCCCATAGAACAGAGGCATACATTTCAGTCTTTAATTTTCAAGCATTGAACTTGGGAGCCCGCCCAGATAACAGAGGCATACATTTCAAGTCTTTAATTTTCAAGTATTGAAGTTGGGAGCCCGCCCAGATAACAGAGGCATACATTTCAAGATCAAGTCAGAGGACAATAAAACAGAGGGTTACAATAGGAATCCCCAGCAGGAAACAATAAAATTCCCCGGCACCGGGAAACAGAAGGTTGCAACAAGAGGTCACAGTACAAACTCAAGTACATGTGTCAAAAGAAGAAAAGCACCGGAAGAAATGCAAGCAGACAAGGAAGCAAGGCAACAAAAACAAATTGTACTCTAGCCTAGCTTCTTGTTTTCTTTTAAGCATGGTGTAACAAGGAGATCGGTAAGCAGTGGTAATAGCATGCAACAACAGTAACAATGCAGTCCCACGGTAGTCCCAGCTACCAAAATTTCCCGAACTACATTGACCTGATTCCTGTTTATCCCAGGATATGTAGGAAACCTTTGAAGCAAAGGATCGATCAAATCTTTTTTAAAAAAAATGCTTCACACGGAGTACTCGGATGGGCAAAAATTGCTCGCTTTATCTTTGCACGAAAATCCTTCGTGTCTTCGGGCAAAGAGGGGCAGCTGTAAGCACGTGATTTTTGCCCTATATGATAATTACTCCCAAAAAATTCAAAATAAAATGATTTTCCTTGGTGTGAAATTTTGTGAGATTTTGTGATATTTTGGATAATTATTTGTATTTGTCTGTGTTTGTTTATTTGTTAAATTAATAAAAAAATACAAAAATATGTCGCATTTGCATGTAGGATTTAATTCTATAATTGTTACTAATTAAATTTGTTTACAAAAAATGAAAATTACAAAAATAGGCATCTTTTGCATTTTTAGCATTTAATGTCCAAATATACAATTTTATGCTTAATTATTACTTAATTGTGCGTTAATTGTTATTGGGAGTTAATTTGCGCTTTTATAACTTAATTTAGTTCTTAATAATAAGTTAAGTATTTTTATAATTTAGTTTTAGAGAAATAAAAGAAGAAAAGAAAGCAAAAATATAAAGAAAGTCAGAATTAGGCCTCTTCTTCAATTTCAAGCCACATGCCCAAAAATTGGCCCAATCTTCCCTACGACCCAGTCCATTTCGAACTGGGTCGACCCAGTCCATAACCCAAAAGACCCAAACCCTTTTTGTCTTACATTTTACAAAAAAACAAAACAAAACAAAATGTAGAAAACCCTAAAAAATTTGCAAAATCATCCGCCACCCTCCTATCTTCTTCTTCTTCTTCAAGTTCCAAGTTGCCCTCCCATGTCCGCCCGTCGACCACCGTCCAATAGTTGATGCAGCAACAAAGCTGCTCTCCGACCACCCATGGCTACATCGTCTTCATCTTCTTCTTCTTCGTCCGAAATTCCTAGCCCTATCCGCCATTGACGAAGCTCGTCGAGCTCAAGCTTGAGCTCGACGCTCATGGCTGACCATGCTGCTTCTGTCTCAACCAAACAACCAAACGAACACAGCCCTCGATGAGTCAGCTGTTGTTCGAAGCTCCCATCGCCGCTGCTCGTCACAGCCAAGCTCGCACGCTGCCATCGTCGTCCAGCCCATTCCGCCATGGATGAGCGTCGACCAGCTGCTTCCCGTTCCACCTTCTTCTTCACTTCCAGCTGCTTCCGTTCATCACTTCTCCTTCGTTCCAGCTGTTGTATCTTCAGACGAGCTGCTCGGTTGAGTTTTAGTCGAGGTCGTCGAGCGTCGTTTTGAGTTCGTCAAAGTTTACAAGGAAGGTGAGTTCGTCGTTGAGTTCGTCGTCGAATCCGGACAGATTCATTCCCATTCGAGGTTCGTCGAAACAGTCCGTACATATTTCATTTCGATCAGGTTAGTAGTTTTTGAGTTTTATTTTGTCCGTATTTTGCTTGATATTTTCGAATCTAAAATCGGCAAATGTTTGTTTTGTTTATCGTTTGAATTAATTTTTAGTTCATGCTCATGTGTTGTTTGTTAAATTAATTTTTTCAGATTTCAAATGAAAGATTAATTAGTTATTTTTCATGTTTATTTCATGTTTGTATTGTTGTTTAAGTGAATATTTGTTAGTTTAATGTTTGTTAGATACAAATTGAAGTTTAATTAATTGTTTCTTCAATTTGTTTCATGTGTTTATGTATTGTTAGAAATTGTTAATATTGTTAAGTTCAAGCTTAAGTTCATAATTGTTTATTCGTCGATCTTGTTATTTGTCTAAAAAGAATTTAGTTGTGTTAAAGGAATATATTGATTTAATCGTTTAATCTGTCATGTTTGTTGTGTTAAAATAGATTCATTCATGTTCATACTTTGTTTGGATGATCTTGAATCCGAATTTTGTATAGTTTGATTTCTTGTTTACCATTTATGATTATTTCTTGAATTGTTCTCATAATCTTGTTTAAAGTTTAATATAAGAATTGTTTGTTGTAATGTTGTTAGAGTTGATTTTAAGTTCAATATTATTGAATTTAGGAATCTAAATATACTTGTTTGATTGTTGTTGTTGTTTCCAAAAATAGGATTGTTTGTTGCTAAAATATTGTTCAATCAAATTTTAGTTGTTCTTTGTTGTTCAATTTGTATTCATGTGATTTGTTGTTGAAATGTTGAAGAAATCATGTTCATGAAATTTGTTGTTTGAACATTGTTAGAAATTAATCATATTGTCTATATTTTGGTTAAGTTTGATTAATTGATGTGTTATAGCTGATGGGGTAGTTTGGTAATTTGTAGTACGTTCGGGGGTAAAATAGTAATTTGCAATAGGGTCGGAGGGGTAGTTTAGGAATTGTACATTTTGTAATTGTTTATTTGAAGCATGGGGGACAAAATGAAATGGGGTGGGTTGTGATATGGTTATTTAATATAAAGGGGGGACAAGACAAAATTAAGTGGGGGGAATCTTGCATTATTTTAAATGAAGCATGGGGGACAAAATGAAATGGGGTGGTGTGATATGTTTATTTAATGTAATGGGGATGAGTGGAAAGATAATGGGTTGGGTAGAGAAAAAGTATGGATTTTAATTAATTGAAAGGTTTATGGGATGGGTTATAAGAAGAAGTCTTGAACACAAGACATGGAGAATACGAGACGAGAGATACGAGAAAAAAAACACAGATAAGAGAAACGAATCTGAAAGAAAAATAAGAGAGAGAAAAAAGGCTGAACATTTAAGAGAAAGAAAAATTCCGAAAAATATTTAAGCTTTCAAAATAAAAATAAAAACTAAAAAATCTTCTGCTTTCTTTCTTTGTTTGAAATTAGTATTAATGGTTGTTGTTTCATTCAAAGCTTGAAGCTTTTGTTTTTGGGATTACTGTTCTACTGGTTTGCAAACTCTGTTCCTGGGTTGTTACTGCTGCTGGACTGTTGTTGCTGTATTGTTATTACTGTCGCCGATTCTCATCATCATTTTCTTTTGCTTCCAATATCAGGTACATATCTGTAAATTCATGTCATGAAAAGCTTCAACATGGCAAGTAAATGAAGTTTGGAATTATAAGAATGTCTTCTACTCATTTAAATTTTATTAGTTTAAGTTTCAATTTTATTTTAGTTGATTAATATAGTAGTATAATTGACATGATAAACTGTTAATTAATTAACCTTCTGGAGTAGTAAATTCCACGATAATCTTATATGTTTTGAGGACTAGTGATGACATTTACTGTTTGAATTGTTGAGATAGGGAACATGGCAGAAAATTGGCCATTAATCAAATCTTGTGATATTGTTAGCTAAGTAAAGAATAGTACTGAAATACCCAGAAATTACATTACTAGCTTATTTTGTCAAATATCCAATTTTGTTTAAGGCTAGATGATGTCAGTCGTACTTTGTTCGTATATGGCGTAATAACGGTTATGTGTATAACCTATAGTGGAAAGGTGAATTAATATAATCCATTACTATTACAATGTTGGAATATTGCGAACAAGTCATTGTGTATGTTTACGTTATATGTGATGTCGTCTTATTAAATCAATTGGTAGATTAGTTCTTTTTCTTAATAACAAATGACATAGTTATTTTAGGAACGCGATCAACTCATTTCTTTTAATGTATGAAATAATGTCGATGATTATTTACAAAATATAGAGTTAGTGTTTGCAAATATTCGCATAGGCAGAGAATAAGAATTGGTTTATTTATCTCAAACTCAATCTTCGTAAGCAAAATTAACTAAATAATTATAACCTCGGACTAAAAAACAAGTAGATGAGAAAAAGGTGAGATTTATAAATACGAACTGCAACGTTTAAGTCAAAGACATACAAAAATAGAGTTCGCTATGAATATAACAATGAAAATTCTTCGAAAAATACTACTTCGTTTCATAAATCAATTTTTTTCTAGTTTTATACGCAATTCACTTTTTGGGTATACAAATATTGTATTTACGAGAAAAATGGTAGTATTAATCATACGTTGTTTATTTTTTACTCTTTAAATGTGAATGGTTTGGAGGAATATAATTCATACGCGAAAAATATAATTTACGGTCACATTCAATAAGTTGTGAATTCTTTTCAAAGAATTTAAGGGCATCTCAAATAGGGATTTCTCATGATTTTCACATAAAAATGTATGGATGTAATAAACAATTTGTGGAAAATTTATATTACCATCAAGAATATCTTGTGTGATTAGGGATACGTTCGCGTGACCTGATTATATTTCTAAAGGCAATTCGGATTATGCGTTCACGCAGCTTCGAGCAAACATTTAAAAGGGGGTTCTTCGGAGAATATCAAATTAATTTCATATAACCCGAGATGTGCAGTTCACTATTTAATCATACAAGAGCGACAGACGTTCTTAATCTTATTTTAAGCACAATTTCAAACTTAAGTCTATTTTTATAATAAAAAGAATTCGAAAAAAATAATAATAATTATATTATCAATATCATTGTGTTTACGTACGCGTGACATGATTTTTCACGTTCAAAAATATATAATATATAAAACGAATACACGTATGCGTGATTCGATTCGAAGAAGGGTCTTTAATTATAAACAATCTAAACAGAAGCGGTAACAAAATCATGCAATAAAAATGTAAAAATCGAGATAATTAGGCCAAGAATAAAAACAGTTAAGCGACCGTGCTAGAACCACGAAATTCGGAAATGCCTAACACCTTCTTCCGGATTAACAGAATTCCTTACTCAGGATTTCTAGTTCGCAGAATAATAAACAGAGTCATATTCTCCTCGATTCTGGGATTAAAACCGGTGACTTGGGACGCCTTAAAATTCCCAAGTGGAGACTCTGAAACAAACAAACAAATCCCGTTTCGACTGTCCTTTAATTGGAGAAAACTCCCTGTACCCCTCGCGGGGGCGGAAAAAGGAGGTGTGACAGTACCCACGAACAGATCCGACCCGTCTTACCCGAACCAACCCAAGCCCTGGCATTTGAAACAACACCGTTTCCCCATGAGTTGAAAGATCCTGGCCTTCCATCTCGCCTCATCCAACGGCTGAGATCAATCCACCCATTCCATATATAAACTTTCCTACCATACCCTGCCCCCTATCCAAGACCCCCGCCTTCGTCCTCATCCCTTTTCCCCACGAAACCCTAGCCGCTTCCTTTTCCTTCACCATTAATCTCGGCGGCTTGGACGCCGGTGACTCTCACCTTAACACCGTAGGACCACCTCACCGCCCTGAACATGGATCTGTTAACCGCTTAGCTCGAATCCCATCCCACCTTCTTGAATCTTCATTTGAAGATTCGAGTCAAAACTCGATCTACACCGATCTGCCCTAGATTCATACCAGACAGTCCCCGGACCTCCCTCGTGACCAAACCATGCTTGGTTTGGTCCGAATCTAACCGTAGAGACTCAAAACCCAAATCTGTCATCTAGGAACCATAGAAAACCCCAAGGCCTGGTCCGCGTCTGTTTGAGCCAAGTGATTAGGGTCTAATGGACCTTAATCGAAGTGTTTCTCATTTGAGAAACACTTCGATTAAAGTCCGTTCAACCCCAAGAAAGGTCTATTCAAGTCCAGCTAAGGCTTTCTGATTTTTCGGGGATTTAAGGTAAGTTTGTTTTTCCTTTTTCTTTATTCAGTCCATGTGTTGATTAAAGGTCTGTTTGTTGGCCAAATGTCTTGTTTAATTTGTGTTTTGAATTTTACCAATTGTATCCTGTCCACCTTGCTTGAACCTCTGTGTTTGATCGAGTCTTTCTTCTATTCACTGATAATGTGTAGATGTGTATGTGCTGTGCAATCAATTGAACTTTGAACTTGACTAATTAACTGATTCCCTGGTACAGTTTCTGCTTAGTCATTACAATTCGAATCATGTGTTCGATACTGTTAGATGTCTGATCATGGTTTCGATTGTACGTGTTATGATTAGTATAGTCGAGTCGACATATGTCGTCAATTAGTTTCAACTGTTTGAACAATAAAAATTGATCTGCTTCTGTTAAGCATTGTTTGAATCAATTAGGAATTGAGTTTTAGCTACTTATAGTTGTTAATTTGCATCAAAAGGATTTGTTTTGTTTATTTGCAATCTGAATTGTGGTCATGTGCACTTCTGCACAGCATGTGCATTTAGGGGCCTTTTAGGATTAAAATAAGCTGTCAACAGGTGCTGTCAGAACACACCCCTGCTGCCCATGCCCTGTTTTAATTTAGAAATAATAAGCCCCATCCAGATATATGTTTGTCAGGGAATATCATGGGAGGGGATATACTTAAATGTTTGAGTGGAAACTGAAAAGAGAAAAATAGCACATGGGAGGGGTTTTCTGATTGATTAACAGGCTGTTTAAATGGCCTGATGTTAGGCTTATAAGAGGGGGAACTTCCATTAGAAAATGTGGCTGAACATTGAGAACTGAGGTTTGAAAAACAGAACACTGAAAAAGAATTCTTTTGATAACTCAAATAGATTTTAAGACTGAAAATTGGCACTGGATTTTGAAAAGAAAAGAGATAGTGAGAGGGATATCACAGAGAGGCTTATACAGACACACATACGAGAGAGAAAAACATACAAAAATTAGAAACTGTTTTCTTCCTGCTGTTTGTTCGATTCTCAGTTTGTTCAAACTGTTCAATCAGTTCTGTTTTCTTTCAAGTATCAGCTAAGTTTATTGGTTGGTTCGTATTGGTTGTTTCTCTTAGAATTGGATTGTCTGGATCTCTGTTTCTATACTACTTGTTATTGTTGTCATTCTGCCATTTTCCATCGGCTCTAGCTGCCTCTTGCACTGGGATTTGTTCTATTTGTTACCTGCTGCCACTGCTGTTGTTTGGTATTGCTTCTATTGCTCTAACTGACCCCCTTGCTTCTTCTGTTGTATCCAACATCCAGGTACATACTAGAACTTTGCATCTGATGTAACAATGAAAGCATGAAATAAAAGATATGCGGGAGTTTAATCATTCGTTGCTGCAGTTACAGTTTTTACGAATGTTATTAGATTTGTGTAACTTGTTTAGTTTGTAATTCAATAAAGAAACACATTAGGTAGCCTTGTACTTATTTGCAGCTTAGTTTGTTTTAAATTGTGATTTCAGTTGTTTAGTGGGTTGTATGATAAGGAATGCATGAGTGTTTTGGCACACAGGTAATTAGATAACTTTTTGGCTATATTCTGCATGTATAGAGCAGAATGCCTTAATCTTGCCAGATATAATGTAGTTTTATTGGATCTTTTTAGGCAGTTCACATGATCACGTTCAAACCCTATTAGTAACAGTTTCCGATAAGTTAATTCTACTGACCTGGTTTAAATAAGTGAGTTTCAAATTCTGATTTGAAGAACATTTAACATAGGCTTTTTAGCAGTTTTATTAATCTTGTATATTAATTTCCTCTAGCAATTTAACAACATGTTCATCCATGAAACAAGGCACAAAACAATTCATGCCTCATAAACAACTAATCAGATAATCAAATAAGAATCCGAAGTTGGTCAAGCATGTAATTATCACGCATTCCTCCTTCTTTCATTTTATTAGAGACGAACACAATAGAAATGTAGTCACTGTAGGTTTATCCTTTTAAATAAAAATGAGACGAGCCTCAACAAATAAAATGCACCAGCTGCGGGGCCCTCTAAATGTATACATTAAAATGCTTAGAATTCGGGTCAGGCCGTTTAGCAAATTTTGCGACCTTCCTAAAGATAATAACGCGTTAGACTCTTTAGGCGCGACTTAATTAAATTACATTCTTAAATTCGGGTGCGCATTTATGTGACCCAAATTCAAATCTCAACGGAGTCGAAATGTGTTAACAACTACGGGTGCATTGATTGTGACGTGGTTCGAGATGCATTTTCACGACGTTGCAATTCTATAAAAATAAATGATAATAATAAAAGCGGTTTAAACTTAATAAAAGCACGTAAGTCATAACATGTATTTAAATCAGATATTTAGCCATTATAACAATTTAAGCGACCGTGCTAGAACCACGGGATTCGAGGGTGCCTAACACCTTCCCTCGGGTCAACAGAATTCCTTACTTAGAATTTCTGGTTCGCAGACTTCATTTGGAAAAGTCGAAAATTTCCTCGATTTGGGATTCAAGATAAACCGGTGACTTGGGACACCAAAAGCCAAACCTTTCCCAAGTGGCGACTCTGAATTAAATAAATAATCTCATTTCGAATATTGTCACTTAAATTGGAAAAACTCCCTCGCGCATCTAACCCTTCGGGGCCGGGCGCGCAAAAGGAGGTGTGACAATGTTCATACTTTGTTTGGTTGATCTTGAATCCGAAATTTGTATAGTTTGATTTTCTTGTTTGTTGTTTATCATTTATGATTATTTCTTCAGCTTGCTTCATGATCTTGTTTAGTTTTAATATAGAAATTGTTGGTTGTAATGTTGTTAGATTTAATTTTAAGTTCAAATGATTATTGAATTTAGAAATCTGAATATACATGTTTGTTGGTGTTGAATCTGAAAGTAGGTTTGTTTGTTGTTAAAGATGTTGTTCAATCAAGATAATTTTAGTTGTTTCTTTGTTGTTCATCATTTAGTTTGAATTTGTTGTTGAACATTGTTAGAAATTGGTCATATTTTCTATATTTTGGTTGAGTTTGATTAATTGATTGGTTATAGCTGATGGGGGTAGTTTAGTAAATTGCAGTATGTTCAGGGGTAAATGGGTAATTGTAATAAGGTCGGAGGGGTAGTTTGGGAATTGAACATTTTGAATAATTCTTTATGTTAAGCATGGGGACAAAATGTAATGGAGTGTGGGTGATATAATTGTTTATTATAATGGGGGACAAGACATAAGGTAGTGGAGGGGAATATTGTATTTGTTTATGTTAGGCATGGGGAACAAGATGTAATGGGGTGAGGTTGATATATTTGTTTAATGTAGTGGGGGATGAGTGGGAAGATAATGTGTTTGGTTGGAGAAAGTGGTTGATTTATTAATTGATTAAAGGGTTTTGGGATGAGATATAAATAAAAGACTTGAATTAGATTTTGGGAGGACACAGACAGATAGAGAGAGAAAAAAAAAGAGCTGAATATTTATTCCGAAAAACATTGAAACTTTCAAGAAAAGAAAAGAAAAAAAATAAAAAAAAAATAAACAAAAAAAAAAGATTTGGAAATTAGAAGAGAGAGTAGTACACACATGATAAATATTCTGATATACATGTTTAGAAATTAAGGGTTGAACATTAATTAGCCTTTTAAATCTGAAAAATTCCCTTGGTTTCTGTCCGTTATTTTCGGCGTTCCTGGATTTTATTTTGAATTTTTAAATCTGTCACTGGGATTTCGTTGACTGGTTATTGCTGGTTATTGTTGCTGTTGCTGGTTACATATTACGTTGCTGACTTTCTTCTTCTTATATTGACAATATCAGGTAAACAACTGTAATTTTGGCCTTTTGTAAGCTGAAAATGAAGAATGGAAGTTTAATTTTTTTTTTATATTAATTGCATTTAGGTTATTTCATGTATTATTATTCTGTAAATCGCCGTTGTTTTGCATAATTAGGCATATTGTAGCGATGTATTAAATAATGCTTTGCTTTAACCTGATTATTAGGTAGTATATATTTAAGCATGTTCATTACTGTTTAAACTGTCAAATAATTAAAATAGAAGAAAATAACGTAAAAATGGCTTTATTAAATCAGTTTGGCAAAATTGATTAAGTTCCTTATTCATAAGGGTGTTAGTATCGCCAACGTTAAGTTAATCGGAATCATGTAGCTAAATTCAGTTAAAACATGAATTAATTTTGCGAATCAAATATTAGGACAGGATTTGAATAAAAACAAGGTTAGTTAAGGTTAAATTATTTAATTTTTTTTAGAAATACGGTTTAGTAATCAAAATTATTTCTAATTTTCAGTATTTGTAAATAATTAATTTCAATAGCTCAAGTCATCTAACAATATGATTTTTAATCCGACTATGGGATAATTAGTTTTTTTTAAAAAAAAAATTATTTGATAATTCCATGTTGTATTTATAATTATAATTTTTATTACTTTCTGTTAATATTGTTTTTCTCTTCTATTTAATATGTTATTTTTAAGAAGGTAGAGAGTGATTTTATATTTATAGACAAACTTAGTAATAATAAAAATATAGTCATTAAAGGATATTCTTAAAATAAGGAAGGATTTCGCTAAAAATAAATAGATGTAAACAATATAAAAATTTGCAGGATTCTCCAATCTCATTTATTTATTTAATTATTTAAAAAAAATACTTAGAATTTGGGATGGACTGTTTAGTGAATTTCACTTCCTTCCCCAAAGATAATAACGCGTTAGACTCTTTAGGCGCGATTTAATTAATTTTACCTTCTTAAACTCGGATGCGCATTTCATGCGACCCAAATCTAAATCCTAAAACATTGAATAAAGATGTGTTCCGGATTGCGGGTGCATTTCATGTGACGTAATCCAAAGACATGTTTTAAATGATGTTCACATTTTAAAAAAAAATATATATAATAATGAAAGCGGTAAAAAGTTAAAATTTGCACATAAGTTCATATTTGTATAAAATCAGATAATCAAGCCGAATATAACAGTTGAGCGACCGTGCTAGAACCACGGAATTCGGGAATGCCTAACACCTTCTCCCGGGTTAACAGAATTCCTTATCCGGATTTCTGGTACGCAGACTGTAATATGGAGTCATTCTTTTCCTCGATTCGGGATTAAAATTGGTGACTTGGGACACCCTAAATCTCCCAAGTGGCGACTCTGAAATAAATAAATAAATCCCGTTTCGATCGTCCTTTAATTGGAAAAAACTCCTACATCCCTCGCGGGGGGTGGAAAAAGGAGGTGTGACAGCTCTGATGACTCTGCTGGGGATTTGGTGACCCAGAACCACTGGTTCAGGGTTCAGAATTCGAGCTTGGAATAATTGTTGTATTTGGTTTCGTTTGATTTTGTTACATGATCTGTGCTTAATGTGTTAATTGACTGCTTTTACTGCTTTAATATTACGTGAACTGTATATAAACTGTGCCGAAACTCATCTCCTCTCTGAGTCTTCTGAATCATGAAGAAGGGTGCACTTCGTGTGACTTCTTTTCTGTATAGTGTCCAAATTCACAATTTAGAACGAGGTTGGATAAGTTGCAAAACCAGTGAAACTTCTGTATTCCCGGTACGCTGCCTCCCCTCGGCTCGAGCTGTCCGCTCGGGTAAGCCAGGTCTAGAACAAACACCCAGGTTCTGAACCTAGAATAACTCAACCTCATGCCGGATCCCTAATAGGAACGCTTATTTGCATCATGTGCATTTTGACTTAGGGGACTCAACACAGGGGTTGAGTCCGTCTAGGGCTAGCAACATGAAATAAAGACCATCCTGATGCATCTTATTTATTTTATGTGCATTTATTTGCTCGGTCTTGCATATTGACCAGCTTCTGAGTCTCGGGAATGTAAAAAAAAAAAAAGAGAAAAAAAATTTTAATTTAAAATAAAATAAAATAAAAAATAGCAAGTGGAGAGTTAGATGATTAATTTAGAAAAAATCAGTGTCCAAGTACTATCGGAACGCTGCCGAAATTTTGAAAAAAATACATATATATTTTTACTTTTAGAATTGTTTGTTTGCCTAGAAAGCAGAAAGTGTGTAGGAATGAGTCTTTTAGTTTAATTTGCTTTATTTTCAAAAAAAAAATGAAAAAGAAAAATAGTTTTTTTTGCTATAAAAGAAAAAGGAAAAAATTTGTTTGTTTTCAAAAATTAGTTAGTCTATAGCCCGAACTACGCGGGTCTGATTCTCACCGGATGTGAGATCAGAGGCTAACCTCTTTGGTTTCGGCCCACCGTATTCAAAAAAAAAAAATCCAAAAATATTTAACATTACTCACTTCTTTAGAAAGTCTTTCTTTTAGACCTCAATTTTTTTTTAAATAAAAATAATAATATTTACTTTTAATCTCAAAATCCAAATTATTTGTTTAAAAAATATTCAAAAATATTTTTTTTTTGTAGTATTTCTTTCATAAATTCAGAATAATAGTTCAAAAATATGTCCTTTCTCTTTAAAAGTTTTTCAAAAAAAAAAGAAAAAGAAAAAAAAAGAAGTTAAAATCCAAAAATATTTGTTTAGAATATAGATAGTTTTAAAGTCAAATAAAAGTTTTTCCTTCTTTAATCACTATAATAAATGTGCAGGATGAGCACAAGTCAAAATGAACCGTTCTCAGTCTGTAGCGAGGTCCCTTTGCAACTCCACATGTGGTGGAATGATATGGAAAATGATAGTAAAAAAATAGTGGAAAGAGTTTTGGGAGGTTTTGTCGATCTGTTGAATATCAAGCCAAGGACAGATATCATCGAGGCTCTAATGCCGTTTTGGGACCCAACCCGTAACGTATTCCGTTTTGCTGACTTTGAACTTTCACCTACACTAGAGGAAGCCGCCGGATATGCGGGGTTGAATGGGAAACTAAGAGGGCAGTATTTACTTTCACCAAGACCAGTATCTCCGCACGCGTTCTTGGATTTGCTAAGCATTAGTCGGAAGGTGCAAAATGATGATTTGTCGAGAGGATGTTGTACTCTCCAATTCTTGTATCAGCGGTACAGAACTCCTCAGGGTTTTGAAGAACCAAACCTCGGATTAATTCACACTGGGAACAGAAACAAGTGGGAAACAAGACGTACTTTGGCATTTATCACAGCATTCCTGGGAGTCGTGGTCTGTCCCCGCAAAGATAAGAAAGTAGAGATAGGCCTTGTAGGGATGGCGGATGTTGCAATCAAAAGAACCGACAGTACTGTGGTTCCTTTGATTTTGTCCGAAATCTACTGAGCTTTAACTATATGCCGAGAAGGAGGCAAGTTCTTTTAGGGATGCAATTTGTTACTCCAGCTGTGGATGCAAGAACACTTCCATCACCGAGCGGGATACATGAACCACGGTTTGACTGAGAGAAACTGCATCAGTGGCTTTGAGAAACGAATGACAGGCGTCATATTTCCCGAAGGCGTCGAAGCATGGCTTACACAATTGAGGTCAACAACAGCCGACCAAGTTGAATGGCCATTTGGGTGGCTGAATGATACTGAGGTAATATACATGGCGGCCGAGGAATGTCATGTTCTTTTGATGGGACTTCGCAACATCCAGCCATATGCTCCTCATCGGGTACTGCGCCAGCTAGGAAGATTTCAGGTAATTCCCACTGATGAGGATCTAAGCAAGCACACCATTGAGTTGAGTCCAGGAGTCGTGTTCCCCGAAGGAAAAATTAGAAAGCTGTGGCACGAATGTAGATTCCTTGAGCCCAAGACTATGGTTCGAGAACTGGCTAAGGGTGAGGTAGACCCAAAGTACGTTGTTTGGTTCGGGAAAAGGTTCCAGATTCGTTAGAGACCTGCTAAAAGAGCTCACGTCCAACAATTTACGGATGATTCACAGGAACAGTGGGGCTGGTTAGTGAGAGAGGAAGGCTACCGGGCTGAAATCGGAAAGCTGAAGCGACAAATTGAAAGGCTTATGTTTGAAAACAACGTGTAAGTAGCCTCGGAGCAGGGTGAAAAGAACAAATTAGCCAAAGAAAACCATGCATTGAAAGCCCGAATTCGCCAAGTCAGTAAGAGTGATAGCGACCGACAGAAACGTCGCTCTAATGAAAGGTTGATAGCGGAATTGAGAAATCAAGTCAGCAAAAGCCGAGAAGACTTGGAGAGATCCAAGGCTTGTATAACAAGAATGCGGGTCAGGTGGGCCAAAGTTACAGCATCACGGAGAGAGCACCTATGGCAAGTAAAAAGGGACTACGAAATGAGTGTTGCGACATTGAGAGAGATAAACTCCATTCTCAATAATTGGGTCCTCAAACAAGCCCGGGATTCTAGAACAGATAGAGAACGCTGCTATGAGTCGATAGCCCGAATGGAAGAACAAATGGAGAGGTTCCAAGATCAGTTCGTTGACGATACTCGAATATTGGGACTAAAGAATCAACGGATAAAACAGCTGTGCATAGAGAGGGATAGAATCAGGGGTAGGATCAATGAGATAGGGCGCTATATCACCACGAAGTGCCTAACATGTGAAGAGATGCCTCGTGATATCCTTTTTACCTCAGTCATGGATTATGTCCACTGGATCATGGAGGAACTAAAAAGCTTGCAAAGAAGCCTGGTCCCCAAGCCCGCGGAAAGGCCGAACGATGCCTCGTGGGCACCAAAATTCAAAGCTTTAATGTATCCCTAGTTCAATCTTGCACTTGTTTGTTTTTCGAGTCTGTTGTCTACCCATATGTTCTTTTCGAACATTCTCAAAAAAAATAAATATGAAGTCTGTATTTTCGTTTGTTTTTTTTATGATGGCTTGTAATAGCATTATTTTGAGTAATAAAAAAAATATATATAAAAAAAAAATTGGTCTTTATTTTACTTATGGCACGAACTACGCTTGGTCTGATTCGTGCGGGGTCACGATACGTAGGCAATCTCCATAGGATTTGACCGTAATTATGAAAAAAAATGGAATATATATATATATATATCTGTCAGAACAAAAATAAGCCGGGATGATGCATGCGGTCAGAGCAAAAGCATGTTAGAACTGTTAAAACTCTAACACTGACAAGTTTGTTGTTTTTCCAATCAATACCAGTTAGTTGTTAGAGTGTGTTGGCACCGTACCATTATCAAACAAGATCGAAAGGTCCTATACCAGAAAGCATGACTGGATCAGACAAGTGTCGAGTCGGAAAAGAAGGCACATCAGATGCTGAAGGAAGCCATGGAAAAAATGGAAAAAATGAGGTTGGAAATGAATGAAATGCAGATAGCCTTGGCTAGAGCCCAAAAGGGGCAGGAACTACCTGTTACTCCTACTCTCCAACCAGAACACACGTCAGAATACCCCTCTCTCGGTCCTTCGATAAGTTTTCCAAGCCATCACTATTATCAGGGAAGAGAGGCTTATGATCCCTAAGCTCCACCACCCACTCAAAACCCTCCTCCACCAAATGTTCCCGTCTTTGTGGCACCTCCCCCATCCCCATCGCACATCCAGTGAGCCACTGTTTCAGGCTCACGACACACAATATTACCCCCTGAACTCACATTTAAAGCACCCGAGCCACATACCTATAATCCCCACTTTGAGGTCCCGGCGGAGATTGAAAAGCCGGCTAAGAGCCCAGAGCAGGACGAGGTGATGCAGAAATTTAAAAGCCTGGAGCAGTCCTTCAGGAACATACATGGGTTAGGCAACCAGGTTAGCATGGCCTACAAGGATCTATGCCCTTTCCCTGACGTTCAATTACTAGCAGGGTTCAAGATGCCCAAGTTCGATTTGTACGAAGGGCATGGCGATCCTATGGCACATCTACGGGGTTTTTGTAGCAAAATGAGGGGAAAAGGGGGAAAAGATGAGCTGCTGATAGCTTACTTTGGCCAGAGTTTGAGCGGGTCGGCACTGGAGTGGTATACAAGACAAGATCCGAGCAGGTGGTACACCTGGGATGACTTGGCACAGGCTTTCGCAGGACACTTCCAATACAACCTTGAGATAGTCCCAGACCGTCTCACATTGCTAAAGCTTGAGAAGAAACCCGGAGAGAGCTTCAGGGAATTTGGGTTCCGATGGAGAGAGCAGGCAGCCAGAGTTGATCCTCCAATGAGAGAAGGAGAAATGGTAGATTACTTTCTACAAACTCTAGAGCCGACTTACTTCGGTCACTTGGTGACATCAGTTGGCAAATCCTTCAATGAAGTGGTGAAGATGGGAAGCATGATAGAAGAGGGACTTAAGTCCAATAAGATCCTGAGTTACTCGGCGATTAAGGCAACAACTCAGGCCATTCAGAGCGGCACGGGAGGTGCGCTCGGAAAGAAAAGGAGAGAGGAGGTCACAACAGTAGAGGCAGACAATTGGTCCAGATCTAAAGGCCCTTCCCCTCATTACCAACCCAGACCCCATCATCTAAACTACCCACACAATCCATACAACCCTCCACAACCCTACTACCCACCACAAGAACAACATTTTTCCATACATCACGCCCAAACTTATACTCAGCCTCCGGCTCGTCCGCAATGGCGTGTACCGACTCCCCAACATACATATCCACCTCCACAAAGCACATATCCACCACCTAGGGCCTACAGGAATCCTTCAGGGCCAGGCTTCTGCGGGAATCAGGCTTTCAGAAACGAAAGGATGTAGAAGCCAAGAACATTCACTCCGTTAGAAGAAACTTATACTACTCTGTTTCACAAGTTGAAGCAGATAGGCCTACTAAGTCTTGTTGAAACCAAATTGCCAAATCCCCTTCTCAGAAATCTAGACCATTCAGTGAGCTGCGAATATTGTTTGGGTACTCCCGGGCACGATACTGAGAAATGTTGGAAGCTAAATACTGCTATACAAGATCTTATTGACACAAATAAGATCGAGGTTCAGGCACCAGGGGCCCCCAACATCAATGAAAATCCATTACCGGTGCACCATGAAGCCCACATGATCGAATTAGTGCACGAGAGAGGGAAACCAAAAACACCCTCACAAACGGTAATGATGATTCGCGCCAGTACTAATGAAGAGTTGACCAGTGGAAAGGCAGTGGTACAGTCGAGAAAGGTATATGACAAGCCCTTTGTGATAGCAGGGAAATGGTCATCTATTACTGAGAAGAGGCCAGAGTTGGTCAAAGCAGTGTTGCAGGGAGTGACAAACAAACCAAAGTTGATAGTAAAAGGGGTCCATATGGGACCAGTTGTTATCAAGCCGGTTATACAGTTGCCAATAACAAATGAGAAGGCTGTGACATGGAGCTACAACCAAGTGACGGTGACGCATAAGGGGAAGGAGGTTGTAGAAGACATATGCGAGGCACAAGGGTTAACTCGATCGGGAAGGTGTTTTGCTCCCTCAGAGTTGAGAAGAGTCAATCCTGAAACAATAAAGAAACCTGTAACAGAGGAGGAAGCAAAGGAATTTTTGAAGAAGATGAAGGCCCAGGATTACTCAATTATAGAGCAATTGAGAAAGACCCCAGCCCAGATTTCGTTGCTATCTTTGTTAATCCATTCCAACGATCACTGTCAGGCCTTAATGAAGATTCTGAACGAGGCCTATGTCCCGGACAAACTCTCAATGAACCATTTGGTGAAAGTAGTGCACAAGATCTTTGAAGTAAACCGAGTGACATTCTCGGATGATGAGTTACCGCTAGAGGGTACTGAGCACAACAAAGCACTCTATCTAACGGTAAAATGCGAAGAGTCGGTGGTTACTCGAGCATTAATTGATAACGGGTCAAGTGCCAATATCTGTCCTTTGGCCACTCTCAACAAGCTAAAGGTTGCTTATGACAGGATCTGCCAGAACAGTGTCTGTGTCCGAGGTTTTGATGGAGGCGGCATTAACACAGTAGGTGATATCGTACTGGAACTAACCATTGGTCCAGTCGAGTTCACCATGGAATTTCAAGTAATAAAAGTGGCAGTGTCATACAATCTTTTGTTGGGGCGACCATGGATACATGCAGCTAAGGCAATGCCTTCTACACTGCATCAAGTGGTGAAATTTGAATGGGATAGGAAAGAAATTGTGATACACGGGGATGATGGCACACATGCCATCAGTGATGCTATTGTGCCCTTCATAGAAACCGACGATGATAAGGGCCCGTGGGTTTATCAGGTTTTTGATGCAGTCTCGGTAGACAAAATTCCTGAGGGCGAGAGCCTTCCACTTCCCAGAATCACAGCTGCAGCCTTCATGATAGCAGCAGAAATATTGAATAATGGGTTTGTACCAGGGAAAGGTCTGAGGGTTGATTTGCAGGGAATGATCCAACCAGTTTCATTGCCCAAGAACCTGGAAACTTGTGGGTTAGGATTCAAGCCTACCGCAGCGGATGTGAAGCGAGCCCGCAAATTGAAGAAAAGAGTTTGGGTCCTTCCTAAACCAGTCCCACGCCTGTCCAGATCATTTGTCAAAGCAGGATGCAGAAAGTTGCCAGTCCCGGAAGTTCTTGGACCTCTGATGGGGTCAAACGGAGATTTGAATGAATGCTTTGGAAGAATGTTTGCCGACATCAACATGATAGAAGTTGGAGAGGGCTCCAGTAAGGCAGACATACAGTTTGTGGGTCCCAAAGTCAAGGTCAACAATTGGATAGCTACTCATCTTCCTACTTGGAGGGAGTCTTGGTAGTTGACTCTGATTTTCCTTTTCTGTTTTCTGGATTATTCCAGGGTTGTAATCCAGATTTCTTTTATTACATCGAATACAGTGTGAAACCTTGTTATCCCATAAATAAAACGAAAAGTTTCTTCTTTATTTCTTATCTTATTTTCTATTATTTTAATTTTGTTTCTTTCGTTTCTTTTCTGAACAGTTCTTTTCATACTGGTTCTAATGACATGGCATGCACAACGGATCTTCAACCTAGTCTAAAAGATCAATCTGATTCCGAGATAACCATACAAGAGGTCAATTATGATAATGAATCGGAATACGATGAGGATGAAGCATTCGAGGAGATAAACAGGGAGTTAAGCCAGTTTGAAGAAAAATACAAGCCCAACTTAAATGACACAGAAGCCATCAATTTAGGGGATGCCGTCGATATCAGAGAAACTAAAATAAGCATCCACATTGCACCAAATATCAGGGAGGAATTGATCAAAACACTTATTGAATTCAAAGATGTTTTTGCATGGTCATATGATGACATGCTAGGGTTAAGCATAGATTTAGTGGTTCATAAATTGCCCATTGACCCGGCATGCCCTCCCGTCAAGCAAAAATTGAGTAAGTTCAAAACGGATATGAGTGTGAAGATAAAAGAAGAAGTAACCAAGCAGCTGCAAGCAAAGGTTATTCGTGTCACTCGATATCCTGATTGGTTGGCTAATGTGGTGCCGGTACCAAAGAAAGATGGAAAGATCAAGGTGTGTGTCGATTACCGCAATCTGAATAGGGCAAGCCCTAAAGACAACTTTCCATTACCCAACATCCATATCTTGATCGACAATTGTGCCGGACGTGAGATCGGATCTTTTGTGGATTGCTATGTTGGGTATCATCAGATTCTGATGGATGAGGAAGATGCGGAAAAGACAGCCTTCATTACGCCGTGGGGAACTTATTGTTATCGGGTAATGCCATTTGGTTTGAAGAATGCTGGGACAACGTACATGAGAGCAATGACCACTATGTTTCATGACATGATCCACAAAGAAAATGAAGTGTACGTAGACGATGTAATCATAAAGTCCAAGCATCAGGAAGACCACGTAGCAGACCTAAAGAAGTTCTTTCAAAAACTTCGGAGGTATGATATTAAGCTCAACCCGGCCAAATGCGCATTTGGTGTTCCATCTGGGAAGCTTTTAGGATTCATTGTCAGTCGGCGAGGTATTGAACTGGATCCATCAAAAATCAAATCTATCCAAGAGTTGCCACCGCCAAAGAACAAGACAGAAGTAATGAGTCTGTTGGGAAGATTGAATTACATCAGCAGATTTATTGCTCAACTCACAGCAACCTGTGAACCCATTTTTCGGCTGTTAAAGAAGGATGCTGCAATAGGATGGACGGCGGAATGTCAGGAGGCATTCGACTAGATCAAAGAATATTGATCAAATCCACCTGTATTGGTTCCCCCTGAGCCGGGAAGACCGTTAATTCTTTATCTAACGGTCTTGGAGAATTCTTTTGGTTGCGTGTTGGGGCAACACGACATTACAGGAAGAAAAGAGCGAGCCATATATTATCTCAGCAAGAAGTTTACAGTATATGAGGTTAAGTACACTCAACTCGAGAAGACATGTTGCACCCTAACCTGGGTGGCCCAGAAGTTGAAACATTATTTATCCTCATATACTACTTATCTCATTTCCCGTCTAGATCCGTTAAAGTATATTTTCCAGAAGCCTATGCCCACAGGAAGGTTAGCAAAATGGAAAATACTACTCACAGAGTTTGACATCGTCTACGTGACGAGGACAGCCATGAAGGCCCAAGCATTGACAGATCACTTGGCTGAGAATCCAGTTGATGAAGAATATGAGCCGTTGAGGACGTATTTTCCTGACAAGGAGGTAATAAATATAGATGAGTTGGACTTACCTGAGGAACCAGGTTGGAAGCTTTTCTTTGATGGAGCCGCAAACGCGAAGGGAGTTGGAATAGGAGCAGTGCTTATTTCTGAAACAGGACATCATTACCCTGTTACAGCTCAACTGCGTTTCTACTGTACCAACAACATGGCTGAGTATGAAGCATGCATTTTGGGTTTGCGATTAGCGATAGACATGGATGTCCAGGACGTCTTGGTCTTGGGGGACTCGGACCTCCTGGTGCATCAAATTCAGGGTGAATGGGAAATACGGGATTTGAAACTCATACCATATCGACAATGTTTGCACGATCTGAGCAAGCGATTTCGATCAGTGGAGTTCAGACACATCCCAAGAGTTCACAATGAGGTTGACGATGTATTGGCCACTTTAGCATCAATGTTGCACCATCCAGACAAAATCCATGTTGACCCATTGTATATTCAGGTTCGTGATCAGCATGCCTACTGCAACATAATAGAAGAAGAAATGGATGGCGAGCCATGGTTTTATGATATCAAGGAATACCTCAGGATGGGGATATACCCGGAGCAGGCAACCGGAGATCAAAAGAGAGCCATTCGACGACTGGCAAATGGATTTTTCCTCAGTGGAGGAATGTTGTACAAAAGAACCCCAGATCTGGGATTGCTGAGATGTATTGATGCAGGTCAAGCCACGATAGTGATGACAGAGGTACATGCTGGAGTCTGTGGGCCCCATATGAGCGGATATGTGTTGGCAAAGAAGATTCTGCGAGCGGGATATTATTGGCTCACTATGGAGCATGATTGTATCAGTTTCGTACGAAAATGCCATCAGTGTCAGATACACGGAGATCTGATTCATTCTCCACCAACGGAATTGCACACAATGTCAGCACCATGGCCATTTGTGGCATGGGGCATGGATGTCATTGGGCCTATTGAGCCGGCAGCTTCGAACGGTCACAGGTTCATTCTGGTAGCCATCGACTATTTTACTAAGTGGGTTGAAGCCCAAAACTTTCAAGTCAGTAACCAAGAAGGCAGTGGTGGATTTTGTCCATTCCCATATCATCTGTAGATTTGGGATCCCGAAAGTGATAATCACGGACAATGGTGCTAATCTTAACAGCAATTTGATGAGAGAAGTATGTGAACAGTTTAAGATTACACACCGTAATTCCACACCTTATCATCCCAAGGCAAATGGAGCTGTTGAAGCGGCCAACAAGAACATCAAGAAGATACTGAGGAAGATGGTAGAAGGATCCAGGCAATGGCATGAAAAATTACCATTTGCATTGTTGGGTTATCGCACTACCGTTCGGACCTCAGTAGGTGCAACCCCTTATTTGTTGGTATATGGAACTGAAGCAGTAATACCGGCGGAAGTGGAAATTCCATCCCTTCGGATTGTCGCCGAGGCTGAGATTGATGATGATGAGTGGGTCAAAACCCGTTTGGAACAGTTGAGCTTGATTGATGAAAAGAGATTGGCAGCTGTGTGTCATGGCCAGTATATCAAAGGAGAATGGCAAGAGCCTACAACAAGAGGGTGCGCCCCAGAAAATTTGAAGTGGGGCAACAAGTGTTGAAACGAATCCTGCCACACCAAGAAGAAGCAAAGGGCAAGTTCGCCCCGAATTGGCAAGGACCATTCATTGTAACCAGAGTGTTGTCCAATGACGCTTTATGTTTAACAGATATCGAAGGGAAATGCATCGACATGGCTATCAATTCCGACGCAGTTAAAAGATATTATGTATGATCTCTTTTGATTGTAATTGTCATTTGTTTGTGGTTGGCATTTATCGGAGAATGAAATGACGGAGGCAATTCTTTCTTCTATCCAAACACCTTAACCTTTGCTTACCCTTTTGATCCTTATTTATTCTTTCATATCCCTCTTTTGGAGTCGGTAATTAAAATAAAAGATAAAAAGAAAAAAAATAATAAAGACAAAAGAAAAATCACAAGAAAAACAAAGGTGGGAACTACGTTTGACCTGATTCCTCAAAGAAGGATATGTAGGCGCCTCACGGCTCGGTTATAGTGTAACAAAAAAATAAGAATCCCCAAGAAAGAAAAACTGGGGCAGAAGTTGTATTTATAATTTTGGGAAAGAAAGTTTGATTCCAAGAGTTGTAATGTTTTACCCGTCAAAATTATTTTGAGTTTTTTGATAGCCTTTTCTTTTAACCCCACACAAGAATCCCTATTGATATCCAAAAAAGACCTCCCGATCAGTATCCGAGAGCATGCATGTGGAAATCGGGAACAACACTCCAATCCCCAGCAGAGAAGAGGATCATAAACTGGAAATGAACTGATAGCCGAAAGAATCCCCCAACAAAGAGCGTCGTATCGACACGCTCCAGTCCCCAACTGAAAAATAAAATAAAATGAGAGAGCCTTATTGGTGAAAACCTTCACAGGCACCATGAGGCGATGGGAGTTAAGAGAAATAAGAGAGTCTTATTAGTGAAAACCCCTCGAAGGGCACTATGAGGCGACAAGGCGAGATTGGCGGAGAAGGTCCAACTTTGTCAAAAGTTGAGTATTTATTTATCCCCAGCGAGATGAGGCCATCCGAAAAATTGATTGATACAAATAGACTGGGTTGATCAATCCGGAATGCACGCCATGATCGTTGGGATTGGTTATATCATTCAGATAAGTTCTGTTCTTTTCTTTTTCCCCAGCGTTTATTCAGAAAGACTTCTTTTTCTATCTTTAAAATTATCACTCTTTCATTTCTTGGTTTAAAAGATTTTATTTCCCCAATAGTTTATTTTTGAAAAGGATTTTCAGAGTTTACTACCAATTACCAAAATGGTGCAAGGCGAAATGCGAAAAGGACAAGCCAAAGATAAGGCGACAAAACGAAAGGAAGTTTGTCGCAAGACCAAATGATGAATGAGTCTTGATACTAAGAGGTCCAAATTTCCAAGGGAAGTTATGGATCAAATTCCAAAATGATCCTCAGCAGATTTGCGAGATACAGGGACAACTCCGACAGATTCTCGACCAAGCTCCACAATGGTCGGACGACACGGAGCGGGGAAGGAAGAGGAACGACAACCATCCCCAGCAGGAATATCAGCCCCAACAATCAATATTCTCCCTAGCAAGTTTTATAGCAATGAAAGAAAAAGAAAAGGGAAAAACCATCCTCAGCAGAAGTGGCACGATCACTCGCCCCCATTTTAAACTAATAAATTTTTCTTTAATTTGAAACAGGGAAAAAAAATATTATTGACCGCAGGAAGACAGGGTCACAGAGAAGATCATCAAACTGGGGCAGAAAATTTTCTCTCATTACGAAAATTTTCTTAAAATCAGATAGTCATTTGGGAAAGAGAAAAATAAACACAAGTGTTGAAGGAAGAAAAATCCCCAGCAGTAAACGAGAAGGGAGATACAAGTTTTAAGAGAAAAGCAATCTTTGAAGAAGCAAGATAATCAGTATCATCCCCACCATTGTTAAAAGGAGAAAGATAATTCCCCAGCAGTGTTATTCCAGGCAGGTTTCAGGGAAGTGAAAGCACCAGCTTTAAAGGAAATAGTCTTTAAGGAAGGAAAATGGCACATTGATGAAATAAAATATCGGTGTTATCCCCAGCAATTTTCAGAGGGATAAAACACCAATTTTGAAGGAAACAGTTGAAGAAGTCAGGAGCCCGCCTGGAGAATGGATGTGATAAAATGTAAGGAATTGAAGAAGTCAGGAGCCCGCCTGGAGAATGGAGGTGTTATTTTTAAGGAATTGAAGAAGTCAGGAGCCCGCCTGGAGAATAAAGGAGTTATTTTTAAGGAATTGAAGAAGTCAGGAGCCCGCCTGGAGAATGGAGGTGTTATTTTTAAGTTGTTGAAGTCAGGATCCCGCCTGGAGAACAGAGGTGATGAAATTTTTGAGAAAGTTAAAGAAGTCAGGAGCCCGCCTGGAGAATAGAGGTTGTTATATTTTTTTTAAAGTTGAAAAAAGTCAGGAGGCCGCCTGGAGAATGGAGGTGTTATTTTAAGGAGTTGTTGAAGTCAGGAGCCCACCTGGAGAACGGAGGTTGTTATATTTTTAAATTTGTTGAAGTCAGGAGCCCGCCTGGAGAATAGAGGTGTTAGAATTCTGAGAAAGTTGAAGAAGTCAGGAGTCCGCCTGGAGAATGGAGGTGATAAAATGCAAGAAGTTGAAGAAGTCAGGAGCCCGCCTGGAGAATAGAGGTGATAGAATTTAAGAAGTTATTGAAGTCAGGAGCCCGCCTGGAGAACGGAGGTTGATATATTTTAAGTTGAAGAAGTCAGGAGCCCGCCTGGAGAACAGAGGTTGTTATATTTTTTTAAGTTGTTGAAGTCAGGATCCCGCCTGCAGAACGGAGGTTGTTATATTGTTGAAGTCAGGATCCCGCCTGGAGAATTGAGGTTGTGTCATCTTTCAAAAGTTAAGATTGAAGTCAGGAGCCCGCCTGCAGAACAGAGGAATACATGTCAAGATCAAACAGAAGTCAGTAATGAGGGGGAGTACAACAAAGATCCCCAACATAACAATCTTTAATGTAGGAAGCAGTGTCCCCAGCAGACAGAACGGAATAATAAAACTTATACTCAAAGAGGCAAAAGGCCAGTGTCATCTCCAGCAGTTTTCGAAAGAAAGGTGTAAGCACGTGATTTTTGCCTTATATGAGAAGTACTCCCAAAAATTCAAAATCAAATGATTTTTCTTGGTGTGCAATTTTGTGAGATTTTGTGATATTTTAAATAATTATTTGTATTTGTCTGTGTTTGCTTATTTGTTAAATTAATAAAAATTACAAAAATAGGCATCTTTAGCATTTTTAGCATTTAATGTCCAAATGAATAATTTTATGCTTAATTGTGCGTTAATTGTTATTGGGAGTTAATTTGCGCTTTTACAACTTAATTTAGTTCTTAATAATAATTTAAGTATTTTTATAATTTAGTTTTAGAAAATAAAAGAAGAAGAAATAACAAAAATACAAAGAAAAATCGGATTGAGCCACTTCTTCAAATTTCAACCCCAGACCCAAATAATTGCCCAATCTTCCCCATGATCTGGTCCATCTTCACACGAGTCGACCCGGTCCGCCCCATTAACCCATTGACCCAACACCCCCTCTTCATTTTTGTCCAACACAAAACAAAACCAAAAAAAGAAGGCAAAAAACCCTAACAAAACAAAAAGAACCTACCCGCCCCCTCCATCTTCTTCCTCTCAAAAAACCTTCATCCCAAGCCAACCATGGCTGCCTCCCATGGCTTCTTCTGCGTCCACGCCCAAACACCACCACCAAACAGACCCTCCAAACCTTCCGTCAACCATTGTCACTGCCTTCGACCTTCTCCATCCTCAATCGCACGTCCAAAAAGACCAGCTGTTCAAGCTTTTCCTTCTCCGACCATGGATGACCCAGCTGCATCTTCATCTTCTCCGTCGAGCTCCACCATGAAATCCCAGTCCACTATTGAGCTCCCAAGGCCGAAAATCCCACGTCGCTGCTTCTGTTTCCGGCGGCGACCAGCTGCTCCTGTTCTGCCGCGTCCACTGCTGCTAGTGCTTCGGCATAGCTTCAGTTGCTAATTAGGCTCGAGTTCGTCGTCGTTTGGTCGAGTTTCATCTTCTCCGTCAAAACAGTCCGCTCCCCAGTACGTCGTTGTCACTGCTTCTCCTCCTTCCGCCGAGCTGCTGCTGCCGCGCTGCTGCCTCACCAGTTCGTCTTCTTCACTTTTGCCTCGCGCACATGGATGAGGTTTGGTCTATGTCGTCGATCACTGTTCGAGTTCGTCGTTAGTTGGTCGTTGTTCGTCGTTTAATCCAGTTGGTAGATTTTGAATATTATTTTGTCCGTATTTCGTTTTGATATTTTTCGAATCTAAAATCGGCAAATATTTGTTTTGTTCATGTCTATCGTTTGAATTAATTTTTTAGTTTGTTCATGTCTATCGTTTGAATTAATTTTTCAGATTTCAAATAAAAGATTAATTAGTTGTTTTTCATGTTTGTATTATTGTTTAGGTAAATATTTGTTAGTTTAATGTTTGTTAGATTCAAATTGAAATTTAATTAATTATTTCTTCAATTTGTTCATGTGTTATGTATTTTTCCAGAAATTATTAATGTTGTTTGAATCATTTAATCCGTCATGTTTGTTGTTTAAAAACAGATTTAGTTCATGTTCATCTTTGTTTGAAGTTCATGTTTAAATCCAGTGATTTAATGTGAGTTTATGTTTGTTTTTGATTTGTTAATTTAGTTTGAATCATGTATTTTGTTGTTTGTATTGTTGTATCCTTGCTCATCCATTTTTGGTCTAAATTAACCAGGATTGGTTCCCGATATGGTTGATTTATTTCCATTAATTTGGAGTTGTGTTGTTCATCGTGTTCATGTGATTTGTTGTTGAAGATTGTTGAGAAATTGGTCATCTTGGCTATATTTTGGTTAAGTTATGATTAATTGATTGTTTAGAGCTGATGGGGGTAATTTGGTAAATTGCATTGCATTCGGGGGTAGAATGGTAATTGCAATAAGGTCGGAGGGGTAGTCTGGTAATTGAACATTATTATAATTATTTATGTAGGCATGAGGGACAAAATATCATGGGGTGGAGTTTTGATGTACTTGTTTAACATAATAGAGGACAAGACAAAACATAATGGGAAGGAATATTGTACTTATTTAATGTAAGCATGGGGGACAAATTGTAATGGGTTGTGGTGGATGTATTTATTTAATGTAGGCATGGGGGACAAAGTTTAAAATAAAGAAAACATTAATAAGTGGGACAAAGCATGCCATTGGGGGAATAATTTGGGGTTGGGAATTGAAGACTTGTCTTGCTATATATAGAGTCATTCTTGACTTGAAAAAGGAGAGAAGATTTTTGAGAGAAAAAAAGGTTGAACATTAAGAGGGAAGGAGACCCGATTTGAACATTAAAAAAAATAGATTTTTACACTTGAGAGCGGACAAACTTGAAACATTTTGAGAGTAAAAGAGAAATGCAATTTGAACTTTCACTCGAATAATTTCCGTTTGTTTTTCTCGAGTGTTATTCAAAAATCATTAAACTACTGCATCTTGTGTCGTTTGCTCTTCTGCTTTGACTGTGATTGCACTTTGGTATTTCAATCTGTTACTGGGTTATTCTACTGGTTGTTGCTGGTTTTGCGGTGTTGCTGAATCTGCTGTTGCTGTGGTATTATTGCTGCTGACTCCTACTTCGTTTCTTCTTGTATTGTCATTTCCAGGTACACAATTGTACACTCTCGGTTTGAAGCGAAATGAAATATTAATCAGGCTCCGGTTCCTGTTGAATTCCTTTTGTTTGGATTTGTGTTTGAATAAAAATTTTCTTTCTTCGTGTAAGATGTAGTTGAATGATTAATGAATAATGAGGTTGCATATGTATACTTTCTTTATCTAATAATGTTAGTTTAAATTAATCGGAGAATAATTAATCTGTTTTGATATTATGGTCAATCTCATGTTCTAATATTATTGAATAACAGAATATAAAATGAAAGCAATTTTTCTTTGTACAAACTCGATCGCAATTTTCCATTCGCATTAGCCGTAAACTAATAACTAATAAGTTTACGTTTTTCAGCATGTAAATAATTAAGAGATTTTCTTTTATTTTAGAGACGAACTTAATAGAAAATATAGTCATTGTAGGTTTATCCTTTAAAATAAAAATGAGACGAGCCTCGCCAAATAAAACGTAGATTGCGGGGCCCTCACAAAATGTATGGTTTAATTAGAATTCGGAAGGACCGTTTAGCGAATTTCACGGTCTTCCCAAAATAATAACACGATAGTCTCTTTAGGCGCGTGTTTAATATTTTACTTTCTTAAGCCTGGGTGTGCATTTCATGCGACCTAAATCCAAATCCCAAAACATCAAATAAAACGTGTTCCGGATTGTGGGTGCATTTCATGTGACGCAGTCCAAAGACGCGTTTTAAGCGATGTTCACCTTTCTTTTAAAAACAATAATAATAAAGAGGTAAAAAGATAAAATTTGCACATAAGTTCATATTTGTATAAAAATCAGATAATCAAGTCGAATATGACAGTTGAGCGACCGTGCTAGAACCACGGAATTCGGGAATGCCTAACACCTTCTCCCGGGTTAACAGAATTCCTTATCCGGATTTTTGGTACGCAGACTGTAATATGGAGTCATTCTTTTTCTCGATTCGGGATTAAAATTGGTGTCTTGGGACACCCTAAATCTCCCAAGTGGCGACTCTGAAATAAATAAATAAATCCTGTTTCGATCGTCCTTTAATTGGAAAAAACTCCTACGCCCCTCGCGGGGGGAGGAAAAAGGAGGTGTGACAAGGGGTAGTTCCATCCTTTCCATCTAAAATCGGGACACAAACTCCCTTAGCATTTCGTCGTCCCTTTGTTTTATCTTGAATACGTCTAATTTTCTTGTGGCCACTTTTATTGCCTCGACGTGTGATTTCACGAAGGCATCGGTCAGAATAGCAAACATATCAATAGAGTTAGGATCTAAGTAATGATATCAGATCATAGCTCCTTTTGATAGCGTTTCTCCAAACTTTTTTAATAATACTGACTCGATTTCGGCATCATTCAAGTCATTTCCTTTGATTCCACAAGTGTAAGAAGTAATGTGTTCGTTAGGGTCAGTTGTTCCACTTTACTTCGGTATATCGGGCATGCAAAACTTCTTGGGAATGGGTATTAGAGCCGCACTCAAGGGGAAAAGTTTTTGTATGAATTTTTTTGCATCTAGGCCCTTCAAAACCAAAGGTGCTCCGGGTATCTGATCTCCCCGGGAGATGTAAGTTTCCACCTTTTAATCATTGTCTTCTATCTTCTTTTCTCCTGACTCAATTCTTTTAGTCAGTTCTTCGAGCATTTTCATGATAGTAGGGTCAGTCCCCGAGCGCTTTCATCGGGCCTTTCTAGCATTGGCTTGTGCTGCATGTTTACTAGTTCGGCAATGTTAGGAGTCCTGTTCTGACTTTAAAGCTGAGCGATGGCGACTTGCTGAGCTTGCAACATCTCGAATATCACTTGGAAGCTGAATCCTCCTTCTTCCAATCCTCGTGCTTCTTGGACTCCGGCCTAGGCTTCCCTATGTACATTCCTTACGGGGTCTGCGCCTGCATCCGTGTTTAAAGCATTGTGGGAGCTGTATCAACTGGCTCCACGTTTGGCACTCCCCCAGGGTTTACGGATGGTACACCGAGCCCTATGCCACTATTTTCTCCAAGTCCTTCACTACCATGAGCATGTGTATTTTGTGTGCTAGACATGATTAAGCCTGAAATCAAAGAAACTTTGACAAGAAAAAGTGTGAAGAATAACGTGTGTTATCAGAATACTAGCACTAAAATAATCACTATTATCTTTAGCCCCACTGTGGATGCCCAACTGTTTACCTAGAAAATGGTATTAACAATTATATTTGATTTTATGGTTCTAAAAATATGTGATTTGTTTTAATACTAGTTATTAGGCAATAGATGCTAAGTGTAAGTAAAGAGAATAAGATATGCAAACCAATGTTGTCGCAAGATTGGGCCTCAAGCTGGTTGGAACAGGGGGCCTCGAGGTCTAGCTTGGGCAGTTAGCAATGAACAATCGATGAATAAACAATGATATCGAAGGCCTCGAAGATAGCCTTTTGAGGTTAATAATGGGCAATAAATGAACAATAAATGAACAAGCGATAGATCTGTAGAGTAATTGCTGAGCACATTAAACAAGAGGAATAAGAATGTTCTATTGCAATGAAAAAATAATCTCCCACAAAGTGATTAGGGTCCCCTTTATATAGGAGGAGATAACCCTAACATAGTACATTGCTCATAAAGATAAAGAATTCCATTGGTACAGGTGTATAACGGCCTAGTATGGATATGTCCCATCTTGTACAACTCTTATCCTATAATTAATGCCTAGGTCTACATGTCTTTAAGAAATTCCCGCTCTTTCTAGATTGACCTCGAGATAATGCTGCCCTCGATGCGGTCTATGCCACACACTCGATCAGCTTCCCTGAGATAGTTGTTCGACACCCACCTCGAGTCTCCTCGGACTCGGTCCTATAGCCCATTTTAAGCCTTCAAAATCATATTCTTCGATTTTGATTGTATACAATGTGTTTCTTATGTGTAGGAAAAAACTTATGCGGAAAAAGATCAAATAGGAAAAAAATTGGTGAAAAAAAAACTGAAGAGAAAAGTCCCGGACAGCGAAGCAAGTCTCACTTCGCCAGATCGGGACCGGAGCAGAAGAAACCAGAAAAGTCCCGGACAGCAAAGCGAGGTTTACTTCGCCAGACCAGGACTGGAGCTGATGAAACCAACTTCTCCAATCTGAAATAGAAGAAGGAAAATTCGTCCAATACAAACCCTAGTCACTATAAATATATCCTATAACGTGCTTTTGAGGGAGGGACGCCACTTTGGAGAGAGAAGACTTTGGGAGGCAAGAATACGCTTGGAGCAAGGAGAATGATTTAACTTCACGTTTTTTCCTTTTTCTTCTTATTTTTCCATTGTTATGAATTCTAGTGTTGTATTTTTACATACTACCATGAACAACTAATTTCTTATCTAGGATTTTGATGGAATCTTTTGGAGTATGAATTCTTATTACGTTTTTATATAATTGAGCCTTTGAATTCTCTACTTGTTTAGCTACGTGCTTATTTCAGTCGATTGAAGAGCTCTCAATTGACAGTACCTATTTAGTATGTATTGCTTGGAAAATTGTACATATTCAGGTAGATGTTGAACAATATCACTCCTAACGTATGTGAGAAATCAATACAGAGGGTTTAAAAGTAGGATTAGGAATAACGAAACCTTGATGTGATCTTAGTGAGCGGTGAATTAGTCACAGCTAGCGTAGTTCAGAAGAATATGTCTAGTAAATTGTGGTAGTTGCTCGGAAGAGAATTACGACACCTGAAATACTCACGATCGGTAGAAAATACTTAGGCGAAATTATAGAAGACATAGCGGGAAGGATTCCGACAATTGGGAAGATCATAACTCTAGACTTCCTTAATCTTGTGTCAAATCCTTAGTCTTGTTAGTTGATAGTTTTACTGCTTTCTAATATTTGTTAGTTAATTAGTTTGAAATAAACAGTATAATATTTATAATTAGAAAATTGTTAATTTGGGCTTGTGTTTCTGAGTGATATTGAACAATTATAGTTAAGCCTTAGGTTTCTGTAAGATTCAATTCCGAACTTTTAGATCGGATTATATTTACAGCGACCGCTTATCCTTTTTAGGACTAAAGTTGAGAGCGTGGTCATTATGGAAAATACTTCAATAGAATATTCTAGTCATTCCCACAAGCTTATTTACTAGGCATTCTTGCTTTAACTAAGTAATGACTTCAAATTGTTTATCTTTCTTCCGGTTGTGCTTTCCTCATGCCAATGTAGGAGTTAGCTACTGGGATAAAATTGTTACGTTTTTTGGTATAAAGTAGAAATTGAGCATTACCGACTTTAGTGGTGGACCAGAGCACATTTTTATGATATTTCTGCTTCGTCCACTTTTTGCCTCTTCTGAAAATTTTATGCACTTCTTTGTAAGGTGAGCATTAGAGCTAGTAAGATAAAGTTATTTTCATTGGATAGATATGTCACGTGTTCGAGTCGTAAAAACAGCCACTAATATTTGTATTAGGGTAGATTGTCTATACGGGATACTTTGTACGCCAGACTACTTTTTCGGTATGCCTTAGTTATTCTCAAAGTGTTTTTTATCATGTGTTAGAGTAGAGATTCAACTGCCATGGCAATGCCATAGTGGCCGAAACAGGAGTAGCAGTTTTCACTTTTTTTAAAAGTAGCAAAAACTGGTCCTGAAAGAGGATTCCTATGAATAAAAAAGTAAAGGCAAATCTAATGGAGTAGCTGAATTATAAAACTTTTTCAAGATATCTTATGGAATATTCATCATTTGACAGTCATATACCAATACAAAGGCTGTTATCCATTCGAGCTTTACTTGTTGAGTGGCATACCCCACTACCCCATAAATTTTACGAGGCCAGAATTGGCTTTTAATGCACATGGCCAACTGCTTGTGTCACATACCTAAAAGTATATACTTTCAATTATTTCTACCACTTGAAAAGAATTATCCAGTTTGTTGATCCCTCCTTTTTCCAATCATGCAGTGTTGTTGTCATCCTATGCATTAAAGGTGCTATACCATATGCTAAAACTGTTTGTACTTTAAGCTGGAAGGATGAAAATGAAGTGAATTTATCATTTCTCCTCTTTTGATCAACAACAACCACAAACCCACAGTGAATGAAGAAAAATTTAGTGCTCTTAGTTTCAACGTGAAGGAGATGCTTTTTCTCTAGAACTAACTTCCTCTGTGTTGAAGGTCTCTGGTGCCTGGAACCTGGCGTAGTCACACGCATTGAAGTATGGTCAACCGAACACCCATCATCAGAAAATTATACTCCACATAAAAACTTATATTGTATATGTAGGTCCAAAATTATTTTTTATGTATATTCCTGACTTCGCCACTACTCTCAACCATCTTTTCTCCATTCATAGGAACTGTGAAGTTTGCAGGTTCCTTTTGTATACGCGTTTTTGTTTTATTTTGCTAGTCCTTTATTAGAGGTCTACTTTTCTTTCAAAAAATCTCCAAAAAAGCAATAAGAGAGTGTCAGAGAGTGGAGACTGCGCAACAATAATTCAACAATCTTGCAAGTTGGAAAATATGCGACCAAGGATTTTTGCTATCCTTGAACAGTTAAGAGTAGCTGTCCTTGTTTACCAAGATTTTAAGTGGTGGTTTGGTTTGAAGACAAGTTATATTGGAATTATTTATGCTAGGATTAGTTATTTTGGTAGTATTATTTTTTATTGACAAGTTTGATATATTGAACTATTTTGGGATTGTCAATTTTACTGCTTTATTCTGAGATAATTTATCTTGGGATTACTATTTTACCCTCTGACAAGTATAAGTTATCCTGGTCCTATTTTTAAATCCTAAAATAGTTTATCCTTGAATTAATAACCAAATAAGGGATAAAACAATACTAAATTTTTGTCCAAGAATTATTTTTGTTTATCTATCCTACCAAAAGAGTTTAACTTTTGCATAGATATGTAGTAAACTTTATGCATCGTGTTACCATATTTTTTGTAAGGTTGCATTGATCATAAAAACGGAAGAATTATTACTTAGTTAATGGAGCTCAATTCCAACAAAGAAAGGGTATTCTAGCCAGTTCGAAGTGTAGAAAGTGTAACGAGTAATTTAAAAAAAAAAACCAAAAAAAGTAGAAAAATGTGAGAGCTTCTCTCTCTAAACTCCTCTACCACTTTCAGTCATACTTCTTTCCTTCATCAACTAAAATCATATACAACAAACATAACAATCAATAACCAGCAATGAATGCCTCTATACAAAACTCTGCTTACAACGACGCAATTAATGAACCACCTGATATCGGTACGATTCAAATAGATGATAAAACTCCAGTCATGTCTTCAACATCTTTCCTTCAAACACTACTCTCTAACAATCACCCACCAGCAACTCCTCATATACAACAGCGTGTCAACTATACATTTGACCTATCGGATGAGATCCTTAACAACAACCAAAATGAAGATATCTTTATCCCAATCACTACTGAAGACAAATGCCCCTTATATATGCCATGAAAATACTCAGTAATAGTTAACGTATTTGATAGGAAGATAACACATCAACTCTTACACAACAAGCTTCTTGTCTTATGGAATCCAACTGAAGACCTACCTTTAATCGATCTGGGCTCTAATTTTTTCGTCATCAAATTCCAAAAAAAAAAAAGAGAATATGCTTAAGGCACTACATGGAGGTCCATGGTTTGTACTAAATCATTTCCTGTCCGTTCAAAAATGGGAGCCAAAATTCATTGCATCATCTACACAACTCACATACTCAGCCATATGGGTTCTTCTACCGGAACTTCCTATGAAATTTTATGACGAGCAAATTTTACAAAAGGTGGGATCTAAGCTGGGACAACTACTAAAGATTAATGCATGCACTTCCTCTACCACTAGGGGAAGTTATGCTCGTATATATATCGAAGTGCCCTTAGAAAAGCCACTCAAAATACACCTACTTATAGGATATCACAATCAGATACTGCCCTAAGAGGGGCTTAACTTACTATGCACCAAGTGTGGGCGCTTTGGTCATGCAAACTTTAACTATTACTTTATATCACAACAACATCCAGATCAAACTACTAGTAACCACTCTTCAAAATCATCCAATAATGATACAACACATGAAACAGAATGGAAAACAATAAACTTTCCAAGGAAATCTATACAACGCTACAACAACAATCGTCACACAATCATCAATAAGGCGGCGCAGGAGCCGGCAAAGCCAAGGCAACAAACAAACATAGGTAAGTCTCCTATCTTTATTGGTCCTTCTGAGGCACATCAACTATTAAAAAACTCTCAATATAATAACAAACTTAGTAACAAATATAGTGAATTAACTGACTTGGACAATCTCATGGAAAATCATATGGACATGGACAAAAACAATTGCACAAGCCCAATAAGGGACAGACCAAATACAAAGCCCACAACCGACCCAGGAAAAGACAAATTAAAAAATTACTTCCAATTAGAGATAAGACCACAGACCACCTCCTCCAATCACAGAATCTCTACATCTACCCATAATACTCTATCTCCTACACATTAATAGGCACTAAAGATCAGAGCACGCCTCGTACCTCAAACTCGCCACCTCAGGCACCCACTCCAGATCAAAAATATAGGAGTACTACTGACCAATAATCAATAGCCAAGCCTACTTATTCACATGACATAAAACCTCTATCTGGGATCCACGTTGATAGCAGCAATAGTAATTTGCATGCTACAGTAAACTACGTCCCTCAACAACCTAGCCAACCTCATTTCCCATGCAAACCAAATCATTACCCTTCATTTGATACCCACAAGGAAAACACAACTAAAACACAAGACCACTCTTCTGATTCAATAAAACCACCTTTACATAGCACTACAAATAGCCTAAATTCATATAACACTACAATACTACCTCCATCTTCTATAGACAGAAAATCACCATGCAACGACCAACATTCCCAGCAAATTTCAACCAAACTTACCTGAGAAATCTAGACAACAATCTTCCGAGGCTAACCATGCAAGCCCACAACTCTCACACATCAACACATCACTAGTCTACACAACAAAACACGATGGACCTTCCACTTCAATCGTGGATGGAGATGGGATTACATGGCTATGAACTAGTATTCACTATGGAACTCAAAAATCAGGAAGTTGTTCTCCTTCTTCAGAATCCAACACACTTGGCAGAAATAGTAACGGAGGGGATGAGATTAGGGATGGAAACTTATGCTCAAAATCAATGGTACAACATTCAAACACCATTTCTACTATAGCACTTAGCATCAACTTGGAATTCACAATAGTCGACACACCCCATACATCCCCCAAGTCCAATTCTCAACTCAAAACCCAATCTCCTGCCATTTTATCCTCCACATCATATGGGGCAAATTTATGCACCTTGGTTCCAGTATCTCAACTCCTTCAATCCACTATCTCCATACTTCAATCACAACAGCCCCTTCGAAATACTTACACCACAAGAAAATCCACCACAGACTTCACCTCCATCACCAGATGCACTAGACACGGAAACAAGGCAGGAATTAGCGGAGATTCTAGCGGAATTAAGGGAGACAAGGACGGAGTTCTTATGTCTAAAAGGAATCCAACTCTATAACCTCAAGGAAAAATACGAAAAAAGTTCATTCTGAAGTGTCCTCCAGAAATGACCTCATGCAGCCTAAAATTTCGAGTAACAAGAAAAAAGAGAAGAAGGAAAATATTCCATGGTGAACTGTCACGACCCGAATTTTTCACCCTCGGGAGTTGTGATGGCGCCTACTCGTAGAAGCTAGGCAAGCCACAAAATTTAGAAGTCTTTAACTCTTTCATTTTTAATGCTTTTCAACAACTTGTAATAATATGTGATAAACATTTAAATAATAGCGGAAGACAAAATTATGCGGAAGACTTAGACTAATATAATACCAGAATCAGTATGAAATACCAACATACGTCTCTACCCAGAAACCGGTGTCACAATATTTATGGACTATCTATGATTACTACATACAAATGTCTGAAAGAAAGAAGCACAGTCTATCTCGGATACAAGTGATAACAGAACATAATAATAATAGATAGAAGAGATGTCGGGCCTGCGGACGCCTGCAAGACTACCTCAGAATCCCTGTGTACTGAAGGCTGGCTCCCAAGCTACTATCCCAATGCTGCTCCGGTATCTGCACAGAGTGAAGAGTGTAGTATCAGCAA
Source organism: Nicotiana sylvestris (assembly GCF_000393655.2). Classification (NCBI taxonomy): domain Eukaryota; kingdom Viridiplantae; phylum Streptophyta; class Magnoliopsida; order Solanales; family Solanaceae; genus Nicotiana; species Nicotiana sylvestris. Next base: position 165,291,290 of record NC_091060.1, on the reverse strand, counting down.
ACCGACTCCATATACTGGTAAGTGCCTGGCCTAACCCCGGCGAGGTAGTGACGAGGCTAGGACCAAACTCCAGATGAACCTGTGCAATTATATAATGTACGGCGGACCATAAACAAGAATAAGTAGTTTAAATGGGAGGGGGTACATTCTTCGGGGAAACATATCAAATCCAGCAAAAACTTAATAGAAATATGAAAGGACAGTTCAATATCTACAACAATACAATAATAATACTGTTGCGGCGCGCCACCTGATCCCTTATCATTTAACACTATTGCGGCATGCAACCCGATCCAAATATATAACTGTTGCGGCGTGCAACCCGATCCAAATATATAACTGTTGCGGCGTGCAACCCGATCCAAATATATAACTATTGCGGCGTGCAACCCGATCCAAATATATAACTATTGCAGCGTGCAACCCGATCCAAATATACAGTCAACAATAATCATAATAACAGTCCCGACAAGAGATCCACAATAAACTACACTATTCCGGCAAGGGAATTCAAAAGTACAAGTATATACGTCCTAGTAAGGGAGAATTAGCTATAACCAATCTTAACTCAACTATTACTCATTTCAGTTATCACCATTACTCAATCATAAGTAAATTCCATGAAAACCAACTAAGTCCTTGCTCAATATCGAGAATCACCAATTAAAGCATCCGTAGTATCATTTAAGAACACCACAAATATCAATTTAAGACTCACGGTCATGCTCGACACCAACGTATAGATACTTGTCACCATGCTTATACGTCGTACTCAACAAGAAACAATCAACAAATAGGACACAACTCCTAATCCCTCAAGCTAAGGTTAGACCGAACACTTGCCTCAAACTTCCATGACCAACTCAAGCCTCAAACACCATTTTTCCTTTTGAATTCGGCTCCAACACAATCGTATCTAGACGTAATCGACTTAATAACATCAATAAATGTTAAACAATCCAATTCCAATACTTAATTATAGATTTCTAATCATTCTTCCCAAAAATCCAAAAATTGACCCCAGGCCCGCTTGGTCAAAATATGATATTCGGACCAAAACCCGATCACCCATTCACCCACGAGCCCGAATATATAATTTATTTTCAAATCCGACCCAAAAATAAGGTCTAAATCATAAATAATAAAAAGCTCTAACTCTACCCAAATCCCTAATTTTCTACCTTTAATTTCATGTTTTAGGCCTAGAAATCTAGTGGGTATTGATAAAAATGGAAGGAAACAAGTTAAAGATTACTTACCCAAGAGGTTATGGTGAAGAAATGCTTCAAAAATCGCCTAAGAGCTTTGGAAAAGAAGAGGTTTATGAAAATTTATGAAATTCCTGTAATGCTACTGTTTCTGGTCTTTTAAAATAATTGGGCAAAAATACTCATCGTGTTCGCGACAGGCCCATCGCATTCGCGATGGGTTAGGCCTGCTAGGCCTTCGCGTTCGCGGATCTTTGGCTCCTCAAGCCTACGCATTCGCGGACCAGAGGCCGCGTTCGCGATGCACAAAGTGGTGACCCTCCCCAGCCCAGGCTGTAAGCCTTCGCGTTCGCGTGACCAGGCCCGCGTTCGCGAAGGGAAAAACCCCCAACGCCTCGCGTTCACAACCTGGGTACGCGTTCGCGTAGAAGGAATTTCCTTCAACAAAATTTTACACATCGCGTTCGTGAGGGTTCTCCCACGAACGCGAAGAAGGACACATGAGAATCCCAATACCTGAAAACCTGCAATTTTTCCTAAGTCCAAAACTCCCCGAAACACACCCGAGCTCTCGGGGCTCCTAAACAAACACACGTACTAACTCAAAAACATCATATCCGTACGATCAAATCACCAAAATAACCTCAATAACAAAGAATTAAACCTCAATATCAAAGATTTTCCTCAAACTTCTTAAAACATCATTTTTTGCAATTTAGGTCCTAATCACGTCAAATGACATCCGTTTTTCACTAAATTCCACAGAAACGTCTTAAATCATATATAAGACTTGTACCGGGTGCCGTAACCAAAATACGGGCCCGATACCATCATGTTCTAATCAAATTTCATTTCAAATTCTTTGAAACAATTTCAGAAAATAATTTTCTTTAAAAATTCATTTCTCAGTCTTGGGACCTCGGAATCTGATTCCGGGCATACGCCCAAGTCCCATATTTTCCTACGGACTCTCTAGGACCATCAAATCACGGGTCCGGGTCCGTTTATCCAAAACGTTGACCGAAGTCAAATTTACTCATTTTATAGCCAAATTTTATCATTTTTCATAGATTTTCATATCTAGGCTTTTCGGCTACGCGCCCTATGCATGCAAACCGAGGTGATGCTTAATGAGGTTTTCAAGGCTTCAGAACACAGAATTTAATTTAAAAACAAGTAATGACCTTTTGGGTCATCACATGAACATTCCGACACTTCGTCAACTTCTTCCAGTCATGGATCATCAGGATCAGATGACAACAACTATTGTCAATACCTTGATTCCAACTCCACCAGTCACAACATCCCTCTCTAATATTATGAATCTACTAGTATGAAATTGTAGGGGTTCTTACAATCCGGAATTTAGGCATCATTTCAGGTCTTTGTTAGATAACCATAGGCCAGTTCTTGCAATCCTTCTAGAAACCCACATGCAAGATCATGAGAGGCTTCGTGAGACATTCAATTTCACTAACATGGCCAGGTGTCTACTAATGGACTCATAGGAGATTTGGTTGTGCTATGGAATGAAGCTCTAATTACTCTGGAGGAACTGAGGATGTCTGAACAAGAAATCTACTGCCTTGTCCAGGTATGTCCCATTAAACCTAAATGGCTTCTATCTGTAATTATGCTAGCTATTCTTACCAATTACGTAGTACTCTTTAGGAAAGCTTAATGAATTTGCATGACACTTTAATACTCCTTGGCTAATAGGGGGTGACTTCAATGACATATTATATTCACGAGAAAAATTTGGAGGGCTACCTATCAGTGTTAATAGTGTGGACTAAACAACGTAAAAATGGTCATACAATTCTTGAAAGACTTAATCGTTTTTTGGCAAATTATGACTGGTTAAATATGTACCCCGAGGCTACAGTACAACACTTACTTCGAACGTATTCTGACCAATGTCCTCTTCTAAGAACTTTAGAGGCCAAAAGACATATTATTAATAAAATTTTTAGATTTGAAATTTTGTGGGTGTCACACCCACAATTTTCTCAATTAGTACACCAAACATGGGCTGATACTCAACCCCTCATGGAAACAACTATAAAAATTTAGGAAGTTGTCACAAATTGGAATCAAACTATATTTGAAAATATTTTTAATTGTAAGAGGAAAATACTAGTTAGGCTAGTAGGAATACAATCTTCTATACATTATCCTACTAGTTTTTTCCTACAAAATCTGAAAACAACTGAATAATGAATTTAGTAGCATTCTTAGAATAGAAGAAGACTTTTGGAGATTGAGATCACGATTAATGTGGCTAAATGAAGGAGACGCCAACATGACATTCTTTAATATGTCTACTTTACATAGAGGTAGGAGAAATAAGATAATTTCCCTAAAAGATTTAGTAGGTAATTGGAGTTATGACCAAAATAAAATTCAAGAACTTATTCTAAATTACTACAAGAATCTTTTCAGTACAGAACAAGACCACTCAACAAATATTCTCACTGACTCCAACTCATGTCTATTAAATTTTAAGGATTTACAAGCTTTAGATGAACCTCTCAAAGACAATGAAATCACTCAAGCTCTATACAGTTTTAGTCATTATAAAGTACCTGGCCCAAATGGGCTTCACCTATTCTTTTATCAAAGTACTGGTCTGATGTAGGTAACAAGGTAAAATAATTTTGTCAAGAAATTTTTAATACTAGGATTATACCTCCCTTACTAAATCAAACTTACATATGCCTTATACCAAACGTGAGACATGCCCAGACCCTTCAACAATATAAACCAATAAGTCTTTGTAACACCACTTATAAAATTATAACAAAAATAATAGTCAACACACTTAATCCTATTATCTCGGCAATTATAGGACCAACACAAACCATCTTTAAACAGGGTAAAAGAGCTTCTAATAATGCCATAATAGTTCAAGAAGCTTTAAATCACTTTGCAAAAATAAAAGGAAAGACTAGTTATATGCTTCTAAAATTAGACCTTAAAAAAGCCTTTGGTCGATTAGAATGGTCGTTTATTAGGAAAACACTTATCTACTTTAACATCCCTACATCTATGATTAAGTTAATCATGTCTTGTGTTACTACTACTTCCACTTCTATTCTCATTAATAGATAACGTACTCCTTATTTCACACCTTCTAGAGGGATTCGCCAAGGTGATCCTTTATCACCGTACTTATTCATTATATGTATGAAAATGTTTTACGATGCATTACCTTATCTGTTGATTATCTACAATGGCAACCCATCAATATTTCAAAAATGAGATTAATACTCTCACACCTTTTTATTTGCAGATGATATCATACTTTTCTAAAAAATAACTACTAAAAGTTGCAATGCTGTAATAGACGTGATCAATCATTTCAGCAAGTATTCAGGACAACAAATAAACTTTGAAAAATCAAAATTATTTTCTCAAAGAATTGTACGACAAATGATAGGAACTTGGTTCTGAATTACTTCCAAATCAAAGAAGGAAATAATTTTGGTAAGTATTTAGGATTTTCAATTTTCCAATCACGCCAAAAAAGGGCCGACTTCCAATTCATATTAGATAACTTCAAATCTAGACTGACATGATGAAAAACGAACTTCCTGACTATGGCAGGACGAGCTACTCTAATTAAATCAACTCTCAACAATTTGCCAAATCATATTATGCAATACATTCACATTCTAACAAGCATTCTTAATAAGATGGAACAGTACCAATGCAATTTTCTATGGGGAACAACCACAACAAGAAAAAAATGCATCTTTTAAAATGGAAGAAAATTACTACACCTCGAGAAATAGGAGGCTTACGAATTCAATGCCTTTGTCAAAAGAACAATGCATTACTAGCAAGCCTAACATGGAGAGTCTTTCATTCATCCCAAAATCTTTGGGCTAAGATATTAATTAATAAATTTCTACATATCTCATCATCTACGTATCATTCCACAACTTGGCGTAACATATTAAAGGTTGGCAACACTGTCAAATAGGATTACAATGACAAATAGGAATAGTTGCACACTTTATTTTTTGGGATGACTCATGGGTAAAAAATGGGATAACTATTCACTCACTAATAAGCGGCCCATTACCTTTGGCATATCAAAAAAATAAAAATTAATTTTATATATAATTCTAATGGTTGGAAATGGGACCAATTGCCTTTTGAACTTACGGATGATATAAAAAATCTTATAAGGACTCCATACATCTTTGCTTATAATAATAAAGCTGATAGTATTTATTAGGCTTTAACTACTAATGAAAAATTTACCGTCAAATCAATATACAAAGCCTTGAAAAATCAATCCACTGACAACCATAATACAATGTGTAAATTCAAATGGATATGGAGCCTACCTATACATCCCAAAATTAAGTATTTCATTTGGTTACTTAACCATAATAGACTGCCGACATTTTAATTTCTGCAACAACTTAACATTATCACTAATACGGAATGTCCATATTGCCATGAAGTGGATGAATTAGTAAATCATATATTTTTAGCTTGTGTTAATGCAAAAACATACTGGAATAATCTGGGAATGAGACGACATATAAATAGTTTAATTAATTTTACTACACCACAAGAATGACTACTTTCTTTAATTAACTATAAATACCATAAATTACCATACAATATACATCCACATACTTATTTACCTTTAAGCTTGTGGAACATTTGGACCACCAGAAACAAAAATATTTATGAACGCCCATAAACCTGTTAGCATCAATTTTACTACACAACAAGCTACTGAATTTTGTTATCTAGCAGCTTCAAACCATAAAATACAACAACGTATCAGGGTTACTCTAAAATGGATACCATCAAAACCTAATATATATAAACTAAATACGGATGGGACACACTCGTCAGCTTTAAATACAAATGGCATTGGAGGAATAATTAGAGATCACAATATGGACCGGATTATAGGTTTCTCAGGAAATATACTATTGCAACAGAAATGTATGCATTATTACAGGGGCTTACATTGGCAAAACTACATAACCTAATGCCAATCCATGTGGAAATTGACATCAATGAGGTAATCACACTGTTGCATGATGACAATTTAAACTTTGCTAATCTATTAACCGATTGCAGGCAGTTGTTGTGGAAGCTCCATGATCCAATAGTTAGCCATGCATACAAAGAACAAAATAGATTAGCGGATCAGCTAGCAAAATCGGGAAGTTTTTTTTTGGAAGGGAACCATACAATGCAAGTTTTTGACCAGGAACCACTTTTTGTTAAAAGAACTTGGAAAGTTGATAAGCAAGGTCTCTCAGCTACATGTTCACTACCACTAACTGCAGGTGACTTGCCAGATCAACAGCCTACAATGCATGAAAGGAGCAACTACCACATCATCCCAAATTTCTTTTGTTATTGTAGTAATAGATCCACTAGGAATGCTACAAACAATATAGCTACTACTAAAATGACTTAGTTTGTAATATCGTAACTACTACTAGCAATAACTTAGTTTGTAATATGGTGTAACTTGGGCACCAACATCTCTGTACGCATATGTTTACTTAATATATAATATTTATCTTTGGTACCAAAAAAAAGTTAGTTCCATTGAAACTTCTATATGTAGCTTTAATTTGAATAAGCTGTTTTAAGCAAGCCATGTGAGTGGATTGACTTATGGGACATTGGGACGTAAGATACATTTATAGTATATAATATATGCCTAATTTTAGCACTATATATCATTCTGACAAGGGAATTGAATGAATAAAAAGAACATCTGTATGATCTTTAGAAGCTTTTTCCTCCTCATCAGTTTCTGAAAACCATTGTATCAATTCAAAACCAAAATGGCTCCCCTCGTGCAAAGTACTAAATAAAGCAAACGTAATTGCAACTGCGCGCCGATGAATGTGAACATGTAGAATGTATATGGATTCGTTTTACTATTTGTATTAGGTACCACGTGTGAAGGTTCCAAATATGGCTCGGGCTGACCTTTTTTGACTTTTTAGCTATGTAAATATTCCGTTAGGTGGTAGCATGACCGCAACCCACATACCATATTGAATTGGGTAATCATTTCATATCCTCAACAACTAATACAATTTTTTGTGGTGCTAAGCCAAGGCATAAACAGATCTATACTAGGGAATGCAAATGTGAAATAAGGTATTCGGCTGTGGTTTAGTATTTGTATAATTAGTTTTCAGAAAGTTTTAAGTCAATACTTTTAGACAAAAAAATGTTCGGAGTTATTTTGAGATAAAACTTTTGGAATAGGGTTTTCGTGTTAATTTCTATGAAAAACAATACTTTAATGGCCTTATTTTGCAAATAAAAATAGATATTTCAATTATGATTTTACAAATATATTAAAAATCTAAGGCCTTTGGGATTGGCTTTTAGATATTTTTTTTTGAAACACTTTTGCAGACCAAACTGTTTGGTAGAGGATATGATAAAGTTGCTTACTGTCACGTCTTTAGTAATTAACTAAGTACGTGTGGCAATTGACAACTCGCTCACGATCTTGCACAGCTTGCTTACCTTCTTTCTATGCCAAGTCAGTCTTACTACACTCAAGATCTCTAAGATAATGGTAGAAAGAACACAAGAGAATTGTTAAATGAAGCTTTTATTAGAGAGAACTTGAATTGTTTGCTTGGTGAATAACAAATGGATAACCTCCTTTATATACTAGTCTTCTAGGGGCTAATATGTAAATATTAATTGTTACACAAGTCCTTAATATTTACAAGATAAGGGCTTTCTCTAGAACTCTCTCCAAACCTAGAAGATTCCAAGGACTTTCCTAGCAAATCTATAGTAAAAATAGCACGAGGCGCCCTATTTGATTGCCCCCATTTAACCTATTCCCATATTTTTAAAATTATTTAACATATATCCTAATTTTTACAACTTCAGGCGCCTCCTATGACTTAGTATAACGTTGTGTTTTTTCAGGTACCCATTGTAAGCACGTGATTTTTGCTTTACGAGCAATCGCTCCAAAAGAAAATAAAAATAGTGACAAATGATTTCGCGGTACAATTTTTCGAGTTTTCCGTGACATGTGTTGTTAGTCATTTATGGGTCTGTCCGTTTTGCATCTAGGCATTATCAAACAAAAATACAAAAATGCCTGTCGTTAAAAGAAAATTCAAAAAATGTGTATGTGTGCATCGTTCGTTCTCAGCTGTGAGCTAACCATTTTTATTTTATTTTATTTTTTCATTTATGTGTATTTATCGTTGTGGGTATCACTCAATATGTGTGTAGGTTTATTTTAATTTTTACATTGTTTTAGGATTTTTTGTTTAATTTGAAGAAAAAAAAAAGAAGGGAAAAGGAAAATCTGATTTGGGCCCCGAAACAAGGCCCAAAACCAAAGTACTGATCCAGTCCAAGACGAGCCTGCCCAAACACGGACTCAAACGACGCCGTATCGGCGTCCCTACCAAAGCCGTTGATCTGATTCAAACGAACGGTCCAGATCAGGCTGTTCAACTCGCCTCAACGACGTCGTTTCAGGCAAGATGATCTAAGCCGTCCAACCCCATTGATCCAACGGATCCAGGCCCTCCTCTAAACCCGTCAACATGACCCGATCCATGCCCTTTACCCGGTCTCACCCACCATCACGCCCAAACGACACCGTCTTTCCTAAGTGGATGGATCCTGGCCATAGATCTCACTTGATCCAACGGCCAGGATCTAAACCCTCAATACATATATAAGCTCTCCATTACACCCCACGCCCCCCAAACCAAACCCCACCTTCCCCACTGTACACCCTCGTCCCAAACACAACCCCTTCTCATCCTCGAACCCTAGCAGCCGCCCCAGTATCCCTCGCCATTAAAGCCGGCGGCATGAACGCCGATGACCGCCTCCTGAACACCCTAGGACCACCTCACTGTCCTGAACACGAATCCACTAACCACGAGCCTCGAATCACTTTCGTTCGTCTCGAATCTTCATTTGAAGATTTGAGTCGAACCCGGATCTATGCCAAACCACCCCATCTTCATACCAGACACTCCCCTGACCTTCCTCGTGACCAAACCAAGCTTGGTTTGGTCCGAATCTACCCACAACTCCCTAAAAATCAGATCTGGAAATCCAGACTTTAGAACACATGCACCTGGGGAATCCGGCCGGTTTGGACATGGGTTTGAGGTCTAATAGACCTTAATCAAGGTGTTCTCATGTGAGAACACCCTGATTAAAGTTTGTTCGGCCTCAAAAGTTCGAAGATGAATCAGATTTGGGTCTGTTTGATTTAAACATTTTCGGTACGTTTTCCTTTCTTTTGTGTTAGTTTTAATTAAGTGGTCAGCATGTTTCGTTGGGTTTGTTTGTTATTTTTGTTATTTTTCATTCGGATTTCTTTCATCTCTTTAAAGACCTTTTTCTTTGGTCGGTTGATTTTCTATGTGTGTATTCTGAATGTACTCTGTGATAAACATGATCGTCGATTAGTTTAATCGTCAGATAAGTTAACTCATATAGGCCCCAGTAATTGAACAAAAATTGTCTGATGCCCTTTAGGTCCCTAAACATATTGTTTATGTGAGCGATTGATTATTACCTGTTATAATTAGTATAGTCGACTCGATAAATATCGTCGATTAGCTTTCTATAACTAATAAATCGAATGAGCTAATAATGTCGCATGACTAATTGAGCTTTGTCACTGACTGTATGCCCCAGCATTGTTTGAAATGGTTTGTTTGCACTGTAAAACTGACTGAAAAGGTTCAGCCCAGGCAGTCTTGAGTTCGAACTTTCATCAGTTCAAAAAAATGCCCTGATGCTGCAATAGGCAGGGGCAGTAATAATCAAGGTTGACAGGGGTATTCTGGGGTGTTAAAAGGAACAGAAATAATTAGTTTAAATAAGCTGACAAATGGGATACTAAATTAGGATTAAACTAATGCCAATGGGGGACAAGACACAAGAGTATGGGTTTAAAAGGAATACTAAAATAAGCCCATAACCCTTGATTAAAGAATAAACCAGGCGTGGGGAACAAATGGCTGGCATCAAGAGATGCTCAAGCATGGGTTTAACAGGGTATGGGCAGGCTGCAAGTTGCAGCATGGGGGCAGCTTAGCTGCACTTGGTCTTTGGCTTATAAATAGGCCATTTGAGAACTGAAAAAGGGCTGGATTTTTAGTCTTTAGAAAAAAGAGAGAAAAGGCTGGAAATTTTAGTTTTGAGAGGGATATTGTGAGTTAAAGAAAAGTGAAGAAAAACAGAAAGAAATTTCCAGAAAATACTGTAACTGAACATTGTCCAAAACTGCATAAGAAATCAAGCTGGTCATCCTAACTAGGTTGATTACTGTTCCATTAAGAGAAGCCTGTGTATCTTCAGCTGTGATTGCTACTACATTGAGTTTTGTGTGTTGTACATTGAGTTGTAGTCTTCCTGATTGTTTGAAACTGTGCTGGTTGTGTACTGAGCTTTGGTGGTTATTGAATTTCTGTTGGCTATAGCACAAAATATTCTGGTTCTTTTCTCGATTGGTCTTGTTTCCTATCTTGCTTCCTGGGAATATTTGTCTGCTGTTCGACCAACGTGTGAGCTTCATCTTCGTGGCTATTTGGTTGTTGCTGTGTATCTGTTGTTGCTGTGTTTACTGCATACTGCCTAGCTGATCATTCCTTCCTTCTTTGTCCTCCATACCAGGTACACAATTAATACCACAAATGTAACTGAAAGTTTGAGCATGAATGCAAAAGAGAAGACCTGCAGATTGTTTTTTATATATATACATGAACTGTTACTCTAAACGTCATGAAATAGTTACATTTTTGTTTGGACAATAGAAGCAGCCTACATACTAAGTATATCAATGTAGGTTAACGAATGCTAGCCTTGTATGTATGCTGCTAGGTGAAAAAATATGCCCAGTGTAATAAGTTGTATTTCAGACTTAGTCTGATGGTGTAGTATATTCTCTAATGTAGGCCAAATAGGAAAGCTATCCGTTTTAGTTAAAGTTCTTTCTCCTTTTGCCATATTGTCACATAAATTGATAAACTCATTTCACAGAACAAAGAATCAGTTCAGGGCCTCAACCTCATGAAGGTCGAGCCCAAATCGAAGCAAACCAAGTAGGTCCGCGTCGAACAGGCAGAGGCCCAGGTCTGGCCTATCACGCATGGGCTGGATTTGGGCCTATAATTGTTTGTTCGGCTGACTGTACATACAGCCTCATTTCTGAAATTTTTTAGCTTTTCTGAATGTCATTACAAACAACTTGCAAGCATTTAATTAATTAGGACTATCTACTGTTTTCAATTGATAAAGACAAACACGACGAGAAACGTAGTTGTTATAGGATATCCTTTTAAAAAAAATAAGAACGAGATGAGCCTCGATGAAAATAAACAAAACGCGCAGACGCGGGGCCCTTGTTTAAATGTGTATTATCAAAGCATCTAGGTTCCAGGACGGGTTGTTTAGCAAATCTCACAACTCTCCTAAAAATAACAATACGTTAGACTCTTTAGGACGCGCCTTAATAAATCTTACCTTCTTAAACTCGGGTGCGCATTTATGTGACCCAAATCCAATTCTCAACGGAGTCGAAATGTGTTTCTAATCACGGGTACATTGATTGTGGCGTGGTTCGAGGTGCGTGTCCATGACATTGCAAATTCATTTTTTTTTAAAAAAAAAAATAATAATAATAAAATAATAAGAATGAGATGAGCCTCGCCAAATAAAACACAAATTGCGGGGCCCTCAGTAAATATTTGCTTTAAAAATTATCTGGACTTCGGGATGGACCGTTTAGTAAAATTCCACGGTCTTACCCAAAATAAATACGCTAGTCGCTTTAGGCGCGCCTTTAATAATCTAATTTCCTTAAACTCGGGTGCACATTGATGTGACCCAAATCCAAATCTCAACGGAGTCAAAGTGTGTCGACGACCACGGGTACATTGATTGTAACGCGGTTCGAGATACATTTTCACAACGTTGCAATTCTTGATAAAAACAGTAAATGATAAAAGCGGTTAAAAGTTAAATTTTGCACATAAGTTCACACTTGTATAAAATCAGATAATCAAGCCGAATATAACAGTTGAGCGACCGTGCTAGAACCACGGAACTCGGGAATGCCTAACACCTTCTCCCGGGTTAACAGAATTCCTTATCCGGATTTCTGGTACGCAGACTGTAATATAGAGTCATTATTTTCCTCGATTCGGGATTAAAATTGGTGACTTGGGACACCCTAAACCTCCCAAGTGGCGACTCTGAAATAAACAAATAAATCCCCTTTCGATTGTCCTTTAATTGGAAAAAACTCCCTTGTCCCCTCGCGGGTACGGAAAAAGGAGGTGTGACAGCTCTGGCGACTCTGCTGGGGATTTTGACCCATAACCACTGGTTCAGGGTTAGAAATTCGAGCCTAGATAAATTGTTATATTTGGTTATTTCTGATGTTCACATGTTTGAGCCTAATGTGCTAAATGTTGCTTTTACCGCTTTGATATTATCTGAACTGTATATAAACCGTGCCGAAACCCATCTCTTCTTTCCTCCGGGGAAAGGCTCGCTGGTCGAGACTCCCTATTCTGTTAGTGTCAATACCCGAAATAAGAAAGAGGACGGATAAGTTACGAAGCCGGACGGCCTTTTGGTTCCCGGTAAGTTGCCCCTCCTCGGCTCGAGTTGTCCGCTCGGGTACACTGTCTAGAACACTGACCCAGGTTTTGAACATAGAATAACGTGACTTCATGCCGGATCCCTAGTAGGAACGCTTATTTGCATCATGTTGCATATGACTTAGGGGACTCAACACAGGGGTTGGGTCCGTCTAGGACTAGCAACCTGATATGAAAAGACCATCCTAATGCATCCCATTTGTTTTCCGTGCATTTATTTGTCTCGAGCCCGCATGCTGACCAGTGTTTGAATAATGTGAAATTGGAAAAAAAAAAGAAAAAAGGAAGGAATAGCGGTTAAGGAGTTAATTGTTTATTTTTGAAAAAAAGCCAATGCCAAAATACCGTCAAAACTCTGCCGAAATTTTGAGAAAATGAAAAGAAAATGTCTTATTAGTTTTGTTTTATTAATTGCAAAGGAAAAATAGAAAAGAAGAGAAAAAAAGGGGTCGTCGTTCTGCTTTTATATACTTTTTATAAAAAAAAAATAACAAAAAAAAATATATATATATATATATATATATAGTTTGTCCTGTCACAAAAATGAAGATGGAAAAGAGTCTTATTTTTGATATATATATATCTCTACATATATATATATAAATATAAATATATGTCTTTATTTGTGGCAAAATTACTTGTTTTGCCAAAAGTCATGAAAGTTTTTGGACCCTTAATTTTCAAAAAAAAGTAATAAATGTGCAGGGTTTTTCATAAAGTTTTATAAAAAGTATACGTCTAAATAAAGTTTTATTTTTTATTCACTTGGCATAATCACCCGAATAAATGTGCAGGATGAGCACGGTACAAAACGAACCTTTTTCAGTAATGACCAAGATCCCGTTTGAATTGCGGTTATGGTGGAACGACTTAGGCAAAGAAGGGCAAGACAAAGTAAGGAAATATCTGAAAGGTCTCCCGGACCTACTAAACGTTCAGCCTCGGGGTGATATCATCAGATCATTGGTCACTTGTTGGGATTCCGCACACAACGTGTTCCATTTTTCGGACTTCGAGCTCACCCCGACGTTGGAAGAAATAGCAGGGTACATCGGGATTGATGAAGCCCCTTTTAGGTTCAAATACTTGATTGCACCTAGAGCTGTCACGGTACACAGGTTTCTGGATTTCCTAAAAATACCTCGGACATTCCACCATCCAGATCTTGCCAAAGGATTCTGCAGTCTCCACCTCATATATGCTAGATACGGTCACGTGGGCGGGTTCAATAAGCCGGATTTCAAACTATGCAGTAGAGGCAACCGACAAAAGTGGGACGAACACAGGCTAGTGGCTTTTATGACAGCCTTTCTGGGTCTTATAGTGTTCCCTAGGAAAGATGGAAACATTGATCTAAAGATAACCGGGGTCGTCAATACTTTGCTTACCCAAGATAAAAGTACTCTGGCGCCTATGATTATGGCTGACATTTTCCGGGCTCTCACTGCTTGTCGAGCCAGGGGCGACTTTTTCGAAGGATGTAACCTACTGTTGCAAATGTGGATGACCGATCATTTATGCCATCGCTCCTCACTTTTGGGTTATGGTTCGCCAGAGAAAACTTGTATTGGAGAATTCTACACGAGAATCAAAGGGCTCAATTTACCTGAGGGAGTCACATCATGGACCTCATTTCTCCGAACTCTCACTGCCAGCCAAATCCAATGGACGCTCGGATGGTCACCTATCGAGGAAATCATATACATGCCGGCAACCCGGCCTCACTTTCTGTTGATGGGACTGAAAAGTATCCAACCCTATGCACCGTATCGGGTTTTGAGGCAACTTGGGAGGTACCAAGTGGTACCGAAAGATGAAGATTTGAGTACCCAAGTGATTGAAATCAGTCCGAACGGTCATTTCCCTGAAGAAGAAGTTCGCCAAATCTGGAGTGAATGCCAACATCTGACAGCAAACACTTGTGTGATTGATACGGCAAAAGGGGAAGTCGCCCCAGAATATCACGCTTGGTTTAGAGGTAGCCTGTCCTACGAAAGACCGGCTAAGAGGCCGCATCTCAAAGATTTCGTAGAATCATCCCAAGGGCAATGGAACTGGTTAGCAAAAGAGAAGGGTTATCGGGCAGAGATTGGCGATTTGAAGCTACAAATGGACAGTCTGAAATTCGATAACAGCGTACAAATCGCGGCGGATCGAAGCGAAAAGAATAGATTGATCCAAGAGAATGAAGAGCTTAAGGCCCAAGTCCAAAAATTGAGATTGTCTCTCGATGAGCAGCCCAGAAGTCGATCAGACCAGCGGTTGATAAAGGGTTTGAAAAGAGAGATTACGGAATGGCGAGACAGGTTAGAAGAATCCGAAAAGGTCATGATAGAGTTCAAGGCACGGTGGGGAACAAGAGTAGATAAGCATCGCCGATGTTTGAACCAATTGAAACGTGACCACGAGAAGACTGTGGCCAAAATAAAGAGGGAGATGGCTACACTTGAGTTTAAAGCAGTTAAGCAGGCCGGGGATTTCCAATCGGAGAGTAGATACTGTTACGACTTGTTGGCCCAAATGAAGGAAGAAGTGCGGCAGCTGAGGGATCAGCATATACAGGACTCACAGGTATTCAAGACGTGCAGTGATCAGATAAGACACCTACTCATAGAGAAGAAAAAAACCAGAGACAAGATCAGGGCCATTGCCCATGCCATCATCAGAAGGTGTCGACGGTGTGAAAACATGACCTGCGTTACCGTTCTCCCAGTAGTGATGGGTTATGTCAAACAGACCATGCACGAGTTGGAGCAGCTCGAAAGGGATCTCGCACCTAGAACCGCGAAAAGGCCGAACGATGCCTCGCGGGTCCCTAAGTTGGAAAATTAACCTCTGGTCGAGTCTTGTTTTAGTTAAGCTTTGATGTTTTCCCATATGTTGTTTTCCATTTTTCCTTCAATCAAATAGGGTCAAAGAACCGTGGAGTCTGTACTGTTGCTATTTTGTTTGAAGCAATGTGTAATAGCAAATTTTGATAATGAAATTAAGTGACTCCGGAAGAATTTCTATGTGTCTTTACTTTGGGGCAGAACTACGCCTGGTCTGATTCACGCGGGGACGTGATACGTAGGCAATCCCCATAAGATTCGACCGCTTTTAATAAATAAAGAAAAGAAAATGTAAATAAAATAAAACGCAGAGTTTCGCAAAATACTTTAAAAGAGACGAATGAACAAGCCGGGATGACGCATGTGGTTTGAAGCAAAGCATGTAGAAACGGTTAACTGCCTAGGTGCATTGCATCCTCTATGTGTTATGATCAAATCTGTTAAGCTCTAACACTAACAAAGTTTGTTGTTGTCTGATACCAGACAGTTAGTTGTTAAAGAATTCTGGCAACACATTCATACCAAACCAGATCCAAAGGACCGGTAGCAACAAGCATGACTACTTCTGAGAATAGTAATGAGGAAGAAAGGCCGATGAGCCAGTTGCTAAAAGAGGCAATGGAAAAGATTGAAAGGATGGGACTAGAGATGCATGCAATGCAGCTAGCCCTGGCCAAAACGCAAAAGAGCCCTGAGACACTGGGACACATGCCGGAGTACCCTCACTCTGGCCCTTCCACAAGCCGCCCAAATCCCCTCTATCATCAAGAAAGAAGCCCTCATGATTCCCAAGCTCCACCACCCCATCAACCTCTCCCAACACCCAATATTCCCATTTTTGTGGGACCTACATCAGCCCCTTTGCAGAGAACGACCAGTGAGCCATTGTTTCAGGCTCATGATACACAATACTATCCCCATGAGCCTACATTCCATGCACCCGAGCCGCAAGCTCACAATCCCCATTTGGAAGTACCGGCAGAGGTTGAGAAACCGGTTAAGGCCCCTGAACAGGATGAAGTGTTGAGAAAGTTCAAAAGCCTGGAGCAATCCTTCAGGAACTTGCACGGGCTGGGCAATCAAGTCAGCGTGGCATACAAAGATCTGTGCCCTTTCCCAGATGTCCAACTCCCGGCTGGGTTCAAGATGCCCAAGTTTGATTTATATGAAGGACACGGTGATCCCATGGCACATTTGCGGGGATTCTGTAGCAAAATGAGAGGGGCAGGAGGCAAGGATGAGCTTTTGATAGCTTATTTCGGCCAAAGTCTGAGTGGATCTGCACTGGAATGGTATACCAGGCAAGATTTCAGCAGGTGGTACACGTGGGATGATCTGGCGCAGGCTTTTACAGGTCATTTCCAGTACAACCTGGAGATAGTCCCTGACCGTCTCACGTTATTGAGAACTGGGAAGAAACCCGGGGAAAGTTTTCGCGAGTTCGGGTTCCGCTGGAGAGAACAAGCAGCTAGGGTCGATCCTCCCATGAGAGAGGGAGAGATGGTAGACTACTTTTTGCAGACATTGGATCCAACCTACTTTGGTCACTTGGTGACAACGGTTGGAAAATCTTTCAACGAGGTGGTCAAAATAGGGGTCATGATAGAAGAAGGTTTGAGGTCAGACAAGATCTTGAACTATTCGGCACTCAAGGCCACAACCCAGGCTATTCAAAGCGGCACGGGAGGTGCGCTAAGAAGAAAGAAAGAAGAGGTTGCCACGATCGAGGCAGGCAGTTGGTCCCGGGCTGGCAGGCCGCATTACAACCAACCCAGGCCTCACAGGTCAAACTACCCATACAACCCACCACAAAATTTCTATCCACCTCGAGAACCACATTGTTCCGTACACCAAGCCCAGGTATACACTCAGCCTCCGGTTCGCCCACAATGGCGCGCACCGGCTCCCCAGAACATATATGCACCACCACAAAACACCTACCCTCCACCGAGGGCATATAGAAACCCTTCAGGGGCAGGTTTCCGGGGAAATCCAGATGCTAGGAATGACAGGTTGAGGAAGCAAAGAACCTTCACCGAACTGGGAGAAACCTACACCGCTGTGTTCCACAAGCTGCGGCAATTGGGTTTGGTTAGTCCTGTCCATACTCGGGAACCAAATCCCCCGCCTCAGAATTTGGATCGTTCAATCAGTTGTGAATACTGTTCAGGGATGCTCGGGCACGATACCGAGAAGTGTTGGAAGTTAAGGCATGCCATACAGGATCTTATTGACACCAATAAGATCGAGGTCCAGACACCGGAGGCTCCTAACATCAACCAAAACCCACTGCCAGCGCACCACGAAACTCACATGATTGAGTTGGTGTGTGAGGGAGGAGAATTAAGAAAACCCTCACAAACAGTGATGATGATCCAAGCTGCCCCAAAAGAAGTCTTAACCAGTGGAGGAACAAATGTACAGTCGCAGGGAGAAGGCGTCAAGCCGGTAGTAATATGGGGGAAGAGCCCGTCCGTCATAGCAAGCAAACCCGAGCCAAGCAAGTTGGTAATACCAGGGATCCTGCCCACACCGGCAGTCATGTTGAAAGGGGTATGTAGAGAACGGGTGACCATAAAGCCGGTGGTCCAACTGCCGATGATTGACAGCAGGGCTGTGCCCTGGAAATATGAAAAGGCAGTGGTGACGTATCAAGGAAAACAGGTGGAAGAAGTCAGTTGTGAAGCGCAAGGGCTGACTCGATCAGGTCGATGTTTTGCTCCGGTGGAGCTAAGAAAAACCAACCCAGTGGCAACCAAGAAGCCAGTGTCTGAAGAAGAGGCTGAAGAATTCCTGAGGAAGATGAAGGTACAAGATTATTCTGTGGTTGAGCAGCTGAGAAAAACACCGGCCCAGATCTCACTATTGTCATTACTCCTCCATTCCGAGGAACATCGTCGGGCCCTGTTAAAGATATTGAACGAGGCCCATGTACCCAGTGAGATTTCTGTAAACCACCTGGAAACCATCGCCAGCAAGATTTTCGAGGTGAACAGGGTAACATTCTCAGATGATGACCTGCCGGTGGAAGGTACGGAGCATAACAAAGCTCTATACCTAGCTGTCAAATGTGAAGACTCGGTGGTAACTCGAGTATTGGTGGATAACGGCTCAAGCGCCAATATTTGTCCATTATCCACCCTGGACCAGTTAAAGATTGACCGTGGAAGAATCCGGGAGAATAGCATCTGTGTCCGGGGGTTTGACGGAAACGGAACCGCCACTGTGGGGGATGTTGTACTTGAATTAACCATTGGTCCGGTCCTATTTACCATGGAATTCCAGGTGTTGGACGCCACGGTATCTTACAACTTGCTGTTAGGACGACCTTGGATTCATGCAGCTAAAGCGGTGCCTTCCACCCTACATCAGACAGTGAAGTTCGAGTGGGAAAGACAAGAGGTCGTGTTGCACGGCGAGGATACAACATGCACCATGGGCGGAACCATTGTGCCTTTCATAGAGACCACTGATGACAAGGGTCCCTGGGTCTACCAGATTCTCGATACAGGGTCGGCCAACAAAATTTCTGAAGGAGAAATCATCCCGCACCCTAGGGTGGCTGCCGCAACAGTCATGATGGTATCAGAAATGCTGGGTAATGGGTTTGTGCCGGGAAAAGGCCTGGGAGTTGAACTTCAAGGGATAGTCCAACCTGTCTCCCTTCCTAAGAATCTGGAAACTTTCGGGTTGGGGTTCAAACCAACCGCAGCAGACAGGAAGCAAGCGCGAAAAATGAAGAAGAGGGTCTGGTCTCTGCCTAAACCAGTGCCACGCCTCTCAAGGTCTTTTGTTAAAGCTAGTGCCAAGGGGTCAGCGATCCCAAAGATTCGAGGACCTTTGATCGGCATAAGTGAAGACCTGAATCAGAGTTTTGAGAGACTATTCGCGGATGTCAGTATGGTGGAAGCTGGAGAGGGTTCCAGCAGAGCAGAGATACAATTCGTGGGGCCTGAGGCCAAGACCAACAATTGGACGGTTACTCCTCTTCCTGTCCGAGGGGAGTCTTGGTAGTAGGCTTTGATTAATGTTTTGTTTGTTTGTTTGTTTGATCGGATTATTCAAGGGTGTAATCCCAATTTTACTTTCGTTTTGTAAAAGTGTGAACCCTTTTTATCCTGCAAATTTAATAAAGTTCTTTTCTTTTGTCCCATTTTAATTTCTTGTTTTGTTCTTTTTCTTTCTGAACAGTTCTCTTTTTACTGGTCCTAATGACATGGCATGCACAGCGGATCTTCGACCTAGTCTAATAAATCAATCTGAATCTGACTCAATGATGCAAGAGGTCGTTTGTGATAATGAATCCGAATGTGACGAAGGGGAAGCCTTCGAAGAAATAAACCGAGAACTGTGCCAATTTGAAGAGAAACCCAAGCCTAACCTAAATGACACTGAGGCTGTGAACCTAGGAGACGCTGATAACATCCAAGAGACCAAAATTAGCATCCACATTGAGCCGAATGTCAAAGCAGAATTGATCGAAACTCTCAGGGAATTCAAAGATGTTTTTGCATGGTCATATGATGATATGCCTGGATTGAGCACCAATTTAGTGGTTCACAAACTACCCACTGACCCGGCATACCCTCCGGTCAAGCAAAAACTAAGGAAATTTAAAACAGAAATGAGTGTGAAAATCAAAGAAGAAGTGATCAAGCAGTTGCAATCGAAGGTCATTCGGGTCACTCGATATCCCGAGTGGCTGGCCAATGTGGTACCAGTCCCAAAGAAGGATGGAAAAATCAGGGTGTGCGTCGACTACCGCAACCTCAACAAAGCAAGTCCCAAGGACAATTTCCCGTTACCCAACATTCATATCCTGATCGATAATTGCGCTGGGCGCGAGATCGGATCCTTTGTGGATTGCTATGCGGGTTATCATCAAATCCTAATGGACGAAGAGGATGCTGAGAAGACAGCGTTTATTACGCCATGGGGAACCTACTGCTATCGGGTAATGCCATTCGAGTTAAAGAACGTCGGGGCAACGTACATGCGAGCAATGACTGCTGTGTTTCATGACATGATACACAAAGAGATTGAGGTGTACGTCGACGACGTGATCATCAAATCTTGGCGTCAGGAGGACCATGTAGCAGACCTAAGGAGATTTTTCCAAAGACTCCGGAGGTATGATATCAAGCTTAACCCGGCCAAATGCGCATTCGGGGTCCCATCAGGAAAGTTGCTGGGATTCATCGTCAGTCGACGGGGGATTGAGTTAGACCCATCCAAAATTGAATCCATCCGAGATTTGCCACCGCCAAGGAACAAAACAGAGGTAATGAGTTTTGCTGGGTAGACTCAATTACATCAGCAGGTTCATCGCTCAACTCACAGCAACTTGTGAACCCATATTTCGGCTGCTGAAAAAGGATGCTGCGGTAGGTTGGACGGCAGAGTGTCAGGAGGCTTTCGACCAAATCAAAGGGTATCTGTCTAATCCACCCGTATTGGTCCCGCCTAAGCCCGGGAAACCTCTAATCCTTTACCTGACGGTTTTAGAAAATTCATTTGGTTGTGTACTGGGGCAACATGATGACACAGGAAGGAAGGAGCAGGCCATCTACTATCTTAGCAAGAAATTCACAGTACATGAGGTCAAGTACACTCAACTCGAGAAAACATGTTGCGCCCTAACTTGGGTAGCTCAGAAGTTGAAGCACTACCTGTCTTCATATACTACTTATCTCATATCCCGTTTGGACCCATTAAAGTATATCTTTCAGAAACCTATGCCCACGGGAAGGTTGGCAAAATGGCAAATTCTGCTCACAGAATTTGATATCGTCTACGTAACAAGGACGGCCATGAAAGCCCAGGCACTGGCAGACCATTTGGCAGAGAATCCCGTTGATGAAAAATACGAGCCCTTAAGAACGTATTTTCCTGACGAAGAGGTGATGCATACGAATGAGTTGGAATTACCTGAGGAACCGGGTTGGAAGCTTTTCTTCGATGGAGCTGCGAACGCAAAAGGGGTTGGAATAGGAGCAGTACTCATTTCTGAAACAGGACGGCATTATCCTGTTACGGCTCAACTACGCTTCTATTGCACCAACAATATGGCCGAATATGAGGCTTGCATTCTGGGTCTGCGCCTGGCCGCTGACATGGATGTCCAAGACGTCTTGGTCTTGGGAGACTCGGACCTCTTGGTACATCAAATTCAGGGTGAATGGGAAACACGAGATCTAAAGCTCATACCATACCGACAATGCTTGCATGATCTGAGCAAGCAATTTCGATCGGTAAAGTTCAAACACATCCCGAGAGTTCACAATGAGGTTGCGGATGCCTTGGCCACCTTGGCATCAATGCTGCACCACCCTGACAAAATGTATGTTGATCCTCTACACATCCAGGTCCGTGATCAGCACGCCTACTGCAATGCCATAGAAGAAGAAGCAGATGGCGAACCCTGGTTTCATGATATCAAGGAATACCTCAGGATGGGGATATATCCAGAACATACCTCTGGAGACCAAAAAAGAGCCCTCCGGCGTTTGTCGAATGGTTTCTTCCTCAGTGGGGGAATATTGTACAAAAGAACCCCGGATCTGGGATTGTTGAGATGCATAGATGCCAGGCAGGCAACAACGGTTATGGCAGAAGTACATGCTGGAGTTTGTGGGCCACACATGAGTGGATATGTATTGGCAAGAAAAATCCTTCGAACAGGGTGTTATTGGCTCACCATGGAACACGACTGTATCACTTTCGTGAGGAAATGCCATCAGTGCCAGATACATGGAGACTTGATTCATTCTCCGCCAACAGAGTTACATACGATGTCAGCACCCTGGCCGTTTGTAGCATGGGGCATGGATGTCATTGGGCCCATCGAGCCAGCAGCGTCCAACGGTCATAGGTTCATTCTAGTGACCATTGATTACTTCACCAAATGGGTTGAGGCTAAAACCTTCAAATCAGTAACTAAGAAGGCAGTGGTGGACTTTGTTCACTCCCATATCATCTGTAGATTTGGGATCCCAAAAGTGATCATCACGGATAACGGTGCGAATCTTAATAGCAGCTTGATGAGAGAGGTATGCCAACAATTCAAGATTACACACCGCAATTCCACCCCATATCGTCCTAAGGCAAATGGAGCAGTCGAAGCAGCCAATAAGAATATCAAGAAGATACTGCGAAAAATGGTGGAAGGGTCCAGACAATGGCACGAGAAATTGCCCTTTGCTTTGTTGGGTTACCGCACTACCGTCCGGACTTCCATAGGCACAACTCCTTATTTGTTGGTGTATGGAACTGAGGCCGTGATACCAGCGGAGGTCGAAATTCCGTCCCTCCGAATTGTCGCTGAAGCCGGAATTGATGATGATGAATGGATCAAAGCTCGCTTGGAACAGTTGAGCCTGATAGATGAGAAAAGATTGGCAGCAGTGTGCCATGGTCAGCTGTACCAGAAGAGAATGGCAAGAGCGTATAATAAGAAGGTGCGCCCCAGGAAGTTTGAAGTAGGGCAGTTGGTATTAAAGAAGATCCTCCCACATCAGGTCGAGGCAAAAGGCAAATTCGCCCCAAATTGGCAAGGGCCTTATATCGTGACCAGAGTATTGTCCAACGGTGCTTTGTGTTTGACAGATGTCGAAGGTAGATGTGTCGACATGGCTATCAATTCAGATGCAGTCAAGAGATATTATGCGTAACTTCTTCAATTATGGCAATTTTTGGTTTATTTGTTTGTATTTGGCATTTGTTGAATAATGAGATGACGGAGGCAATTCTTTCTTCTATCCAAACACTTTTAACCCTCGCTTCCCCCTTTGAGCCTTAAGCAATTTTTTCAATACCCCTCTCTTGGAATCACTAATGGGAAAGATATGAAAAAAGAAAAGAAAAGAAAAAGAAAAGAAAAGAAAAGAAAAACACATGAAAAAAAATGAAAAGAAGGAAAAGAAAAAGGAAGAAGATAAAATCACAAATAACAAAACCGTGGGAACTACGTTTGACCTGATTCCTCAAAGAGGATACGTAGGCGCCTCACGGCTCGGTCATAGTATGCATCATAATAAATATAGGATGCATAATGTACATAGTGTGCATAATAGGCACAGCGTGCGTAACGCACATAGCACAACATAAGAGTAAAAAATAAATTCCCCAAGCAAGAAAACTGGGGCAGAAGTTATGGTTTGATTCCAAAAGTTGTAGCACATCACCCATCAAATTATTTTCATTTTTCATAGCCTTTCTTTAACTCCACACCAAAACCAACATCAACGTCCCAAAGACCTCCCGATCAATGTTCAAGAGATGTCAAGTCAGGCAAATAAGACCGAGAATAATACACCAATCCCCAGCAAAGAAGAGGATCGTAAGACTGGAAATGAATTGATAGTCGAAGGAATCTCCAGAAGAGAGGGTCGTATCTACAACGCCCCGATTCCTCGAAAGAAATAAAATGAGAGAGTCTCATCGGTGAAAACCTTCGCAGGCACCGAGAGGCGATGTAAGATGAGGGATATGAAATGAGAGAGTCTTATTGGTGAAAACCCTCACAGGCACCATAAGGCGCCGGGAGATGAGAGAAAAGAGAGAGTCTCATTAGTGAAAACCCCTCGAAGGGCACTATGAGGCGACGAGACAGATCAGCGAAACTACCACATTCGAAACGGAAGGAACACTCCTTTATCATCCCCAGCAAGTCAAACCATCGGGCAAATCAATTGATACAAATAGACTGGGTCAGGAATCTATGGTGCACGCCATGATCACAGGGACCAGTTGTGTCCTCCAGATAAGTTCTTTTGATTGTCTCCTCCCACAAAAAATATTGGTTCAGAAAGATTTTCTCCTTTCCATATCTTTTATTTCTTTTCCTAAAATGTGTCTTGAAAGGATTTTTAAAGCTTACTACCAGGAACCAAAGGGGAATTCATCCAGTGCAGGATAATACAAACAGTCTTAAAGGCCGGTCCCGGGCAATGCAGTGATTGTGCCCGGAAATTTTGGAAGAAGTAAGCTCCAAAAGGGAGTGGTTTTCGGGAGTTAGAAGCAGACTCCCACATCATGTGTTTTAAAAGAAAGCAGAAAAGGGGATAAATTGAAAACCAATCCCCAGCAGGCTAGAGACCCCCAACAGGCAACTTTGCCCGCCAACCAATTATGGGGACAAAGAGCAAGAAAAGAGGAAGAGAGAAAAATTGCTCGCCAGAAAGGCACCCTCTACCACCACGATTAAAACTGACCAAATCCTTTTGTCTGTTGCAGGGGAACAGAGGATTGATGAGGGCAGCAAGATGCAACGCCATGGAAGTCACCAAAAACCGGGGCAGAAAATTTTCTGCCGATTGTCGAAAATTTTCTCGGAAGAACGGGGAAACAATTTCAATACATTTAAGTTCTAGGTCGCCCACCAGTATAATGCGGGAATACATTTAAGTTCTAGGTCGCCCACCAGTATAATGCGGGAATACATTTAAGTTCTAGGTCGCCCACCAGTATAATGCGGGAATACATTTAAGTTCTAGGTCGCCCACCAGTATAATGCGGGAATACATTTAAGTTCTAGGTCACCCACCAGTATAATGCGGGAATAACATTTAAGTTCTAGGTCGCCCACCAATATAATGCGGGAATACATTTAAGTTCTAGGTCGCCCACCAGTATAATGCGGGAATACATTTAAGTTCTAGGTCGCCCACCAGTATAATGCGGGAATACATTTAAGTTCTAGGTCGCCCACCAGTATAATGCGGGAATACATTTAAGTTCTAGGTCGCCCACCAGTATAATGCGGGAATACATTTAAGTTCTAGGTCGCCCACCAGTATAATGCGGGAATACATTTAAGTTCTAGGTCGCCCACCAGTATAATGCGGGAATACATTTAAGTTCTAGGTCGCCCACCAGTATAATGCGGGAATACATTTAAGTTCTAGGTCGCCCACCAGTATAATGCGGGAATACATTTAAGTTCTAGGTCGCCCACCAGTATAATGCGGGAATACATTTAAGTTCTAGGTCGCCCACCAGTATAATGCGGGAATACATTCAGCTCTAGATTGTGGAATCAGTCACCCCACCTGAAGACGGAAGGGTACAACAGAGATCCCCAAACGGGAAATAATGAAATCCCAGCACCAAGAAGCAGACAACTGCAGAGGCAAGCGCACAATTCAAAAGGAAAAATGAACGCGCCTCAAAAGAAGCAGTTTGGGAACGTTGTAGCATGCCCAGTATAACGATGCTGATGAAGAAACATACCACTGAAGAAACCATTGGAAGATTTAAAGAAGAAAGCCGTATCCCCAGCGGATCAAGCAAAGTGATGAAAACTGGCATTCAAACGTCAGCAAAGGACCAACATCATCTCCCAAAGTCACAAGATAAAGGCATCGGAGGAAAGCGTTAGCCGACAAGAAAGCAAGGCAACAAGAACAAGTTGAAGATGGATGAGATTTCAGGATCCTCAGTTTAGCTTAGCTTCTTGTTTTCCTTTTAGAGCAATGTAATAGGGAGATCGGTTGAGCCGTAGCATCCTACAGCAGCATACAACAACGCACAACAACAGCAAACACTACAGTCACACGGTAGTCCCAGCTACCAAAGATTTCCCGAACTACATTGACCTGATTCCTGTTCAGCCCAGGATATGTAGGAAACCTCTGAAGCAAAGGTTCGGTCAAATCTTTTTCAAAAAATGCTTCACACGGAGTATTCGGACGGGCAAAAATCGCTCGCTTTATCTTTGCGCGAAAACCCTTCGTGTCTTCGGGCAAAGAGGGGCAGCTGTAAGCACGTGATTTTTGCTTTACGAGCAATCGCTCCAAAAGAAAATAAAAATAGTGACAAATGATTTCGCAGTACAATTTTTTCGAGTTTTCCGTGACATGTGTTGTTAGTCATTTATGGGTCTGTCCGTTTTGCATCTAGGCATTATCATACAAAAATACAAAAATGCATGTCGTTAAAAGAAAATTCAAAAAATGTGTATGTGTGCATCGTTCGTTCTCAGCTGTGAGCTAACCATTTTTATTTTATTTTATTTTTTCATTTATGTGTATTTATCGTTGTGGGTATCACTCAATATGTGTGTAGGTTTATTTTAATTTTTACATTGTTTTAGGAATTTTTGTTTAATTTGAAGAAAAAAAAAGAGAAGGGAAAAGGAAAATCTGATTTGGGCCCCGAAACAAGGCCCAAAACCAAAGTACTGATCCAGTCCAAGACGAGCCTGCCCAAACACGGACTCAAACGATGCCGTATCGGCGTCCCTACCAAAGCCGTTGATCTGATTCAAACGAACGGTCCAGATCAGGCTGTTCAACTCGCCTCAACGACGTCGTTTCAGGCAAGATGATCTAAGCCGTCCAACCCCATTGATCCAACGGATCCAGGCCCTCCTCTAAACCCGTCAACATGACCCGATCCATGCCCTTTACCCGGTCTCACCCACCATCACGCCCAAACGACACCGTCTTTCCTAAGTGGATGGATCCTGGCCATAGATCTCACTTGATCCAACGGCCAGGATCTAAACCCTCAATACATATATAAGCTCTCCATTACACCCCACGCCCCCCAAACCAAACCCCACCTTCCCCACTGTACACCCTCGTCCCAAACACAACCCCTTCTCATCCTCGAACCCTAGCAGCCGCCCCAGTATCCCTCGCCATTAAAGCCGGCGGCATGAACGCCGATGACCGCCTCCTGAACACCCTAGGACCACCTCACTGTCCTGAACACGAATCCACTAACCACGAGCCTCGAATCACTTTCGTTCGTCTCGAATCTTCATTTGAAGATTTGAGTCGAACCCGGATCTATGCCAAACCACCCCATCTTCATACCAGACACTCCCCTGACCTTCCTCGTGACCAAACCAAGCTTGGTTTGGTCCGAATCTACCCACAACTCCCTAAAAATCAGATCTGGAAATCCAGACTTTAGAACACATGCACCTGGGGAATCCGGCCGGTTTGGACATGGGTTTGAGGTCTAATAGACCTTAATCAAGGTGTTCTCATGTGAGAACACCCTGATTAAAGTTTGTTCGGCCTCAAAAGTTCGAAGATGAATCAGATTTGGGTCTGTTTGATTTAAACATTTTCGGTACGTTTTCCTTTCTTTTGTGTTAGTTTTAATTAAGTGGTCAGCATGTTTCGTTGGGTTTGTTTGTTATTTTTGTTATTTTTCATTCGGATTTCTTTCATCTCTTTAAAGACCTTTTTCTTTGGTCGGTTGATTTTCTATGTGTGTATTCTGAATGTACTCTGTGATAAACATGATCGTCGATTAGTTTAATCGTCAGATAAGTTAACTCATATAGGCCCCAGTAATTGAACAAAAATTGTCTGATGCCCTTTAGGTCCCTAAACATATTGTTTATGTGAGCGATTGATTATTACCTGTTATAATTAGTATAGTCGACTCGATAAATAT
Organism: Nicotiana sylvestris; assembly: GCF_000393655.2. NCBI lineage: Eukaryota > Viridiplantae > Streptophyta > Magnoliopsida > Solanales > Solanaceae > Nicotiana > Nicotiana sylvestris. The sequence continues at coordinate 165,263,171 of NC_091060.1, read as the reverse complement.
CGTCGATTAGCTTTCTATAACTAATAAATCGAATGAGCTAATAATGTCGCATGACTAATTGAGCTTTGTCACTGACTGTATGCCCCAGCATTGTTTGAAATGGTTTGTTTGCACTGTAAAACTGACTGAAAAGGTTCAGCCCAGGCAGTCTTGAGTTCGAACTTTCATCAGTTCAAAAAAATGCCCTGATGCTGCAATAGGCAGGGGCAGTAATAATCAAGGTTGATAGGGGTATTCTGGGGTGTTAAAAGGAACAGAAATAATTAGTTTAAATAAGCTGAAAAATGGGGTACTAAATTAGGATTAAACTAATGCCAATGGGGGACAAGACACAAGAGTATGGGTTTAAAAGGAATACTAAAATAAGCCCATAACCCTTGATTAAAGAATAAACCAGGCGTGGGGAACAAATGGCTGGCATCAAGAGATGCTCAAGCATGGGTTTAACAGGGTATGGGCAGGCTGCAAGTTGCAGCATGGGGGCAGCTTAGCTGCACTTGGTCTTTGGCTTATAAATAGGCCATTTGAGAACTGAAAAAGGGCTGGATTTTTAGTCTTCAGAAAAAAGAGAGAAAAGGCTGGAAATTTTAGTTTTGAGAGGGATATTGTGAGTTAAAGAAAAGTGAAGAAAAACAGAAAGAAATTTCCAGAAAATACTGTAACTGAACATTGTCCAAAACTGCATAAGAAATCAAGCTGGTCATCCTAACTAGGTTGATTACTGTTCCATTAAGAGAAGCCTGTGTATCTTCAGCTGTGATTGCTACTACATTGAGTTTTGTGTGCTGTACATTGAGTTGTAGTCTTCCTGATTGTTTGAAACTGTGCTGGTTGTGTACTGAGCTTTGGTGGTTATTGAATTTCTGTTGGCTATAGCACAAAATATTCTGGTTCTTTTCTCGATTGGTCTTGTTTCCTATCTTGCTTCCTGGGAATATTTGTCTGCTGTTCGACCAACGTGTGAGCTTCATCTTCGTGGCTATTTGGTTGTTGCTGTGTATCTGTTGTTGCTGTGTTTACTGCATACTGCCTAGCTGATCATTCCTTCCTTCTTTGTCCTCCATACCAGGTACACAATTAATACCACAAATGTAACTGAAAGTTTGAGCATGAATGCAAAAGAGAAGACCTGCAGATTGTTTTTTATATATATACATGAACTGTTACTCTAAACGTCATGAAATAGTTACATTTTTGTTTGGACAATAGAAGCAGCCTACATACTAAGTATATCAATGTAGGTTAACGAATGCTAGCCTTGTATGTATGCTGCTAGGTGAAAAAATATGCCCAGTGTAATAAGTTGTATTTCAGACTTAGTCTGATGGTGTAGTATATTCTCTAATGTAGGCCAAATAGGAAAGCTATCCGTTTTAGTTAAAGTTCTTTCTCCTTTTGCCATATTGTCACATAAATTGATAAACTCATTTCACAGAACAAAGAATCAGTTCAGGGCCTCAACCTCATGAAGGTCGAGCCCAAATCGAAGCAAACCAAGTAGGTCCGCGTCGAACAGGCAGAGGCCCAGGTCTGGCCTATCACGCATGGGCTGGATTTGGGCCTATAATTGTTTGTTCGGCTGACTGTACATACAGCCTCATTTCTGAAATTTTTTAGCTTTTCTGAATGTCATTACAAACAACTTGCAAGCATTTAATTAATTAGGACTATCTACTGTTTTCAATTGATAAAGACAAACACGACGAGAAACGTAGTTGTTATAGGATATCCTTTTAAAAAAAATAAGAACGAGATGAGCCTCGATGAAAATAAACAAAACGCGCAGACGCGGGGCCCTTGTTTAAATGTGTATTATCAAAGCATCTAGGTTCCAGGACGGGTTGTTTAGCAAATCTCACAACTCTCCTAAAAATAACAATACGTTAGACTCTTTAGGACGCGCCTTAATAAATCTTACCTTCTTAAACTCGGGTGCGCATTTATGTGACCCAAATCCAATTCTCAACGGAGTCGAAATGTGTTTCTAATCACGGGTACATTGATTGTGGCGTGGTTCGAGGTGCGTGTCCATGACGTTGCAAATTCATTTTTTTTAAAAAAAAAATAATAAAATAATAAGAATGAGATGAGCCTCGCCAAATAAAATACAAATTGCGGGGCCCTCAGTAAATATTTGCTTTAAAAATTATTTGGACTTCGGGATGGACCGTTTAGTAAAATTCCACGGTCTTACCCAAAATAAATACGCTAGTCGCTTTAGGCGCGCCTTTAATAATCTAATTTCCTTAAACTCGGGTGCACATTGATGTGACCCAAATCCAAATCTCAACGGAGTCAAAGTGTGTCGACGACCACGGGTACATTGATTGTAACGCGGTTCGAGATACATTTTCACAACGTTGCAATTCTTGATAAAAACAGTAAATGATAAAAGCGGTTAAAAGTTAAATTTTGCACATAAGTTCACACTTGTATAAAATCAGATAATCAAGCCGAATATAACAGTTGAGCGACCGTGCTAGAACCACGGAACTCGGGAATGCCTAACACCTTCTCCCGGGTTAACAGAATTCCTTATCCGGATTTCTGGTACGCAGACTGTAATATAGAGTCATTATTTTCCTCGATTCGGGATTAAAATTGGTGACTTGGGACACCCTAAACCTCCCAAGTGGCGACTCTGAAATAAACAAATAAATCCCCTTTCGATTGTCCTTTAATTGGAAAAAACTCCCTTGTCCCCTCGCGGGTACGGAAAAAGGAGGTATGACACCCATTATGGTGCTAGTTTGAGGAAGCAGAATAAGAAGATGGAGGTCAGTCAGCACAACAAGTATTTCTGTGAGTTCTGTGGAAAGGTACAGCTTTGCTTATATGTTATTTGATAGTAGTTTCTGGACCGTGTATTCATAGTTGCATTGATAATAATATTAATTATATTCTGGCATTGTAGTACGCTGTGAAGAGGAAGGCTGTAGGTATTTGGGGTTGCAAAGATTGTGGTAAAGTCAAAGCAAGGGGTGCCTACACATTGAAGTAATTGTTATCTAAAGCTTCGGCTAAACATACTGAAGTTCAGCAAATATAGAACAAAATTTCAGCCAATAGAATGCTTAAGTTCAGCAATTACAAACAAAAACTTCAGCCAACATTAAGTTTACACGAAAAATTTCAGCTAAAACATGCTAAAGTTCAGCAAATAGAGAACAAAACTTCAGCTTATTTAGTGCTGAAGTTTTTACGAATGAACTAAATAACTTCAGCATCTTCTGCTGAAGTTTTTGAAAAAGCTTTACGACAAAACTATTGAATCCAGGACAAAACTTCAGCTAAACATGCTGAAGTTCAACAAATAGAGAACAAAACTTCAGCTAGTAGAATGCTTAAGTTCAGCAATTACAAACAACTTCAGGCTCGTCTACTAGAATGTTGAAGTTTGCGTGATTCTCTTTGCTACTTCAGGACCGTATGCTTGAAGTTTAGGCGAAAAGTGGGTACGCTTGCAATTTTTTTGCAAAGCGGATATAAGTTAAAACGTGACCCAAAAAGCGGGTATAGATGTAAATCCCCCAGATCTATAGGGATCTAGGGTCTTCCTAAAGAAATGTTCATACTTCTCTAGAATTTTCTCACAAATGCTAGCCTTCCTCCTATGTAAGCTTCCACACGGCATTAATATATGCCAAATGGTGTCTATGTAGCATGATGATGTGGTGGGTCATCATACTCTCCCCCGCCTAATGTTGCGACGACCGCGGCGCAATGTTGCTGCATAAACTCTCGTATCTTATTTTTGAATTGCCACAAGTCTTCATATCGTTCCCACGTGGCCCCCTCCGGTGATTTCCCCTTCCAATGGATGAGGAACATAGCGGTGACTTTTTTCACTTGGCCTGGTAATTTATGATAGCCTCAATCTCCCGATCATGCGAGGTGGTGATAGTAATAGACGCTCGACTTGATTGGACCCTACTCGGATCATCTTTATCTTCATGATATGGCTTAAGCACGTTGGCATGGAAGAAAGGGTACATCTTAAGATACGATGGCATGTCAAGCTTGTTTGAGATCTTGCCTACCTTGGCGACGATCTTAAATGGTCCATCATATTTGCGAATCAGATTCTGATATATGCCCCATAGTGCCTTGAACTGTCTTGGCTTAAACTTTACCATGATCATGTCCCCAACTCTATAGTCCGTGGGACGTCGCTTACGGTCCGCAAACTTCTTCATGTTCTTAGCTGCCTTATCCAAGTAGGACTTAGCAGGGTCAAGCTGCTCATCCGAACATTTGTCCATATGACAAGCCCCCAAACTCTTTCCCTCGAACGTGGCTGGTAATGAATGTGGAGTTTGTGGGTTTTGGCCAGTGGCTAGCTCAAATGGTGCCCGCCCCGTGGACTCACTATGCTGCAAGTTATTAGAGAATTGGGCGATGTCTAGGAGCCTTGACCAATCTTTCTGATGTGCGCTTACATAATGCCTCAAGTAGCATTCTAGTAAGGCATTGACCCGTTCCGTTTGTCTATCCGTCTGTTGGTGGAAACTAGTGGAAAAGTGTAGTTTTGTGCCAAGTATGTCGAATAACTCTCTCCAAAAGTTTCCAGTAAAATAGGAGTTTCGATTAAGGCTATATTCGGGGCCGGGCCTAAATGGGCTAAACGGGCCAGGCCAAACGGTCCCGGACTTTGGTGGGCTGGGCTTTGGCAGTACCGGGCCTAACGGTCCAAATGGGTGGAGCCGACACACTGTGGGCCTAAGCCCACATGGTCCCGGGCTAAATGGGGCCGGACCCACGGGCTTTTTCGTTCCGGTCAATTTTTTATTTGAATTTTTTTATCTAAGGCAATTTCTTGTAAACTATATATATATATATATATATATATTTGTTTATATGTATTAGATATACTATATCAAATTTAAACAAAAAATAAATTGCAAAGAAATATTCAAGGGAATGTCTTATAATTTTTATTATTACGACATTAACAAAAAATGGCAATATCTTTCTTAGTCTTCCTCCCCTCAATGGAATGAGCACAACAAGGTACTAATACCACCATTAAAAGGAAAAAAACTAAGGAAGATGTGCCAAAATTCAAGTTAAATATTAGTCTATGTATTATCTCTAACAAATCTCATAAATCCTTCAAGGTCCGGAGGAATTTCCGTTGGTGGTGATGGAAAAGAAGCTTGTTCATCACCGCTTTCGGGCGAAGCAGCATCCTGCGCAAGTTCCGCTAGCATTTCTTTATAAGCTTCGTCTATCTACGATTGTGATTCTGCAAGTCCAAAATTTCTTCCTTCCGAACGGATCCAGTCTCTAAGAATACTGATTTTTCCAAGCTCTCCCTCATAGACACTCTATGATCACCGATTTGAAGTCTCGCTTGACTGAAAGCACTCTCCGATGCCACTGTTGAAGCTTGAACACTTAAAATATCTCGAGCCATCCTTGAAAGAACTGGATAGTGTTTTTGTTTGTCCTTCCACCATTCCAAAACATCGAAGGAGCTGTCAGGATTCTTTGATTCAAGTCCCTGCGACAAATAAACTTGAAGCTCATTTAGTTGTAAACTATCACCAATATTATCACCTTGAGAATCCCTGAACTCCGTCCAAGAACTAAGGGCTGTTAGACCCGCAGTTCTTTTAGATGATTGCGAACTAGACGAAGTAGGAGTTGGAACATTTGGTCTAGCATGATCTAAGGCAAGTTGATAAGCATTATAAATTGTTTGAGCATTTATTTTAACTGAGGCTTTTGCATCTCCAAGTGTAGCAAATTCCTCAGCTGAAAGTGATAAAGTGTTATAAATTTTTGAGTATCAAAAGTGAGGACCTCCTAATTTCATTGTAGGATTTAACACTACAACAACACCAAAAATAGGGGGGGTTAGGGAAAATATATTTTTTAAACTTAGCTTTCATAGAATTAATAGCTTGTTGATAAATTACCCCACCCTCTGAAAATTGAGTAAATAAATCTGCAAGTGCTGCAATATAAACTAAATAGTTAAATAGTATAGGATAATATTGCTCAGATAATTCATTTGTAGCAACATGAAATTGTTCTAAAAAGTCTACAAGTATTTTATTATTAGTCCAATCTTGATTTTTAAGATGCTCATCATCATCACCTACACTAGATTTGGATCATAATATAAAATACCACCGGTAACAGTGTTAATTCCCGGTTAAACTAGATTTGACCCTGTACTAGGGTTAACCGTAGTATCTACACTTGTCCCCTCTTGCGCAGCTTTCATTTGTAAATATCTAGCTTTATCTCTAGGGTGTTTCTTTATGTGTCTAGTCAAAGTACCCGTACCGCTACGATCTCCAGTATATTTATGAGCCATCAAAGACCCACAAGCTTTACACTTAGCCTTATTTTGTTCTCTTAGTTGAGTAAAAAAGTGCCGAACAAGAGATGTTTTGGGCCGTTTAGAAGGTTGTTTATAAAAGTAGGGGTTACTACATGAGGGTCATGCGGGCATCAGTTGGGTTATTAACAGGACTAGTAGGTGTATCATCTAAATTCGGTTGTGTTTCATCTAAATCATCATTTTCCTCATCATTTTTAAAGATAGTTTGATTAGGATAAAGAGCATTCATAACTTCTTCATTTAATTGTTGTCCTGGTGCAACATCATGGCAAAATTGACTATCGGAAAATTAAAAACAAGGGTTATCACTATCAAGAATAATAGGTGAAGGAGGACGGGTAACAGGTCTAGGTCGGGGAGTCAGGGGAAGAGTAGTAGTTTGGCGACTAGATTCACCAATTTTAGATTTTCCCTTACCCTTACCACCAAATATTTTTTTTCAAGAAAAATCCATATTAACTATAATTATACTAACTAAAACAAACAAAACTATAATATTAAAACTTAAGAGTTGGAACGAGTTTACCGAATTGATGAACAACTTCTTGAAAATTGAATATCGTTGAAGACTTGAAGACTTGAATACTTCAATTCACCAACTTCACAATCTTTCACGAAATTGCAATAATAAAGTAACCAATTATAGAAGAAAATTAGAGCGAGATTGAGAGAGAGTGATGAATTTGTGAGTAAAAATGAAAGAATGAGGGGGTATTTATAGTTGAGAATAGGGAAAAAGTGTAATTATAAAAAGATTGGAGTTAAAACAAAGTTTGGGGGCCAAATGACTATTGTTGAAAGTGCCAAACGGCTAAAAATGCAGGCTACCGGCTACATTTTAAAATTCTGACCGTTGGCCCTTTTTTAAAAAAAATTAGTCGTTGGGCCTGTTTGGCCCGGTTGAACCGGCCCAGGCCCACCTGCCGATCCCGGGATCGCAGGCTTTTTGGTGAGGACCGGCCTACTATGGGCTTTTTGGACCGCTAGAGACCGGCCCGTTTGCACGCGGTCTCGGGCCGGTCCCGAGCTTGGTCTGGCCCATAATACACCCTTACTTTCGATCATTGATAATATGCCTTGGTAAGCCCCAATACCATTCCAAATTTTTAAATAGTAGCTTGGTGGCTGCCTTGGCAGTGTAACCTGGTAAGGCGAGCATGAAGGTGCATATTTGGAAAATCTATCCACGACTACCATAATAGTACCATAACCATCGGACTTTGATAGACAAGTGATAAAGTCCATAGTCACGCTCTCCCTTGGACGCTCTGCAACTGGTAGTGGCTCCAAAAGTCCTCCTATTTGTTGTTGCTCAACCTTTTCCTGTTGACAAACAAGACAAGTCTACATATAAAACTATATGTCATTTCGCAGTGTGGCCAATAGTAGGTCGACTCAACTAAGGCCCTAATGCGACGTTGGCCTGGATGACCAGCCCACATTGTGTCATGACTCTCCCTTATGATCCGCCATCTAATGTCTCCAAACTTAGGCATGTAGACTCGCTGACCAGTGGTAAGCAGTAGGCCATCTTCAACCCAAAATCGTCTCGTCTTGCCTTGGTTGGCTAACTCGATAAGCTGTTTAGCTGCTGGATCATGCTGCATGCCTTCTTTTATTGCCTCAAAAATGTCCCAACTTGCTGAAGTGATGGCAGAAAGCTCGGCTTTTCGGCTCAAGGTATCAGCTACGGTGTTACCTTTGCATGGTTTGTACTTCAACACATAATCAAACTCGGCCAAGAAATCCTCCCACCTAACCTATTTTTGTGTAAGCTTCTTCTGCGTCTTAAAGTAGCTAGTAGCCACATTGTCGGTCTTGACCACGAACCTCGTCCCGAGCAAATAATGTTGCCATGTAGGAAGGCAATGCACAATGGCAGTCATTTCCTTCTCTTGCACCGTGTAACGCCATTTCGTCTCATTTAACTTGCGGCTCTCAAATGCTTTGAGATGTTTATCCTACATTAGGACACCCCCAATGGAAAAGTCTGAGGTATCTGAGTGCACCTCAAATGTCTTGGCAAAGTCGGGTAATACCAAGACTGGCTCCTCTATTACAACTGCCTTAAGGCCTTCAAACGCCTTTTGACAATGCTCTGTCCAAACCCATGGCTTATTCTTCTTTAGCAACTTAGTCAATGGTGCGGCCTTTGCTAAGTAGCCCCTGATGAACCGACGATAGTAGTTAACAAGTACATGGAATGATCTCAACTCAGTTACCTTTGTAGGTGCCTCCTACTCCTGGATAGCACGTACCTTAGCCTCGTCCATGGGTAGCTCACTATTGCTAATGACATGGCCCAAGAAGTGCATCTTTAATTGTGCGAACTCACAAGACTTGAAAAACCTTCCTTAAGTGCTCTATGTGCTCCTCCAATGTGTTAGTGTAGATGACTATGTCGTCATCTTGGTAGACTACCACGAACTGATCAAGGTAGGGATGGAAAATCTTGTTCATAAGGGTGAAAAATGTAGTCGGTGCATTGGTTAAGCCGAAAGGCATCACCAACCATTCAAAGGATCCATATCTCGTCACACATGTCATCTTCGGCTCATCCCCTTTTGCAATGCTAACCTGGTAGTAGCTCTTGCGAAGATCCACCTTGGTAAAGTACTTGGCTTGCCCAAGTCCATCGAATAAGTCAGAAATGAGCGGGAGTGGGTACTTATTCTTCACTGTGACCTTATTAAGTGCTTGGTAGTCTATGCACAAGCGCAATGATCCATCCTTCTTCTTTTGGAACAATACTGGTGCGCCGAAAGGTGCCTTTGATGGGCGAATATAACCAGCATCTAGCAGCTCTTTCAATTGTTTCCTGAGCTCCTCTAGCTCGGGCGGTGCCATACGATATGGGGAAAATGCGGGTGGCTTAGCCCCTAGCTCCAACTCAATCTTGTGATCCACCTCTCGCCTAGGCGGCAAGTGCTTAGGCAACTCCTTGGGCATGACATCTTTGTTTTCCTCAAGCAACTTCTCTATGCAACACGGTAGTGTCTCTTGAAAACTCTTGTCGTCCTCCAGACTTGTAATAGTTGCCACGAACATCGGCTCCCCCTTCTTGATCCCCTTGAAAACCTGTATAGCTGAGAGTTATGCTTGGATCTGTCCGTGTGGCATAGTCACTATAGGTACCATGCAAGCTCTGTCTTGCTCCATAACCAAGAGATGTTGGAGGTAGGGGTCGATCAAAGTATGACAATGTCTAAAGAACTCTTGCCCTAGTATGATGTCAAAGATATCCATAGCAGTTATGGTAAAGTTTGTCATACCTTTCCATGTTCTCAATTTGACACCAATGCCATTAGCTACCCACTAGCATTTTGTAGCTCGGCATTCACAGTCTTGACGCGAGAGTTGGTTGGAGCAAGCTTCAATCCTAGTCTTTTTGTGGCAACCTCAGTCACGAAATTATGAGTTGCTCCAGTATCCCCAATTGCACAGGCGGGCTTGCTGCTAATGGTGAGATCCACGTACTGATTGTTATTCTCGGTAAGTTGGATAGCTTGCTTCGCGATAGCACCACATAATCCGACCATACCCAATTGTGCGGTTCCCGAGCTCTCTCTTGGAGGCTGCTCCTTCCGTTCACGGACCATGGCACTAAGGCTTTTGAGGTCGGGACAATTCCTGAAGTCGTGCGGCCCTCTGCATATATAGCATCCCTTCTTCTCGGCATATGCCTTCTTCTTGGCGTACCCCTGACGTCCACTCGACTTTTTGGAATCTTGAGTCTTAGAGTATTGTTGTTGTATCTCCTTGCCTTTACCACGGTCTCTCCCACCTTTGACATTGTTAACCTTTGACTCCTTGCCTTTGCCTTTGTCGTGTTTGTCATGCCTGAAATCCATCAATGATTCAGCCTCCACTATGGCTTGGTCTATATCCGCGACATGCCGACGCTGTAACTCCTATTTATACCAATTTTGCAACCCGTCCATGAAGTGGAACAACAACTCATCATTGGTTAGGTTGGGAATTTGAAGCATAAGGGTAGTGAACTGCTTGACATAGTCACATATGCTCCATGTGTGCTTCAACTCCCTAAGTTTGCGCCTTGCCTCATGCAAGACATTGTTTGGAAAGAACCGTCACTTGAACTCGGCTGTGAATTGATCCCATGTGCTAATAGTACATAAACCTTTATCCACGTCGGCCATCTTCCTTCTCCACCATAGCATGGCAGTGTTAGAGAGATACAACATGATAGTGTTGATCTTGGCCTCGTCGTCCCTCACTTTTCTGTGCCTGAAGTAGTTCACCAAGTGACAAAGGAAGTTTTCCACTTCTTGTGCATCACAAACACCTTTGAACACCGAGGGTTTGTGAGCCTCGATCTTGGCCTCCCTTGTCACTATAACGTTGTTGGCTACCTCGGTCACGCCAGCATCGACATGCTCCTCGAGTGACTTTATATTTGCCTTCATAGCATCGATAGTACTCAAAGCCTCCATGAGTCTGCACTCTAAGGCAGTGATGGTTTGCCGTAGTTCCATATCGGATCGAGTATGTCCCTCCAAGTCATTTCGGATACTCTCAATCTCTTTAAGAGTGTGCCCCTTAAGAACACTAAGGGTGTCTTCCACCTTCCCCAATTGTTGGCCAAAGATCTCTACATCATCCATCCCCGCATTCATCTTCATCACCCACTCTTTACCGAATGAGATGTCCTCGGGCAAGACTTCCACTTCATCTTTACTCAACTTAGTGGCATATGGTTCTTAGGATATAAGCCCCTCGTTTGGCACAATCTCGGGCGACACCTCCTGGCTCTTATTGGTGGCATTCCTCTTTTTGTTATGGGCCGCTCTTGCCAGCAGCATCCCGGATGACGTTGGCTTGGGTGTTGGCAGCGTTAATTTCTCCCCCGTTCTCCATTCCCTTAATTACCTGGCTCTGATACCATGTTATCACGTCTTTAGTAATTAACTAAGTACACGTGTGGCACTTGACAACTCACTCACGATCTTGCACAGCTTGCTCACATTCTTGCTATGCCAAGTCAGTCTTACTACACTCAAGATCGCTAAGAGAATGGTAGAAAGAACACAAGAGAATTGTAAAGGAAGCTTTGTATTAGAGAGAACTTGAATTGTTTGCTTGGTGAATTACAAATGAATTGCCTCCTTTATATACTAGTCTCCTAGGGGCTAGTATGTAAATATTAATTGTTACACAAGTCCTTAATATTTACAAGATAAGGGCTTTCTCTAGAACTCTCTCCAAACCTAGAAGATTCCAAGGACTTTCGTAGCAAATCTATAGGGATCTAGGGGCTTCCTAAGGAAATGTCCATACTTCTCTAGAATCTTCTCACAAATACTAGCATTCCTCATATGTAAACTTCCACACTGCATTAATATATGTTAAATGGTGCCTATGTAGCATGATGATGTGGCGGGTCATCATATGACGCTGCAAATGGACCAAAAATAGTACTTATTAGCTAAGCCTAAAGAACACGGAGTAGAATATTGTTTTAAGCAGAGGCGAAGCTAAGATTTCAACTTTATTATGTGTTCTAAATTTTAAAACAACAATTTCAAACGCTAATAATTGGATCTTAAATTTAATATTTATACATATTTAATAAAATTATAACGCAAATATTTAAGCAAAAGTTACTAAGTTTGGCTAAACCCACATACATGCCGAGGTTTTAAGCAACCTTAGAAGATCGTCTAATTTCAAAGTTATAATTAATTCCTTGTGATTAAGAATGAAGGTACCAATGATTCTTAAGGCTTAAATTTTATGCAAATGAAAGACTGACTTCAAAGAGAACCCCGCTTGTAGTAGGAGCATTGCTATTTTCACCGATAGGTGTCACGTCACCATATTAATATTGGTAAAACCTCGACTCTTTACGAATTAACCTAATAAAACAGTGTTTATAACGGGGCTAGTTGTCTTTGCAGTGTCTTGAAATCAAAGTCACGACTTACATATTTATTTGTTTATTTAATCATTCCGTATGGAATGGATATGATTCTTAGTTCTATAAGGGGGGCGATTTTATATATAGTTACTCCAGTTTTAATTTGTTACGAGGGATTCTTAAGAAATCTGTCTTGGCTATGCACACATATCAATAGTTAATACCACTTTATATTGGAAGAAAAAAAACAGAAATAGCCTAATTTATAACTGATAATTGAAAAATAGTCACAGTTTCAAAAGTAATCGAAATTTGGTTATTTTTTTATGTAAAGATAAAATTTGAACAAAAGCACCTTTAAAAATTCGGAAAAATTCCAGCATAATAAGTTGGAATTCGAATTTTTTACATATGAGATTGCAGCATAACGTGTTGGAGTTCCAACATAATATGTTGGAAGTTTATACGCAGGAACTCCATACTCCAGCATATTATGCTAGAACTTTTCTTGTTTCAACTAAAAAAAATGGTTATTTTTCAATGATTTTGCAAACGTTGCTTATTTCTCAATTACCAATCTAAAATTGGCTAGCCATACTAGCTAGTTTCACCTTTATCCGTAGTTATCAGTTTTTTTTTTTAGTGAAGGGATAGTTCGTCCGAACCTGCGATCTGCTTATGGCATGACTGGATTGGCATTTTAAGATCGTTTCAAATGAACGGTACGTTTGTCGTAGGCTTCTAGCCCGTCGAATTCAAAACCCTTTGTGTCACAACCCAAAATCATGTGACTGGTATCCGACACACGACACAATATCCAATCCGGATAAACCACACTGTACAAGAATGCCCATCCATATGCAAAATAGATACACGTGAAAGCCTTTTTTGAAAACACAATCATTTTAAATGATAAAATCCATACATAAAATAAAATCTTTAAATCCATCATTTTCAATAATTGAAAGATACAAAAGAATAACAATATTTCTTTCATGCATGCTATATGAATAACTCTCGATTACAACTCCAGAAGAACAACAACTGTCTATGAAATCTCTAATACACAAGGATGAAATAAATACTTGGGACGAACCCCAACCAAAAGTAAGTAAGATCAATATAAAGGCTACCACAAATAGAAGTGGTGCCTTGCTATATACCTCGGAAAGAGAATTACCCTAGACTCATCCGCTCATCACGTACCATGTCTCATCCTGAAAATATGTAAAGTAAGCGGGACTCTGGAGAGAGGCCCCTGAGGGCTGAGTACACTACCACGACACTCAATAAATGTCATAAACTTTCTCTAACTCAACTTCTTGGGACAAGGCTTTAAAAAAATAATGCAACCAACATTTGATATAAAACGATAACAATTATATCAATTCATTGCTATTTATCATTTCAAAAGAAAAGACTTGAAAAATGTAAATCATGATACAAACTTTAAAAATGTTATATCGACTCATGATTCTAATATGAATCATGCAGAACAATTTCAACTTCATTAAGTCATTGAAATCGCTCTCGGCTCTTTAGGTCTAAATATAATGAAATTTTCTTTTATCTTCTCACGGGGAGTAGTATACCATCACCGACACAATAAGGTCAACTAGGTTATGTACCTTGAGGCAAGTATCATATGCTTTATTTGCTCAGGTCATCTCATTATAGTGTTGTACGAATGGACTCAGCTATACTATTTATAATAGCACAAAATAGCACCCTCTCAAGGAGGATACTCTTCCGTAGTCTATATCGCGAAGTGGTCATCTACGCTTACATCGACATATGTAGTTTTATGATGAAGAATACGATATACCCGAAGTCAATCTAGGTGAACACAAGTAACTCCCAACACATTTGATACCCAAAAATACACTCATAGCAGATAGCCTCAAATTATCTATTTTATCAAACCATGACGTTTATAGTCAATCTAGACCTTTTGAACAAAATAAATGAAATCCATTCTCATTTCATATTAAGCCATTAACAAAATGACATTTTAATCTTTAAAGATTTAACAAGTGGTAATTCGAAATATAAAAATTTTAAAAATATTATATTTCTCATTTTATAAAACAAAGATAACAATAAAACTCAAATGTTTAATCCCTTTATCATCAACATAAGTTCTTTAATAAAACTTATAATGTAAGTCTCAAGTGTCATTTTACCAACTAATATTTAAAATAAGATTTTTAGAAAATAACATGACACTTCATATGCAATACAATGTTTTAGTACATGGAGATTTCCGCACTTGTTTGTCCTCATAAGTACGAACAGACATATATGTAAATAATTCATATCTTAACCCAAATCATGCTCTTAGAGAAAATCTCTCGAGAAAAATAAGTTTAATCAACTTGCCTCTAGTCCAAGCTTCAAACTATTACTACGATACTCTAATTTGTTTAAAATGCCCAAATGTCGTCACAAGTCGATATCTACATTTATGAGTTCACATATATCATTAACATGTCACAACAATACCAGTTAAACCAATTAAGCGCCTAGCACTTAGGTCCAACTTCACAACTTTCACAAAAATCCTTATTTCACCATTTGAAGGCCAACCCTTGAATATTAACTCCAATTCATCCATTAAATGTGTTATGGAATCTAGTCCTTCCATTAGAAACTCAAAAGGTTGTCGTTCAAATGAATCCAACACTTTTCATATTCCCTACTATCACGAGCGTGATTTCTGTCCGCCGAAACCAGCCTGCGCGGCAGCCGCCGAAAATTATCTTTAGAAGCAAACCCTAGAAAATTCCTCTTTGGTGTTCTTAGTTAATTTGATGAAATCTAGCAAACCCAAGGATGTTGCAGTGTTAATACTAGTGTTTCTCAACATTAATTAGTATAAAACATGGATAAAAACTCACCTTGGATTGTATGGAATGCCCATGGCCAAGAACTTCTCTCTCTTAAGCCCCAAAACCTTCAAAATCTTTTTTCTTTTCTCTCCCTGAAACTCCCTCTATTTATAGAACATGAGTCTGTGTGGGTGGCCTGCCTAGGCCAGGTATCCTGCGGGGGCCACGTAACCTGGCCACGCAGCTTAAGCCCTCTCTTCTCCTCTTCCTCCCTTCTTCTGGAATGGGCCACGTAGCCTGCGTGGGCCATGCATCTTGGCTACGCAGGGCTTTAGTGATTTTTCTTATCTTTTCTATTCAATTTTTCAAAGCTATTTCCTTAGACACATAACTTAGGGACTCTGAACCTCGTGACTTTTATGTCCAAGTATTGTGATGATCCTGATATCCTTGTGTGGGCCAGCATATGCTTCGAGGTCTCACTAAGTATTTTCTTAAGCTCGAGTTAGGCTTAATCTTGTTAAAAATTTATGGGGCTTTACACTTTGAAGATCGGGTCAACCCATTTTGACAACTCTAATCGTACATTACATAGAAATAAGGAATTCATGATAATGTGTTTCACAACTTATATGTTTCTTAGTTTGCATTCACCAGTGATTGTTCATGTGACAAATAATTGAAGCTCCTCCCTTCTTGTATGTATATATAGTACGGGGTTTAATTTTCATTTGACACGACATGAAATAAAAGGAGATCATAGACATGGAGCCATGGATTGGCCATGCTAATTCATCTTCCTGACAGACAGAAAAATTAAATTAGGGTCCTATTTCACGTAGTAGAATTAAAATGAACGAGGTACAACATACTTTAATCGAAACTTCTATGCAGCTTCAGAATTTGCTATTATGAGCCACGTGGGTGTAATGACTTATAGGATGTAACTACATTTAATATAGTAGTCGCCCTAAATTTAATACTACTTACTTTCACTCTGACAAAGAGAATTGAATGAATGAAGAAAAAATGCATGTGTATCTTTTTACGAGGTACTCAATAGTCGGAATCAGAAATTAAAGTGTATGAATATTAAATCTATCATTAAATTTATAACTCATTTAGTTATTGATTTGTAATTAAATATTTATATATATTTAATAAATTTTCTAATACAAATTTAAAATTTAAGCAAAAAAATTAAGAAATTCGTCGGAACACATATCTAATACTCTAGCTATACCCGAGTCATTACTATAAGTTTCTGAAAACCTTTGAATCCACGCAACAACCCTTCGTACAGTGTACTGAAAAAAGCAAACATTATTTTACGTAAATATTGCAACTGTCCAAATGAATGTGAATATGTAGAATATAGCTTTGCTTCTGTCGATAATTAGAATGGTCCAACATGGAAGACAAGATTGGAACCATGTGCGAGGGTCCAAAACTATTTATAATTTCTGCTGACCTTTTTTGACTTTTTAAATACTTACATTTTTTTAAGCTTTGGTCATTCTGTCAAAAGCCAATTCCTTGGGTCAAAAAATATGTTTTTTTAACCGAACAACTTTAATTTAGTTTTTGAAGTTTTTCAAATACTTGTTTAAACCTAACGGTAAAGTAAAAAAGTGAACATAGCAAAGCTGAACGTTAGGCCATAATTCATTTTCCTAATAGTGTTTTCTGTATTTTCACGCGAAGTTGCTTATGCTGTATTTGGAAGAATTAAATTAGGTCAGCAAGTCGAAGTTGGAATGTCCTTTTTAGCATCTTTGAGAAATTGGTTAATTTTCAAAGCTACCATTTATAGGATATGGTTGTTTTAATCGTAATTAGGCGTCATGTCGTTACAGAGGCGGAGCCAAAATTTAGAGTTTATGAGTTGGGGATTCTAGTCCTTCTAATAGCCCGTTTGGCCAAGCTGCAAAAATCAACTTATTTTGAGAAGTACTTTTTTTTAAAAGTGTTTTTGGTGAGAAGCAGTTTATATTTGACTAATTAGTTTGAAAAACACTTCTGATCAGCAATTAGTGTTTGGCAAAGCTTTAAAAAACTATTTCTAAGTGTATTTTTCTCAAAAGTGCTTCTCAAAAAAGTGCTTTCGGATGGAAGCTACTTTTTTCTGCTTCTCCAAAACTGTTTCTGCTTCTCCTCAAAAGCACTTTTTTGTCCTTCTAAAAGCTTGGCCAAACACCTCAATTTTTGGCCAAAAGTGCTTTTGGCGGAAAAAAACACTTTTGGCCAAACAGGCTATAAGTTACTAGGTTCTAAAGTAATAATTTCTATATATTCAATAAATTTTTTAAGACAAATACATTATTTGAATCAAAGCAATTGAGTTCGGTCGAATCCGTAGTCAATGGGCTAGCTCCGCCCATGCATGTCAACATACAATATTGGTAAATTTTTGTCAATACTTCACGAACTTAATAAACAGTGTTATAATTTGGTTCAAGGACAAAGTTATTTCAGGAGTATAGTTCCTGGATCATTTTTACATTTTATCCAAGGATATCTAATTTAGGGATTATTTATCTAACCTCCCAAGTAGAATAAAATAATACTAAGTTTAAGGTATCCTAAGATGAGTTAATACCTCCAATCGAATAAAGTACTCTTTCATTCACTTTTACTTCTCTATTTTGAACTTTTCACATTTCTTAAAGAAATAATAATTGTAGTATGTATTTTATCGTATAACTCCTAATAATAATAATAGTATTTTGAAAAATTTTGGGAAATAATTTTGAAAATTAATAATTAATGATAAAGATTAAACAGAAAAAAAAATCGTCTTTCTCTTAATTTAGTATAGTGGACAAATAAATGTGAAAATGTAGTGGACAAGTAAAAGTGATCGAAGTGAGTATAAATTTAGCTAGCGTTTAGCCATAAATTCCCAAATTTATTTTGAAAAATCTGATTTGGGCGAAGTTTAGTTAGAAAATTAAAATTTATTTGGACATAATTTTTCAAAACATATTTCACTTTAAAAAAAAAACATGAAATGTGACTTATACCTATAAGTTCTATAAACTATCAAAAATTCCCAGTAATACCAAACAAACATACTTGCTAATCATGTATATGCAGAACCTTCATCGATAACATTCATTATCATTATCACAAATCATAGTCCTGAACATAAATACGTTTGATATAAAATTATCATTTTTATAATGAACTACATAGTACACTATTCTAAATTTACATTCAAACTTTATCTTTGCGGTGGATTGCCACAGATTGGTACAACACCTTTGACGAAGGTTTTCTTCTGTTTATAGAGAAAGGCAAAGTCGCGTGATATGGACTAGTTGGGTCATAATAATAGAAAGTGAGCTTTTCTATAAAATACAAAGTTTGGGGTAATTTTTGAAATTTTTTAAAAAATCAAACGACAATATTTTGGGCCAAAAATAAATCTTGAGCTGATTTTGGGATTTGAAAATTTGCCAAAATATGAATAAAATCTTTAAACAAATAAGTATTTGCCAATAAAATTTGAATTTTTTGTGATAAAATCTATGACCAAACGAGGGTTAGTGGGCGTTGGACATAAGAATTGTAAAATTCTAAAAAAAAGTGAAAAAATTTTCAAGTAAAAATGATATTTGAAAATTAGAGTTGTGTTTGGACATAAATATAACTTTGAATTATTTTTAAAATTTTTTGAGTGATTTGAGTGAAAATTTTGAAAAATATCTCATATTATTCCATGAACTCGTTCGATTGTTTTTGCAGTCCCGAAATTAAAGTCACGACTTTTCAACTCGTGCTACTGAACCATCCCAATCATCATTAGTTGCTTTGCTGTAATGGAATTTCGTGCTAACATTTTTTAAACTTTTGATCTTTTTCAAAAAGAAAATTGTCAAATGACTCAAAAACTAATGATTTAGCTAGCGTTTGGACCCGGGTGGCTCACGGGGAGGCTAGTAAAGCCTTTGCTTTAGGCCCCCTAAATTTTAGGCTCCAAAAGTATTTTTAGTTGTAGATTTACTATTTCGCTTAAACAATATTGAAGTTTATAGAATACTAAATCCTTATAAAAAGGAAAAGAAGGACTATCTATTTTTTAACAATAGAAATATTTTAGAACTTTGAATTAAAATACTCAAATCTTCATATTGATAGATAATATTTTTACAATAAGATCCAAGGTAACCAAATGTAAATACGTGGCATACATCTTATTAACTTGAATTTTCTTACCAATGGGTATATTAATATTATATTTTATAAGATAATTATACTATAGACAAAAAGAAAGAAAGAAAAAAGGAACCAAGGTAATATTAATACTATATTTTGAAAGATAGTTATACTATAGATAAAAAAAATTAAGGCCCTCACGAGTTTTATTAAGACTTCTTTGAGTATAACAGTGGAAAAATTGTACGATGGACTTTAGACTTTTTACAAATATTAAGTTGACTTTGTATGTACTAAGTTGTCTTTGTATCACTTGCTTCTAATATTAAGTGGACATCAATTTCAACATTTGTTCCTAAATGTTTACATGATAGAATTCACTTGTAAAAATTCTCTAATTTCATCTTCAAACCCTCCAAAATACTTGGCCCCTAATCTTTACAGCAAATTTCATGAAGTCACGACGAACTCGAATATACCCGTTCATCCAAGAATCAACTGTCCAAGCGCTCTTCCCAATGTAATAGGGAATACCAAATGCGTCTACACCATACCCCGTAAGGTGGAGGGCATGGCATTGAATTTTGTTTGAACCCGGAACCAAAATGGGGAGCTCAACTGGCCTAGGGCACCAAACAGCCTGATACAGGAAACAAGAAACAAGAAACAGATAATAAAAAGGAAAAGAAGAGTCTCAAGCTGTTAATTTTGTAAAAAGATAAAAATATTAAAGTTTTACCATTCCTTGATGGGTAAGCAAGGATGGATAAACATTAATTGAAGTAGTAACAGGCTCAAAATCCAAAGCATCAGTCACTTCATCCTCCTCTAGATATTCTCAACCCGAAATTCCAATTTTCAGGAAGCCCGAAAACACAAGTGTAAGCAAATGTCGACGAGTCTTTATAAACATAACCAAATCACAAATATACAAATTCCAAATTACCTGACTCAAAGGACACATGCATAGTCGTATCTAATGGACAAAATAGGGATAATCAGTCTCCCTATGCAATCCCTTATCCATAATGTAAGGATAAGCATGTTTAAACAGGGAGGGTAGAATTTGCCCTCGAAACACACTCCATCAGTTTAGACTTTGAGAAGTCAGTAGCATCATTATCTGCAGGGGTGGCTCAAGGAGGAGGTTAGTAAAGTCTTTGCTTTAGGCCCCTTAAATTTTGGGGGCCTAAAAATATTTTTAGTTGTGGATTTACTATTTCGCTTAAAAATATTGAAGTTTATAGAAAAAAAATAATACTAAATCCTTATAAAAATGAAAAGAAGGACTATCTATTTTTTAACAATGGAAATATTTTAGAACTTTGAATAAGATACTCAAATCTTCATATTGATAAATAATATTTCTTTACAATAAGATCCAAGGTAACCAAATGTAAATACGTGGCTAACATCTTATTAACTTGAATTTTCTTACCAATGGGTATATTAATGTTATATTTTATAAGATAACTACACTATAAACAAAAAGAAAGAAAGAAAAAAAAGGAACCAAGATAATATTAATACTATATTTTGCAAGATAACTATATTATAGACAAAAACAATCAAGGTCTCGTATTAAAATTTAGTTTTAGGCCACGAGTTTTATTAAGACGTCTTTGGTTTGGACATAAATGTAGTTAAAAACTTGAAAAAATAAATTTTTGAAGATGAGTTGAAAGTTAAAATTATGTTTAAAATTGTGTTACTGCTTAGTGAGAAATAATAAAATCTTACATGATTTCTCATTTTTTAAAAGAAAAGATTTTATATGGGCAAACGAGTCATCATAATTCAAGTGAATAAACAAATGGGGAGGATTATTATTTGCTCGTTTTATATTAGCAACAATACCTTTGACTCTCCCTATGTGAACCATGGGTGTCTAATCTTTTTCACGCGCATTATTTTAATTTGTTGATAACTGATCGGAAGTCTTTTCATCTTGTTTATAATCGAGGATCTATCGAAAATCGTATTTTTGTGCTTTCAGAATAAAAATATGATACGTACACCATATTCTTGTCAGACTCTACTTATCAGAATTCATTAGGTTTATTGATGTTGCTAGTGAGACCGGTACACAAAGGGAGTATATTTTCATATACCTATTCTAATTTAAGTTGTAGTGCTAAACTATTAGTAATGATTACAGTGCTCATTCATTTCACTTCTAAATGTTCTCTCTTAGACGAAAAGTTTTTATTTTGTGTCTCATACAACTGACACTAGTTATATGAGGCTCTTTTTTGTCTCGCTATTTAACCAAAAATAGGGGTTTCGGTCAAAGCTTAATTTTAGAAGAACTCAGGTTACTGATAACCAAATATAAATGGAAATAATTGATGAAAATAATAACTGAATAGAAAACAAAGTAAATCAGTATATTCCAATAGTATTTCGTGTCCTTATAAATGTTCAGTCCTCACCTTTTATAGCTATCTCTAAGTAATACGTTTTGTTTACTCATAATAGAGTCATTATGGACAATTAATGGCATTTAATGTAACGTTATTTTTGGTAATCATAACTGATTCAATATAGATTCCATAACGTTTTCCGTGATTAATGCCTATTAATTACTGATAATACGTATCTATACCCCTTTTGCTATTTAGGTTCATTCTTTTGATGTGACTTCTGAATATCAATAAGTTCGAGCGCCTTTCCTTTCTGACTTCCTTGAATCTTTGCCCGTACTTGCTGAAGCTCGTGCCTCCTCAACTATTCTTTGCCAACTGTCATTCTTTTACCAGTCCACGTGTCATGACATGTCACCTCACAATGAACTTAATTTTTTCCAATACAGATAGTCTCCCCACTTGCCATTTATTCTTCAATAGAATATTTGGGAAGTGGATCTTATTAAAGCGGGAATATTTGCCGCCATTATTTCTTCTCTAGAACTGACACTTCATATGTCACTTCCATTTAATGTTCGTAACAAGTGGCGTCCCCCGAATGTTTCTGCAACTTTTCAGCGCCTTTTAGGGCTTTTTATGGCTCCATCAATCATGAAGCAACATCTTCCATCATGACGTTTCCATCATTACACCTTTGCCTTGACGGTTGCTTCTAAGTATAAATATAACTTTTTGTCTTTGTCTTTCTCATAAAAAGTTTTATAATATTCAGTTCTTGTTTTCTTCTTCCTCGTACTACTATGTCTTCTTCAAATCCTAACCCTCGAAGAGTCCCCATTGTTGATAACCTTCCTCTTGATCCTGTTAGAAGTAGGAGAGGAGGAAGACTTTGTAGTTTAGGGTCTTCATCGTCACGAGGCCCTTCTATTCCTTCAGTGAGTTCTACTCCACCTTCTAGAACTAGAGGTTCTCTCTCCCAGAGGTTTTCGTCCAGAAATAAAGACTCTAATGAACCTCTTCGTGAGCCATTGGTAGACAAAATTTTCCCTGCTGAATTATCTTTTTATACCGATAAAGAATCAATCAGAAACCAAGTTTCTTCTATGTCTTCTTTAGATCGTGTTGATATTTAACCATCTCAAATCACTGAAGGTCTGATCTTTGTTGTTCGTAGGGATTGCCATTGGAGGCATGCTTTCCCCATTATAATTCCCAATGCAAACCAAAGGATTACATCTTACTTGACTGGGTTTTCTTTCGTATATACATACCCTTTTACACTGAATTTCAAGCCCCCTATTGATCCTGTTATCATCGAATTCTATCGTTTTTTCAACATTTGTTTAGGACAAATTGGTCCCATCGTGTGGAGGGGTATTTCTTGCTTGAGGCATTTAGCCAATATGGCTAGTTTGCCTTTTACTTTCTTTCATCTAATTCATCTCTACTCTCCTAAACTTTTCCGCCAAGGGGTTTTTACTTTAGTAGCGAGAAGTAAGAGAGTGTTGGTTAGCCCCGGGGATGATAAAGACCGTGGCTGGTATGCCAGGTTTGTTGCTTCCCCCACTGTTGGTCTAGTGAGTCAAGAAAATGTTCTATTTCCTGAGAAGTGGAATTTTGCACGTAAGTTTTCTTTTTATAACTTTTTCTACCCTTTTCTCAATTTTTATTGCTACCATTTTAACTTTTTCCTCTTTTTCAGCAACCATGGGAACTGTTGATGAGATTCCCAATTTCCATGGTTGGGTAGCAAAGTTATTGAATGCTGCTCCGATTGAAGGTAGATCTTGAAAAAACCTTTCACATCGGTTTGGTTGGAAAGTGAAGACTCATGATAAATGTTTTTTCTCTTATATCCTTCATACTTTCATTCACTTTTTCCTTTGGAATTTGTTTTGATCCTTCTTTTTATCAGGATTCCATTCGAGGTATAAGTGTTGATGCCATCATAGCTTCCAGAGTTTCTTTGGAAAGAGCTCAAGAGATAATCTTGGGTTCTTCATCGAAAAGGAAGGCTGCTGCAGTCCAAGATTCTGAAGAGGATGAGGAATAGGATAAGATAGTTCTTTGATAAAAAGTCCACGGGCCAGAAGACGCATCTTTTCAGACGATAAAGCGTCTCCTCCCTGTTCTGTTTCCATTAACGAGCCTGTTGAAGCCACCATGGTAATCTCTAATGATGACACTCCCGCAGCTGCTCGTGACTCTGACGATCAGCTTTTTGCTTATGGGTTTGATAGTGACAATTTGGGTTTAGTTTCTGATGAAGTTCCCCTTGCCTCATTTTCCATGCCTGCTCATGTGACATCTTCTTTACCAGTTATAACTGATGTCGTTGCTGCTCCGCCCCAAGCTGTTTTGACTTCTTCTATAGTTCCTCCTACAACTGTCCATCATACTGAAGTTGGTTCCTCAAGTGTAAGTGGAGCTATGAAGCAAGTTATCATCGAGGTCGGGCTGATGTGTGGTTGAAACCTCTGATTGGTCCAGTTGAAAAGTCCAAGCTTGAGAGTCACAACTCTTTGACTTGGATGAATGACATAGTGCAGTAATCATTAAAGGTATTCCTTTTCATACTTTATTACACCCTTCTTCTATTAAGGTTCTTACCCTTTTTTAGATCAATCTTGTTGGCATAGAGATGATGAAGAGGGTTTCCTATACAGAGCAGTTAATGCATGATTATGAAATTAAAGCAGACAACTGGAGAGAACAATATGAAAGCCTTCAAATTGATATGGAAGTGTTAGAAGAAAGCAAGTGCATCTTAGAGCAACAATTGAAGGTTTTGACTTCAAAGTTAGCAGTTGAGAAGGCTTCCTCAAATCAAGTTGACAATGACAAGAATCTCCTCGAACATTTTTTTCTGGGCAACTCTCCAAGGTCAGTGAAGAGATCAGAGAACTGAAGGCTCTGCTAAGTGAGAAAGAGGTTTACGCCGGTGAACTTGTGCAAACACTTACTCAGACCCAAGAAGATCTCCGTGAGTCTTCTGATAAGGTCCGTTTTTTAGAAAGTTCACGTGCTCCTCTTCAAGCTTCTTATGATTCTTCCTTGGCTGAGAATGAAAAGCTCAAAAACGAGATTGATCAATGAGAGAGAGATTACAAGATTTTTGAGGACAAGATTGCTATTGAAGTGAGTTGGGCAATTTTGAACACATGCCACGACACCCTTGTGTTGGCTAGCCAAGAGGGTTTTAACTTGGATGCTGAGTTAGCTAAAATAAAAGAGACTATTGAAAAGACTCAGCAAGACCAAGACTTTCCTTCTCACATGGCTGATACTCCCGAGCGCGTTAAAGATGATATGGGTACGGTGAATGCTCCAACTCCTTCAAGCCAAATCGAACCTTCTGCTACTAGTAACACTGCTTTAGATCCTTCTTTAGCCCTAAGTGAAAGTTTATGAAATATGACTTTTCTTTTTTTTTTCTTTTTGGTGGAATGTGGTTTCAACCCTCGGTCCCATTTGAGGGTTTAGGTTTTGGAAATAACAAGTCCCCAGACCTTTTCGGGGCATTTTGTATAAATGACAAATAGTTTACGACTAGGTTCATACTTAGTCTAAACTTTAATGTTAAGAAGTTTTTGTTTTAACTTAATTATCTTAAGCTTCTGTTTTTCTCGTTCTTGCCTTTATACTCAATGACTTGTTAGTTAATTCGTGGGTTTATGTTTCCTTTTTGTATTTTTTTTTTGTTTTATAAAATGCTTTATTAACTTCATGGATGTCTGAATCAAACATGAATTTTATAAAAGATGGCCCCTTTATACCCGACATTTAATGAAGAAGACGTCTCAACTTCATAATGGTGTAAATATACGAAAAAGAAATAGGAACATGCATGTTTCTTGAAATAACTTTGATAAAGTTTTCATCAGAACTTTGTCAAGTTTAAGTAACATCTTACATGTATTTAAATATCTTCTATAACTTTTTGTAACTGTTTTGATTAAAACAGATTTGTAAAAAAGGAAATAAAATACAAGGATTTTTTTGTTTAACCCATGACTAAACATTGCCTTTAACCTAGACATCATAAGATTGTTAAATCTGTATGAAGGTTTTTTGATTGGCTTGTGTTATTGGCTCGTGACTTTGCTCTGCACTTTTGATGAGTTGACTTTTGGGCTTGACTTGAATTTAACTTGCATTCAATCTTCTTTGCCTTCTTTATACATATGTCCTATGTATATTATATAGTCCCCAAGTGTTTGAGCTTTGAAGTATGAAATCTCAAGCACTCGATTACTCCTATCATGCGGTCCTTTTCCTGAAAAAGAAAAACATACGGGACTCGGAAGTACGATTTTAGATGAAGACTAATTAACCCGTTTGAATTTCTATCAGAATAGTTGTAACCCTAGACCGAAAATTTATATTTTTCCACGTGTCTTGCAGGTCGTGATTAATCACTTAGTATGTGTTAGCTTTTTGACTATCATCTAAAGTCATTAGTAAAATTTTAACAATTCAAAAATAAAATTTTAAAATGAGGGTACCTGCCCATGGATACTTCCTTTCCTTAGAAATAGTATCTCTTTAGATGAACAACATTCCAATGTGAAGGTAAAATCTTGTCATCCATTGTTTCCAACTCGTATGCTCCTTTTCCTATGATACCGTGAATCTTATAAGGTCCTTCCCAAGTTGGACTTAATTTTCCCGCATTAGCCGCTCTCGTGGATTGAAAAACCTTCTTGAGTACGAAGTCCCCAATCTTGAAGTATTTTAGACGAGCTTTCGGATTATAGTATCGTTTCATAACTTGTTTTTGCACTGTCATCCTTATTAATGCAGCTTCCCTTCTTTCTTCAAGTAAATCTAGGTTTATTCGCATTTCTTCTTCATTAGATTCCTCAGTTGCTTGTGTATATCTCGTGCTTGACTCCCCTATCTCGACTGGAATTAAGGCTTCAGCTCTATATACAAGTGAGAACGGTGTTTTTCTCATACTTGTTTTTGTTGTTGTTGTGTGGTAAGCTCACAAAACACCAGGTAACACCTCTGGCCAATTGCCTTTGGATTCCTCCAATATTTTCTTCAAATTGTTAATAATGACTTTATTCGTTGATTCACCTTGTCCATTGCCCATCGGATGGTAAGGTGTTGAAGTAATTCTTTTAATCTGCCAACTCTGGAAAAAAATTGTGATTTGTGCGCCTATAAATTGTGGGCCGTTATCACATACGATTTCCTTTGGTACGCCGAATCGGCATATGATATTTCGCCAAATAAAATCTCCGACTTCTTTTTCTCGTACCTGTTTAAAAGCACCTGCTTCTACCACTTAGTAAAGTAATCAGTGAGTACTAGCAAAAATCTTACCTTGCCTTTTGCTTGTGGTAGTGGACCCACGATATCCATTCCCCACTTCATAAAAGGCTATTACCGGATGTAACAAATCTGCAGGTCTATGCATATTGTTACCGTATCTTTGGCACTTGTCACATTTAGCCATAAAATTTTCCGCTTCTTCTTCCATTTTGGGCCAATAATAGCCTGCTCTAATTATGGTTTTCACTAAAGATCTTCCTCCTGCGTGATTTCCACAATGCCCCTCGTATATTTCTCTCATCACATAATCCGTTTGAGAAGGTTCGAGGCATCTTGCTAAAGGACCACCGAACATTTTACGATAAAGATTGCCTTGCTTTAAACAGTACCAAGCAACTTTTTTACGAAGCGCATGAGCCTTCTTCTTATCTTCAGGGATAATTTCGTACTGCAAAAAAAGTGAAAATCTCATTCCTCCAATTCCAAGTTAAATTATTAAAATTTACCTCGTTTTGGTCTTGATCAAGTACTGAATGGAATAGATGAATTACAAAATCATTTTCATCATTTGTCACTTCCGCTGCAGATGCAAGATTAGCTAAGGCGTCTGCCTAGACATTTTCTTCGCGTGGTATCTACACAACTTTCCAGGTTTGGAATTACCTAACTAGATCACGTGCCTTTTCCAAGTACTGCTACATTCTTACTTCTCTAGCTGAGTAAGTACCCATCATTTGGTTAACTACGAGCTATGAATCGCTTTTGGTTACAACTAGTTCTACGCCAATCTCTCGTGCCAGTTCTAAACCTGCAATCACAGCTTTATACTCTGCCTCACTGTTAGTAACATGGTGACATTTTATGGCTTGTCGTATATTTACACCCGTAGGTGGTACGAAAACAATTCCTAGGCCTGCCCCTTTTATGTTCGATGAACCATTAGTGAATAAAGTCCAAATTCCTGGATTAGACTCGTTGAATATTTGTAGTTCCTTTTCTGCTTCTGGTTGCATCCCTTGGCTAAAATCGACCACAAAATTTGCTAACACTTGTGACTTTATTGCAGTTCTAGGTTGATATGTAATGTCATATTCACTCAATTCTATGGCCCACTTGGCTAATCTACTTGATAACTCATATTTGTGTAATATATAACGTAGGGGATAGGCAATGACTACGGAGATGGAGTGGCATTGAAAATAAGGTCTTAATTTTCTAGATGCCATAATTAATGTAAGTGCAAGTTTTTCTAGATGAGGATACCGTGTCTCAGCATCTAATAATGACTTGCTAACATAATAAATTGGAGATTGTTTACCTTGGTCTTCACGAACCAAAACAGCACTTACCACTACTTCTGAAATAGCAAGGCAGATAAATAACTTTTCTCCATCTTTTGATTTTACGAGCAACGGTAGATTTGACAAGGATACTTTCAGGTTTTTGAGCGCTTGCTGACATTCCTCAGTCCATTCGAACTGATCCTGCTTTTTTAGAGCTGAAAAGAACTTGAAGCATTTTTCTGTTGATTTGGAAATAAATCTTCCCAAGGCTGCAATTCTTCTCGTCAGTCTCTGTACCTCTTTTTTACTCGTAAGCATATCGGGGATTTCCTCAATAGCTTTAATCTGCGCGGGATTTACTTCAATGCCACGGTTAGAAATAAGAAATCCCAAAAACTTACCTGATGAAACACCAAATGCACATTTCTCGGGATATAGCTTCTTGTTGAATTTACGGAGAATCTGAAATGTATGAGACAGATGCTGAATATGATTCCCCTCTTGTTGGTATTTGACCAGCATATCATCTATGTAGACTTCCATAGTTTTCCCTAAATGTTCTTGGAACATTTTGGTCACCAACCTTTGGTATGTGGCCCCAGCATTTTTGAGGCCAAATGGCAATACTTTGTAAAAGTAAGTCCCCCTGTCTATTATAAATGAAGTTTTTTCCGCATCTAGGGGATCCATTTTGATTTGATTATACCCTGAATATGCATCTAAAAAACTTAATAATTCATGTCCTATAGTAGCATCAATGTTGATCTATATGTGGTAATGGAAAGAATCTTTAGGACAAGCTTTGTTTAGGTTAGTGTAATCTACACAGACTCGCCATTTAGCATTCGTTTTTGGTACTACTACAGTATTAGCTAACCAATTAGGATACTTTACCTCACGGATAGACCCAATTTTTAAAAGTTTTTGCAATTCATCTTGAATCACCTGATTTTTTAAAGATCCCTGCTTTCTTTTCTTTTGTTTGATAGGTGGATATGATGGATCTTCATTTAACTTGTGAGTCATTACTTTCGGAGGTATTCCTGTCTTATTAGAATGGGACCAGGTAAAACAATTCACGCTAGTTTTCAAAAATTCAATCAACTTACCTTTCATTTCGTGGCTTAGGTTGGCCCCAATGTAAACTTTCCTTTCAGACCATTATAGGAATAGTTCTACAGCCTCCAATTATTCAATCATCCTTTTGATATTTTCATCTTCTTTCGGTTCTTGGATGGAATCGGGCCTCGAGTCTACATCTGTATGCTCATGTTCAGTTGAGGCTTGTGTTGTAGTATCCTCAACTAAATTCTGTAATTGCTATTTTTCTTCATTTTTGGGCTTGAATCTGCTACGGAGTTGATGCTCCTAGATATTTGTTAATCACCACGGATTTGACGTATCCCCCATTGTGAAGGGAATTTAATAACTTGATGCAGAGTAGATGGCACAACATCCATTTTATGAATCCATGGTCTACCGAGAATCATATTATAAGCCATATCCATCTCTACCAACTGAAATTTCGTGTCTTTGACAACTCCCTCTGCGAATGTTGTAAGTACTACCTCCACTTTTGTTACGACGCTTGAATTGTCAAAGCCAGATAAAGTATGCACCTTGGGTACTAGCTTATCTTCAGCTTGCATCTCGTTTAATACTCTTAGAAAAATGATGTTCACGGAGCTACATGGATCAATCAAAACTCGTTTCACGTTAGTGTCATGTACAATTAGGGATATTGACAGTGTATCGTTGTGTGGAGTCAGCACGTCGTCTGCATCTACATCTACAAAGGCAATACTTTATTCTTCCAAAACATGTCGAACCCGCTTCCCGTGTGTAACTGTGACCTTTGAAACTTTCTTGGCTGTCGTATATGTCACACCGTTAATTTCTTCTCCCCCGCTTATAACGTTGACGGTCCTTTTTGGAGAAGGAGGTTTAGGGGGCTCCTGCCTGTTCTTCATATATGCTTGCTTACCTTTTTCACTAAACAATTTGGTAAGATATCCTTGCTTTAATAAATGGTCAACTTCACCTTGGAGCAATCTACAATCTGCCGTTTTGTGACCATGATCGTTATGAAACTCGCACCAGAAATCAGGATTTCGCCTATTTGAATTTGATCTCATTTTGTTTGGCCACCGCACCTTATCACCCATGCTTCTTAATACTGTTACTAATTCTGATGTGCTGACATTAAAATTGTAACCACCAAATTTTGCCTTCGAGCTTTTATCATCATCTCGCGTCTCTTGTGCGTTTCGCTCTTTTCCAAACCTTGACGATGAGCCCGTCTCTCTATCTCTTGATCTATGATCATACCTCGGATTATCCTGCTTTGAACGTGAGTCTCTTCCTGCTGGTCCTATGTAAGACTCGTATCTGTTTTTACCGGACCTTTTTTCAGTTTAAGCATGTCTCAAACTTACCCTCTCCTCTTTTTGAGACCGGGAGATGGTATCTTCTTCTATCCTTAACTTTGTGTTGTATCTGTTGTAAACATTATTCCAAGTTGTCGCTGGAAATTTGCGTAGACTTTCCTTGAGTCGTCTCGTGGCTTCTGAACTTTTCTCATTTAAATTACTGGCAAAAGTCATAGCTACCCAGTTATCAGGTACACGTGGTAACATCATCCTTTCACGCTGGAATCTGTCCACGAATTCTCTAAGCAGCTCTGAATCTACTTGCTTTATTTTGAAAATATCCTCCATTTTTTTTCGACTTTTTGAGCTCCCGAATACGCTTTGATAAACGAATCTGCAAGCTCAGCAAAAGAATTTATAGAATTTTCGAGTAAAAGAGAATACCATGTTAATGCTCCCTTAGTGAGTGTTTCACCGAATTTTTTGACCAATACTGATTGATTTCTTGTTTGGTTAAATCATTGCCCTTCACGCCAGTTGTGAATGCAGTCACGTGGTCTCGTGGATCAGTTGTGCCATCGTATTTTGGAATATCGGGCATCTTGAATTTCTTTGGAATCGGCAGAGGAGCAGCACTGAACTTCCAAGGTTGTTGTGAATATTTATCCATATCTATTCCCTTGATTATAGGCGATACTCCAGGTATTTGCTCTATGCGATCGCTTTGCTCCTTGAGCTATTTCTGCAAGGTTAACACTAAATTTTGTAAATCAGAATTAACTATGTTACCTGATCCTCCATCACGAGACTCGCTGGGAGTTCCACCACTGCTTGAATTAACGAGTCCAGAACGTGGGTTTTCCAAGTATTATTATTCGGAGTTGGTGTTGGTGGTGCAACTGGCAACTGACTGATAAAAGCCTGAAGAGCGTTATTGACATGTTGAGCAATTAATTTCTTCAAAGCGTCATTGAGTGCTTGTTCGTTCATAACTCTGTCATTTTGATTTGCTTCAGATCCGTTTTAGTTCGCAACTCTGTTATTTTGATTTGCTTCAGATCCGTCTAGAGTCCCCTCTCGTGACTGTCTCTGAGAATGTTGTGGCGAAGGAGGTGGGGTTCTGTCATCTGCATCGTTCACTTGATGTTGTGGATATTGAGGTGGTAAATTGTGTTGGTTATTGTCGTTGACATTCAACATGGTCGTTTTTTATGAAAGAATCGATTTGGAAAGCAGACGATTATCAGAGTCCCGACAACGGAACCAATTTGTTTAATCAAAAATAGGGATTTCGGTCAAAGCTTAATTTTAGAAGAACTCGGGTTACTGATAATCAAATATAAATGGAAATAATTGATGAAAATAATAACTGAATAGAAAGCAAAGTAAATAAGTATATTCCAATAGTATTTCGTGTCCTTACAAATGTTCAGTCCTCACCTTTTATAACTATCTCTAAGTAATACATTTTGTTTATCTCATAATAGAGTCATTATGGACAATTAATGGCATTTAATGTAACGTTATTTTTGGTAATCATAACTGATTCAATACAGATTCCATAACGTTTTCCGTGATTGATGCCTATTAATTACTGATAATACATATCTATACCCCTTTTGCTATTTAGGTTCATTCTTTTGATGTGACTTCTGAATATCAATAGGTTCGAGCGTCTTTCCTTTCTGACTTCCTTGAATCTCTGTCCGTACCTGCTGAAGCTCGTGCCTCCTCAACTATTCTTTGTCAACTGTCATTTTTTTACCAGTCCACGTGTCATGTCATGTCACCTCATAATGAACTTAATTTTTCCCAATACACTCACAAATTTCTGGACTCCAATCTTACATTTCTGGGTCAACAAAACTATAAGACAAAAAGGTTACCTCATACAACTAGTGTCAATTGTATGAGAAACAAAATAAATTTTTCTCTCTTAGACCATTTATGTTGAAGTTCAATTTTCAAATTCAAATTCAAATTTATTTTAGTACGGAGTGAAGGAGCAAACAAAATTCGTACTAGAAGGGGCAGTACATTAAGATAAGCTTGCAGTTGATATGTCAAGTACACTTTTTATTAGAGAAAAGTTGAATGCATGAAGTGAAATTAAAGAATTCAGAGCCAAGCAATCAGACTACACTTTTGAAGATATTTTTTTCCTCACATGTCTTGCTTCCCTTCCCCCAACAAAGAAAGAAGAAAAAGACAATTACATCGTAGAAATAATTTATCACTAGCTAGTAGCTTTTCTTTAGGGAAGGGAAGTTGTAGACCAACCGCAAAATTATGTTAGTGTGATCTATAGAATTATAGTTTCGAATCGTGATAGTAGACACTAATATTTGTATTATGATAGATTTTTTATATTACCTTTTTAGAGTATTATGGCCGTTTTTTGGAACTTGCGTGAACGTGGGATATCTTGCAGTGCAAAGGCAAAATTTCAGCTAATGGTATTCAAAAAGGAAACAAAAATTTTAAAATTAAAAGAGATTACGACCAATGTGAATTGAACTAGAGACCTAACAAATGTTTTGAACCTCCTTGACTGTCAATCTATACTTTTTGGGCTATATCAAGAAGATTTAAAATTTAATATTTAGAGGTATAAACTGAACTTTGCCTTATATGTATAGTGTAATTTTTCCGTGAAGGAATCTTGAGTGAACCCTTTATGCCCCTAAATATGTCCTTAATGCCTAGTGTACCGAATTGCATTTCTAATAACTTTTCTTTACGTACGAATAACAATGTCCATAATGTGTGATAGCTTGATTGAGAATATTTAATGAAGAGATGAAACATAATCCTACTAATGAGGAATGGCATCTAATCAAGATAGCTTCATGTTAAAATCTCATTAAATTCATTCTAACTTTTGGTCCCCATTAACCCTACGCCTAAGCATGTCCCTATATATGACCTTAGATATCAAAATCAACCTTTAATTTGATATATTCGTCTTAATTCCTACTAGCTACTAGCTACTAGCTAGTTGCTACTACTATTTCATTTATTTGCAATTGCTATTCTTCTTTGATCTTATCCTCTGAATGATTTGATTTGAAGCTCTTATAGCACGAAGAACGTAAAAATACTATATATATCCCAATAATTAACAATTTAAAATATTTAAAAAGTATTTCCAACAAAATGTGTTTAGAAAAACAAATAAATTTAACTCTCCAAATAGTAATTGTCTCCCTACAAATCATGTAGTCTTGTTTTAGTATGAACTCAACCAACTCCCCCTTGACTTAACCCCAACTTTCCCTTCTGAGAAACCACGCGCCACCCATCCAGCTTTACCCCACCATGATCCAAGGGCGTGTGTATCATATGCTAAGCCATATGCTGCTTTGGTTAGCCCTATTTGTATAATAATAAAATAAAAAATATCATACTAATTACATATACATATATATTGTCAAAAAATTAAATAGTATGTGTAATATTATATTAGAAAATTACTTGTTTTATTCTAGGTTATCTTAGTCGGTAATGTAAAATTTTTATAAGTATACAAGACATAAACTTTTTCATATTGAAGTTGAAGTTATATGCATATATAATTATAGTATTAGTGTGATTTAGCCGATTAAATCAAGTTACCTTATTAGTATTAAAATATTGTTTGTTCTTGTAGGTCAACTTAACTAAAAACAATATGCATTGTTAGTTAGTGTATATAATTTGAACTTTTCACATTGGATTAAAGTTATAAGCATTGATAGTATAAGAACATTTACCCTTTTAATGTCGATTTAACCGATTATATTAGGCTAATGCTTTCATATTACCATAATAAACTTGTTATTAAAAGTTACCATTATTATTGTTCAATTAACTTTATAGTATAAAAGATTTATTGCACATGTAAACAACATATTATAAGTTAATTTACCGTGATAGTGCAAACAACTTATTATAGCATTCAACGTAAGTTAAACTCTTTTGCATTTACAATTTTACATCTGTCTTTGTCTCAAACCCTCCCTTTTCTCTTTAGTACATTTCTTTGTCACTTACCAAAACCGTGTCCATACCTTCAAATTCAAACTATCTCCATCCCCTCCACCCTCCTCCCCCCCTTACCCTCCCTCCCCCACCAAACACCAAATCTGAGGGACTAAAACCCAATCAAATAAATCCACTCCCTCTTCTCATTTCCAAATCTAAACATCACTCCCCCACATGAAGTCAGAACGCCAACTCTTACCTCTTTTTTTCCTTTCTTTGTTCATCATTTCTTCCACAACCACTACCACCGCCACCGCCACCGCCGCCGTCAGAATCCGCAATGCCGTCGTTACAAAAATCCCACAACAGTTCAGAGAAGCCCCTGAATTCTATAACTCCCCTGAATGTCCTTCCATTGAAAATACCCACAACCTAATATGTTCTGATAAAGCTGTTCATGTAGCTATGACACTTGATTCTGCCTATATACGTGGCTCAATGGCAGCTATACTTTCCATTCTTCAACACTCATCTTGCCCACAAAACACAATCTTTCACTTCGTCACTTCCGCTTCCGCAAACGCGTCACTCCTACGCGCCACCATCCTCGCGTCTTTCCCTTACCTTAAATTCCAAGTCTATCAATTTGACGACTCCTATGTTGCCGGACTTATTTCAACCTCAATACGTTCAGCTCTTGATTGTCCTTTAAACTACGCAAGAAGTTACTTAGCCAATATTTTACCAACTTGTGTTAAGAAAGTTGTGTACTTGGATTCCGATTTGGTCTTAGTTGATGACATTGCAAAATTAGCCGCAACTCCATTAGGCGAAAACAAAATCCTCGCCGCCCCAGAATATTGTAACGCAAATTTCACTTCATATTTTACACCAACTTTTTGGTCAAACCCATCACTTTCTTTAACATTTGCGGATCGAAAAGCTTGTTATTTTAACACGGGAGTAATGGTAATTGATCTCGATCGATGGAGAAAAGGAGATTACACGAATAAAATTGAAGAATGGATGGAATTACAAAAAAGAATGAGAATTTATGAGTTGGGTTCATTGCCGCCGTTTTTACTTGTATTCGCCGGAAATATAGCTCCGGTGGATCACCGGTGGAATCAACATGGGTTAGGTGGAGATAATTTTCGTGGGCTTTGTAGAGATTTACATCCTGGTCCAGTAAGTTTATTGCATTGGAGTGGAAAAGGGAAACCATGGGCTAGACTTGATGCTAATCGGCCTTGTCCTTTAGATGCTCTTTGGGCTCCTTATGATCTGTTAAAACCTCCATTTTCATTTGATTCTTGAAAATGGGTTTCAAAAGATTTTGAGTTCAGAAAAGTTTAAATGGAATAAAAATGGCTGCAAGTGTATAGAGTTTGGGGAAGATGATGAAGAGCTCTGTTCTTGTTTGGAGAAAAACAGAGGATGATGGTTTTTAAGATCCAAAAATTCAAATATAATAGGGAGGATTTAAATTCATTTTTCTCCTACTAATAAATTTACTATTTCTTGTTTTATTTTTACATTTTACTGGAGAATTTTTCCTGAATGATGTATGTATATTTTCAGCTCAATATTGTACAGGAGAAGAGTTAAAAGTTTTGGTTCCTTATTCTATACTGCTTTTTTTAAGTTCAAATTACGAATATTATGAAGTTCCTGTTTATTACTTTCGATGACTTCTCAATTTTTTTTTGATTTTTGGTTTTTCACTCGACGTCCACTACTCACATTGGGATTCGATTAAATTCATATTCATGCGGAAAAGTTCCACACTGAGGTTAAAACACTATCTAAGAAATGCAACTCTATATCCAGGACTCCATATGCGGATCCATGATCTTAAGAGGGTAGGTGCACGACTCCATATGCGGATCCATGATCTTAAGAGGGTAGGTGCACGGTTGTAAAGAGGTGCATCTAGAATTTATAATTGACGGATTTAACTTTAGTTTCTTATTATGAATCCACTACATTTTTGCAATTATAAGCTCAAAACTATATTTTTGTTGAAATTTTAGTAATTTTCGTATATATTTGTACTCTATACTGAAAACAAGACTGTTCGGAGTGAGATTTGACCCTGTCAATTTCACTTATAAAGGTGCACCCAATAATAATTATACCATAAGAATCTTTGCGCATGGGTACATATACATATATTTAATTAATTTTGAAGAAATATAACATTATTATACATGATTTGGAAAAAAAAAGTATGAATTTACGTAAACACATTTCTCTCAAGCGTATCTAAAGACTCGAATTCGAAATCTCAGTATAAATAAGTACTTCTTACTCCTTATTACATCCCTGATCTGACTTCCCAAATACCAAAGAGAAGAGAAATGAAAAGGTATATTTCAAGTTTTGAGGGTTATTAATTGCAGACTTTGCTTTCCCCCAATTCTGTTCACATTTTGAAAAGGATTACTTAGGTACTAAGGTGTCTTAATCATAGTTGATGGCCTTTTTTTGTATGTTAATGTATACTTAGCGTAATAAATTCGATGGATGGGTATTTGAGAACCTAAATAAAGTGCAATTCATGATTCTTTCTTCCAAAAGTATTTGAATGAGGATTTTAATCCGAGGTTCACATACATATAATCTAATTTAATTTACAACATCTATCTGCGTTAGAAAATTAATTACATTTGATGCAATTTGACCGATCACAGTAAATTAATCAATCTCTTTCCTATGTTATTAATGTACAGTTATGTTAAGACGTACATATAATCACTTTTTAAGTACATCGATCTAATTATATACGTAGAATTACTTATATACAATGGTTTATAAATATAAAATCACACTATTCTTATAACTTAGTAGCTGATTATAGCAGTTTTTTCTCTATTTATCAAGTTATAATATCACATTTGATACGAAGAGTTACGTGTCATTGTAAGTTTATTTTGCCTGATAATGTAAAAATATTATATAGTGAACATAACTTATATAAGTACTATTAATATTTATACCATCACTAAATAAAACTTATACTCAAATTCCCTTTTATTAATTTGAGTTAGAATTTATGACAACAAGGAGTTGGGGTACTGCCAAAAATCATACCAAATTCAAATTAGAGAATTTAGGACATGTTTGGCCATAGATTTTGACAAAATAAACTTGGATTTTATTTGCCTATATTTTGGCAAAATCCCAAGTTCCAAATCCCAAAACGAGCTCATTGCTGGTTTTTGGCCAAAATATTTACAAACACAAATAATATATATTTTTTTTCAAAATAAATTTGAGAAGTATGTTTTGAAAACGTATGTTCAAACATTTTCATCTTCAAACCAAATTTCACCCAAATTAAATTTTTCAAAACAAATTTAAAAATCTATGGTCAAACGCTAGCTTAGCCTTGAATATTTTTCTAGGCATTCGGTAGTGAATAAACAAAGGAGGAGGAGAGCATTTATAGGTGGCATGTGTTTTGATTTCAGAAACTTTCTTCTTCTTAGTTTTAAGTACCAAAATCTCTTTTAAGTATTTATTCCATAGACCAAAGCATATAATTATACTATAGTCTATAGATTATAGCCGACTGCCAGCGATATTTGAGTGTCAGCTTGACTTTTTCCTTCTAATTCTTTATACCATTTGTCTTCCAGTCGACTTTGAATATCACAGCCTAATTACAATATGTTTTTCTATGTTTTATAGATTCCTATCACAAAGTTTTCCTTTCATTGGGCGACATGTTCTTTAACCTGTACTCCCTCCCTCCGTTCCAATTCATGTGAACTTGTTTGACTAAGCACGAAGTTTAAGAAAAAATGAAGACTTTTGGAATTTGTGGTTCTAAACAAATCAAAAAAGGGCCCAGAGTATTTGTGTGGTTATAAAAGATTCACATTAAGGTTAGAATTATAAGTTTAAGTTAAATTATTTCCAAATTTAGAAAGAAGTCATTCTTTTTGGAACGGACCATAAAGAAATGAGTTCACATAAACTCGGAGGGAGTACTTCTTATTACCTCTAGAAGAAGATTAATAAAATAAGATTTTCTAAGAGGAAAAAAAAAGATATGGTTTTATTTTTCTTTTTTCTCCCAGTGTAAACAAGCAAAATCTCCTTTTGGTTTGATATTCTGTCTACTCCTAAGTTTCAAGGTTTTTCTATTCTCTTATAACACCATTAAAGTGACCTTTTTCACATAGCTAGTTTCTATTTATTTCCCTATATGAGTCAGCTTTTTTTTTTTTTTTTTTTTTTTTTGGTTTTTCACGTGGTGTTTTGTATCCGCATTGGAGCCCGACTATATTTGAATTCGCGTCGCGTACGGTCCCATTCGGGAGGAAGCACTCCCTACTAAAAAAAAATCCATACCTTGGGCTTGAACCCGAGACCTCTGATTAAGGGAAGAGTCCGCGTTTCAATATATAGGAAGGAAAAAATAGACTCGGCCAAAAACTTATTGCCTTTAAATTGGTTAAACAGGAACAGAACATCTTCACCAGTCTTAATTAACTTCCCTAAAGGGTATTCTTCACTTGAGGAACAATCTTTACTAATCAAAGTAAAGATTTACTATAGCAAGAGCCTAAGTGATTGTCTGTCCGAAGTCTATTTATAGTTGAAATTTTTAAATAACATATAACAACAACAATTTCAGTTTAATCCCACAAGTGAAATCTGTGGTAGAATGTGTACGCAAACTTTACTTTTACCTTGTAAAGATAGAAAAACTGTTTCCGAGGTACCTACACCTCAAATTTTTACCTATTATCTGCACAAAATTTTAAAATAACATACATCTACACAAATTTGTACCTATTTTCGTTAAGGGACATATAGCATCGTTAGTACTTTCATTCAAACCGACCGACTCAAAATCTTAAGCCGTCTATCAGGTAACCCATATAACAACAATGATAACGATAGTTCTAAATAAATTGGGATGAATTATTTTCCCTGACCATGTTCCCTATTTAAAAATTAACCCATAGCACAAAAAATTTACTATTGGAACTTTATAGTAGTATATAACATGGAAAAGAAAAGATATCTGTCGGTGAGGTTGATATTTTACGAATTAGAATGAAGGACCAAAGGAAGTTGCAATTGCAGAAAGTCTATGGATATATACGTGATTCCATGGAATTGTGTAAAATTATTAAAGCATGATTTAATTTGCAGACGTGAGACCAAGACTTTTAAGACCTTCATTCATACGTAGGGGTACGGCCTATTACTTATATGACAATGAGAGTGACATGTAGTACGTACTAGTCAATCTCTCAATTATTAGGTTAAGAAAATGTCGTCTTCTTGCGTAGAATATTAACTAAAAGCAAAACAAACTGAGTGCTATGCTATGATATATATGTAGGTCTAAGACGAGAGGGTAATATAATTTTGAACTATGTCGTGCTTCGTACCACTTTAAGTACTGTGCTTTATTTGGCATTATGCTTATACCCGCTTTAACTCATCCTATCCTTTCACGCGTTCCTCCACATTATCCTACTTTTTTTCCTTTATGCATTCGTATTAAAAAGTTACTGTTACGACTAATTCAAATTTGTGCTGACATAAAGCTTATTAAAGAATTGTCATCAGGCTGATCCGAGAATGTGTTTGCACCATAAGAAAGAGCAAATAAAGAAGAATTCCCCTCTCGATGATGACTTGGAGATGACTCGAATGGAAAGACTGCTTAGTCCCCTCACCCTCCTTCTAAAGATAGATAAAAAAGAATGGAATGACCGTCCCTCCGGTCTCACGCATGGTCCATGGAAAAGTGGCACCCGAAGGAGTAATGATATGAACTGCTTATTCTAATACAAGCATTAATAACTATTTTCACGGCTTGAATTCGTGATTTACATGTCATAAGGAGACTATTAAAGTAGGAAAAAAAACTTGTATGGTTTTGAGAAGTTTCACTGATCCCTTGTTCTACTAATTTTTAGTAATATTTTAACAGAAAAGGTCCAAATATACCCTTGTACTATACGAAATTGATCACATTTGCCCTCCGTTACTTTAGCCCATATATGCCTTTACCGTCGCATAGTTGGTCCATATATGCACTTTTTGAAACGGAATCCACCCAAATTAATTAGATCTTTCGTTAAGTGTACTAAAATATATTACAAATACTCTTTCCTTTTTATTAGTACTTTTTTTTTCTTTACCTTTCTCTTTTTCTTTCTTCCTTTTTTTTTTCCTTTTTTTCCCCATATCCGAGTTCCTCCATTGCTGATACCTTTTCCATTTTCATCACCAATTCAACTTGACAAAACTCATAAATTCTTGCTAATTTTACTATCACAAACCCCACAAGTTCTTTTGACCCGAAGGAGATGAATATTCTCCGAGAAATTTTTTCGGTGGTGTTAATTGGGTGAAGGTAGGATATAGTTATTCAAATTTTGAAGGTTTTGTTCCCTTCAGATCTGAAGCTCTACGGTAGGGTGTTTGTCGGTCGGTACAGTACAATATTTAAATATTTCGGTTCAGTATTTTCGGTATTCGGTTTCTTAAAATGCTATACCAATATCGTACCTAATTAAATTCAGTACGGTTCTGTTTTTCTCCTTTCAGTTCTGGTTTATTCGGTTCGATAGCTTCGATTTATTCGGTTTGAATACTAACTTGTGCGTAGAGTCATAGAATGTAATATTCTTAATTAAAATACTTAAAAGTGCAAAACTAAAAACGTTTGTTGACAAAAGTTTTATCCAAAACCAGTAAATATCAATCGAGAGAGAAAAAAATGTACATAAAGAAATAAATCTGATCATTAGAAATGTCTTGTTACTTGCTTAGAGTTACTTGATGAACTTAGAGAATAAAAGAAAGCAAAATTTTAGATTTTTTATATTTATGTTATAATTAATAATATGTGATTGTGCAATATAATATATATTTCGGTATGGTATCGGTATTTCGATATTTTAATTTAAAATACCAAATACTATACCTAATATCATTTTTTTAAAACTAAACCAAATACCATACTGAATACCAAAATATCGAATACCAAATACCAAAATTTTTGATTTCGTTACGGTAATTCGGTATTTACCAAATTATGCACAGCCCTACTCCACGGTGAACAACACCTTCAAAATCTGAATAACCATATCCTACCTTCACCAAATTAACACTACTGAAAAAATTTCTCCGACAATTTTCATTTCCTTCTTTTCAGAAGAACCAGAACCTTCTCGCTTGGATGGTTTTGATGGTGTAGGCTTGATTTTTAGGAATAAAATCACGTGAAATCAGTGACGGAAATGGAGAAGGCATCGACGATGGAGAAAATTGGATATGAGAGAAAGAAAAA
This sequence comes from Nicotiana sylvestris, assembly GCF_000393655.2. Lineage (NCBI taxonomy): Eukaryota > Viridiplantae > Streptophyta > Magnoliopsida > Solanales > Solanaceae > Nicotiana > Nicotiana sylvestris. The sequence goes on along the minus strand of NC_091060.1, from coordinate 165,221,370 downwards.
GGAAAAAAAAGAGAAGAAAAGAAAAAAGAAGAAAGAAAAGAGAAAGGTAAAGAAAAAAAGTAATAATAAAAAGGAGATAATGTTTGTAATACACATTAATACAATTAAAGAAAGAGCTAATTAATTTGGGTGAATTCCACTTCGAAAAAGGATTTTTTCATTCCTGTACACTATTTGAAATTTTATTACCCTTAATGTTCATGTTTAACTAATTACCTAGCATAAACAAGTTTTGTTTACAAATTATATGCATTCCACCTTAAAAGGCTCTCAATCCATTATTAGGGCCTTCAATCAAGGGATTTAATTACACCATTTTCCTTTTTTCTCTCCTCTCTACCCTCTTCTCTCCCCTTTTCTCTCCCCAAGTGCTACCTGCATGACTTTGTTTGATCCAAGAAAAAAATCCCATTTCTTAAATTTTAACCAGTATACCTACTTATCCAAGTCTCCTTATTTCTACGACCAATAAAAGAAGATGATAAAAGATGAACCGTAGATATTCCATGATGTCCAGTATGGTGGTATGAACAAAATCAGAGAACCAATTCATGTTGGGGAGAATGACAGAAATAAGAAATTATGTTGTCATTATTGATTTTTTGACCCTGGTAACAAAAGTTTGAAGAAGAAGTCCCACCAGAATTTTACAGTTAGCTCATTAATTTTTTTTTTTTAAAATCATCATAATTTAATTTTTCAGCATTGTAGGTAAAAATTCTGGTAATCGTCATAATTTTTTATGCTTCAAATTTCTAACAGGTACTTCAAAATATCAAATCTGAAATAGAAAGAAATAATGCTTAATACACTCTCCGTACTGCTAATTAATATGAAAGATCAACAAAAATCCCCCTCGAGACTTCCCAACTCAATACTAATTTCCAATCAATAACCCTCCCAAAATGATTTGTATGAAAAAATAAATCGTTTAATGATAATACATTCACTGTTTGTACACAATGTACTCTCTACACAAATGTTATACTGCTTGTGTTTACAACTTATCTGCAATATTCATACATTATTTCTACCCAGTTATATACAACTACAATGTTATACCACTTAAATACATATTTTATACAATATGTCTTATGTATACTTTGTATCTGATTTATATATAGTAAAAACAAATTTTATACAATTAATTATATATTATACAATTTATCTACAACTTTCACACCCAGTTAAATAGAACTATAATAACATATAACTTAAATACAAATTTTATACAATATGTCTTTTGTATATTTTGTATCTTATTTATATGTCACAACCCAAAATCCACTAAGGATCGTGATGGCGCCGAACACCACTGTCAGGCAAGCCAACCAAAATACTTAATTAAATTCTCGTTTTAATAATTTTGAAAACTATGATTTTCCTTCAATTTTACCAGTAAAAGATAATCGTTTCAAATCGAATATGAATGTTAAGCAATTAATACAAGATACACCATAATCATCCCAGAACCCGGTGTCACAAGTGCATGAGCATTTACTAGGGAATGACATAAAATACAGTAACTGTCCGGAATACAAGTGGACTGAAATGAAAATACAGTACAATACGCTGAAGGAGACTCTGCTGGCTGCGGGTCGTCTCGATAATTGCAGCTCACCTAAGTCTCCATATCAACCATGCCGCTAAGCCACTAAGCCACTAGCCACATATGAACCCGTGCAACAAAAATGCACAACAAGTATAGTATGAGTACGAAAACAACGTGTACATAATGAGTATCCCGTCTAATCTCGAAGAAGTAGAGACGAGAGGTCGACTTCGACACTTGCTAGTAGTCTAATAGTAATGTTATTAATGCGATGAATCACGGATTTATTAAGAACAACAGTAAATTCAAATAAGTCACGAAACATGTAAGAGTTCCTTTTTATTAAAAGTCTCCGGATACATAATCCATTAATTAACAATTATCTCAAGTCGGGAAGAGCAAATATCAATATCAATAACTCTCAAGGCAAGCAATACAAGCATGCGCAAATCATGCCGAGGTCGTACGACCCGATCTAACATAAATGTAAAATGTGCACTGCAGAGGGTCGAACGACGCGAACCATAGATGCATCTATTACCCCGCTCGCGAATCATACATGCGACACGGTCAAATTTAAATAAACAATTATCCTGCTCGCGAATCATACATGCGACGCAGGTACACATAGAAATACATGCTCAAACAACCAATTAAGAATTTATCGGGGAACATTTATCCAAATAAAAGTCAATTCTTTTTTTAATGATTTAAGAAAATGAAGTTTTATTCTTTTAGAAATTCATTTACCAATTCGATAGGATTTAAGCAATTCAACTGCCAACAAGATTTCAGATATTCCAAGTGTAGTATGCTTTTGGGTCCTAGACTACCCAGACTTACACATATTAGTAACTACGCACGGACTCTCGTCACCTCGTGCATACGTATCCCCTACAAATAGGAGCACATAACCAATTGTTTCACATATGGGGACAATTCCCTCTTACAAGGTTAGAAAGGAGACTCACCTCACTCCAAAATTTCAATAACCGGCTTCCAAGCCCTTCCAACGACTCCAGTTGATGCACAAAGCCCCAAAACTATTCAAACAACGGGCAGATCAATAAAAATTTACTCTAATACTTGTAACAATTCAAATTATATAAGTTCCCAACTCCGCTCGAAAAGTTGACCAAAATGCCCTTGGGCCCACGTGCCCGGATTCCGAAATTTCTCGAAGATAAATTCTACCCATAGCTTTACTAACTCAAATATACAATTTGCTCAAATTTTCATGCTCAAATTCAAGGTAAAATTCCAAATTCTAGGTCTTCCCCAAAAACCCCAAATTTATACTAATTTTCCATGTTTAAATCCATGTAAGATCACATATTTAACTCAAAAATAGGAAGAAATCATTTACCTAGTGTTGCTTGGTGAAAATCCCTACTTGAGCTCTCCAAAATCGTCCATATGTTATAATTCCCATAACTGCTTGTGAAAATATCCAAATGACAAACAGTTTGAAGATTTTGAAACTAGACTCAAAGATCTTTCATTTGATAGGTTGTACACCATATAACTCTTTATATATTCCAAGATATGAGCTTCTAAATTCGGCTCCATGCATCAGAAAATTCTATCGAAACTGCTCCACCAGCCATCTTCAATCGATCATAACTTTTGATAAAATGCCCAAATCATGAATGGTTTAACTTTCGGGAAACGAGAATGCAAGGGCAACAACTTTTATGTTTTGTAAATTTTTAGATTCCTTATAGATTTCGAGATATAAGCTTCTAAAATAACCTTCTCGATTGCACCATTGTTGACCAAAACAGCAGCTGCAGCAGAAAAAGAAGCAGATTTTTAGCAGCTTCAAATTTCCGAAATCGATCCGTTAGCCTTCCGAAATCCACCCGAGACCCTCGAGACTTCAACCAATTATACCAACATGTCCCAAAACATGATACGAACTCGCTCGAGGCCTCAAATCACTTCAAACAAAGTAGAAATCATGAATCGTACTCCAATCCAAACTTTATGAACTTTGAAATTTCAAACTTCTACATTCGATGCCGAAACCCGTCAAATCACGTCCTATTGACCCCAAATTTTGCATATAAGTCATATTCGACATTACGGACCTGCACCATCTTTCGAAATTGGAATCCAACCCCGATATCAAAAAGTCAAACTATCGATCAAACTTCTCAAAAACCTTCAAATTTCTATCTTTAGCCAAATAACTTCAAAATGACCTACGAACCTCCGAATTCACTTTCGATCGCGCTCCCAACTCCAGAATCACCATACGGAGCTATTCGCAGACTCGGAATCCCAAACGGACATTGATAACCCTAAAATGCACTTCAACCCAAACTTATGAAATTTCTTCATAATGCTAACTTCCACAATAGGCGCCAAAACGTTCCCTGGTCTTCCAAAACCCGATCCGGGCATACGCCCAAGTCCGAAATCATCGTACGAACCAGCTAGAACCTTGCAGAACTAAGGAAATCATCGTACGCCTAAGTGCATAATACCATCCTTGGGGAGACATATAGTGCCATAGGCTACAAAACTCATGCAGAACTAAGGTGCGATATATGTTCTTAAGCTAAAGAGCCATCCTGCTCATATATCACCATCGCTACGCGGAACCTCAATACATAAGAAAATTATCAAGCCGTTCACAACTCACACAACACAATATAGCATTACATGAAATAACCGACGACGAAATAACACCCCATGTCTGAATACTCCTCCATAAGGAGCGCTATGCTGAAATGAACACATTCGGCCTGATATAAGGCCCATATTCACATTTAAATTCATCCACCGACCTCAAGCTGATTCTGATCGCACTTAACTAGGCTAATAACCTTTCAAAGGTCCATAATAACTCCCTTTTTTCTCATAACACATAAGAACAACCATCATAACCGGGGTAATCCTCCACAGTCCACAATCCAATAAACCGAGTGCCCTCCAAGCATCAATTCTCAATGTAACGACATCACCACAATCTTCATACTTGGTCTAACTCTTCAATCAATCAAGTGACTATACGCCACACTTATACAACCTTCCCGAGGGGCACACTCCCACAACCTTCTGTAACAGATAACATGTCTGTACATCCAAACCACCGGCTGCACTAACGCTGAAAAGCGATCAAGAATCCTTAGCCAGGAGGCAAAGCCCTTTTCACAAAACACTAATGTCAGGTGACGCTGAAAACAATATCAACTTACTTTAAACATCGAAACTTCTTTCCTGCTCATCCGAGCTCGTGACATCCTCGTCATCACCGAACTGCAACATTGATCCTCACTTCAAATTCCATACCACTAATAGATTAATACTTTATCATGTAAAAACTTTTTACTTAACTCACTTCAGGAGAACCATAACAACACTCAGGTGAATTCTCATAACCGTAGAATATGCAAATCTCCAAGTAGTGGCCTAAGCCACTATGGCCATTCCGGGATCCGCCTGCACATAACAGGCCATAACAGTAGAATACCTCTGAGTAACATCAATTACGGCGGCCAACAAGCCTCGTACGTACCATCACAAATCATTCACATAACTTGATTACGCGAAGGAATTGATCACTACCACCAATATGCCAATTCAACTATCACTAGCCAATCTATCTTCTCCCAATTTATCCTTGATTGCCTTAGAAATAACAATAACTCCATTCAACACATAACACACTCCATCCGCACTCATCCTGAGTGACCTTGAATCACGAGACCATGCTGTCTCAAATCCCACGAACCATTTCATACCTCCCAAATGCTACGATGCAAGTAAAACATCATAGAACATTCTGGGCCTCTTCTCATAAGCTGCTACACAAGCTTGATTCTTAACCGTACCTATAGGCTAGAAATCATTAGGCACCACTCTTTACCCTTTGAATCCACTAGGACCGTTGTTGAGAGCCACCCGCTCTGATTTGGCCCCGAATATAATCAACTCCATGAATATTCTAGCACATTAATACCCTCTCAGCGAAGCACTCGACAGAATCACTTCCCTTGAAACCCGCATCTATACAAGGCATAATTCCTGAATCCTTCCCCAAGTCTGAACATAAGACAATAAGGTCAACCATAGCACACATTTAACAATTACTTTGCTCGAATTACCGCTTATGTTCCTTTCCCGTAGCTGAAATAACCCATCAATATGCTAATTGTAAGCACGTGATTTTTGACCCTCCCCGAGAATTTTCACATTTTTAGCATGAATATGTGAAATTGGGTCCAGTATAGCTATTTTAACTATTTTTACTTTATTTCGTTGCAAAAAGAAAAAAATTCAAAAAATATATATATAAATTTTATTTTATGTATCTCTCATAAACTTGAAAAATACAAAAAATTGCACTTTATTTTTGTACTTTATATAATTTCGAAAATTACAAAAAAATAAATAAAATATAGTTCTATTAAGGTTTTATAGTCATTTTAACTTTGAAAAATACAAAAATATTACCTCATATTTTATCTTAATATTTAAAACGAAAATTACAAAAAATAGTTTCATTAATATTTTGTAGCTATTTTAAATCTTGAAAAAATATTTAAAAAAAAAGATATAGTTTTGTTTAAATACTAGTCTTATTTTTGGTAGTTATTTTGCTTACATAGGACTAGTTAAGCAACGTGTTCCTATTTCTCGGGTCCGGGCAAAAGAATAATATTCGGGTTTAAACTACCCGGTTTTAGGCCTAATTTTCGGACCTAGCCCATAATAAACCGTGTCCAGGACACGTGGGGAACCCCACCACGCGTGGGGAACATATGCCTTGAACCCCACCACGCGTGGGGCTCATTTTTATGGGCATTGTGTTACAAAACACGGGAAAAAGCCAACAGAAAGGGGGGAGACTTTCGAAATTTTGGGGGAGGGAACTATTCATCTTCTTCTTCAAAAAAGAAGAAGAAGAAAAACCCTAAGGGACGCCCATTTTTTTACCTACTATTGAGGCGTCGTCTTCCTCATTGGAAAACCAGACAAACCTACGAAGCCCAAACGCCACCCCGTCACTACCCAAACACCACGTCCAAACAACCAGCTCCCCGACTCCCTCGTCGTCACTGTCCGACCAACGACCCAAACCAACCAGTCCAAAAAACCCACCACCAAAACCACCCCAAACAAAACTCCACCTCCATCAACAAACCTTCAGCTCCCATCACCACTATCACCCTCGTTCCCGCCGTGAAACCACCATAAACAAACCCTACTCACTCCGTCAACAACCTCACGTCCGAAACCACCCAAAACCACTGCCTAAAACCAGCACCACGACCAACAGCCCCCCTCTTGTCGTCAAACAACCAGCTGCCTCACGACCATCGACTGTCCAAAACCAACGCCATAACCATCGTCACCACCACCGGCTCCCTCCGTCGACCCTACTGTCAATCACTATCCCAAAACCACCAACAAAACCACCAGCGACACAGTCCAAACACCACCCTCCCTCACGTCGGACCCCAGCTCTTCGACCTCACGTCCAGTGGCCATCCGAATTACTAGCCACGACGACTTCTTCTCCTTTGTCGTAGCAAAGAAAAACAGTCCGACGACCCTCCAGTTAATCCGACCATCGCTTCTTTCCATTCAGCCCCTCATGTCCAAATGACCACCTGGAAAAACCAGTCCCAGCCGTGACTCATTTTGGTCCGTTCGTGTTCGAGTTTCCGGCGCGAGCTATTCAGTCCGAGCTCTGACGACCTTTTCTATGGTTTCCCGTTCGAGGTTATCCGTCGAGGTCGGTGTTGAGGGTTGGTCCATGGCTCTATCCGTCTCTGTTTGTTCAGGTTAGTAAACTTCAAGCATTAGACAAGGAAATGTTACGGAATGTTCAAAAAATGCAATATAGAAATTGGTATGGTAATTTTCTGCCCATGTTTCACCGTATGCATTTTATTCATTTTTGCGTTGTGTTATTCTTGTTTTTTGATGTCATTTAATTAAGTTGGGCTAGTTGTTCTTGACACAAGTTTGACGTTAATTTGTTCGTGGTCCTTTGCTTAGTTCGTTCGGACAAAATTAGCATTAGTACTTGTTGTTACCACTTCCGAAACACCCATTCACTAGACTCATTTTATTAAATTTTGACAAGCTATGAGATTTTAGTTGTAAAGAAGCCGTAAGATTTAGTATTGTTAAAGGCGCAGAAATGGCATTTTTAAAAAAAATAAAAAAATAAATAAAATAATAAATAAATAATAATAATAAAATAAATAAAAAAACGGGACAAGCTTCGCCAAAAAATAAAAAAATGTACATATTGTGGAACCCTCGCAAAATATATGTATTAAATACTTAGATTCCGGGACGGGCCGTTTAGTAAATTTCACGGCCCTACCCAAAAATAATAATGCGCTAGTTGCTTCAGGCGCGCCTTTAATAATTTGATTTTCCTAAACTCGGGTGCACATTTATGTGACCCAAATCTAAATCTCAACGGAATCGAAATGTGTCTCTAATCACGGGTATATTGATTATGGCGTGGCCCGAGATGCATTTCCATGACGTTGTAAATTCCTTTTAATAATAAATGAGACGAGCCTCGACAAACAAAAATGTAGAAGCTGCGGGGCCCTCTAAATGGATATATATAATAAAAATACTTAGAATCCGGGACATGCCGTTTAGCAAATTTTACGGCCTTTCCCAAAATAACAATGCGTTAGTTGCTTTAGGCGCGTCTTAATAATTTATTTTTCTTAATTCGGGTGCACATTGATGTGACCCAAATCTAAATCTCAACGGAGTCGAGATATGTCAATAACCACGGGTGCATCGATGTAACGTGGTTCGAGATATATTTTCACGACGTTGCAATTCTCGTAAAAAATAATAATAATAAAAGCGGTCAAGAGTTTAAAACTTGCATATAGGTTTAACATGTACAAAATCAGATAATCAAGCCAAATATAACAATTGAGCGACCGTGCTAGAACCACGGAACTCGGGAATGCCTAACACCTTCTCCCGGGTTAACAGAATTCCTTATCCGGATTTCTGGTACGCAGACTGTAATATAGAGTCATTCTTTTTCCTCGATTCGGGATTAAATTTGGTGACTTGGGACACCCTAAATCTCCCAAGTGGCGACTCTGAAATAAATAAGCAAATCCCGTTTCGATTGTCCTTTAATTGGAAAAAACTCCCCTACGCCCCGCGGGTGCGGAAAAAGGAGGTGTGACAGCTCTGGCGACTCCGCTGGGGATGATAACCCAGAACCACTGGTTCAGGGTTAAGAATTCGAGCTTGAAATAATTGTTATTATTTGGCTTTATTTATTATCTGGTTTTTTACGTGTTTGAGCCTAATGTGCTAAATGCTGCTTTTACTGCTTTGATATTATTTGGACTGTATATATAAACTGTGCCGAAACCCCTCTCTTCTCTCTCTTGAGGAGTGCACGCTGGTCGTGGCTTCTTTCTGTTAGTGTCATATGCCAAAATAGAACGAGGATTCGGAGGAGTTGCAAAATCGGATGGCCTTTTGGTTACCGGTACACAGCTCCCATCCTTGGCTCGAGTTGTCCGCTCGGGTAAGCCAGGTCTAGAACAAATACCCAGGTTATCAACTTAGAATAACTCAGCTTCATGCCGGATCCCTAGTAGGAACGCTTATTTGCATCACGTTGCATTTGACTTAGGGGACTCAACACAGGGGTTGGGTCCGTCTAGGACAAACAACCTGAAAATAATAGACCATCTTTTGGCATCCTACGTGCTACATGTTGTATTTATTCAAGGGTGAATGGGTCATTTGGCAGACCAATGGTATTTGCGGACAAATGACACTCCTTATCATGCTGATCACGTTAAATAAGAAAGTTGCACGATTGTTGATAAGCATGCTATTATATTAATTAAGCATATAGAGAACATTGTGGAATTCAAGAAGCCTTGGTATTCCATATGTCCCCCACACTTCATTACGGGGAAAAGCACATGGGGAACATTTGTGGAATCCAAGAAGTCTTGGAATTCCCTATGTCCCCCACGCTTCATATTTTGGGAAGAGCAAATAGGGAACATTTGTGAAATCCAAGATGTCTTGGAATGCCCTATGTCCCCCATGCCACATTTTGAAAATATAATAAATAAAAAAAAATATATATATGTATATATATAAAATAAAATAAAAACGTTGAAAATTCAAAAAAAAAAAAAAAAGAGTTTGTATGTTTCATCATCATCCACAAGTTAGAAATAGTGGAAAAGAGGAAAAAATAACAGTGTATAAATGTGATTACTTATTGTTAGAAAAAAAAAAAAACAAATGTCCAAGTAGTGTCGAAACTCTGCCGAATTTTTGAGAAAATAAGAAAAAATATGTGTCTTATTAGTTAGTTTTATTAACAACAAAGGAAAAGTAGAAAAAAAATCATCATTGTTTTGTTTTGTTTTTTAAAAAAAATAGTTTGTCTTGCCATAAAAATAAAAGTAAAAAAAGGGGGTCTTGTTTTTGAAAAAATATGTTTATTTATTTGTTTATGAAAATGCTGAAATTATAATAGTCCAAAAATATTTCCATTATTGACTTCTTTAGAAATTCTTTCTAATTGTTTTTTTTAAAAAAAAAAAAAAAACAACATATATATATAATAAAAAAAATCCGAAAATATGTCTTCTTTCAAAATTGAAAAGCAAATTCAAAATTCAAAAAAAAAAACATTTTGAGAAGCATGTCTTTTATTAAAGGTAAAATTCCGAAAAATATTTTTTTTCTTTAGAATAAAAAAAAAAAACGAAAATTCAAAAAATATCTTAGAAGTCTTTCTTTTAAAAGAAAATCAATAAAAAAAAATACTTCCTTGCTTCTTTTAAAGTAGATCTTTCGCAAATTCAAAAAAAAAAGTTAGTTCATCTACTTATTCTTATTTGCCTACTTATTCTCATTTGCCCGAACTACGCGGGTTTGATTCTCACCGGATGTGAGATACGTAGGCAACCCTCATCGGGTCCAACCCCACCTTTTGCTAAAATAGCCAAAAATCAAAAATTTTAATCTTGTCATAATTAAGTCGGGTGATGTCCAACCCACCTTTTGCTAAAATAGCCAAAAAACAAATAAATAAAAAATATATGTCAAATTTTAATTTTGTCATAAAGAAGTCAGGTGACGCTGTTTTATCAAGACATAGCCGAATGTTCCCGAAAGGGACGCCGGAAGGCTGACTTTGCATAAATAGCCACCATTGGGTCATTTTGAGATATGGACCCACACAGGCTTAAAAATCTTCGTCCCCGAGGCGCTGAAGGGCCGTGTTTGCAACACCAGGATTTTATTATAATTTGAAAAAACAAAGAGTCGGCGGTCAGGTGAATACCGTTTGAATTTTGTCAGAATAAGCCGAGCCAGCTTCGGCCACGTCTTAAACCGTTCTTGCCGAAACAGCCATAGAGTATCTTTCAGTTGTCGAAAGATTGTTTTCGTAAAAGAATGGACAAGTTTTAAAGTGTCAAAATAATCCTCCCCTGCCTCAAAATTCATGTGAAAATTGGAAGGGGCCACATTTGCAAAAAATAACCATTTGGTTGCATTAGTCGAACAGAGAAAGGGAGCTGGAATTTTGTTTTTGAGTCTACCAATCTTTTGATTAGAACATGCGGGTTGTTTAATTTTCAAGTTTGTGGGTAATCTTTAAATCCTTTAAACCTAGTTTGTTTTAAATTTTTTTAAAAAAATGTGTGTTTAGTATTGTTTATCTTTTATTGGTCCGAACTACGCAAGGTCTGATTCATGCGGGGTCATGATACGTAGGAAATCTCCATAAGATTCGACCACAACAAAAAAAAAAAGAAATGGAAAAAAAGAAATGATGAAAAAGAAAAAAAAAGAAAAATGAAAAAAGACAGAAAAATGAAAAAAGGAGACAAGAAAAAATCGAAAAAAGAAAGAAAGAAAAAGAAATGAAAAAAGGAAAAAAAAGAAGAAAAAAAAACATCAAAAAGAGAAAAGAAAAAGATGTTGTTAATAATGAGGACCGACTGAGTCCATTCTAACCTGTTTGTTTCGCAAATAAAGTTAAGGTGGTTGGTTTGTGGTAGGCCGGACAATGACACTCAGAGTCCTTCACTTGCATCTCATGATACACACTCTGCGGGGATTGTGCCTGATAGCAGAAGCACTCAAATCCTATCGGGGAACTTATTGACGGAGGTTGATGATATTGAAGCTGGCAATGGTCATGACAATACTAATGCAAAGCTCAATGGCTAAGATGCCAAGTTTGATAAAGTGGGAGGACGTTCCGTTCCTTGGTTAACAAGAAAGAGAAGCTGGTGGTGGCTTATTTTGTTGTCATTTCTGTTGTCCGGGTTATTCTTAGAGTTGTAATCCGAATATTTTCTGGCGTCAAACCTTCTTATCTTCCCATTTTGTCATATCAGTTTGTTTAAGTTTTGTCGAGGTTGTGTTAGGATTTTATTTTGGTTGTTTTGTTTGTTTTATTATTCAAACCATTTCGCCGGTAGTCTAATGCAAAGCCGGTCTTTTGTTAAGTTCCAGTCGTCTTTTTGTTTAGTCCTTTTATCATTTCGTTCAATGCCGATTCTAGGGACATGACATGCACCCAGTTTGGGCCTAATCTTAAAAGTTAATCATAAAACCCTGGGAAGGTGATCAAAGCATTTAAAGGAAATAAGAACGGTTTGAGATTATTTGGAGCCCGAGTCATGTGGAACTGGGGCAAGTTAAACACAAAGAAAACCGTTAAAGAAAGATTCGCCTAAATTGGCATGAGGGTCGTTCATAATAATGAGAATGAGAGTGTCGCCCAACGGTGCTTTAGAAGTGACAAATGAACAAACAGATGTTGAATATAATTGTCAAGTCCAGCACCATCAGAAGAGACTACAAATTTAAATTGTGTTGTTTGCACTTGGCATGTTTTGAAGACCGGAATGACGAAGGCATTTTGTTCTGCTACCCAAACACTTTATCCTTCGTTACCCCTTTTGAGCCTTATTTATTTTCTTTCGTACCCCTCGTTCGGAATTAGTAGCAACGAATAAAATACGCAAGCATGGCGGGTAAGAGAAAAGAAAGAAAAGAAAACAACAAAATGGGAAAAGAAGAATGAAAGAAAAAGAGAGAAAAAAAACGACAAAAGAAAATGAGAAAAGAAAAAGAGAAAAGAAAAATGATAACAAAAAGCAAAAAGGGAAAGTTAAATGAAAAAGAGGAATTGGGAACTACGTTTGACCTGATTCCTCAAAGAGGATACGTAGGCGCCTCACGGCTCGGTCATAGTTTTGAAAAATGAAAAAAAAATCAATTAAAATATCCCCAAGCAAGAAACTGGGGCAGATGTTGCGTTTGTTGTAAATAAATCTAGTTCCGAAGGTTGTAATTAATAACCCAAAATCGATGCATTTTTGAGCCTTTAATACCCTTTCTTTCTAACCCTATCCAAAACCCACATTACGGTCCAAAGAAAGACCTTCCGATCAGTCTTCAAAAGATGCCAAGTCAGACAAATGAAGAGTCTTACCGGCGAACATAACATTCTGTTCCACAGCAGAAAGGACTCTAATCTCCAGCAGAAAGAGTCATACCGGCGACACTCCAAATCCCCAGCTGGAAAGTGATACAAATGAGAGAGTCTTATCGGTGAAAACCTTCACAGGCACCATAAGGCGATGAAAGCTGAGAGAAAAGCCAAAAATGAGAGAGACTTGATAGTGAAAACCCTTCGGGCACTGCAAGTCGAATAAGATTAAGAATCAGATGGGGAATCACCAATTGAGGATCTTGAAAGATGATTGACGGTAAAGGATAGGCCCCATATGCATGTCATGGCCATTAGAGTCGGTATCTGCGTTTGATAGGTTTTTATTTATAGTTTCTTTTGTAAAAGAGTCATCGTTTCCTTTGTCTTTTATTTTGTTTCTGTTATCTTTCTCCTTTCATAAAAAATTTCCCCAATAGAGTCTGTCCGGTCAGAACAAGTATGAAATGACTTCAAAATATGCCATCAGCTTTCCAAGATGAGATCTGACTAGTATATCCAAATGGTATAGTCAGCGAGGAACAAGCGCGAGGCCAATGTCAAAAAAGATATCCCCAGCAAAGGGAATTGATAAAAGGATTGACGAGCGTCAAGAGAGATATCCTTGCCAAAACCAAGGTTATAAACCTCAAAGGCCAAGGCCCATGGACAGAGCAAGGAGAGCAGTGAGCATGACTTGGCGAAATCCATACTAGACTAAAAGGTCGGGAAAATGCCAGTTTCCGAGCTATGCCACAAAAGAAGAGGGATATCCCCCAGCAGGAAGAGATTATCCCCAACACATAATATCATCCCCAACAAGTTGTTGAACGCAGAGAAAGGAAGGAGAAAGGGGAAAGCCATCCCAATAGGAGTATCACAACCAACCACCATGTTTTAAACTAACAATTTTGTTTGATTTGAATCAGGTAAAGGAAATGACATTGATGCCAGAACTGCATGCCACAAGGGATATTATCAAACTGGGGCAGAAAATTTTCCTTCCATTTAGAAAATTTTCTGGAAGTCAGGTACCCTCAGCTGATAACATTTTACCCCCAACAGGTAAGTAAATAATTCCCCAACAGTATTATCCCTAGCAGTTGCGAGGAGTCCAACACAAGGTTGGAAAGTCGGTATCCTCAGCGGTTCCTTTCGGGGAAAGGCAAAACGACTCTCAAGGGAGGTAGTCTTCAAAGGAAGAAGCTATGAATAAAAAAAAATAATAATAATAAAAAGATAATAATGAAAAAAAAGAGGGAAAATTCATCCCAATCCCCAGCAAGTATTCGAGGTAAGACATTTTCAAGTCTTAAGGATATTTTGGGTCCATCCGCCCTCGAATAGGATATGTCGGGTTCATCCGCCCTCAAATAGGATATGTCGGGTTCATCCGCCCTCAAATAGGATATGTCGGGTTCATCCGCCCTCAAATAGGATATGTCGGGTTCATCCGCCCTCAAATAGGATATTTCGGGTTCATCCTCCCTCAAATAGGATATGTTGGGTTCATCCGCCCTCAAATAGGATCTGTTGGGTTCATCCGCCTTCAAATAGGATATGTCGGGTTCATCCGCCCTCAAATAGGATATGTTGGGTTCATCCGCCCTCAAATAGTATATGTTGGTTTCAGTCTTTATTTTCAAGTGTTGAAGTTGGGAGCCCGCCCAGATAACAGAGGCATAAATTCAGTCTTTATTTTCAAGTGTTGAAGTTGGGAGCCCGCCCAGATAACAGAGGCATAAATTCAGTCTTTTTATTTTCAAGTGTTGAAGTTGGGAGCCTGCCCAGATAACAGAGGCATAAATTCAGTCTTTATTTTCAAGTGTTGAAGTTGGGAGCCCGCCCAGATAACAGAGGCATAAATTCAGTCTTTACTTTTCAAGTGTTGAAATTGGGAGCCCGCCCAGATAATAGAGGTATACATTCAGTCTTTACTTTTAAGTGTTGAAGTTGGGAGCCCTCCCAGATAACAGAGGCATACATTCAGTCTTTACTTTCAAGTGTTGAAGTTGGGAGCCCGCCCAGATAACAGAGGCATAAATTCAGTCTTTATTTTCAAGTGTTGAAGTTGGGAGCCCGCCCAGATAACAGAGGCATAAATTCAGTCTTTTTATTTTCAAGTGTTGAAGTTGGGAGCCCGCCCAGATAACAGAGGCATAAATTCAGTCTTTATTTTCAAGTGTTGAAGTTGGGAGCCCGCCCAGATAACAGAGGCATAAATTCAGTCTTTACTTTTCAAGTGTTGAAATTGGGAGCCCGCCCAGATAATAGAGGCATACATTCAGTCTTTACTTTTAAGTGTTGAAGTTGGGAGCCCGCCCAGATAACAGAGGCATACATTCAGTCTTTACTTTTAAGTGTTGAAGTTGGGAGCCCGCCCAGATAACAGAGGCATACATTCAGTCTTTACGTTTCAAGTATTGAAGTTGGGAGCCCGCCCAGATAACAGAGGCATACATTCCACGTCTTTACCCATAGGAGATGCATTTCCTCCTAAGTTTGTTTTAGTTTTACCTATAGGAGATGCATTTCCTCCTAAGTTTGTTTTAGTTTTACCCATAGGAGATGCATTTCCTCCTAAGTTTGTTTTAGTTTTACCAGTAGGAGACGCACTTCCTAAGACAAGTTTCACCAGTAGGAGACGCACTTCCTAAGTTTATTTCACCAATAGGAGACGCACTTCCTAAGTTCAGTTTCACCAATAGGAGACGCACTTCCTAAGAATAGTTTCACCCAGTAGGAGACGCACTTCCTAAGAACAGTTTTTCCCAATAGGAGACGCACTTCCTAAGTTTACTGTACCCACAGGAGACGCACTTCCTAAATCCATTGTACCAGTAGGAGACGCACTTCCTAAAAAGTTTTACCATAGGAGACGCACTTCCTAAGTTCAGTTTTACCATCAGGAGACGCACTTCCTAAATCCATTGTACCAGTAGGAGACGCACTTCCTAAAAAGTTGTACCCATTAGGAGACGCACTTCCTAAGAATAGGTTCACCAATAGGAGACGCACTTCCTAAGTTCAGTTTCACCAATAGGAGACGCACTTCCTAAGTCCATTGTACCAATAGGAGACGCACTTCCTAACCTAAGTTTCACAAGTAGGAGACGCACTTCCTAAAAAGTTTCACAAGTAGGAGACGCACTTCCTAAAAAGTTTCACCAGTAGGAGACGCACTTCCTAAGTTCAGTTTTACCATTAGGAGACGCACTTCCTAAAGTTTAGTTTTACCCCTAGGAGACGCACTTCCTAAGTTTAATTCCATGCACAGGAAACGCACTTCCTGAATTAAGTTTTCATTATTAGGAGACACACTTCCTAGTCTGGTTCGCTCAGGTTATACTTTTGCTTTAGGAGACGCACTTCCGGAATCGATATTTCGCCCTTAGGAGATGCACTTCTTAGTCTGATTCATTTTAAGTTCGACCATAGGAGACACAATTCCTAGTCCAGTTTTTTGAAGTTTACCCGTAGGAGACGCACTTCCTAATCAAGATTTTATTCATAGGAGACGCACTTCCTAGTTCTAGTCACTGAAGTTTGCACCCTTAGGAGACGCACTTCCTAGTTTAGCTCATTCCGATTCAACCATAGAAGACACACTTTCTAGTTTGAGTCATTGAGGTTTTTATTTTAGCAGACACATTTGCTAGCAAGAGTTTTGGTTTTACTCATAGGAGATGCACATCCTAGCCTAGTCTTTAGTTTACTCTCATCATTGCATCAGTAGTGTAAGTGAGTTACGATTTTACTAACGACTCACAAATCTTCCCAGTACAAACTGGGTTAGGAAATTTTGTTTGTTTTGTTTGTTTTGATTGTCAGGGACCCGCCTGTAGAACGAAGGTTGTTGCGTGTCGAAGATAGAAGAAGTCAGGAGTCCGCCTGTAGAACGGGGAAACATTTTTCAAGATCAAGCAGTGACCCACTGTAAAGCAGAGGGTTACAACAAAAATCCCCAGCACTCAATCCAAGATAGAAGCAACAAGAAGCTCGCCCCAAGAATGCAAGTTAACAGTCTGGGATGATCAACAGAAGCTGGTCACCAAAAAACAAAAAAAAAAACAACAAGAAGGAAAAAGAGAAAAAAGAAAAAAAGAAAAAGAACCCAAATTACGGAACTGGAGAACAAATGTGGTCTGCTCAAGAACTAGCACCTACAACTAGCAAGTATCAAGGTTCAGATCTAAAGTCTGTATGAAGCACCATTCAAGACTCAAGACCAAGTTTCAGAAGACTTAAGAGATAGGAATCCTTGTAACTAGTAGCTGATAGGCTTAGTTAGTCTTTTTCAGTTTTCATTTTTGTTGTAATGACAGGACCGCGGACCGGAACCTCGACGGAACGGCACCTCGATCGGCTCTCCACCTCGGTACACTTCACTATCTCTCTCATTCCCGAACTACACGTGGCCTGATTCCTGTATAACCAAGGATATGTAGGCAGCTCAGATACCAGGGCTCGGTCACATTCCCTCCCTTTCCTTAAGTGTAGTCCGTCCAAGTAATGGTCGGGTCAAAAACACGTCTAGTCATTCTTTGTCGGAAAACTCTTCGTGTTTCCAGTCAAAGAGGGGCAGCTGTAAGCACGTGATTTTTGACCCTCCCCGAGAATTTTCACATTTTTAGCATGAATATGTGAAATTGGGTCCAGTATAGCTATTTTAACTATTTTTACTTTATTTCGTTGCAAAAAGAAAAAAATTTCAAAAAATATATATATAAATTTTATTTTATGTATCTCTCATAAACTTGAAAAATACAAAAAATTGCACTTTATTTTTGTACTTTATATAATTTCGAAAATTACAAAAAAAATAAATAAATAAAATATAGTTCTATTAAGGTTTTATAGTCATTTTAACTTTGAAAAATACAAAAATATTACCTCATATTTTATCTTAATATTTAAAACGAAAATTACAAAAAATAGCTTCATTAATATTTTGTAGCTATTTTAAATCTTGAAAAAAATATTTAAAATAAAGATATAGTTTTGTTTAAATACTAGTCTTATTTTTGGTAGTTATTTTGCTTACATAGGACTAGTTAAGCAACGTGTTCCTATTTCTCGGGTCCGGGCAAAAGAATAATATTCGGGTTCAAACTACCCGGTTTTAGGCCTAATTTTTGGACCTAGCCCATAATAAACCGTGTCCAGGACACGTGGGGAACCCCACCACGCGTGGGGAACATATGCCTTGAACCCCACCACGCGTGGGGCTCATTTTTATGGGCATTGTGTTACAAAACACGGGAAAAAGCCAACAGAAAGGGGGGAGACTTTCGAAATTTTGGGGGAGGGAACTATTCATCTTCTTCTTCAAAAAAGAAGAAGAAGAAAAACCCTAAGGGACGCCCATTTTTTTACCTACTGTTGAGGCGTCGTCTTCCTCATTGGAAAACCAGACAAACCTACGAAGCCCAAACGCCACCCCGTCACTACCCAAACACCACGTCCAAACAACCAGCTCCCCGACTCCCTCGTCGTCACTGTCCGACCAACGACCCAAACCAACCAGTCCAAAAAACCCACCACCAAAACCACCCCAAACAAAACTCCACCTCCATCAACAAACCTTCAGCTCCCATCACCACCATCACCCTCGTTCCCGCCGTGAAACCACCATAAACAAACCCTACTCACTCCGTCAACAACCTCACGTCCGAAACCACCCAAAACCACTGCCTAAAACCAGCACCACGACCAACAGCCCCCCTCTTGTCGTCAAACAACCAGCTGCCTCACGACCATCGACTGTCCAAAACCAACACCATAACCATCGTCACCACCACCGGCTCCCTCCGTCGACCCTACTGTCAATCACTATCCCAAAACCACCAACAAAACCACCAGCGACACAGTCCAAACACCACCCTCCCTCACGTCGGACCCCAGCTCTTCGACCTCACGTCCAGTGGCCATCCGAACTACTAGCCACGACGACTTCTTCTCCTTCGTCGTAGCAAAGAAAAACAGTCCGACGACCCTCCAGTTAATCCGACCATCGCTGCTTTCCATTCAGCCCCCTCATGTCCAAATGACCACCTGGAAAAACCAGTCCCAGCCGTGACTCATTTTGGTCCGTTCGTGTTCGAGTTTCCGGCGCGAGCTATTCAGTCCGAGCTCTGACGACCTTTTCTATGGTTTCCCGTTCGAGGTTATCCGTCGAGGTCGGTGTTGAGGGTTGGTCCATGGCTCTATCCGTCTCTGTTTGTTCAGGTTAGTAAACTTCAAGCATTAGACAAGGAAATGTTACGGAATGTTCAAAAAATGCAATATAGAAATTGGTATGGTAATTTTCTGCCCATGTTTCACCGTATGCATTTTATTCATTTTTGCGTTGTGTTATTCTTGTTTTTTGATGTCATTTAATTAAGTTGGGCTAGTTGTTCTTGACACAAGTTTGACGTTAATTTGTTCGTGGTCCTTTGCTTAGTTCGTTCGGACAAAATTAGCATTAGTACTTGTTGTTACCACTTCCGAAACACCCATTCACTAGACACATTTTATTAAATTTTGACAAGCTATGAGATTTTAGTTGTAAAGAAGCCGTAAGATTTAGTATTGTTAAAGGCGCAGAAATGGCATTTTTTTAAAAAAATAAAAAAATAAAAAAAATAAATAAAATAAAAAATAAATAATAATAATAAAATAAATAAAAAAACGGGACAAGCTTCGCCAAAAAATAAAAAAATGTACATATTGTGGAGCCCTCGCAAAATATATGTATTAAATACTTAGATTCCGGGACGGGCCGTTTAGTAAATTTCACGGCCCTACCCAAAAATAATAATGCGCTAGTTGCTTCAGGCGCGCCTTTAATAATTTGATTTTCCTAAACTCGGGTGCACATTTATGTGACCCAAATCTAAATCTCAACGGAATCGAAATGTGTCTCTAATCACGGGTATATTGATTATGGCGTGGCCCGAGATGCATTTCCATGACGTTGTAAATTCCTTTTAATAATAAATGAGACGAGCCTCGACAAACAAAAAATGTAGAAGCTGCGGGGCCCTCTAAATGGATATATATAATAAAAATACTTAGAATCCGGGACATGCCGTTTAGCAAATTTTACGGACTTTCCCAAAATAACAATGCGTAGTTGCTTTAGGCGCGTCTTAATAATTTATTTTTCTTAATTCGGGTGCACATTGATGTGACCCAAATCTAAATCTCAACGGAGTCGAGATATGTCAATAACCACGGGTGCATCGATGTAACGTGGTTCGAGATATATTTTCACGACGTTGCAATTCTCGTAAAAAATAATAATAATAAAAGCGGTCAAGAGTTTAAAACTTGCATATAGGTTTAACATGTACAAAATCAGATAATCAAGCCAAATATAACAATTGAGCGACCGTGCTAGAACCACGGAACTCGGGAATGCCTAACACCTTCTCCCGGGTTAACAGAATTCCTTATCCGGATTTCTGGTACGCAGACTGTAATATAGAGTCATTCTTTTTCCTCGATTCGGGATTAAATTTGGTGACTTGGGACACCCTAAATCTCCCAAGTGGCGACTCTGAAATAAATAAGCAAATCCCGTTTCGATTGTCCTTTAATTGGAAAAAACTCCCCTGCGCCCCGCGGGTGCGGAAAAAGGAGGTGTGACACTAATAACCAAAAATCTCGCAAGTAGTTAACCATGCAACCCAATCATAGGCGGTGGGACTCTCCCACTTAGCTTGAAGCCACTGATACACAATCTCTGGAATTCACCAGTATTCTTTATCTCATATTGACATAGATCTAGCACAACCATCCCGCCGAGTTCTTGAAATCTTTCTATAACACCATTTATGAATACTTTGAATCGTTAACCATGTTCACATGTCCGACCCCTTCACCAGATAGCCAGTAGGATTCTTCGCAAAGGCTTCGCCAACCACGCGACCGCTGATCTGCTTACAAGAGATGACCCACCTGAACCCGTGCTCATTTACCAGCTACACAAGTCCATTCACTCCTTATGGACATCAACTAAATGTGCGACAATATCCTCCAATTCAAAGTTATGTTGTAAACTCCTTCATATCAAGCAACTCTTTTCCGTCGTATCAAATCTCTCGCCGTATAATAGCCGATATTTCAAATCAAGTCCGTAGACCCAGCCACTGAATCCACATACTGCTCTGCCACTCTCTCACTTTGGGCAGACTCACTTCTTCAAGTAACTACTCAACCTCCGCTTCTTGCACCTGGTCTTTTAGAAGTTTAACCATCACATGGCATTTCTCACACGTCCTTCCTCATCCTTTGCTGCTCGATTATTGCCTTAAATAAAATCTATCTTCGTAACACTTGAATCCACCAATCGCTACTAACTTTAAACCTTTCCAAAGTTCATCGTTCTCGAGCCGTCAACATTAGAAATACATATTAAACCCTGAACCACCGCACCCCGCGATATTTAACAGTCGCTTTTCCAATATTATTTCACAATATCTTACCCCAAATGTGAATTACAGAAGACCATAACACCGACGAACTTAACATATTAAATCAAGGATGACGATGCCACGTTGCAGATAAAAATTCTACCACACTTGAAAATACCAAGTCTCGTTACTCCATCGATCCAAATCAAGACATTCATAGGCCAATTGCTTTTTCCCAGCCGGAAATGAAATACCGAACCTCAGAATCATGCATTGAGAAAACTCCCTTCCAAATCTTTCACTGCCCCAACATATAGGCAAGAACTTTACCAACACGCCCATACTGTGCGACAACCAATCACGAGCAATCGTAGAAATCTACGCATAGACTCAAAGCTCTCGGTAATACTATTACTGAGCTGAAATGACAATATAGCCTTCCGCAAGGCGACGATAATAGCCCAAATCAACTATACTGGGAGAAACATCCCGCTCCACATCGATAGTACCATTACAATTCTTCAATTCTCGATTTTAAAAAGCAGTTCGCATCGCGTAAGATTGAGTAGGAAGGAAACATGGGCATAAGCCCCAAGGAATCAAATCGCACGATGAGGAATCAAGAAGGGAAGTGCTCCTAACATCCCTGTAGCCTCTCGAAGATAAGTACATATGTCTCTATACCGATACACAACACTCTACTAGACTCTCTCATGACTCGTGAGACCTAAGGGAACCTCGTGCTCTGATACCATGTTGTCACGACCCAAAATTCACTAAGGGTCGTGATGGCGCCGGACACCGCTGTCAGGCAAGCCAACCAAAATACTTAATTAAATTCTCGTTTTAATAATTTTGAAAACTATGATTTTCCTTCAATATTACCAGTAAAAGATAATCGTTTCAAATCGAATATGAATATTAAGCAGTTAGTACAAGATACCCCATAATCATCCCAGAACCCGGTGTCACAAGTGCATGAGCATTTACTAGGGAATGATATAAAATACAGTAACTGTCCGGAATACAAGTGGATAGAAATAAAAATACAGTACAATACGCTGAAGGAGACTCTGCTAGCTGCAGGTCATATCGATAATTGCAGCTCACCTAAGTCTCCATATCAACCATGCCGCTATGCCACTAGCCACATATGAACCTGTGCAACAAAAATGCACAGCAAGTGTAGTATGAGTACGAAAACAACGTATACCCAATGAGTATCCCGTCTAATCTCGAAGAAGTAGAGACGAGAGGTCGAATTCGACACTTGCTAGTAGTCCAATGGTAATATTATTAATGTGATGAATCACGGATTTATTAAGAACAATAGTAAATTCAAATAAGTCACGAAACAGGTAAGAGTTCTTTTTTATTAAAAGTCTCCGGATTCATAATCCATTAATTAACAATTATCTCAAGTCAGGGAGAGCAAATATCAATATTAATAACTCTCAAGGCGAGCAATACAAGCATGCGCAAATCATGCCGAGGTCGTACAGCCCGATCCAACATAAATGTAAAATGTGCACTGCCGAGGGTTGAACGGCGCGAACCATAGATGCATCTATTACCCCGCTCGTGAATCATACATTCGACGTGGTCAAATTTAAATAAACAATCACCCTTATCGCGAATCATACATTCGACGTGGTCAAATTTAAATAAACAATCACCCTTATCGCGAATCATACATACGACGCATGTACACATAGAAATACATGCTCAAACAGCCAATTAAGAATTTATCGGGGAACATTTATCCAAATAAAAGCCAATTCTTTTTATAACGATTTAAGAAAATGAAGTTTAATCCTTTTAGAAATTTATTTACCAATTCGATAGGATTTAAGCAATTCAACTGCCAACAAAATTTCAGATATTCCAAATGTAGCATGATTTTGGGTCCTAGACTACCCGGACTTACACATATTTGTAGCTACGCACGGCTCTCGTTACCTCGTACGTACGTAGCCCCCACAAATAGGAGCACATAACCAATTATTTCACCTATGAGGACAATTCCCTCTTACATGGTTAGAAAGGAGACTCAACTCGCTCCGATTGATGCACAACGCCCCAAAACTATTCAAACAATGGGCAAACCAATAAAAATTTACTCTAATACTTGTAACAATTCAAATTATATAAGTTCCCAACTCCGCTTGAAAAGTTGACCAAAATGCCTTCGGGCCCACGTGCCCGAATTCCGAAATTTCTCGAATATAAATTCTACCCATAGCTTTACTAACTCAAATATACAATTTGCTCAAATTTCATGCTCAAATTCAAGGTAAAAGTCCCAAATTCCAAATTCTAGGTGTTCCCCAAAAATCCCAAATTTTTACTAATTTTTCATATCTAAATCCATGTAAGACCACATATTTAACTCAAAAATAGGAAGAAATCACTTACCTAGTGTTGCTTGGTGAAAATCCCTCCTTGAGCTCTCCAAAATCGTCCAAACCAAATGAAAGAAATGGTGTTTAAAACAATCTGCCCAGGTTTCATCGAGTTGTACCTTGCGTTGTGCAGGTTGTACATCATATTACCATTTTCCCTAGCTGTACATCATCTGTTAAAATGGCCATATCTACTTGTGAAAATATCCAAATGACAAACGTTTTAAAGATTTGGAAACTACACTCGAAGATCTTTCATTTGATAAGTTGTACACCATATAACTCTTTATATACTCCGAGATATGAGCTTCTAAAGTCGGCTCCATGCATCAGAAAATTCTGTCGAAACTGCTCCACCAGCCATCTTCAATCGATCATAACTTTTTGAAACAATTTCCAAATCATGAATGGTGGTTTAACTTTCTAGAAACTCGAATTCAAGGGCAACAAGTTTTATGTTTTGCATATTTTTAGATTCCTTATAGATTTCGAGATACAAGCTTCCAAAATAGCCTCCTTGATTGTACCATTGTTGTCCAAAACAGCAGTTGCAGCAGAAAAAGCAACAGATTTTCAGCAGTTTCAAATTTCCAAAATCGATCCGTTAGCCTTCCGAAATCCACCCGAGACCCTCGGTACTTCAACCAATTATACCAACATGTCCCAAAATATGATACGAACTCACTCGAGGCCTCAAATCACATCAAACAACGTCGAAATCATGAATCGTACTCCAATCCAAACTTTATGAACTTTGAAATTTCAAACTTCTACATTCGATGCCGAAACCGTCAAATCACGTCCGATTGACCTTAAATTTTGCACATATGTCATATTCGACATTATGGACCTGCTTCAACTTTTTGAATTGGAATCTGATCTCGATATCAAAAATTCAAACTCTCGGTCAAACTCCTCAAAAACCTCCAAAATTCTATCTTTAGTCAAATAACTTCAAAATGACCTACGGACCTCCGAATTCACTTCCGATCGCGCTCCAAACTCCAGAATCACCATACGGAGCTATTCCCAGACTCGGAATCCCAAACGGACATTGATAACCTTGGAATCCACTTCAACCCAAACTTATAAAATTCTTCTAAAATGCTAACTTCCACAATAGGCGCCAAAACATTCCCGAATCTTCCAAAACCTGATCCAAACTATGCCCAAGTCAGAAATCATCATACGAACCTGCTAAAACCTTCAAATGCCGTTTCCGAGGTCGTTTACTCAAAAATCCAATCTTACCTAATTCTTTCAACTTAAAGCTTCCGAAATGAGAATTCTCTTTCCAAATTAACTTTGAACTCTCCGAAATTCGATTCCGACCACGCGTACAAGTCATAATACTTGAAATGAAGCTGCTCATGGCCTCAAACTGTTGAATGGCGCGCTAGAGCTTAAAACGACCAATCGGGTCGTTACATTCTCTCCCACTTAAACATACGTTCGTCCTCGAACGTGCTGAGAACTGTGTTGGGGTTGTCCAAAATCACTGTTTAACACCTCGAGCACCTACCCGTGCTACCACAACTTAGCTGGGCATCCTAGCTCGATTAATCTGAAGATATCCTTTTTCACTTAAGCAAATAAGCCTTAGAGCCCAATTCATACATCCGGAATTCTCTGCCAGGCCTGTTCAACATACGCTCACCGTATCAATAACTACCCGCAGCACCAAAACATGACTGCATACCTTAGCTAAATTCACACCTTGCACCACTTTACTCACAGGACCACAATAACATTCTTTGATCCAATTAGTCAAAATTCTACGAATTTGATGCTCCCATTGCACCTCATGACCTACATAGGTCTTGCTCTAACTCTTACAATACCGCAAAGACGGAAAAGATGTGTAGAAATTCATACCCAACTACCGAATCAACAAATCATTGGGTCTATACTCCTGACAAGAACTATCACCTCATTCTGAACGAAATAATGGTCTTAGCTCCTTAATATACTTTATATAATCAGATTGCACTGATCCTAAATCCAATGATCTCGTCTCACCTAGTACGAACCGCTTAGGCAATAAGCCACCCCGGACATGATCAAAAGTCTCATATGATGCCACAATGTGCCAATAGGCTATGAACTCGAACGTGACAAAAGGAAAACGAACTCTGGAAGGAACTACTCAACTCACGCACTAATATTGACTTTCCTTAGAAAATAGGAAACAAGGCACACAAAAATAGCATATAGAAAATTTTACTCAACATTAGATTGTTGCGGCGTGCAACCCGATCCAAATAGCATACCTATGGCGGCTTGCAACCCGATCCACACATAGAATTCACATAAGGATATATACATCGAGCTAAATTGCTCATTACAACAGAATACCGAATATCGGTCACAAGCACGCTAAGTACATAATACCATCCCTAGGGAGACATATAGTGCCATAGGCTACAAAACTAAAGCACAACTGAGGTGCAATATATGTTCTGAAGCTAAAGAGCCATCCTGCTCATATATTACCATCTCTACGTAGAACCTCAATACATAAGAAAATTATCGAGTCGTTCACCACTCACACGACACAATATAACATTACATGAAATAGCCGACGACGAAATAACACCCCATGTCTTAATACTCCTCCATAAGGAGCGCTATGCTGAAATGAACACATTCGGCCTGGTATAAGGCCCATATTCACATTTAAATCCATCCACAGACCTCAAGCTGATTCTGATCGCACTGAACTAGGCTAATAACCTTTCAAAGGTCTATAATAACTCCCCTTTTTCTCATAACAAATATGAACAACCATCATAACCGGAGTAATCCTCCACAGTCCACAACCCAATAAATCGAGTGCCCTCCAAGCATCAATTCTCAATTTAACGACGTCACCACAATCTTCATACTTGGTTTAACTCTTCAATCAATCAAGTGACTATGCACCACACTTATACAACCTTCCCGTGGGGCACACTCCCACAACCTTCCATAACAGATAACAGGTCTATACATCCAAACCACCGGCCGCACTAACGCTGAAAAGCGATCAAGAATCCTTAGCTAGGATGCAAAGCCCTTTTCACAAAACACCAATCTCAGGTGACGCTGAAAACAATACCAACTTACTTTAAACATCGATAACAGTAGAATACTTCTGAGTAACATCAATTACGGCGGCCGACAAGCCTCGCACGTACCGTCACAAATCATTCGCATAACTTGATTACGCTTGTAAGCTCGTAATTTTTTGACCCGCACAACTTTTAAAAGTAGTATTTTTAAAGAAATATTTACTCATTTTTTTTAGGATATTTATTTGGGTTTATTTTTATAAGATTTTACTTCACTACCATTTTTAAGGCACAAAAAAAAACTATAATAATAATAATAAATACAGTATATATATAGTTTCATGTTTTACCTTATTTCTATTTAGTTTAGGTTATTAATATTTTATAGCCATATCTTTTGTTTTTACCATGATTTTTCACTTTTATTTTGAGTATAATAATATGTATAAAAATGATATTTAAAAAAATGGTTTCATAGTATGATATATTTTATTTAATTAATGGGAATTAGTTTTATTTTTATATATAGTTCAAGAAATTGGGTTTGTTAGTCAATGGATCTTAGGAATTGAAGAAAACCCAAAGTTTTGGTCCAATTTCAGGCAAGAACATGGCCCAAATCGGGCAGCCCATTCCCTTTTGACCCATGAACCCATCAGACCATTGTCAAATCCTATCCCTTCATCCCTTGTTAATCCAAAGGATCATATTAATTCCCCCTAACACATAAAACCCTATTAGGATCATATTTTTTTACAATCCCTAACCCTAAAGACTAAGGCACCCGCACCCATCTCCTCTCCAAGACCACTCTGCCGACCTAGACTCGCCGGAATCGGCCGAGTTCACTCGTTGGTCCCCCCATGGTCCCCCTCTCCTTTCCTCTCCTTTTTCTACGTCACACACTCCATACAAGCCTCATCATATGCATGAGATTCATGCGTTTTCCTTTCTTTTTCATTCAATTTGAGGCAAATCCGAGACACTTGAATAAATCTTGGAGAAATGGGAACCGTTGGATGAAGATTTTTGTCCAAGGTCTCCATTTTTCTGATTTTTGTTTGTGAGAGGGGATTTTCGGAATTTATTGAAAGGCAAATTCGGGTTTCTGGGGGGATTTCTTGTTGAAGAAGGAGAAGCTTCGAGAGAGGGTGATATATATTTGGATTTTTGGACAGAATGAAAAGAAGAGAGACATAGATCGGGAGAGAGGGCTAGGGTTGGTTTTTGACTTTTCGTCTTCTGGTTTTCATTTTTTGTTCATTCATAGAGAGAGATCTGAAAAAATAAAAAATAAGAAGAACAAGGGTTTTGGTTTTGATTTCCAACTTTCCCTTTGGATTTTTCTCGTTCATATAAAAGCAGAAATAATTTTTCTTTTTCGACTTTCATGCTTCTCCAGTCCGAAAAAATGCTTTAGTTTCTGATTTTTTTATCTTCTTTCGTGGAGTTGATTTGAATTCGAAGTGGGGTCCAGTTGAGGTTCGAGGTTTCAATTCTAGTCGCCGATTCGAAGCTGGCTCGCGGTTCCGTTCGCTTTCTGTTGTGATTTCTTTATTTGAAGTTTGCCGTTAAAGTTGTGTTTTGTCGCTTATTCCACTATTATTAACAAGTTGATCCCTCATCAGGTTCATCTCTACCCTTTTCTTCCCTTTTATTTTTATTTTTGGTGTGATTAAAATATAATAAGAGCTATCAAAAACTGTCGAGCTTCACTGGTTGGGATTTTTCGTCTATTTTTGTGTGGTGTTTGAGGTGTTTCAATGCGTTGTTTGAATCCAATATTTGAGTTGTATGGTATTTTCATTTGTCTGCATCGTGACTTTGAATGTTCAAGTAATTCTTCTCCTTTCTTAGCTGATTTTGATTGAAGATTTAGGTGACATATTATTGTGGATTAAACCAATCGGCAGTTTCAAATTATTTTTATGTGTTTGATTGAAGTGAGGTTGGAGTGGCTAAATTTGAAATTCCATTTCCGTTTGTATCCCGATTATACTGATGGGTTTCTTTTGGATCTTGTTTTCATTCTAGAGCTATAGGGTACTAAGCCAAATTTCACATGAGTTTTAATCTTGGTTTGGTCGTTTAAGATTCATTACTGTTTTACTTGACGAGTTGTTCGGGCTTTGATCACATATTTGCCTAGAGATCATATTTTTGTTAATGTACTGGAATTATCATTCTCATGTCACCATGCTTTGTCATCTTCATTTTGAGTTAAGTAGATGTAATAACTCATTTAGGATGATTTAATCATTTGTTATTGGGGAATTTAAAAGGAGAATTGAGCGTGCAAGGTGAGAACATAAAGAGGGGAAAGGGTTTAGAGAGACATTAAAGGCTCTTGTTATGTTTTAGTCCACCTTTTGTTCACTTTAGTTCTGTATTATATTTTTCTTACTTTGAATCACTTAGTACTACTTGTTTAACTGTCCTATGTGGTTTCACTAAATATATGGATTTCAATTTGCACGGATCTTTCTGTGAGCAGTGGGTTTGGGTTTAATGGAGCTAAATAAACTCGAACATGAAAATTTCGTTCTGGCTTTACCTTATTGTTTAATCGCTAAGCGCATGCTAGGCCGACCACACTTGGGTAGGCAAGCTTGAGGATTTTTGTTAGTTTCGAGGCGAGAGGTCGTTCCCATAGTTAAATTTATCCGGGGAATGCCCCGAAGAATTTGTATGTATTTTATTTCCGGGGAATGCCCCGAAGTGAATATAATTGGAGGTCGTGGCGAACATCGTAGAAGAAGTAGCATAGGATAATTTAAAACTTTAATTTTTTTTCTTTTAATTTTCTTTCATTTAGTGGGGACGACCTCGAGCTTCTTTTGATTGTTTATTTTCTTTTTGTGTGTTATAACCTCAATTGAATATCTTAAAACCCAACTAGATCGAGTACGCAACCGTGATTTTCACGGGACTTGGGGAGTGCCTAACACCTTCTCCCCGAGTCAAATGAACCTCCTTACCCGAATCTCTGGTGTAGACTTAGTTTTAGAGTTCAAAGTGTTTTAAAGGAAAAATTATTTTTTAAAAAAAAAACGGTGACCTGGCACATCGAAATCAAATGTCAGGTGGAGACTCTGAATTATTTCCTTTTGAACACAATTTTGTCACTTTCTAATTGAAAACCCTTTTCAAGCCTTACTAAATCTTTTTATTATTTTAAGAGGGTTCAGTGAAGTTTGTTAAAAAAAAGGGGTGTGACATCTCAGGCGACTCTGCTGGGGAGCTTGCAGGTTCGAGCTAGTACTTGATCTTGTTGGCTTTTAGGATATTCGGTTGAGGTTTTTATGTGTTTTGTCTGTTTTATTTGATTTTATTTTGTTTATTTCGTTTTATTTGCTAGTTGCTTATTTGTTTACAGTTTTTTCTTAATGCGTTACTTCTTTATAAACTGTCATCATTTGCATAATCATGGGTCTTCTTTCTGTAACAAGTCTCGGAGTACGCGTCGCGTGCACGAACTCTTTGTTGAGTCACCCTTAATTTAGGAGGGGGGCCGTCGGACGTATGGAGTGGGTGGAAAGCTTGAGCAGCCACCATCGACCATACGCTCCCCCGAATTGCCTTGTTAGTGAACCCCAAACTTAGGTCAGCCTTTAGGTCATTTTTATTTGCATCATGTCATTTAGACCTAGTATGGCTCGGTCCCAGGTACCGTGTCCCTTTGTAGGAAGCCTGTCCAAATTTTGTCAAAATGGGCTCGTGACCCAAAATGACATTTAATCATCCTATGTGCTAAATGTTGCATCTATGAGGGTAAAAGGGTCATTTGGCGGACTGATGCTTGGGAAAGAAGGGTGAAAATGAAGCAAGTAGGGCCCAATTATATTTTTCTTTCACTACTTTTTCAAAAAAAAATGAAAAAAATTACACTTTCTCATTATTTTCCAAAAATTAGAAAAAAAAGAGAAAGAAAATCCAAAAAGATTTTACATTTTTCATCATTTTCCAAAAATTCATTAAAAAAAAATCCAAAAAGAGTTTACATTTTCCATCATTTCTCAAAAAAACAAAAAAGTGGTTTTTCCAAATTAGTTGCATTTTTTAAAAAAAGGCTTCATCCCATGTTTAATCTTCCCGAACTACGCGAACCTGATCCTCGTCTTCTGGGGCGGGATACGTAGGAAACCCACATAGGGTCCGATCTTCCTAGTAGGTCCTAGGTTCTTGGCTTCCAGGGTCGTAGCCAAATCTTGCATGTATAGCCATATTTGGCCACATTGGCCGTATTTGCAAAATAGAAGTGTTTTATCAAAGTAGTTTGTTATCTCTTGTCTTAGGATCCTGAGTCTACAACAAAGTGTCCTCTTAATTCTAAGGTTCATTCCTGTAGAATTTGCATGTCTAGCCACTTTTGGCCACATAGGCCATTCTTGCAAAGTAGGGTTATTTTCGCAAGGGTGGCTCAATTACCCATGTCTTAGGATCTTGAGTTTATAACTCGGTGTCATATCACTTTAAGGTCCAATCATGTCGTGTTTGCGTCCCTTGCCACATTTGGCAACATCGGCCATTTTTGCGGAAAAAAAGGGTCCATTTCCGCAAAGTAATTTTTAAGACCATGATTGTCGGTATTAAGCTTTAAATAGAGTATTTCTCATGCATTAGGGGTCAACTTTGTCAAGTTTTCCACTTTCAGCCACTTAGGCCATTTTGCAAATATAGCCAAGTTGTGTTCTGCATTTGTCCACTAAGAAGTGTGTTGGGGTCACGTAGTGTCCCGAGTCGCTAACCATGTTTGCTTCATTTAGGTATGGACCCGTTAATTCGATCCAAAGTGCTGATGGTAGTAAAGATTCCTAGAAAGTTGATCAAGTGGTGGAAAATGTTTTCATCGTTAGAGCAGCATGAGTTAATGCAGAAATTGGGAACCCTAACTTCCCTTCTGGATATCACACCCCGCCCAGACTTAGTGGAGGCGATGCTGACTTATTGGGATCCGCAAAATTTGATTTTCAGATTTGGAGAGTGTGAGATGACTTCTACCTTGGCGGAAATGTCCGGTCTCACTCGTTTAAGCTATATAGGCAAGGACATGATACTTCCCCGAGACCACTCTAGGACAAGATTCCTCAGCGACCTGGGCCTGAAAGATAATAAGCATTTAAAGTGTCTCGAGCAGTCCTGGATATCCTTAGATTATTTGTTTGCTAGATTTGGACCACAGGATAGTTTTGACGTCTTTTGGGATGAGTTCTGCACAACCAAGGCAAAGTGGCAGAGACGTCGCCTCAAAGCTTTCAGCCTTGCTTTGTTGGGATTATTGGTTTTTCCATTAGATGAGAGGCACATTAGCACCCGTCTGCAGTCAGTGATAATGACACTATTTCATGAGAAGCAACGCAAAACCGTTACTGTTGTGCCGATGATCTTAGCAGAGTTGTACCGATCCCTGAGTGAGGTTAGGGGAGGTGTCAGATATTTTGAGGGAAGTAACCTTTCGCTACAATTGTGGATGATGGAGGATTTGCACATTGCTTCCTTACTTTGTCCCATCGACCGGGCCTTGAGGGATCAGATGGTATGCATCGAATGTAGGATGAAATCTCCTACGTTTACGTACCCAGTAGGCGTCACGGCTTGGATTGAGTTCCTTAGTTTAGGGACAAATGGGAATGTTTTGTGGGCTACCTTTGGCTATCTTTGGATGATATCTTGATAGGGTGCCTCATGCAGCCTTTCCTTGGTAATGCGGCAATTGGGCAGAAGACAAGAGGAGCCTCCAACTTTGAATCTTCGGAGGCACATCATAAATTTTAGCAAAAAGGCGGCTGATGAAATCAAGTATGTGCAATACTGGAACAATGCAAAGAGGATGAAGAAAAGTACATTAGCAGAGGACGTTGGCAAGCCCAAGTGTACTCAGGAGTACTTGATTTGGTTACAGTCCGTCCCGCCAGGGGTCAGCACCCCATTGCCAGCACAACTTAGGGGTCGGGCAGTTCAGACAGATGATTTTGAGGAGGCATCGGACCAAGATCCCTGGGATAAGATTGAGTTGATAAAGTCTCAGTTAGTGGGATTGGCAGCAAATGTGGAGCAGCATGGCCAGTATTTGTTTAGGGTCGGCCTTCAGGATACGGGGGCACACGCCAGGGCCTTTTTTCCCAGCATCGGTGTTTCTTTACGAGGCATGTTACAGAGTTTGAGCATGACGGACAGCCCAGGATCATCCTAGCCAGAACTGTCGCATTTAGGAGCAGCTTGAGAAGTCATTCTATTTGGGTGTTTTCAGATTGTCGTATGTTGTATTTTACTTTCGTGTTTTGTCTAGAAGTACTGAGTCCTTTAGGTGGTGTCAAAGTCTGTCGTAGTGTAGTTGAGTCTGTCAAGTTTTTTATTATCGCACTTCCCACTGTATTTTAATATCGAAAAGTTTTTAAATGAAAAATCCCAAAAAGATTTTGATTTAATTTATTTTCTATCGCTTTTCCAGAACTATGCTTGGTCTGATTCATGAGGGGCATGATACGTAGGCAACCTACATCGGGTTTGATCAAATCATTTTTGGTTCAAAATAAAAGGAGAAAGAAAAAGAGAAGAGTGATAAGAGGTGTTGGAAAAGAAAGAGAAGAAAGAATTGAAATGATCAAGTTGGGATGATGCCATATGACCCTGTGACCCTCAAATCCATTTTAGAACCGTTAATCGTTGCTATGTGCATTGCACGTAATGTGATATTATTATTTGATAAATGCTCTATCGCTAACATGGTGGTTTTATGTTGTTGTCCTCTGTTATCTTTATTCAGTTTCAGGAAGGTGGTTAGTTTGTTGGTATCCTGGCAAGTCATCCATACAACACCCAATCAAAGCGTCAAATAGTCATGGCTAGTAAAGAAACAGACACTGGAGTTGTAGACCCACCAAGGGAGATTGTTGAGTCGGAATCGGAACTGCAAGAGGAGGTCCGGAGGTTGAAGCATCAGATGGCAGAAATGTATCAAGCCTGGATTAAGGGACACCCTCCACCCTCGTTCCCTACCAACTACACAGAAAACCCTGCTTCCATTCCACCACTCTCTCAATCCCAGATGCCCAATACTATTGATCTTTCCCCACAACACGCACCTGGCTTTACCCCTTACCATAACTACCCCGGCACTTCAGCCCAAACTGTTCATGCTCCGCCAGCCAAAACAACCTCATACCCTGCTCTGACATCTGCTCCTATTTTTGTACCCCCTCCACAAGCTACCCTCCACCGATCCTCTAGTGAGCCCGCATTCCCCGCTACAGATACCCACTACTATGCACCGGAGCCCACCTTCAAAGTCCCAGATCCTTACTCTTACACTCCCCAATTTGAGCCTCATGTTGAAACTGACAAACCACCCAAGAACGCAGAGCAAGAAGAGATGTTTAGGAAGGTACAGAGTATGGAGCAATCATTGAGAAATATGCAAGGGTTGGGAAACCAAGTGAGTGTGGCCTATAAGGATTTGTGTTTGTTCCCCGATGTCCAATTGTCTGTCGGGATCAAGATGCCCAAGTTTGACTTGTATGACGGACATGGGGATCCTGTAGCTCATCTGAGAGGTTATTGTAGTAAAATGAGAGGCACCGAGGGAAAAGATGAATTACTGATGGCATACTTTAGCCAAAGTCTGAGTGGGGCAACTTTAGAATGGTACACCCGCCAGGACGCCAACAGGTGGTACACCTGGGACGATATGGCTCAGGCCTTTGCCCGACACTTTCAGTACAATATAGACATTGTTCCAGACCGCCTATCTCTGACCAAGGTGGAAAATAAACCTAGTGAAAGCTTTAGAGAATATGGGTTCCGATGGAGGGAGCAAGCTGCACGAGTCAATCCTCCGATGGAAGAGGACGAGATGGTTAAATTACTTTCTTCAAGCCCTGGAGCCCACTTACTATGGCCACTTGATCTCAGCCATTGGTAAGTCTTTCAATGATGTGGTGAAGATGGGAGAAATGGTGGAAGAGGGGCTCAAGTCGAGTAAGATCATGAGCTATTCTGCTATAAAAGCAACCACCGAGGCAATCTAGAGTGGTACCGGAAGTTTGCTAGGCAAGAAGAAGAAGGAAGATATCGCTATGGTTGTCTCTAGATCATGGCATGGCCAGAGGGGTTTACCTCATCAATACACCCATCCTCGACCCCGACCTCAAGCCTACGCCCAAGCTCCATATAATCTACCTCAACATTACTTTTCCCCGCAAAACCCCCAATACTTAGCCAGGCCATCCCAATACCTTGTTCACCACGCATAGTCATATGCTAAACCCCCTCCTTACCCGTAATGGCGTGCTCTAGCTCCGCAGAATATCTACCCAGCTCCACAAAATACCTATCCACCCCCACAACCCTATCAAAACCCCACTGGTTCAAATTTTCGATCGGGGCCAGAGTATAGGAGAGAGAGGCAGCAGCGGAAACAAACTTTTACCCCGCTTGGAGAGTCCTATGCTAGTCTATTTCAAAGGTTAAGGCAGTTGGACGTCTTGAGGCCGATTGAGTCAAAAATACCAAATCCCCATCCAAAGAACCTCGATTATTCCCTAAGATGCGCCTATTATTCTGATGCTCTAGGGCATAACATAAGAGAAGTATTGGCATTTGAAACGGGCAATCCAGGAGCTCATTGATACAAACCAAATTGTAGTCCAAAGCCCAGATGCGCCAAACATCAACCAAAACCCTTTGCCAGCCTATGCAGAGATGCACATGATTGAAATAGTTCACATGGATGGGGAGCCCAAAAAGTCTTCTAAGTCCGTCATGATGATTCGGGCCAGTGAAAGCAATTTGGTTAAAGCTCCAGACTCTACCAAAGCAACGCCCTTGACAGTTGAAGGGATGACAGAAAAGTCGAGCTCACTCAATTCGAAACCACCAGTGTTGGTCGTGAAAGGGCTGTCAAAAGAAATCGGGGCAAGTCCGGAAAGTTCAAAAGTGGTAGTACCAGGGATTTCAAGTAAGTCTGTCATAGTGGTGAAGGGGGCTCCTATTACCCCTATCATCATTAGACCAGTAACCCAGCTACCAGTGGTAGATGCCAAGGCTGTTCCGTGGAATTATAAACAAGTGATAGTGACATACAAAGGAAAAGAAATAGAGGAAGAAGTTCAAGAAACGGGAGGATTGACTCATTCTGGGAGATGTTTCACCCCAGAAGAATTAAGGAAAGCCAAGCCATTCAAGGATACCCAAATGCCAGTAAAGAAATCGGTAAACAAGAAAGAGGCTGAGGAGTTCCTGAAAAAGATGAAAGTGCAGGATTATTCCATTATGGAGCAGTTAAGGAAGACACCAACTCAGATTTCTCTTTTGTCTGTGTTGATACATTCAGATGAACATCGCAAGGTCTTGATGAAGATTTTGAATGAGGAACATGTTCCTGATAAGATCACAGTGAACCACTTGGAAAAGATAGTTGGCAAGATCTTCTAAGCAAATAAGATCACTTTCTCGGACGATGAACTTCCTATGGAGGGTACAAAACACAACCGAGCTCGTTATCTCACGGTGAAGTGCGAAGATTCTGTTGTCTCATGGGTTTTGGTTGATAATGGCTCTAGTGCGAATATTTGTCCCTTGTCTACCTTGTAAAAACTGAAGATTGGCACCGAAAGAATCCACTTGAACAGTGTGTGTGTTCGAGGCTTTGACGGGGGAGGTAAAGATTCTGTTGTAGATATAATGCTCGAATTGTCGATAGGGCCTGTTGAGTTTACCATGGATTTCCAAGTGTTAGATATGGTTGTCTCCTACAATCTGTTGTTAGGTAGGCCCTTGATACATGCTGCTAAGGCAGTCCCATCTTCTCTGCACCAATTGGTGAAGTTTGAATGGGACAGGCATGAAATAGTTGTGCATGGTGATGAGGACTTGTCAGCTTGTAATGATACAATTGTTCCGTTCATCGAAGTTGAAGATGATAAGGGACCATTGGTCTATCAAACTTTCGAAACAGTGTCTGTTAAGAAAATTCCTGAAGGAAAATGCATTCCAGGTCCTAAGCTATCCTCCGCGTCTGTCATGGTTGCGAATGAAATGTTGAAGAATGGTTTTGTGCTAGGCAAGGGTTTGGGCTCATATCTGCAGGGTATTGTGCATCCAATGTGACCCAGTGGGAATCCTAGTACATTTGGTTTGGGATTCATGCCCACGGAGAAGGACGTGAAAAGGGTTAAAATCTGAAATAGAAGGTATGGTCGCTCCCCAAGCCCGTCCCACATATCTCTAAGTCTTTTGTCAAGCTAGGGACCGAAAAACCTCCAACCTCCTCAATCCCAAAACATGTGGTCGATGTTGATGAAGAGCTGATTAAGAGGTTCCAAGGTCTGTTCGAAGAGGTCAATATGGTAGAAGTTGGTGAAGGCTCTAGTAAAGCAAATGTGCAGCTCGTTGGCCCAAACGTGAAGCTTAGCAATTGAGAAGCTACTCCTCTTCCTACCAGGAAGGAGTTTTGGTAGTTTGCTTTGTTTTCCTTTCTGTTATCTGGGTTATTCTAGGGTTGTGATCCAGATTTTTAGTTTTTTCTTGTTTTGATGTTCAAACCCTTCTACCCTTTTATTTTCAATGAAATGCAATTTTCCGTTTTCCGTTATTCTTAATAGTGTTTTATTTTGTTCTTTTTTCTTTTGTACAGTTCTTTTTATGCTGGTTGGAGTGACATGACATGCATGAAGAATTTTCAGCCGAATCTTAAAAGCCAATCTAATCCTGAAATAACAATCCAAGAAGTAGAATATGATGATGAAACAGAATATGATGACGAAGCAGCATTTGAGGAAATCAGTAAAGAGCTAAAACAATTTGAAGAAAAACCAAAGCCTAATTTGAGTGAAACTGAAGTAATCAATTTAGGGGACCAGGATGATGTTAGGGAAACCAAGATAAGTGTGCATTTTAGAACCGCAAGTTAAGGAGGAAATAATCAAAACGTTGTTTGAGTACAAAGATGTCTTTGCATGGTCATACGATGATATGCCAGGCCTGAGCACTGATCTGGTAGTTCATAAATTGCCAACTGATCCAGCATTCCCTCCTGTCAAGAAAAAGTTGCGAAAGTTCAAGACTGATATGAGTGTGAAGATCAAAGAAGAAATCACAAAGCAGCTTACTGCAAAGGTCATTCGAGTCACTCGATATCCCACTTAGTTAGCCAATGTTGTGCCAGTACCGAAGAAGGATGGTAAGACCAAGGCGTTGATTACTGTGATCTTAACAAAGCAAGCCCAAAGGATGATTTTCCATTGCCGAACATTCACATTCTGATCGATAATTGCGCCAAGCATGAGATTGGGTCTTTTGTGGAATGTTACACGGGATATCACCAGATCTTAATGGATGAGGAAGATGCTGAAAAGACAACATTCATCACGCCATGGGGAACATACTGTTATCGGGTAATGCCATTTGGTTTGAAGAACGCTAGGGCAACTTAGGGTGATGACCACCATATTTCATGACATGATACATAGGGAGATCGAGGTTTATGTAGATGATGTGATCATAAAGACAAAGAGGCAGTCTGACCATGTTAAGGACCTGAGGAAGTTTTTCCAAAGGCTCCGCAGGTACAACCTCAAGCTCAATCCAGCGAAATGTGCATTTGGCGTCCCGTCCGGGAAACTGCTAGGATTCGTGGTCAGTCGACACGGTATTGAGTTAGACCCGTCGATGATCAAAGCCATTCAAGAGTTACCACCGCTGTGAGCACGTGATTTTTGCCCTAAATATGATTATTCCCAAAAT
This sequence comes from Nicotiana sylvestris, assembly GCF_000393655.2. Classification (NCBI taxonomy): domain Eukaryota; kingdom Viridiplantae; phylum Streptophyta; class Magnoliopsida; order Solanales; family Solanaceae; genus Nicotiana; species Nicotiana sylvestris. Next base: position 165,182,734 of record NC_091060.1, on the reverse strand, counting down.
CCTAAACAAAATAATTTTCCTTTATTTTTTACATTTTTTGTGCATTTTGGTGTCATTTTCTGATAATTGTTGCATTCTATTTGCGCATGTTAATTCTATAAAGTACAAAAATATGCATTTTTGCGTTTAGGTTTTAGTATCAATTAAGGGTTAATTGTTTTAAAAACAAAACATGAAAATCATAAAATTAGTTCACTTTCGCATTTTAATGATTTTTATTGTGAATTTGTCATGAAATAGCTTTTGAACAATTTTAGGAATTAATTAGTCTTTGTTTTGAAATAACTAGGATTTCATGTTAGTTTTACATCTCCATAAAAATTAGAAAAATTATAAAAATTGTAAAAGTAAGAAAAGAAAACAAAAAAGAAATAAGAATAGAAATTGGGTCTTAATAGAAGACCCAAATTTGGGCCAGAATCAATCCCAACCCCAGCCCAAACCTATATCATCTTCCCCCGCCCAATCTCACAGAAACCCAGCCCAAGTACCAACAACCCGGTCCGCCCCCTCTTCTAAACGAAACGATGTCGTTTCATGGTCTCCGAATCAGGATCGCTGGATCTCATCAATCCAACGGTCCGGAACTAACGAGGTTCCTGATTTAAAACGGTCTGAAAGCCCACCCCAGACCCTCGTCTTCCTCACCCCACCTCTCCTCTCAAACCCTAATCCGCGCTGCCCTTAAATCCCTCGCCGGCGGTGAATGCAACCTGCACCGTTCAAGCCCAAAATTACACCACTTGTCCTCCTCACTCTCCTCTTTCTATTGCACCCACTGGTTCCCCTCGAATAAGGCCGGAGCTCGTCGAATCTTCGATTGAAGTTTCCGGTCAAATCGAAGGTTCATCCAAACCAGCCCAAAATCACACCACACAATCCCCGGCCCTCCCTCATCACTAATCCATGTTTGTTTTCCTTCAAATCACTGTGAAACGGCTCGAATCTTAGATCTAAGAATTTCTGGCCGAAACCCTAAACCAAATCTTTGTGATTTCGAACCGTAGTATCCTTAACCATGTGTTCTCTTGTAAGAACACATGGTTAGGGATGTTACACGTCAAAAATCTGAAAGGATTCAGACGTTAATGACTGGCCGGAATTCCTCGTGCTTCTGTGAGTTTTTCTTGTTTCTTTTCACTCGCATGTTTGAAGTTTTAGTTACAGTTTTTGTTTCATTAATTTTTCTGTTAATTTTATGATTTATTTGTATTAGTTTAAGTTCTGTCAATTACTGTTGGTTCTGAGTTTGATATTTGTTTGAATGATTGTGAGTTTATGGGTTAAGAATTAGTTTAAATTCATTTAAAGTTGATCATGTTGGCTTAAGCTTTGCTTTGATCGATCCTGGTTTCTGGGTTCCCTTAGCTTGACTGAGTTTGTATAATTGAACAATGGGGTTGGTTAGTTTAATTAGTTGATTTCTGAGTGCTAATTAATCAATTTCAGTTAGTTTTGGATTAAATTAGGGGATGGTTATAGCTGTTAAGGATGAGGTTAGGATCAGTAAATTAGAGAAGCCTTCAGGGGTAGTTTGGGTATGGAAAAGGGTAGTTCTGATAGGAATAATAATATTAAAGCATATGAAAGGGCAGTATAGGTATTGTATGGGTAGAAGAATACCCTATGGCCTTCTAGAATGGGATTTTAGTGCACATTTCAGCACAATAGGGGTGCTTACTTGTTTAGCAAGTCAAGAATAGAGGGACTAAACTGAAAATAGGGAAGGGACTAATTAGAAAACAAGAATCTGATCTATTCTCTTTTGGTTGCCTATAAAAGGGCATGAAATGCCTTGGAAAAGGGGTTTTTCTTCTTCTGCCTTCAGCTCTAAGCTCAAAAACCCCCACCAAAAACTCTTCTACCGGTTTTCAATTTCAGCTGGCATTTTAATCCCAAGTTTATTCAGAAAACAAAACAGCAAAAATGAAGAAATCCAAAACAATTTTACAGTTTCATTACTAGTTTTGGATTTCAGTTGGGTTTGGGGTCCAACAGGATTGCGTGGGTGTTTAGATTCAGTTGTGAGGGTTAGGAGTGTGTTTCAAGTGTGTGGAATTGATCTGTGGAGTTTGCTTGTGTTTTTGGTTTTCAAAAACAGTTCTTGGCATGTTTTGTGGTGTATATTGTTGGAGTTTGTTGCTGTTGTTGTTCAAAGTAGCTAACTCCTTTCCTTTTCTCTATTTACATTCCAATTTCCAGGTACCTTTCTTTGAACCTCACTGATGTATGCTCGTTGAAGTTGAAATGAAATGTTCAAAGGGTCTATTATTCAACTGAAGGCAGTCTGTGTTTTAACTGATATTAATAGTGTAGTTTTCCTGTTAAATAAACTGGTAGTTGTATGTAATTAAGATTGCCCAGTAAGGTTGATTACATGTTGAATGTTGCGCAACGTTGAACTGTTGAAATGGGCATTTGAAATAGCAATAAGCATAGGTTTGGTCTAATTTGAAGGTTCGTGTGAACTCAATAGTCATCAGTAGCAATTGGATCTATGTAAATGACATGTGAATTCAGGAGCAGGTCTGGTGACATCTAGCCTAGTTACTAATATTTTTGTCATTGATCATGCTAGTATAACTGAATGTCTGCTTTTGATTAAAGGTTCTGAAATTGATTGATAGGAAAACCTAATTTATTATTGGTAGATTGGTATCGAAACCAGGTAAAATCATGAAACAAAACTCATTCACAATTGATTTAGTTCACTAAAAGCAGCAGGTCTTGATAGGTAATTGGTAGGATAAATCGTTTAGGAATTTTGGAGTTCACGGTTTCAGTTAAAATGAGGGTATGCATCGCCATTATAGTGAGTCGTTGATGTTATATCAATTGTTGCAGTGGGATCGTACCCATATTCGTTGGGCCGTTTGGACCGCATCGAAGCCGCGAGGCAGGCCCAAACTTTCTTTGAATTTGGTTCTTAGTTTATTTCAGTGTAATTCAATTCTAGATTAATTAGTCTTTGAGAGACACATAATAAGTAGGAAATCACGGTTACTTCGGGATTACTACTAGCCTTGCCCAAATAAAATCACTAATTATGGGCCCTCAATGTGGTTGTTAAAATGATTAGAATTTGAAACGGCCATTTAGCGAACTCCACGGTCTTCCCCAAAATGATATTACGTTAGAATCTTTAAGCTCGGTTTTAATTTAAGTACCTTCTTGAACTCGGGTGCGCATTGATGCGACCCAAATCCAAATCTCGATGAAGTCGAAATGTGTTGACAGTCACGGGCGCATTGAATGCGACGGGGTTCGAAATGCGTTTTCATGACATCATAATTCTTATAAAATAAATAATGATAGAAAAGAGGTTTACAAATTGTGACGAGCCTCACCGCACAAAATAAATAAATGTGGGGCCCTCAATAAATAATTATCGAAATAATTAGAATTTGGGATGGCCGTTTAGCGACCTTCATGGCTTTTCTCCAAAATAATACTACGTTAGCATCTTTAGGCACGATTTAATTAAATTACTTTCTTAAACTAGGGTGCGCATTGATGTGACCCAAATCCAAATCTCGACGAAGTCGAAGCGTGTTGACAACCACTGGCGCATTGATTGCGACGTGGATCGAAACGCGTTTTCACAACGTCGCAATTCTTTAAAAATAAATAACAATAAAAGCGGTTTACGAATAAAAGGCACATAAGTTAGCATTTATTAAAATCAGATAAAATCAAATACAACAGTTAAGCGACCGTGCTAAAACCACAGAACCCGGGAATGCCTAACACCTTCTCCCGGGTTAACAGAATTCCTTACCCGGATTTCTGGTTCGTGGACTGTTAACAGAGTCATATTTTTCCTTAGTTCGAGATTCAACCGGTGACTTGGGACACCATTAATCTCCCAAGTGACGACTCTGAATAATTAATAACTAAATCCCGTTCCGATTGTCCTTTAAATGGAAAAACTCCTTTACGCCCTTACGGGTATAGGTAAGTGAAAAAGGAGGTGTGACAACTCTGGCGACTCTGCTGGGGACGAACCCAGAATCTCTGGTTCAGGGTTCAGAATTCGAGCTTAGATAAATTGTTGTATTTGATTGTATTTGATTTTCCTACATGTTTTGGGCTGAATGTACTAAATGTTACCGCTTTAATATTATCTGAATTGTATATAAACTGTGCCGACACCCTTATCTTCTTACCTCCGGGGATGTGCTTACTGGTTGAGACTCCCTATTCTGTTAGTGTCATGCCCTGAAATAAGAAAGAGGCCGGACAAGTTACAAAGCTGGATGGCCTTTTGGTTCCCGGTAAGTTGCCCCCTCCTCGACTCGAGTTGTCCGCTGGGGTACACAGTCTAGAACACCGACCCAGGTTTGGAACATAGAATAACATGACTTCATGCTGGATCCCTAGTAGGAACTCTTATTTGCATCACGTTGCATTTGACTTAGGGGACTCAACACAGGGGTTGGGTCCATCTAGGACTAGCAACCTGAAATGAAAAGACCATCCTGATGCATCCTACTTGCTCTGTACATATATTTGTTTCGAACTTGCATGTTGACCAGTTTCTGAATCTCGGGAATGTTGGAAAATTGAGAAAAAAAAGAGAAAAGAGGAAAAAAAGAAATATCAGTTAGGGAGTTAATTGATTATTTTAGAAATAAAAATCAATGACCAATTACTGGCGAAACTCTGCCGAAATTCTGAGAAAATAAAAAAAATATTTTATTTTGTTTTACTAAAAAAAAAGCAAAGAAAAATAGAAAAAGAGTCTTTTATTTTTGAAAAGTCGGTTGTTGAAAAAGAAAGGATAAAAAGAGTTTTTGTTTTAGTTTGAAAAACATAAGTTGTTTCATTATTTGTTGAAAAAAAAATAAAGAAAAAAAAGAGTCTTTTATTTTTAGTTTGGAAAAATAGGTTGTTTTATTGTCTGTGAAAAATGAAAAAGAAAAAAAGAGTCTGTTATTTTTAGCTTAGAAAAATAGGCTGTTTTATTTTGAAAAAAAAAAGAGAGTCTCGTTTCTAAAAATAGTTTTTATTCGCTTATGAAATACCAAAAATAAAAATGGAAAAGAGTCATGTTTTAAAATAGTTCGGTTAATTTGCCCGAACTACGCATGGTTTGATTCTCACAGGGCGTGAGATACGTAGGCAACCCTCATCGGGTCCAACCTCCCCTTTGCAAAAATAACCAAAAAATATCAAAATTTTAATTTTTGTCATAAATAAATCAGGTGATGCCGTTTTTGTCACAAATAGCCAAGTTTTCCCAAACAGGGCGCCGGAAGGCTGACTTTGCATAAACAGCCACCTTTGGTCATATTTTAATTTTTGACCCTCACAGCCTTAAAATCTTCGCCCCCGAGGCGCAGGAAGGCCGTGTTTGCAATACCGGGTCATTTATTTTAATTTTGAAAAAAAAAACAAGAAAAAGAGTCAGTGGTCAAGTGAATATCGTTCGGATTTTGGGTCAAATTTGGCATATAGGGGAAGGAATCTGTCATTTTGTTTTTGGGTTTGTATTCCTTTTGATTAGAATATATGGGTCGTTTGATCTTCGAGTCTATATCGCATCGTTAAGTTGGTCAGTTTTGTCGTTATTATGAAAATGGAAAATTCCAAAAATGTTTTATTGTCGTTTACCTTTTATTTGCAAGAACTACGCATGGTCTGATTCATGCGAGGTCATGATACGTAGGCAATCCCCATAAGATTCGACCGCAACCAAAAAAATGATGAAAAATGGAAAAGAAGAATTGAATAAAAAAAATGGAAAAGATGTTGTTAATAATGAGGACCGACTCAATCCATTCTAACATGTTTTGTTTTGAATTGTGAAGAAAGTTGAGGTGGTTGGTTTGTGGCAAGCTGGAAACACAAGATCTGAGGAAAAATGATAACTGGCATCGAAGCTGTTACGAGTGCTCAAGAGACTCAGGGTCAGAGGGTTCAACAAGGGTCTACTGTGGTTGAGGAAAATAGAACACTGAAACTACAAATGACCAAAATGCGTCAAGCCTGGGCCAATGGCCAAGGACAGCCTTGTCACGAGTCACAATTTGCTACACAGCAAGAACAGTACCACTATCCCGAGTACCACTCGTACTCGTTTGATCTTCCTGCAAACATCGAGAAGCCTGCCCGAAAGAGGGTACAGGAAGAAATAACCCAAAGAGTGAAAAGATTAGAACAACGGTTGAAAAACACGCAAGCAATGGCAGGACAAAAGAGTGTTGCCTTCAGAGATCTATGCATGTTCCCCGATGTCCACTTGCCGCCTGGCTTCAAGATCCCCAAATTTGAAAAGTACAATGGACATGGAGACCCCATAGCCCACCTGAAAAGGTATTGCAACCAATTGAGAGGTGTGGGAAGAAATGAAGAATTGCTTATAGCTTATTTTGGGGAAAGCCTCACGGGTGTAGCATCTGAATGGTTTTTGGATCAAGACACATCTTGCTGGTACGTCTGGGATGACATGGCATGGGCCTTTGTCAAACAATTTCAATACAACATCGACATCGCCCCAGACCGCATTTCCCTTTCTAACCTAAAAAGAAACCAACTGAAAGTTTCAGGGAATATGCCATCAAATGGAGAGAGCAGGCAGCTAGAGCTAAGCCACCCATGGATGACCACGAGTTAATCACTGTCTTTCTACAAGCTCAAGAGCCAGATTATTTTCAATACATGACATCCGCAGTGGGTAAATCCTTCCCGGAAGCAATCAAAATGGGAGAAATGGTGGAGAACGGTCTTAAGACAGGTAGAATTATAAGTCAAACAACTCTCAAAGCTGCAGCTCAAGCTGTCCAAATTGAATCTAGTAACACGAATGAGGGGGATGAAGAAATCATGGTGATATCAGGGTCGAGAAGAGGTCCTAGGAGAACATCCCGAATGTATGTGCAGCCTCATCAAGTTTCCCATGACCCCCTAAGCATTACTATCCACCTCCGAACCCCCCATACTCGCCACCAAATCACCCAAGAAAGCGAGCACGAGTATCACAAAATCTCCAACAGCCTCCGCAAATTTTCAATTACCTTGTAACCCACATCCAAGCCAGGGGTATAGAAGGGAACAAAAGTTGAAAGATAGTTTTACACCAATAGGAGAGTCCTATGCAAGCTTATTTGAGAAGTTAAAACAACATGACATGATTGCACCCATTCCTCCAAATCAGGTGGACCGACGTGCGAGAAGCTTTGACTCATCTAAAAGGTGTGAATACCACTCCAATGCTCTGGGGCACAATGTGGAAAATTGTCGGGATTTGAAAAGAGAAATAGAAAGGATGATCCAGGAAAATTTGATTCAAGACAGTGGCACCCAGAATATCACGCTGCATCCCTTACATGAGGAGGCACACTTGGTGGGGATGATGCCCGGTGACATGGGGTATGAGAATACTCTTGGGAACTTGTTGACTGAAGTTGAAGATACTGAAATAGATAGTGGTCATGGCAATATGGATGCGAAGCTTAGTGGCTAAGATGTCGTGCTTGTAATTGGAAAGACGCTCCATTCCTAAGTCAGTTGGGGAGGAGCTTTGGTGGTCCATTTGGCTGTCATTTCTGTTGTCCGGATTATTTGCAGGGTTGTAATCCGGATATTGTCTTGTGTTCAAACCCTCCTATCCTTTCATTTTTGTCTAGCTTGTTTAGTCGTAGTGGTTTGTCTAGGTTTGTTAAGTTCATTCTAGGGTTGCAATCCAGTTTGTTTTGTTTTTGTTTTGTTATTCGAACTGTTTCATCGTTTGTCTAATGCAAATTCCGATCTGTTGTTACTCCCAATCATTTTCTTTGTTTAGTTCTTTTCTAACTTTTTGTTTTGCCTTTTGCCGGTTCTAGTGACATGACATGCACGCATAATTCTCAGTCTGATCTTCAAAAGTTGCGAAGCAATGAGACCATTTTGAAAACGATAAGGACACTTGAGGAAATGAGAACAGATTGGGACATTTTGAGATTGTTTGACGCCCGAACCATGTGAAACTGGGGCAAGTAAAACATAAAAATCCCCGTAAAAGCAAGTTGGCCAAATTGATAGGGGAACGGTCGGAAATGGCCGTCAATTTCGATGCGGTCAAGAGATGATGTGTATGGTTTCTTTATTCTGATTGTACTTGTTTTGTATTTGGCATATTTTAAAGTTTGAAATGACGAAGGCATTTTGTTCTGCTATCTAAACACTTTACCCTTTTGTCAACCTCTTTGAGCCTTATTTGTTTTCTTTCATACCCCTCTTTCGGAATCAACGGCACAATTAAAGAAATGCAAGTGCCGGAGATACGCAAATGGAAAAATAAGGAAAAAGAAAAAAAAGCAAAAGGAAGAAAGGAAAAGGAGAAAGAAAGAAAGAAAGGAAGAAAGGAAAAGAAGAAAAAAAAAGAAAAGGGAAGAAAAGAAAAGAAAGAAAGAGAAGAAAGAAAAAGAAAATGAAGAAAAGAAAGGAAAAAGAAAAAAAACACAAAAAAAAGAAAGAGAGAGAGAGAAAAAAAATCGCAACAACGTAGTTTCTATGATGTGAACTACGTTTGACTTGATCCCGAAAGGGTACGTAGGCAGCCTCTCTAAGGTTCAGTCATACCAAAACAAAAATCCAAAAGTCCCCAAGTAAGAAACTGGGACAGAAATTGTGGTTGTTGTGAGAAGTTGGATTCCGAAAGTTGTAATTTTAACCCACTTTGAGAGAAATAAAAAATGAGAGAGTCTTATTGGTGAAAACCTTCACGGGCACCTTGAGGCGACAGTAAGTTGAGAGAAAGAACGAAATGAGAGAGGTTTGATGGTGGAAACCTTTTGGGGAACTACAAGCCGAATAAGGAATGCAAATTAAATTGGATATGCGGAGCAATGAAGCCCAGTTTCACGGCAAAAAGGAACAACAAGAGCTGACCATCAGGTTTGCTTAACAGAATAGGTAGCAGGTGCATGTCAAGGCCATTAGAGTCGGTATCTACCTCCGATAGGTTTCTACTGTGTAGTTTTCTTGTTACGAATCATATCTTTCTATTGTCCTTTACTCTGTTCCTTTTGTTTTGTTTATTTCCCCTTTTTGAGTCTTTTGGTCGTAACAAGTGAGGAATGACTTCAAAATTTTCCACCAGCTTTCCAATTGCACAAAATGGGGTCACAAGTCAGGAAAAATAACAAGAGCACTGAGCTGGTAATAATCAACATACTTTGGGATCTTTATGAAACACAAAGTTTGGTAGATGTCGGTTCAGGAATAATGCAACAGATAGAGGGTATTGGGATTGAACGGGGAAAAAGGGTATTTCAGTGACACAGATGACGGGGAAAGTGGTTAATCAGTAAACATGCAAGACCTTCAAGAAGAATCAGTTGTCACAGAAAACATATGGGGTCAGATAAGAAGACTAGAAGTAATAATTGAGAGATAGTCGTCAAGAAGGGCGGAAGTTATCAGCCAAGTTTCAAAGATGGTCGGACAACGCAAAGCATGGAAAGGAGAAAAGGAAAGCCATCCCAGCGGGAGTACCACAACCAACCACCGTACTTTTAAACTGACAGAATTTTCTTTGATTTGAAACAGGGGCATGGAAATGTTATTGATGGCAGAAAGATATGCTACAGGAGGATTATCAAACTGGGGCAGAAAATGTTCTGTCGTGTTGAAATTTTCATGAAGTCGGGTACCTATCTGAAGAACATGAAGGTCAATACAAGTGTTTTTAAAAAGAGAGAAAAAGAGAGGGAAGTAGTTTTCAGGAAAGAAACACCAGTTCTAAGAAAAGTAATTTTTGGAGGAATGAAACACTAGTTTTTAGGAAAGTGGTTTTTTTTGAAGGAGGACAACACCAGTTTTTAGGGAAGCAGTTCCGAAAGAAGATAATTCAAGTTAGTGGGTAGATAAAACAAATTTTGAAGGAAAATAGTTAAAAGAAATCTTAGTCTGATGAATTTTTCACCTAAGATAAAGAAATCTTAGTCTGTTGAATCTTTCACCTAAGATAAAGAAATCTTAGTCTGTTGAATTTTTCACCTAAGATAAAAATCTTAGTCTGATGAATCTTTCACCTAAGATAAATGCAAAAGTTGGAAAAACTAAAGGAAGGCATAATTTGGAAAAAGATAAAGGCAGAAGTTGGAAAAGAAAGGAGGGCATAATTTAGATAAAGGCAGAAGTTGGAAAAAGAATGGAAGACAGAATTTGAGGAAAAAGAAAGGAAGGCATAATTTAAAGAAGGGGAAGACAGAAGTCGAAAAAAAGGAAGACATAATTTGGGAACAAGAAAGGAAGGCAGAATTTGAAAAGAAAGGAAATTTGAATTTGGAAAATTAAGAAAGTCGGGATCACACAAAAATGGACCTAGTCTGATGAATTATCTCCTAGAGTCTCAGTCTGATGAATCTTCCTCCTGAGATCACACAAAAATGGACCTAGTCTGATGAATTATCTCCTAGAGTCAAAATCTCAGTCTGATGAATCTTCCTCCTGAGATCACACAAAAATGGACCTAGTCTGATGAATTATCTCCTAAAGTCAAAATCTCAGTCTGATGAATCTTATCTCCTAGAGTCACAATCTTAGTCTGTTGAATCTTTCTCCTAAGATGAAAATCTTAGTCTGATGAATTTTTCACCTAAGATAAAGACAAAAATCTTAGTCTGTTGAATCTTTCTCCTAAGATGAAAATCTTAGTCTGATGAATTTTTCACCTAAGATAAAGTTTAAATTTTAAAATACATTGTAGTCTTTAAATTAAGATGAAAATCTTAGTCTGATGAATTTTTCACCTAAGATAAAGGTAAAAATCTTAGTCTGATGAATTTTTCACCTAAGATAAAGATAAATCTTAGTCCGTCGAATCTTTCACCTAAGATGAGAATCTTAGTCTGATGAATTTTTCACCTAAGATAAAGTTTAAATTTTAAGATACATTGCAGTCTTTAAATTTTTAAAAGTTGCATTTCAGTCTTATCACAATTCAAGTTTTAGTTCTTATTAGTATGTGGTAACAAACACCCAGTTTCCAAATTGGGGAAGAAAGTTTTCTTTGTTTTGTCTATTTTTGTGAAGTCAGGAACCCGCCTGGATAATAGAGGAATACATTCGATTTCCAATTCAGCAATCAGGAGCCCGCCTTAAGAATAGAGGTGATATAATTTAAATTTTAGTTTTCAATCGATTTTTTTTGTCTTTTTGAAGTCAGGAGCCCGCCTGAAGAACAGAGGCATACAATTCAAGTTTCGAAAGTCAGGAGCCCGCATGTATAATAGAGGTATTTCAAGTCAAGTTTTAATCAAATTCTTATTAATATCAAGTAACATGTGTAAGCACGTGATTTTTGCCCTATATGAGAATTACTCCCAAAAAATTCAAAAAATAAAATAATTTTTCTTGGTGTGCAATTTTTGTGATATTTTGTGTAACTATTTGTATGTTTGTCTATGCATGTTTATTTGTTAAATTAATAAAAAAATACAAAAATAGGCATCTTTTGCATTTTTAGCATTTAATGTCCAAATGAACAATTTTATGCTTAATTATTACTTAATTGTGCGTTAATTGTTATTGGAAGTTAATTTGCGCTTTTATAACTTAATTTAGTTCTTAATAATAATTTAAGTACTTTTATAATTTAGTTTTAGAAAAATAAAAGAAGAAAAGAGAACAAAAATACAAAGAAAAATCGGATTGGGCCACTTCTTCAATTTCAAACCACAGGCCCAAATAATTGCCCAACTTTCCCCATGACCCGGTCCGTTTCAAACCGGGTCGACCCGGTCCGCTCCATTAACCCAACACCCCTTCTTCATTTTTGTCCAACACAAAACAAAACCAAAAAATAAAAAATAAAAGGTGAATTATCACTATTAATAGTTTTATTTTTTGTTTTTTTTATATATAAAAAAAATCCGAAAATATTTTTTTTTATTTTTTTATTTTTATTTTTAAAAAAAATAAAAAATAAAAAAATAAAAAAAAGTAAAAGAATGTAGAAAATTTAAAAAAAGTAAAAAGTTTTAAAAAATTTAAAAGTAAAATAAGGTTGGAATTAAAAAATAAATATAAAGGTATCTGAAAATTTAAAAAATTTAAAGTAATTGAAAGTAGCATTTTTAAAAGAAAAAGAAAAGATAGTGGTTTGTTTTTTAAAGAAAAGTTAAATAAAGTGAGATTCTCTTTTAAAAAAAATAAAAAGTGGGATTTTAAATAAGATAAAGTAATTAAAGTTGGAATTTTAAAAATAAAAGTAAATAAAGGTGGGATTTCTTTTTCTAAAAAAATAAAAGCAATTTGTAAGTGGGATTTCTTTTAATTAAAAAAATAATAAAATAATAAAAAACAAATCTGAAAATTTCGAAAATTTTGCTATAAATAGAAGAGAAAATTTAGGAAGAAGGGTGGAAAAAAAGAGAGGAAAAACTAGATAGAGAGAAGAAAAAAAGAGGGGGCGGAGTGAGAAGTATACACCCGATATACATTCTGGATACACTGAATATACAGGGGCAGAATTCATTTTGGAGAGTTTTGAAGTTGAAAAAGAATAGTTACTGCTTCATTGCCTCGCTTAAGATCTGAAATAGTCAGAACCTTCCTGCCTTTTACTTCTTCTCTATACTTGGAGTCGTTTATAGTCTCCTGGGTTTTCTGCTATTCCTACTGTACTGGTTTGCGGTGTTGCTGAATCTGTTGTTGCTGTGTTATTACTGCTGCAGACTTCTCCTTCTTTTATTCTTGTACTGCTGTTTCCAGGTACACATTTGTACAATCTCGGCTTGAAGCAAAAATGAAATATTAATCAGGCTTTGTTCCTGTTGAATTCCTCCTGTTTAGATTTGTGGTTGAATATAATTTTCTTTTCTTTGTATAAAAATGTAGTTGATTGATTAAATTAGTAACGATGTCACATATGTATAACTTCTTCATCTAATAATGTTAGTTTAAATTAATCAAAGAATAGTTAATCTGTTTTGATATTATGGTGTGTCAATCTCACGTTTTAGTATTATTGAATAATAGAATATAGAATGAAAGCAGTTTTTCTTTGTACAAACTCGGTCGCAATTTTCCATTCGCATTAGCCGTAAACTAATAATTAATAAGTTACGTTTTTAGCATGTAATTAATTAAGAGATTTTCTTTTATTTTAGAGACGAACTTAATAGGAAAATATAGTCACTGTAGGTTTATCCTTTTAAATAAAAATGAGACGAGCCTCGACAAACAAAAATGCACAAGCTGCGGGGCCCTCTAAATGTATATATTAAAATACTTAGAATTCGGGACAGGCCGTTTAGCGAATTTTACGGCCTTCCCAAAATAACAATACGCTAGTTGCTTTAGGCGCACCTTTAATAATTTAACCTTCTTAAACACGGGTGCACATTGATGTGACCCAAATCCAAATCTCAATAGAGTCAAAATGTGTCGACGACCACGGGTACATTGATTGTAACGCGGTTCGGGATATATTTTCACAACGTTGCAATTCCTTGTAGAAAATAATAATAACAATTATGAAAGCGGTAAAAAGTTAAAATTTGCACATAAGTTCATATTTGTATAAAATCATATAATCAAGCCGAATATAACAGTTGAGCGACCGTGCTAGAACCACGGAATTCGGGAATGCCTAACACCTTCTCCCGGGTTAACAGAATTCCTTATCCGGATTTCTGGTACGCAGACTGTAATATGGAGTCATTCTTTTCCTCGATTCGGGATTAAAATTGGTGACTTGGGACACCCTAAAACTCCCAAGTGGCGACTCTGAAATAAACAAACCAATCCCGTTTCGATTGTCCTTTAATTGGAAAAAACTCCCTTGTACCCTCTCGGGTACGTAAAAAGGAGGTGTGACAGCTCTGGCGACTCTGCTGGGGAATACTTTGACCCAGAACCACTGGTTCAGGGTTAGAAATTCGAGCTTAGATAAATTGTTATATTTGGCTTTATCTGATTTTTACATGTTTTGAGCCTAATGTGCTAAATGTTGCCTTTACCGCTTTGATATTATCTGAACTGTATATAAACTGTGCCGAAACCTACTCTTCTTACCTCCGGGGATGTGCTTACTGGTTAAGACTCCCTATTCTGTTAGTGTCATACCCTAAATAAAAGAGGCTCGGAAAGTTTCTAAGCCGGTTGGCCTTTTGGTTCCCGGACAGGAGCTCCTTCCTCAACTCGAGTGGTCCGCTCGGGTACACTGTCTAGAACACCGACCCAGGTTTTGAACATAGAATAACGTGAATTCATGTGCTTTACGAGCAATCACTCCAAAAGGAAAACAAAAATAGTGACAAATGACCTCGCTGTACAATTTGTCGTTTTTCCGCGACATGTGCTGTTAATCACCTCTAGGTCTGTCCATTTTGCATTTAATCATTATCAAACAAAATACAAAAAAAATAATATGTGTCATTAAAAGAAAATTCAAATATATATATATATATATATATATATATATATATATATATATATATATATATATATATATATATATATAATATATGTGCATCGTTCGTTCTAGGTTGTAATTTAACCTACTTAAATATTTTTGTGATAATTGTGTTAAAATGCTACATTGTTGTTTGTTTTGATTTCATTTGTTTTATTATTATTATGTCATTTTGTTTAAAAGAAAAAAAAATAAAATAGAAAAAAAAAAGAAAAGGGTGAATGAAAATCGGGTTGGGCCCAGGAAATAAAACAAAAAATAGGCCCAAAACCACGTCCAATACCCGATCCAAACCATGCCTGCCCAGGCACATCCCAAAACGGCGCCGTATAAGGCATTTGATCTGAGCCGTCCATCCAGGCCAATCCAACGGCCCAGGACCCCCCTTCAGCAACCCGTTTCCAAACCCGACCCAGCTACCGGTTCAGCCCAACCCCTCACTTAAACCAAACGACCCCGTTTTAATATCAAACGACTTCGTCTCACCCCTCACCATCAGATCCAAGCCGTTGAGATCATCTGATCCAATGGCTCAGATCTAAACCCCTAGACCATATATAAGCCTTCCCTCACACCCCACGCCCCCTATCCGAACCCCCCCTTCACTCGTCTCCTTCCCTTAGCTGAAACCCCAAACCCTAAACGCCGCCCTGATTTCCCTTTCACCAAAACCCGGCGGCATGAACGCCGATGACCCCCTCTTGAACACCCTAGGACCACCTCACTCTCCTGAACATGGATCTGTTGCCCCTAGCCTCGAATCACCTTCCTTCGTCTCGAATCTTCTTTTGAAGATTCGAGTCGAACTCTGACCAATGCCAAACCTCACCATCTTCATACCAGACACTCCCCCGACCCCCCTCGTGACCAAACCAGGCTTGGTTTGGTCCGAATCTACCCACAACTCTTAGAATCTCAAATCTGAGAATCCCAAAACCTAGAACATGAATAGCCTTGGAAATCGGCCAGTCTTAACAGAGTTTGAGGTCTAATAGACCTTAATCAAGGTGTTCTCGTGTGAGAACACCCTGATTAAAGTTTGTTCGGCCTCAAGGGTTCAAAGTTGAGTCAGATTTGGGTCAATTGGGTTTGGACATTTTTCGGTAAGTTTTTCTTGTCCTTTTTGTTTTATTCAACTGCTAATTAAGTTGTCAGCATGTTTCTTTGTGTTTGTTCGTTATTTTTGTTATTTTTCATTCGGATTTCTTCCATCTCTGTCAAAGACCTTTTATTTGGTCGGTTTGATTTTCTGTGTGTTCTGAATGTATTCTGTAGTATACATGATCATCAATTAGATTAGTCGTCAAACGAGTTAATTCATATAGGTTCCCAGTGATTGAACAAAGTTGTCTGAAGTCATTCGTGACTCTCTACGTGTTGTTTATATGAACGATTGATTGTTATGTGTTTACGATTAATATAGTCGAGTCGATATATGTCGTCAATTAGTTTCAGTCATTAATGGTAACAACTTGATTCATGTTGTTTATTTCTGCTGTGATCGTATTTGAATCCCATTAGGAACTGAATTGTATTGCCTATTGATTTTGTTCAAATTGAATTAAAGAACATCTAGGGGGAAGGTTATAATGGCAGTTCAGACTTTGATTTTAAATATGATGCCATGTTTATTTGGTTTAGACCGTGGGCAGCGTGTGTATGGTTAGCTTTAAGGAATTAAAATAATTGGACAGCATGTGCTGTCAGATTATATTCCTGCTGCCCATACTTTGGTTAAATAAACAAGAGATTAGGACACTTTAACAACAAAAAGAGAGAGGGGCTGTCAGGGATTTCATGGGAGTTTTGTTATTTAAAATAAGTGAGTGGAAAAACAACAGGGAGGGGGAACTTTGAGTTGTCAAACAGACTGTAAAGGGTTAAGGTTAGGCTATAAAAGAGGCAGACCTTCCATTAGAGGAGGAGGATTTTTTTTTCGAGTCTTAAGGGATTCTGTGAGTAAGAAAACTGAAAAAGGAAAAACAGAAATAAATTTCAGAACACTGTGAATGAGTGTCACACCTCCTTTTTGCGCGCCCGCCCCGAGGGGTAAGATGCGCGGGTGGAGTTTTTCCAATTTAAGTGACAATATTCGAAATGGGATTATTTATTTAATTCAGAGTCGCCACTTGGGAAAGGTTTGGCTTTTGGTGTCCCAAGTCACCGGTTTATCTTGAATCCCAAATCGAGGAATTTTTAGACTTTTCCAAATGAAGTCTGCGAACCAGAAATTCTAAGTAAGGAATTCTGTTGACCCGAGGGAAGGTGTTAGGCACCCTCGAATCCCGTGGTTCTAGCACGGTCGCTTAAATTGTTATAATGGCTAAATATCTGATCCATGTTGTGACTATATGTGCTTTTATTGAGTTAAAAACCGCTTTTATCATTATCATTTATTTTTATAGAATTGCAACGTCGTGAAAATGCATCTCGAACCACGTCACAATCAATGCACCCGTAGTTGTTAACACATTTCGACTTCGTTGAGATTTGAATTTGGGTCACATCAATGTGCACCCGAATTTAAGAATATAATTTACTTAAACCGTGCCTGAAGAGTCTAGCGCATTATTATTTAGTGGAGGACCGTGAGATTCACTAAACGACCCAGCCTAAATTCTAAAATATTTATTATGGTTATTTATCGAGGGCCCCGCAATTTGCATTTCTTATTTGGCGAGGCTCGTCTCTTTATTTTAGAAAGGTATCCTACAGTGACTACATTTCTACTATGTTTGTCTCTAAAAAAGAAAGATGATACCGAACTTACTTGTTTGAACAAATACAGACTGAATCTTTATTATGTTTGTCGAACCTAAGTTTGTTTGATTACCTGATTGAATATTTATGAGGTGAGAGTCACCTCATGCTTTGTCTTCATCGAGTGAACACGCTTATTAATTTGCTAAATGAGATTGCAAGCAAACTAACCACATATACTGAGTTATATTTAACGACCTCTAAGTTCTGTTTTTTAACTCTAACCTATTTGAAATTGATAAACGAAATTGGCTGTTTTATTAGGAAAATTACTACTAACTGAACTCAAAACGACTACTAGTTTCCTTAAACAATCATCACATTATTTCGAAACAAGGAATCTATACCGAGACCCGATATCGAACCTATATTGGAACACATAATCTGACAGGAAAGCTGGCCTTCATAGCCAAACTCTTAATGTGACTGCAAGAGAGTTTGTTTGGGATACATTTATCCCGGACCTAGTACCGCAGATTTGTCAATTCAGTGGTCTAGGCAAAAATACATACAAGTGCTTACCATGACTCTATGTTATACAGTCATAACTAAACCAAACAAGTGTTATACTGAACTGAATGTATACTAAATCAAACATGCTGCCTATGTCATACTGTCATTACTATTGAGCCATGCTATATAACAATTCATCTTAAACAGAATGTATGCTAGTTTATACAGAATATTTGCAGTTTGCAGTAAAAATACAGGCCCAACTAACATTTGAACTATCTTTTTACACCAATGCTATAACATAAACTGATGTTCATTTCTTTATTTCTGCTTCAACTTCAAACTTTCAACAATACATGGTTCAGAGGTTGTGTACCTGGGAATATTTGCAATTGAAGAAGAGGGCAATCAGTAGAGTAACAATGAACAAATGCAGCAGCAGTAACAACACTAACAGTAGCAGCAGGGCAGTATAGCAACAGCAACAAGACACAGAAGAGTAGCAACCACAACTCACAAAACAATTGGAGTGAGATCAACCCCAACTAAACCAAACTTTCGAATAGAACAAACAACAAACAAGCAGACTCAGTTGGGAGAAATCAGTGTTGCACAAAACAGGTCCAGATTTAGTGAAGTCAGAAACAAAAGGAAAGGAAGCAACTTCTAGTTTTGTCTGTTTGAGTTATCAGACAAAAATTCTTTTCCAGTTTTTTGTTTCCAAAAAAAGAAATTGAACTCTCAGATGTTCCCTCTTAGTATCTCTCCCTATCTCTGTGTGCTCTGTCTGTGTGTCTCTATCAGTGTGTATTCCAGCTCTCTCTTTCAAAGAATTCCTCACAGTCTATCTATTTTTTTCTTTTTCCCCTCTAATTCTGTCTATGTCTCCCTCTCTTTTTCAGCTCTCAAGGTCCAGTGTGTGTATTTTCTTTTTCTCTCTAATTCTGTATCTGTCCCCCTCCTCAGTCAGATGTCTCCCTTTTATATGCCTTCCTTACCCCTTTTAATAGCCTGTTTAGACTATCACCATACCCCTCCCATGTGCTCTTCCATTTTCAGTTCTACTTTAGCTAATTAAGTATTAAACCCATCAATATTCCCTGGCAGATTTATTCTTTAAAAAGCTTAATATTTCTTAAACTAAAGCAAGGTATGGGGCAGTAGAATACATCTGACAGCATATGCTGTCAAACCATTTTAAAATTAAAAGCCCTTTTATGCAGGAAACAGGCTGTGCACAAAGCACATGAGGTGCACCAATGCACATGCTGTGCATGAGTGCACATGCCCTCCAATTCAGAGTTTAAACCAAACATCTCTTTTACATTACTGATCCAAATCAACAGCTATAAGTAAGCAAAACTAGTTCTTAATTGATTCAGGAAAATGTTCAACAGAAACAAATCGATTTACTATGCTCAGACAGTTGAAACTAATTGACGACACATGTCGACTCGACTATATTAGCCTTAACATACACAATCGCAGCCAAAAAATCAGACATTTAAACAGTATCGATACATGGTTCGAATTATACTGATTAAACAGAGTGGTACTCGAGGAGCCAATTGATCAGTCAAACATTTGGAGCCCAATTATTCGCACAGCATACACACACGCATTATCATAATAAAGGAGGGATTCAAACAAACACCGTGGTTCAGGCAAAGTGGTCAAACAGAAGGTGGTAAAAATTTAAAGACACAAAATCAAAGCATGAACAGACTTTTAACACAATCAGATGGGCCAAAACAAATAAAGAAAAGAAAGAACTCACCTTAAACCTTGAAAAATCAAAACCTCAACCCGGACTCGGACAGACCTTTCTTAAGGCTGAACGGACTTTAATCGAAGTGTTTCTCAAATGAGAAACACTTTGATTAAAGTACATTAGACCTTAACCTCTTTGGTTCGAACGGATATGGACCAGTGACGAAAAACCAACAAGTTCCAAAACTCAGATCTGGGATTCATGCTTCCCTGATCAGATTCGGACCAAACCAAGTATGGTTTGGTCACGAGGGGGTCTGGGGAGTGTCTGATGTGAAACTGGGGTTAAACTGTGTAGATCGAGTTTTGACTCGAATCTTCAAATGAAGATTCGAGAAGGTGGGGAGGGATTCGAACTACATGGTTGATAGATTTGGGTTCAGGATGGCAAGTGGCGTTCTAGGGTGTTAAGGGGAAGGTCACCGGCGTTCATGCCGCCGGCTTCCATGGTGAAGGATACAGGGGCGGCTTTAGGGTTTGATGGGGGATGAGATTGAAGACGGAGGCTGGGGTATTGGATAGGGGGGGCAGGGTATGTTAAGGGCTTATATATGGAATGGGTAGGCAGATCTCGACCGTTAGATCAATTTATATCTACGGTCTGGATCTGATGGCTTAAGTGGAACGGTGTCGTTTCGAGAGTAAGGGGTTTGGGTTGGTCCGGGTGGAAACGGGTCGGGTTTGTTGGTGGGTTACGGGGAATTGATCTTGGCCGTTGATCACTCTGAGATCAACGGCCCAGATCAGGCACGATCCAAACGACTTCGTTTGCACACCTTGGGTACTAAGTGGTCTGGACCGGGCAGGCCTGGGTTTTGGGCATTGTTTGTTTGGGCCAATTTTATTAAATTGGCCCAATCCGGAAGAAGAAGGGGTCCTTTCTCTTTTTTTTTTTTTTATTTCTTTTTCTTATTTATTTTAAAACTAAACAAAAAAAATCAAATTAAAATTACATACACACTCAATACAATTATTTGCACACACACTAAAATATTTCAAAACAAGTAAAATTAAACAAAACAAAATCACGGACAAAGATGCCTGTTTATGCTTTTCTATTTAAACCATGTTACGGTTCAGATTATGCATGATACGTACACATTTTTTTTGAATTTTGTTTTAATAAAGTAAATAAATAAAAATGGGCCGAAGTCACAAATAAATCAACAAAGTGCCGCACAGAAGTCCAAAAATTGTACAGCAGGACCAATTTTTATTCTTTTGGAGCGACTGTCGCGCAAAAACAAAAATCACGTGCTCACAGCTGCCCCTCTTTGTTCGGAAACACGAAGAGTTTTCGTGCAAAGATAAAGTGAGCGTGTATGAGCGATTTTTGCCTATGGACCACTCCGTATGAAGCATGTTTTTTTGAAAGATCTGACCGAATCTTGCTTCAAAGATTTCCTACGTATCCTGGGCTAAACAGGAATCAGGTCAATGTAGTTCGAGAAGTTTTGGTAGCTAGGTCTACCATGGGATAGCAATGCTTGCTGCTACTGCTACTGCTGTTGTCACTGCTGCGTCACTGACCGCCTTATTACAACCAAAACGAAAATTGGAAACTGAACTAAACTGCTTATGTGCATGTCAACTGCTAGTTACAAGATTCCTATCTATGATTCTTTTACGACTTGATCTTGGGCCTTAGCTGATTCTGCTTGTAGACTCCGATCTGAATCTTGATGCTTGCGAGTTGCGGCAACTTGTTTAATCTCCGGGATACTGAGTGAGACGCGATCGGCAGGGTTCAGGACCTTAATCAAATGTTGGAGTCAATCTGTCTTTCGTTTAACTCCGATATCTCGGGACATCTTTTCTCTTTTTCTTCTTTTTCTTCGTTGATTCCTAACTGGGACTCATCTCGTGGGTCATTTCGATCCATGTGGCTCGAGGTTAGACCTGCGGAAGAAAACAAACAAACGAACGAAATTTTCTGCCCCAGTTTCACTAGGAAAATTTCGTTAATTATTCGCCAGGAAGTTCATAAAATTGATGAAGGAAGATAAAAATGTTCAGTTCAGGGTTGGAGCCCTAATACCGACTAGCTGGGGAAAGGTTCATCTTGGGGTTTAAAACCCCAACGCTAAACAAAGGAAGAATTCAGTTTAGGGTGTAAAACCCTAATGCTGATTGCATGGAAAAGCTCAGTTTAGAGTTTAAAACTCTAATGCTGGCTGGAAGGAAAAAGTTCAGTTTAGGGTTTAAAACCCTAATGCTGACTAAAAGGAAAATTCAGTTTAGGGTTTAAAACCCTAATGCTGATTGCATGGAAAAGCTCAGTTTAGAGTTTAAAACTCTAATGCTGGCTGGAAGGAAAAAGTTCAGTTTAGGGTTTAAAACCCTAATGCTGACTAAAAGGAAAATTCAGTTTAGGGTTTAAAACCCTAATGCTGATTGCATGGAAAAGCTCAGTTTAGGGTTTAAAATCCTAATGCTGGCTGAAAGGAAAAAGTTCAGTTTAGGGTTTAAAACCCTAATGCTGACTAAAAGGAAAATTCAGTTTAGGGTTTAAAACCCTAATGCTGATTGCATGGAAAAGCTCAGTTTAGGGTTTAAAACACTAATGCTGGCTGAAAGGAAAATTCAGTTTAGGGTTTAAAACCCTAATGCTGATTGCATGGAAAAGCTCAGTTTAGGGTTTAAAACTCTAATGCTGGCTGAAAGGGAAAAGTTCAGTTTAGGGTTTAAAACCCTAATGCTGACTAAAAGGAAAATTCAGTTTAGGGTTTAAAACCCTAATACTGATTGCATGAAAAAGCTCAGTTTAGAGTTTAAAACTCTAATGCTGGCTGAAAGGAAAAAGTTCAGTTTAGGGTTTAAAACCCTAATGCTGACTAAAAGGAAAATTCAGTTTAGGGTTTAAAACCCTAATGCTGATTGCATGAAAAAGCTCAGTTTAGAGTTTAAAACTCTAATGCTGGCTGAAAAGAAAAAGTTCAGTTTAGGGTTTAAAACCCTAATGCTGACTAAAAGGAAAATTCAGTTTAGGGTTTAAAACCCTAATGCTGATTGCATGAAAAAGCTCAGTTTAGAGTTTAAAACCCTAATGCTGGCTGAAAGGAAAAAGTGCAGTTTAGGGTTTAAAACCCTAATGCTGACTAAAAGGAAAATTCAGTTTAGGGTTTAAAACCCTAATGCTGATTGCATGGAAAAACTCAGTTTAGGGTTTAAAACCCTAATGCTGGCTGAAAGGAAAATTCAGTTTAGGGTTTAAAACCCTAATGCTGATTGCATGGAAAAGCTCAGTTTAGGGTTTAAAACCCTAATGCTGGCTGAAAGAAAAAGTGCAGTTTAGGGTTTAAAACCCTAATGCTGACTAAAAGGAAAATTCAGTTTAGGGTTTAAAACCCTAATGCTGATTGCATGAAAAAGCTCAGTTTAGAGTTTAAAACTCTAATGCTGGCTGAAAAGAAAAAGTTCAGTTTAGGGTTTAAAACCCTAATGCTGACTAAAAGGAAAATTCAGTTTAGGGTTTAAAACCCTAATGCTGATTGCATGAAAAAGCTCAGTTTAGAGTTTAAAACTCTAATGCTGGCTGAAAGGAAAAAGTTCAGTTTAGGGTTTAAAACCCTAATGCTGACTAAAAGGAAAATTCAGTTTAGGGTTTAAAACCCTAATGCTGATTGCATGAAAAAAGCTCAGTTTAGAGTTTAAAACTCTAATGCTGGCTGAAAAGAAAAAGTTCAGTTTAGGGTTTAAAACCCTAATGCTGACTAAAAGGAAAATTCAGTTTAGGGTTTAAAACCCTAATGCTGATTGCATGAAAAAGCTCAGTTTAGAGTTTAAAACTCTAATGCTGGCTGAAAAGAAAAAGTTCAGTTTAGGGTTTAAAACCCTAATGCTGACTAAAAGGAAAATTCAGTTTAGGGTTTAAAACCCTAATGCTGATTGCATGAAAAAGCTCAGTTTAGAGTTTAAAACTCTAATGCTGGCTGAAAGGAAAATTCAGTTTAGGGTTTAAAACCCTAATGCTGATTGCATGAAAAAGCTCAGTTTAGAGTTTAAAACTCTAATGCTGGCTGAAAGGAAAAAGTTCAGTTTAGGGGTTAAAACCCTAATGCTGACTAAAAGGAAAATTCAGTTTAGGGTTTAAAACCATAATGCTGATTGCATGAAAAAGCTCAGTTTAGAGTTTAAAACTCTAATGCTGGCTGAAAAGAAAAAGTTCAGTTTAGGGTTTAAAACCCTAATGCTGACTAAAAGGAAAATTCAGTTTAGGGTTTAAAACCCTAATGCTGATTGCATGAAAAAGCTCAGTTTAGAGTTTAAAACTCTAATGCTGGCTGAAAGGAAAAAGTTCAGTTTAGGGTTTAAAACTCTAATGCTGACTAAAAGGAAAATTCAGTTTAGGGTTTAAAACCCTAATGCTGATTGCATGAAAAAGCTCAGTTTAGAGTTTAAAACTCTAATGCTGGCTGAAAAGAAAAAGTTCAGTTTAGGGTTTAAAACCCTAATGCTGACTAAAAGGAAAATTCAGTTTAGGGTTTAAAACCCTAATGCTGATTGCATGAAAAAGCTCAGTTTAGAGTTTAAAACTCTAATGCTGGCTGAAAAGAAAAAGTTCAGTTTAGGGTTTAAAACCCTAATGCTGACTAAAAGGAAAATTCAGTTTAGGGTTTAAAACCTTAATGCTGATTGCATGAAAAAGCTCAGTTTAGAGTTTAAAACTCTAATGCTGGCTGAAAAGAAAAAGTTTAGTTTAGGGTTTAAAACCCTAATGCTGACTAAAAGGAAAATTCAGTTTAGGGTTTAAAACCCTAATGCTGATTGCATGAAAAAGCTCAGTTTAGAGTTTAAAACTCTAATACTGGCTGAAAGGGAAAAGTTCAGTTTAGGGTTTAAAACCCTAATGCTGACTAAAAGAAAAATTCAGTTTAGGGTTTAAAACCCTAATGCTGATTGCATGAAAAAGCTCAGTTTAGAGTTTAAAACTCTAATGCTGGCTGAAAGGGAAAAGTTCAGTTTAGGGTTTAAAACCCTAATGCTGACTAAAAGAAAAATTCAGTTTAGGGTTTAAAACCCTAATGCTGATTGCATAAAAAGCTCAGTTTAGGATTTAAAACCCTAATGCTGGCTGAAAGGAAAAGTTCAGTTTAGGGTTTAAAACCCTAATGCTGACTAAAAGGAAAATTCAGTTTAGGGTTTAAAACCCTAATGCTGATTGCATGAAAAAGCTCAGTTTAGAGTTTAAAACTCTAATGCTGGCTGAAAAGAAAAAGTTCAGTTTAGGGTTTAAAACCCTAATGCTGACTAAAAGGAAAATTCAGTTTAGGGTTTAAAACCCTAATGCTGATTGCATGAAAAAGCTCAGTTTAGAGTTTAAAACTCTAATGCTGGCTGAAAGGAAAAAGTTCAGTTTAGGGTTTAAAACCCTAATGCTGACTAAAAGGAAAATTCAGTTTAGGGTTTAAAACCCTAATGCTGATTGCATGAAAAAACTCAGTTTAGAGTTTAAAACTCTAATGCTGGCTGAAAAGAAAAAGTTCAGTTTAGGGTTTAAAACCCTAATGCTGACTAAAAGGAAAATTCAGTTTAGGGTTTAAAACCCTAATGCTGATTGCATGAAAAAGCTCAGTTTAGAGTTTAAAACTCTAATGCTGGCTGAAAAGAAAAAGTTCAGTTTAGGGTTTAAAACCCTAATGCTGACTAAAAGAAAAATTCAGTTTAGGGTTTAAAACCCTAATGCTGATTGCATGAAAAAGCTCAGTTTAGGGTTTAAAACCCTAATGCTGGCTGAAAGGAAAAAGTTCAGTTTAGGGTTTAAAACCCTAATGCTGACTAAAAGGAAAAGTTCAGTTTAGGGTTTAAAACCCTAATGCTGGCTGAAAGGAAAAAGTTCAGTTTAGGGTTTAAAACCCTAATGCTGACTAAAAGGAAAATTCAGTTTAGGGTTTAAAACCCTAATGCTGATTGCATGAAAAAGCTCAGTTTAGAGTTTAAAACTCTAATGCTGGCTGAAAAGAAAAAGTTCAGTTTAGGGTTTAAAACCCTAATGCTGACTAAAAGGAAAATTCAGTTTAGGGTTTAAAACCCTAATGCTGATTGCATGAAAAAGCTCAGTTTAGAGTTTAAAACTCTAATGCTGGCTGAAAGGAAAAAGTTCAGTTTAGGGTTTAAAACTCTAATGCTGACTAAAAGGAAAATTCAGTTTAGGGTTTAAAACCCTAATGCTGATTGCATGAAAAAGCTCAGTTTAGAGTTTAAAACTCTAATGCTGGCTGAAAAGAAAAAGTTCAGTTTAGGGTTTAAAACCCTAATGCTGACTAAAAGGAAAATTCAGTTTAGGATTTAAAACCCTAATGCTGATTGCATGAAAAAGCTCAGTTTAGAGTTTAAAACTCTAATGCTGGCTGAAAAGAAAAAGTTCAGTTTAGGGTTTAAAACCCTAATGCTGACTAAAAGGAAAATTCAGTTTAGGGTTTAAAACCTTAATGCTGATTGCATGAAAAAGCTCAGTTTAGAGTTTAAAACTCTAATGCTGGCTGAAAAGAAAAAGTTTAGTTTAGGGTTTAAAACCCTAATGCTGACTAAAAGGAAAATTCAGTTTAGGGTTTAAAACCCTAATGCTGATTGCATGAAAAAGCTCAGTTTAGAGTTTAAAACTCTAATACTGGCTGAAAGGGAAAAGTTCAGTTTAGGGTTTAAAACCCTAATGCTGACTAAAAGAAAAATTCAGTTTAGGGTTTAAAACCCTAATGCTGATTGCATGAAAAAGCTCAGTTTAGAGTTTAAAACTCTAATGCTGGCTGAAAGGGAAAAGTTCAGTTTAGGGTTTAAAACCCTAATGCTGACTAAAAGAAAAATTCAGTTTAGGGTTTAAAACCCTAATGCTGATTGCATGAAAAAGCTCAGTTTAGGGTTTAAAACCCTAATGCTGGCTGAAAGGAAAAAGTTCAGTTTAGGGTTTAAAACCCTAATGCTGACTAAAAGGAAAATTCAGTTTAGGGTTTAAAACCCTAATGCTGATCGGTTGGGGATAAAGTTCGAGAATACTACACGATCTATTTTTTTTGAGTTTTCTTGTTTTAATAGAAGATAAAAGGGAGTTTTGCGGGAACTTACCTTTTGAGTGAATTCATCATTGCCGAAGTACTTCCTGTACCCGTGTACCTTCTTCTTTGGGTGACACCTGCTTCTTGCACGGTTGTCTTGGATTAGACCTGTTTCATCCTTTCAAAACAAAGAATCATTCGTTAGTTCGGAAATGACGGTCGGCTTGGTGACCTTGCTCGTTCCCAGTTACTTTCTTGCGTCTTTATTTCTGTTGTGAAGTTCCGCCATTGATTTGATTCGAATGGCGAAACCCTTCTAGACTGTTCAGGCTCGTATTTCCAGATTCTGCGATGACTTGCCTCGTAAGGCCTCTCTCTTTTTCTTTTGTCCCGTTTTGATTGGATGTTCTCAACGGGGATTTTATTGGGGGTGTTCTGTGGGAATTTGTACAAAAGGAAGCTCTGTGGGGGGGTCTATTTACAAAGTGGATTCTTTGTGCGGATTCTGTACAATGGGGTATGTTGGTTTTGTTTTTTTTTTGTTTCAAAACGAGTTTCCCAGGGTTTGTTGGGGCAAGCTGGTTGGGGAATATTTACAAAAGGACTCGCTGGGGATGCGCTGACGAAATTCCAACGGGATTTTTTTTTAATAATGGGGAGACTTTGTGGGAGATTGTACAAAAGGAGAAACTCTGTGGGGATTTGTACATGGGGAGATTCTGTGGGGATTTGTCCGAAGGCGGGCTTGCTGGGGAAGATTTCAAGATTTCCTCTTTAAACACCATCAAATGTCATGACCCGTCAGGCTTGGGCAATTGTACCAACGAAATGAGGCGCTTTCCTTCATGAGACGGGATTCCGTGCAAACAAACCTGCCACCTGCCCTTTCTGGTGTGTCCTGACCTTGGGATTAAAACACAAAAGGGATTCGAAGGAAACAAAGAAAGGAGAAAACAAATCAGAAAGCAGAGGGTCCTTTTCAGGACGAGAAAGACTTATCTGGGGAGGATAACGCCGGCTTTAAAGGACATGACATGCTTTTTGGACTGGACGTCTGTTCTTCCAAGAACTTGCGTTTTCCTGAACCCGAACGGATCTTGTGATTCCAAACCGGTGGCATTTTGCCGAAACCTTCTTGGGGTGGAGTCATTCTTTTTCGGCCAACAGCGCCCTTTGCGGGTTTTCGCTGGCTGACCTCTCTCATTTCTCTTCCTGTCATCGCTTGATAGCACTCTTTGCGAGTTTTTACTAAACAAGCTCTCTCATTTTGGTTTCTCTACTCCCGTCGCCTCGTGGTGCCCGAAGGTTTTCACCGCCGAGACTCTCTCATTTTATCTCTCTCAATTCAGAGTGTGCTGGTCTCCATTTGTGACGCTTATTGGTTCCCCACCATATTTGGTAATTGATTTGAAGGCTTGTGCTTGGTAAAGAGAGGTAGTGATACTAACTTCTCAACTGCTCGACGTGCCCCGGTTTTCAATTTCAGGGTGAATGGGATTTTATTGTTGGTGTGACTGAACCTCAGGGAGAGGCTGCCTACGTATCCTTTCGGAATCAAGTCAAACGTAGTTCAGGCCTCAATCAAATTCTGTTTTTTTGTTTGTTTTTTTTTCTTTTTTTTTGTTTTGTAAGTGGCTCAAAAGTTGGTGGAGAGAATTGGGTAGTGTTTGGAGAGTAGTGGGGAACAAAACCTTCGCTATTTTCAAACGTGTCGGGACCACTGGAGTATGATCTAGACGTAGTATCTCTTGACTGCATCTGCATTTACTGCTGTGTCGGGGTCATTTCCTTCGATATCACCTAAATACAATGCTCCTCTCGGCAATATCTTCCTTACGATGTATGGGCCTTTCCAATTTGGGGCAAACTTTCCTTTTGCTTCTTCATGATGCGGCAGAATACGCCTTAGTACCAGCTGACCTACTTCGAAATTCCGGGGTCGGACTTTCTTGTTGTAAGCACGGGCCATCCTTCGTTGGTATAACTGTCCGTGACAAACTGCGGCCATTCGCTTTTCATCAATCAACGTCAATTGCTCCAGTCGAGCCTTAACCCACTCGCTGTCTTCGATTTCTGCTTCGACAATGATTCGAAGCGAAGGAATTTCTACCTCTGCCGGTATTACAGCCTCGGTCCCATAAACCAAAAGATAAGGAGTCGCTCCCACCGATGTGCGTACCGTAGTGCGGTACCCCAATAATGCAAAAGGTAACTGCTCATGCCACTGTCGGGAACTTTGGATCGTTTTCCTCAAAATCTTCTTGATGTTTTTATTTGCAGCTTCCACAGCACCATTGGCTTTCGGCCGATAAGGAGTGGAATTCCTATGCGTTATCTTGAATTGCTCACATACATCTCCCATCAAGTGACTGTTCAAATTCGCTGCGTTATCTGTAATGATAGTCGCAGGAATACCAAAACGACAGATAAGATTTGAGTGTACAAAATCCACCACAGCTTTCTTAGTGACCGACTTGAGAGTGACAGCCTCTACCCATTTTGTGAAGTAGTCTATGGCAACCAGTATAAACCTGTGTCCATTCGAGGCCTTTGGTTCAATTGGTCCAATGACGTCCATGCCCCAAGCGACAAATGGCCAAGGTGCGGACATGGGATGCAGTTCCGTGGGGGGTGCATGAATCAAATCGCCGTGCACCTGACACTGATGACATTTCCGAACGAAGCTAAAACAATCCTTTTCCATGGTCATCCAGTAATAACCTGCTCTAAGGATCTTCTTCGCTAAGACATACCCGTTCATGTGAGGTCCGCACACACCTGCGTGTACTTCGTGCATGATCTTTTTCGCTTCCTCGATATCGACACATCTTAGGAGATTGAGGTCCGGGTCCTCTTATATAACAATTCACCGCTCAAAAAGAAACCACTTGCATGACGCCTGATGGTCCTCTTTTGATCTCCAGTGGCGTGCTCGGGGTATTCTTGCGTCTTCAGGAACCTTTTGATGTCATGGTACCAAGGCTGCGTATTTGATCCCGCCTCGATTACACTGCAGTAACCATGTCTTTCCTTGATTTGTATTTCCAAAGGATCGACGTGGGCGTTTCCCGGGTAGGGTAGCATTGAAGCCAAAGTAGCAAGTGCATCTGCCAGTTCATTGTGACACCTCGGAATATACCTGAACTCTATTGAGGTAAAGCGCTTGCTGAGGTCCTCCACATGTTGTCGGTATGGGATAAGTTTGACATCCCGAGTTTCCCATTCACCTTGGACTTGCCGGATGATCAGGTCAGAATCTCCCATAATCAGTAAGTCTTCGACATCCTGATCGATTGCCATATGCATGCCCATAATGCAGGCTTCATACTCAGCTGTATTATTTGTGCAGAAGAAACGAAGTCTAGCTGTGGCGGGATAATGCTGACCGGAAGGCGAGATCAAAATCGCCCCAATCCCTACACCCTTGGCGTTCACGGCTCCGTCAAAGAACATCTTCCAAACATGAGCTTCCTCCGAGATCACTTCTACGGTGTTTACCTCTTCATCTAGAAAGTAGGTATCCAATGGCTGGTATTCCTCATCGACCGGGTTTTCGGCCAAATGATCTGCTAACGCCTGGGCTTTCATTGACGTGCGAGTGACATAAACTATGTCGAATTCCGTAAGCAAGATTTGCCATTTAGCCAGTCTACCAGTAGGCATTGGTTTCTGAAATATATACTTCAAAGGATCCAACCTGCTTATGAGGAACGTAGTGTGGGCTTGGAGATAATGCCTCAGCTTTTGAGCAACCCATGTGAGAGCGCAACATGTCCTTTCCAACAGTGTGTATTTGGCCTCGTAGCCGGTGAATTTCTTGCTCAGGTAGTAGATTGCTTGCTCCTTCTTTCCGGTTACGTCGTGTTGCCCGAGGACACAGCCGAAAGAGTTCTCTAAGACTGTCAGATACAAGAAAAGTGGCCTTCCCGGTTCTGGAGGGACCAAGACTGGGGGATTCGAAAGGTATTCTTTGACTTTATCGAAGGCTTCTTGACATTCAGGTGTCCATTTGATCGCCGCATCTTTCCTTAACAGCTTGAATATGGGTTCACACGTGCTTGTCAGCTGGGCAATAAACCGACTGATGTAGTTCAACCTGCCCAAAATACTCATCACGTCTTTCTTTGTTTTAGGGGGAGGCAGATCTCTGATGGATTTTATCTTAGTTGGATCTAGCTCGATTCCCCTCCTGCTTACGATGAAGCCCAAAAGTTTGCCCGACGGAACTCCGAAAGCACATTTGGCTGGGTTCAGCTTCAAGTCATACTTCCTTAGCCTCTCGAAGAACTTCCTCAAGTCTTTGATGTGATTATCCTGCGTCCTGGACTTGACTATCACATCGTCTACGTACACCTCTATTTCCTGATGCATCATGTCATGGAAAATGGCAGTCATGGCCCTCATGTAAGTAGACCCAGCATTCTTCAGACCAAATGGCATGACTCGGTAGTAGTAGGTGCCCCAAGGCGTGGTGAAGGCAGTTTTCTCGGCGTCCTCTTCATCCATCAGTACCTGATGATACCCGGCATAACAATCTACAAAAGACTGTATCTCGTGCTTGGCGCAATTATCAACGAGGATGTGGATGTTGGGCAGCGGGAAATTATCTTTAGGACTTGCTCTGTTTAGGTCTCGGTAATCTACACATACCCGAGTTTTCCCGTCCTTTTTTGGTACTGGAACCACATTTGCCAACCATGTTGTATATTGGACTACCCGGATCACTCCTGTTTTCAGCTGCTTGGTGATTTCCTCTTTAATCTTGTCACTGACCTCAGTTTTGAACTTTCATTGCTTTTGTTGGACTGGAGGACAATCAGGATGAATCGGCAATATATTAACCACCAGATCAACACCTAGTCCCGGCATGTCATCATATGACCAAGCAAACACATCTTTGAATTCAAAAAGAAGTTGAATTATCGCCTCTCGCATTTTCTTGTCCGTGTGAATGCTTATCTTGGTCTCCCGGATTTCTTCCGGGGTTCCTAAATTTACCGGTTCAGTGTCATTCAGATTTGGCTTAGGTTTATTCTCGAAATATTCCAACTCTCGATTTATTTCCCTAAAAGCCTCCTCCGCATCATATTCTGGTTCTGGGTTCGTTAATTCGCAGTTAAATAGCTCATTGTGATCTGGGCGTGAAGTCCGCAAGCATGTCATATTTAAAGCCGCATTATTAGGACTGAAACGAAAGATAAAAGGAAAAAATAACAAAAAATTAGAACAAAGAATGAAAGGGAAAGCAATGACGATTTTTTTTTTTTATTTTCTTTGGAAAATTGGAAGACAACAATGTTTACAACTAGGGATTCAAAACAACAACAAAGAAAAGAAGAAAATGTTCAAGTTATGTCCCGGAGATAACTTGTGACACAGGAAAGGTGACAGGACAGGTCTACCCGGACTTCCGTCTAGTCGGGAATGGCGTAGCTTCCCAGTTTTGGAGTTGGGCGCTCGGCCCCATGTATAGCCCTCAGCAGTGCTCGTTCCTTCACCTGGCTGAACCATGTGAATCTCGTAGAGCATCCCCCTCATTGCCCCACATATCTCCTCGATTTCCTCAGCCGTGAAGACCTCATCATCTTCTTCAACATACCTTGGCCTGATGAAAGTCGCATATAAATTCGGCAGCGGTTGAGGCAACTTCCAGCCCTCATCTCTCCTTTTCTTTGCCCATTTTTCGTCTGCTGGAGTAGGTTTGAAACCTAGTCCAAAAGGTTTCTTGATGACTGGCAAAGTAATGGGTTCTGTTATTCCCTGAAGGGTTCGTCCAAGTCCCTTCCCTGGCCTAAATCCGTGCCGGATCATCTCTTTGGCCACCATGACCGAGGCGTTAGACAAGAAAGGCTGGGGGCAAGGTACTCCCTCTTCGTGCTGCTCTGCCAGTACCACCTCGAAAGCTTGATAGACCGTATGTTCGCTCCCTTCTCTCGGTTCAAGATACGGGATGGATGGGTCCCGATAAATGGCATGTTCGTCTTCCCCATGGACCACGATCTCTTGGTCTTCGTACTCGAACTTCACCATCTGGTGAAGAGTGGAAGGCACGGCTCCTGCCGCATGGATCCAAGGTCTGTCAAGGAGAAAATTGTAGGATGTGTCCATGTCGATCACTTGGAAGGTCACTCGAAATTCGACTGGTCCTATGACCAGCATCAGGTCTATTTCTCCCATGGTATCTCTCTTGATGCCGTCGAAAGCTCTCACGCAGACGTTGTTGGGTCAGATTCTTTCGGTCTCAATTTCCATTCTTTGCAGCGTGGAGAGCGGGCAAATGTCAACGCCTGAGCCTCCATCCAACATTACCCGCTTGACATAATAGTCTTCGCATTTAACTGTTAGATGCAAAGCCTTGTTGTGTGCTGCTCCTTCCGGGGGTAAATCATTCTTGCTGAAAGAGATTTGGTTGACGGCGAAGAATCTTTCTGTCATCCGCTCTAGTTGCTCCACCGAGGTTTCAACTGGTACATATGCTTCATTCAGGGTTTTCAGCAGGATCTTTTGATGCTCGGTTGACCTCATTAATAATGACAGCATGGATACTTGCTCAGGGTGCTTGCGCAGCTGATCTATCACTTCGTAATCCGGCATCTTCATTTGTTGGAAGAACACTTCCGCTTCTTCAACACTCACGGGCTTCTTTGGAGGGAAGCGCCTTTGTGTGGCGTTGTTCAGTTCTTGGGTATTTGAGTACCCTCCAATGAAAGTATTTTCTGGAAGTTCTCCCATGACCTCTTTACCTTTGTACATCACCAAAGTCTTTTGATAATTCCACGGCACTGTGGACGGGTTGGTCACTGGCTTTTGTGGCACGCGTCCGATAACCACTGGCTCATTCAGCCGAGGTGGTTGAATCGTCCCCCGGACCACATAGGCTCCTTTTGGCACGTACATAGGTTTTGTCTTTTTGATCCCGAAGTTCTGCGCCTTTTCAGCTCGACCTCGTGGTATGTAAAGAACTCCACCCTTGGCTGGTACTACTTTCTTCTCCACCTTCTTTTCAGGCTTGCTCTTTATAGCCTTGGCCTCCTCCCCCTTTTATGGTTTCTGGTCTATTTCAGGCCTCTTCCCCGTGTCGACAATGGCAATTATAGCTTTCAAAGCAGGGTCGAACTCTTTGTCTTCGCAAATCATTCCGATCAGCGGCCCATTATTGTGAGCGGGCAATGGATTGTTAGTCACATTTGGGATCTCTTCGTCCCTTAGCACTATTTTCCCCTGCTCTATCAAATTTTCGACCATTCTTTTCAATGACCAGCAGTCGTTTGTATCATGTCCCTCGGCCCCTGAATGATAGGCGCATCTGACTCCGGCTTTGTAAGAAGGCGATGTTGGGTTTTGCCTTGTTTGGGGAATTGGTTGCAAGAAACCCAACTGGACTAGCTTAGGGAACAAAGTAGAGTATTGTTCACCGATGGGCGTGAAAGTCCGCCGTCGAGGTGGCTCCTGGGGGCGGTAGTTATTCTGCGGGGGTTGTGGGTTATAGTGGTTGCGGTAAGGAGGCTGATTTCTGGGAGGTGGAGCTGGGCCTCGGTTGGCTTGTTGTGGTGGATGGTTATAAGGTTGGGCATTCATGACCATATAAGGTTGATGAGCATATGCCAAATTTGAGTGGGGGTAGTAGTGGCGTGGGGCTCTTTCCGGAAAATGGGGCCTGGGATGACGATACTCCCTTGCTTCAGAGGCTGCCATAGTCGTTTCTTCTTTCTTCTTCCCCCTTGTCGTTCCTCCAGACCCGCTTTGGACGGCCTGGGAAGTTGCCCTTATGGCTGCTTGACTCAGAATCCTACCCGTTTTCAAACCATTTTCCACCATCTCTCCAATCTTGATCGCTTCCGCGAATGGCTTACCCATGGCCGACATCATGTTTTGGAAATAGTCAGACTCTTGAGCCTGGAGAAAGGTAGTGACCATTTCCACTTCATCCATGGGAGGCTTTACTCTCGACGCCTGTTCACGCCACTTAATAGCATACTCTCTAAAACTTTCCGAAGGCTTCTTCTTCAAATTTCGACAGAGAGTTTCGGTCTGGCGCAATGTCGATGTTATACTGGAATTGTTTTACAAAATCTCTGGCGAGATCATCCCATATATGCCATCGGGACATTTCCTGATCCATATACCATTCCGAAGCTATCCCTACTAGACTTTCCCCAAAATACGCCATCAGCAGTTCTTCTTTTCCGCCGGCTCCCCGTAATTGGTTGCAGTATTTCTTAAGATGTGCAATGGGGTCACCGTGCCCATCGTATTTCTCGAACTTTGGGGTCTTGAAACCCGTTGGCAGGTGCACGTGAGGGAACATGCACAGGTCGGCGTAAGAGACGCTCTTTTGTCCGCTCAATCCTTGCATATTCTTCAAACTTTGTTCAAGGCTTCTCATTCTCTTGGCAATCTCATTTTGTTCTGCAATTCTGGGGTTCTGATCCTGCCCGGGTGCAAGCTCGCACTGAGGCGGTAGAGGATTAGTGCTGGTAGCGAACCTAGTTGGTTCCATTGAGAACGATGGTGCTTGGAATGTAAAAGAGGATGAGTCAAAGCTTGGCTTGTACGTGGTAGGCTGTGCCGTAATCGGGCAAGGCGATGCAGTAAAGATGTTCATGCTTGCATCAGTGGATGACATTCGGGGATGAGGCTCAGAAGGCGATCCAGCAGAGAAGGCTGAGGTGGCTGGGTACCCGAATGGGGTAGCAGGATAATTTATGGGGACATTAGAAGTCCCACTTGACCTGGAGAATAATTCAGGGAATCCGGGGACGACACTTGGCGGCTCTTTCCCATTGTTCCAGTCGTCCAGCATTTCCAACATGCGGAGCCGTAGGATTCTATTTTCCTCCGCAGTTGCGGATTCAGGTGTGAGGACGGCTGAGATTGAGCTTTCCTCAGAAACAGGGATCGTTTGTAATGGAATTTCTGAAGACATTTCCACACTTCCTTTTGACCTGGTGAAGTAAGTGTGAGTACTACTTCTGGCCCTAACCACAGGTAGTTGAACACTTCTCTTTGACCTCGTGAAGTATGAGTGCGAGGCCAGACTTTCACCAAACCAACCGTCTTTTCAAAAAACCCTGAATATGCTCAATGAGTGACGCACGGTTAATTTGCAGCAAATAACAGATAGTTAATCTCACGTTGGGCATGATGCACCTATTCAGTTAAGTGGATCACTATATGTTTGTTGCGAGAGCATGCATCATTCCGGCGTTTTTTATTAGTTCTTTTTCTTTAGTTTTTTTTTCTTTCTTTTCTTTTTCTCTTTTGTTTTTCTTTTATGTTTTTTTTTATTTCGCAGTAAAAGAAATGTGACCGGATCCGATGAGGATTGCCTACGTATCACGATGCCTACGTGAATCAGATCATTACGTAGTTCGAAATACACAAATGAGCGTAAAAGAAACAAACTCTTTATTGTTGAAGCAGTCTATTACAAACTACATTTTGCAAAAGAAAAAGCAAACTTTGAAAATAAACCTAGACTCAAAAATAGACTAAAAATCACCCTGATGGAAAAACAAACAGGAGATGCTAAGATACAGATTTGACCTATGAGTGCATTATGGTTTTGAAAATTGGTGTCCGCGGGGCATCGTTCGGCCTCACCGCGGTCCTAGGCGTGAGATCCCTCTCAAGTTGCTCCAGCTCATGCATAGTCTGCTTGACATAACCCATTACTGCCGAGAGGACGGTAACGCTGGACATGTTCTCACATCGTAGACATCGTCTGGTGATGGCATGGGCAATGGCCTTGATCCTATCTCTGGTTCGCTTCCTTTCTATGAGTAGGCGTTTTATCTGATCGCTACATATCTCGAATACTTGAGTATCCTGTATATGCTGATGCTTCAATCGCCGTACTTCCAACTTCATCTGGGCCATTGAGTCGTACCAGTATCTGCTCTCAACTTGGAAATCCTTGGCCTGATTAACTGCTTTGATCTCAAGTGCAGCCATCTCTCTCTTTATCTTAGCGACAGTCTTCTCGTGGTCGCTTTCCAATTGATTCAGGTATCTGCGATGCTTATCTGCTCTTGTATCCCACTGCTCTTTGAGCTCTGCTATGACATCTTCAGACTTCTCCGAACCATCTTGCCATTCTCTGATCTCACTTTTTAGCCTTTTGATCAGGTGCTCGTCTGATCGACGCCTTGGTTGTTTGTCTGCATCCAACCTTATCTGTTTGATCTGGGCTCTGAGCATTTCATTTTCTTGAATTAACCTGTTCCGCTCTCCCAGATCGGTGGCAATTTGCACGTTGTGCTCGTATTTCATGCCTTCTACTTGTTGCTTTAACCTGCTGATTTCGGCACAATAGCCTCTTTCCTTTGCTAACCAATCCCAATGCCTTTGCGATGACTCGGTGAAATTCCGGATGTGGGGTCTCTTAGCTGGCCTTTCATGCTCGAGTTCCCTTCTATACCATGCAAGGTAACCTGGCGCCGTTTCCCCTTTGGCTCGATCCCGCACGCAAGTATCTGATTTCAAGTGTTGACTCTCATTCCAGATTTGGCGAATCTTTGCTTCTGGGAACTGTCCGTTAGGACTTATCTCAACTGCTTGAGCGCTAAGATCTTCCTCATGAGGTACTGTCTGGCATCTTCCGAACTGTCTCAAAACTCGGCCGGGTGCGTAAGGTTGAATGCTCTTAAGCCCCATCAGTAAGAAATGAGTTTTAGCTGCCGACGTATATAGGATCTCATCAACAGGCAACCATCCCAAAGTCCATTGTATTTGGCTGGCAGTAAGATCTTGAAAGAACGAGGTCCATGCCAGGACTCCTTTGGGCAAAATGATCTCTTTGGTTCTCGTGTAAGATTCTTCTATGCGGGTTTTTTCCGGGGAACCATAGCTTAAAATCTCGGGATGATGGCAGAGGTGCTCGGTCATCCATATCTGTAGGAGCAAGTTACAACATTCGAAGAAACTTTCCCCAGCTTTACAAACTGTAAGAGCCCGAAAGATGTCAGATACCACCATTGGCACGAGAGTACTGTCACTTTGCGTGAGTAAAGTGCTGACGACCCCAGATATCTTCAAATCAATGTTTCCATCTTTCCTCGGAAATACCAAAAGGCCCAGGAACATTATCATGAACGCTACCCGTCTGTGCTCGTCCCACTTCTGACGAACTCCTTTGCTACATAGTTTGTTGATCGGATTGTTGAATCCCCCCTCATGACCGTACCTATCATATATGAAGCATGGAGTACAAAACCCGGCTGCTAGATCCGGGTTGTGGACTGTTCTAGGTATCTTTAATGAATCTAGGAACCGATGTACCGTGACGACTCTTGGGGTGACCAAGTATTTTTCCCTCAAAGGAAGCTCAGTATTCCCGATGTATCCGGCCATTTCTTCCAAAGTCGGGGTGAGTTAAAAATCAGAAAAATGGAAAACATTGCGCGCCGGGTCCCAATAGGTAACCAAAGCTCTTATGATATCTCCCCGCGGCTGGATTTCCAAAAGACCCACAAGACCTTTCAAATATTTCTTAACCTCATTTTGTCCTTCAACACCTAGATCATTCCACCATAGCCGTAACTTGACAGGGATTTTGGTCATTATTAAAAAATGTTCATTTTGCACCGTGCTCATCCTGCACATTTATTAAGGTGATTTTAACAAAATGACTGACTCAAAAAATATTTTTACAAGGAGGATCAAGTTTTGAACAAGGCCTTTAAACACTTCGGGGACGAAGATTTTAAGGCTGTGCGGGTCTATTGGATAAAAACGCTAAACAAGACCCAAAGGTGGCTGTTTATGCAAGTCAGCCTTCCGGCGTCCCTTTTGGGAACATTCGGCTATTTATGATAAAACAACGTCACCTGACTTATTTACGACTCTTTTAAAAATTTGACACATCTTTTATTTATTTGTTTACTGATTTTTGGCTATTTAGAAAAATGGGGTTGAACCCGACGAGGGTTGCCTACGTATCTCACATCCGGTGAGAATCAAACCGGCGTAGTTCGGGCATACCGTGAATAGAGAAAATTAAATAAACCTAGAAATCAAAAATAAGTATTTTTTTATTATTTTTGAAGAAAGATAAAGACTAAAGAAAAAATATATATTTTGCAATATTTGGACTATCAGTCTGAATTTATAAAAGGGTACTACAAAAGAAACAACACATTTTTTTTGAATTATGAGTTTTCCATTTTTTTTTACTTCTAAAGTAAATACCTTTTCTTTTTTTTTGATTTTGAAAGTGAAAGAATTTTTTTTATATACCTTTTTAATAATTCAAACTAAGAAGACAAATTTTGTTTTTATTCTTTTTTTTTTAGAAAAAAAAAAATTCCGGTGAGGTTTCGACAATACTTGAACATTGGTTTTATTTTTCCAAAATAAGTAATTATCTCCCCTACGCTGCTATTTTCCCTTTTTTTTAAGAACCGGTCGACATGCGGAACCGAAGCAAATAAATGCACAACACAGATAGGAATGCAGCATGATGGTCTTTTCCATTTCAGGTTGCCTGTCCTAGACGGACCCAACCCCTGTGTTGAGTCCCCTAAGTCAAATGCAATATGATGCAAATAAGCGTTCCTACTAGGGATCCGGCATGAAGTTTCGTTATACTAGGTTTAAACCTTGGTATTTGTTCTAGACTGTGTACCCGAGCGGACAACTCGAGTCGAGGAGGGGGCTACGTACCGGGGACCCGCGAGATCGTCCGGCTTTGTAACTTGTCCGACCTCTTTCTTATTTCAGGTATTGACACTAACAGAATAGGGAGTCTCGACCAGCGAGCTTCTCCCCGGAGGTAAGAAGAGAAGGGTTTCGGCACAGTTTATATACAGTTCAGATAATATCAAAGCGGTAAAAGACAACATTTAGCACGTTATGCAAAAACATGTAATAAAGATCAGATAATAAAGCCAAATATAACAATTATTCTAAGCTCGAATTCTTGAACCCTGAACCAGTGGTTCTGGGTTTAAACAATCCCCAGCAGAGTCGCCAGAGCTGTCACACCTCCTTTTTGCGCGCCCCGCCCCGAGGGGTAAGATGCGCGGGTGGAGTTTTTCCAATTTAAGTGACAATATTCGAAATGGGATTATTTATTTAATTCAGAGTCGCCACTTGGGAAAGGTTTGGCTTTTGGTGTCCCAAGTCACCGGTTTATCTTGAATCCCAAATCGAGGAATTTTTAGACTTTTCCAAATGAAGTCTGCGAACCAGAAATTCTAAGTAAGGAATTCTGTTGACCCGAGGGAAGGTGTTAGGCACCCTCGAATCCCGTGGTTCTAGCACGGTCGCTTAAATTGTTATAATGGCTAAATATCGGATCCATGTTGTGACTATATGTGCTTTTATTGAGTTAAAAACCGCTTTTATCATTATCATTTATTTTTATAGAATTGCAACGTCGTGAAAATGCATCTCGAACCACGTCACAATCAATGGCACCCGTAGTTGTTAACACATTTCAACTTCGTTGAGATTTGAATTTGGGTCACATCAATGTGCACCCGAATTTAAGAATATAATTTACTTAACGGCCCGTGAGATTCACTAAACGGCCCAGCCTGAATTCTAAAATATTTATTATGGTTATTTATCGAGGGCCCCGCAATTTGCATTTCTTATTTGGCGAGGCTCGTCTCTTTATTTTAGAAAGGTATCCTACAGTGACTACATTTCTACTATGTTTGTCTCTAAAAAAGAAAGATGATACCGAACTTACTTGTTTGAACAAATACAGACTGAATCTTTATTATGTTTGTCGAACCTAAGTTTGTTTGATTACCTGATTGAATATTTATGAGGTGAGAGTCACCTCATGCTTTGTCTTCATCGAGTGAACGCGCTTATTAATTTGCTAAATGAGATTGCAAGCAAACTAACCACATATACTGAGTTATATTTAACGACCTCCAAGTTCTGTTTTTTAACTCTAACCTATTTGAAATTGATAAACGAAATTGGCTGTTTTATTAGGAAAATTACTACTAATTGAACTCAAAACGACTACTAGTTTCCTTCAACAATCATCACATTATTTCGAAACAAGGAATCTATACCGAGACCCGATATCGAACCTATATTGGAACACATAATCTGACAGGAAAGCTGGCCTTCATAGCCAAACTCTTAATGTGACTGCATGAGAGTTTGTTTGGGATACATTTATCCCGGACCTAGTACCGCAGATTTGTCAATTCAGTGGTCTAGGCAAAAATACATACAAGTGCTTACCATGACTCTATGTTATACAGTCATAACTAAACCAAACAAGTGTTATACTGAACTGAATGTATACTAAATCAAACATGCTGTCTATGTCATACTGTCATTACTGTTGAGCCATGCTATCTAACAGTTCATCTTAAACAGAATGTATGCTAGTTTATACAGAATATTTGCAGTTTGCAGTAAAAATACAGGCCCAACTAACATTCGAACTATCTTTTTACACCAATGCTATAACATAAACTGATGTTCATTTCTTTATTTCTGCTTCAACTTCAAACTTTCAACAATACATGGTTCAGAGGTTGTGTACCTGGGAATATTTGCAATTGAAGAAGAGGGCAATCAGTAGAGTAACAATGAACAAATGCAGCAGCAGTAACAGCACTAACAGTAGCAGCAGGGCAGTATAGCAACAACAACAAGACACAGAAGAGTAGCAACCACAACTCACAAAACAATTGGAGTGAGATCAACCCCAACTAAACCAAACTTTCGAGTAGAACAAACAACAAACAAGCAGACTCAGTTGGGAGAAATCAGTGTTGCACAAAACAGGTCCAGATTTAGTGAAGTCAGAAGCAAAAGGATAGGAAGC
Organism: Nicotiana sylvestris; assembly: GCF_000393655.2. Lineage (NCBI taxonomy): Eukaryota > Viridiplantae > Streptophyta > Magnoliopsida > Solanales > Solanaceae > Nicotiana > Nicotiana sylvestris. Next base: position 165,141,555 of record NC_091060.1, on the reverse strand, counting down.
AACTTCTAGTTTTGTCTGTCTGAGTTATCAGACAAAAATTCTTTTCCAGTTTTTTGTTTCCAAAAAAACAAATTTAACTCTCAGATGTTCCCTCTTAGTATCTCTCCCTATCTCTGTGTGCTCTGTCTGTGTGTCTCTATCAGTGTGTATTCCAGCTCTCTCTTTCAAAGAATTCCTCACAGTCTATCTATTTTTTTCTTTTTCCCCTCTAATTTTGTCTATGTCTCCCTCTCTTTTTCAGCTCTCAAGGTCCAGTGTGTGTATTTTCTTTTTCTCTTTAATTCTGTATCTGTCCCCCTCCTCAGTCAGATGTCTCCCTTTTATATGCCTTCCTTACCCCTTTTAACAGCCTGTTTAGACTATCACCATACCCCTCCCATGTGCCCTTCCATTTTCAGTTCCACTTTAGCTAATTAAGTATTAAACCCATCAATATTCCCTGGCAGATTTATTCTTTAAAAGGCTTAATATTTCTTAAACTAAAGCAAGGTATGGGGCAGTAGAATACATCTGACAGCATATGCTGTCAAACCATTTTAAAATTAAAAGCCCTTTTATGCAGGAAACAGGCTGTGCACAAAGCACATGAGGTGCACCAATGCACATGCTGTGCATGAGTGCACATGCCCTCCAATTCAGAGTTTAAACCAAACATCTCTTTTACATTACTGATCCAAATCAACAGCTATAAGTAAGCAAAACTAGTTCTTAATTGATTCAGGCAAATGTTCAACAGAAACAAATCGATTTACTATGCTCAGACAGTTGAAACTAATCGACGACACATGTCGACTCGACTATATTAGCATTAACATACACAATCGCAGCCAAAAAATCAGACATTTAAACAGTATCGATACATGGTTCGAATTATACTGATTAAACAGAGTGGTACTCAAGGAGCCAATTGATCAGTCAAACATTTGGAGCCCAATTATTCGCACAGCATACACACACGCATTATCAGAATAAAGGAGGGATTCAAACAAACACCGTGGTTCAGGCAAAGTGGTCAAACAGAAGGTGGTAAAAATTTAAAGACACAAAATCAAAGCATGAACAGACTTTTAACACAATCAGATGGGCCAAAACAAATAAAGAAAAGAAAGAACTCACCTTAAACCTTGAAAAATCAAAACCTCAACCCGGACTCGGACAGACCTTTCTTAAGGCTGAACGGACTTTAATCGAAGTGTTTCTCAAATGAGAAACACTTTGATTAAAGTCCATTAGACCTTAACCTCTTCGGTTCGAACGGATATGGACCAGTGACGAAAAACCAACAAGTTCCAAAACTCAGATCTGGGATTCATGCTTCCCTGATCAGATTCGGACCAAACCAAGTATGGTTTGGTCACGAGGGGGTCTGGGGAGTGTCTGATATGAAACTGGGGTTAAACTGTGTAGATCGAGTTTTGACTCGAATCTTCAAATGAAGATTCGAGAAGGTGGGGAGGGATTCGAACTACATGGTTGATAAATTTGGGTTCAGGATGGCAAGGGCGTTCTAGGGTGTTAAGGGGAAGGTCACCGGCGTTCATGCCGCCGGCTTCCATGGTGAAGGATACAGGGGCGGCTTTAGGGTTTGATGGGGGATGAGGTTGAAGACGGAGGCTGGGGTATTGGATAGGGGGGCAGGGTATGTTAAGGGCTTATATATGGAATGGGTAGGCGGATCTCGACCGTTAGATCAATTTAGATCTACGGTCTGGATCTGATGGCTTAAGTGGAACGGTGTCGTTTCGAGAGTAAGGGGTTTGGGTTGGTCCGGGTGGAAACGGGTCGGGTTTGTTGGTGGGTTACGGGGAATTGATCTTGGCCGTTGATCACTCTGAGATCAACGGCCCAGATCAGGCACGATCCAAACGACGTCGTTTGCACACCTTGGGTACTAAGTGGTCTGGACCGGGCAGGCCTGGGTTTTGGGCATTGTTTGTTTGGGCCAATTTTATTAAATTGGCCCAATCCGGAAGAAGAAGGGGTCCTTTCTCTTTTTTATTTTATTTTATTTTATTTCTTTTTCTTATTTATTTTAAAACTAAACAACAAAAAATCAAATTAAAATTAAATACACACTCAATACAATTATTTGCACACACACTAAAATATTTCAAAACAAGTAAAATTAAACAAAACAAAATCACGGACAAAGATGCCTGTTTATGCTTTTCTATTTAAACCATGTTACGGTTCAGATTATGCATGATACGTACACATTTTTTTTGAATTTTGTTTTAATAAAGTAAATAAATACACAATCGATACCACTAATGTAACTGAGAGTTTGAACATAAATGCAAAAGAGAGGACCTGCAGATTGTTTATATACACGTGGACTGTTGTGTTAAATGTCATGTAGTATATAGTAGTTACATTTTTGTTTGGATAATAGAAGTAGCCTACATGCTTAGTGTATCAATGCAGGTTAATGCATGCTAGTCATGTATGTGTGCTGTTAGGTGAAAAAACATTCCCAGTGTAATAAGTTGTACCTTTAGACTTAGTCTGAGGGTGTAATATATTCTCTAATGTAAGCCAAATAGGAAAACTATCCACTTTAGTTAAAATTCTTTCTCCTTTTGCCAGATTGTCCCATATAAATTGATAAACTCATTTCACAGAACAAAGAATCAGTCCTAGGCCTCAATCTCATGAAGGCCGAGCCCAAATCGAAACAAATCAGTTAGGCCCATATCGAAAAAGGGGGCCTAAGTCTGGCCATCTCGCATGAGCTAGGTTTGGGCCCATAATTTTCGGCTAGTTATCCATAATCGCAGTCACATTTTATTATTCTGTAAAAGCATTTTAAATCCTGTTATAAGTAAACTCGCAATCATGTAATTAATTAGGACTGTCTACCGTTTTCAATTGATAGAGACGAACACGACAAGAAACGTAGTTGCTATAGGATATCCTTTTAAAATAAGAACGAGATGAGCCTCGATGAAAATAAACAAAACACGCAGATGCGGGGCCCTTGTTAAATGTAAATCATTGAAGCATTTAGTTTCCCGGACGGGTTGTTTAGCAAATCTCACAACCTTCCTAAAATGACAACACGTTAGTCTCTTTAGGATACGCTTTAATAAACTTTACCTTCTTAAACTCGGGTGCACATTTATGTGACCCAAATCCAAATCTCGACGGATTCGAAATGCCTCTCTAATCACGGGTACATTGACTGTGACGTGGTTCGAGATGCATGTCCATGACGTTGCAAATTCATTAGAAATAAAGAACGAGGTGAGCCTCGCCAAATAAAAATACAAATTGCGGGGCCCTCAATAAATATTGCTTTAAAAATTGTTTAGGCTTCGGGATGGACCGTTTAGTAAAATTCCACGGTCCTACCCAAAATAAATACGCTAGTCGCTTTAGGCGCGCCTTTAATAATTTAATTTCCTTAAACTCGGGTGCACATTGATGTGACCCAAATCCAAATCTCAACGGAGTCAAAGTGTGTCGACGACCACGGGTACATTGATTGTAACGCGGTTCGAGATACATTTTCACAACGTTGCAATTCTTGATAAAAACAGTAAATGATAAAAGCGGTTAAAAGTTAAATTTTGCACATAAGTTCACACTTGTATAAAATCAGATAATCAAGCCGAATATAACAGTTGAGCGACCGTGCTAGAACCACGGAACTCGGGAATGCCTAACACCTTCTCCCGGGTTAACAGAATTCCTTATCCGGATTTCTGGTACGCAGACTGTAATATGGAGTCATTCTTTTCCTCGATTCGGGATTAAAATTGGTGACTTGGGACACCCTAAATCTCCCAAGTGGCGACTCTGAAATAAATAAACCAATCCCGTCTCGATTGTCCTTTAATTGGAAAAACTCCCTTGCACCCTCGCGGGTGCGGAAAAAGGAGGTGTGACAGCTCTGGCGACTCTGCTGGGGACTTGGCCCAGAACCACTGGTTCAGGGTTTAAAGAATTCGAGCTTAAAATAACTGTGATAATTGGCTTTATTTACTATATGATTTTCAACTGTTTATATGCTTAATATGCTAAATGTTGCTTTTTACCGCTTTAATATTATTTGAATTGTGAATATATACAACTGCTACGAAACCCCCTTCTTTCTGAGTCTTCTGAATTTATGGTGTACACGTGCGCGTGACCCACCTTTCTGTTAAAGTCATACCAAATAAGACGGAGTTGGGACAAGTAACTAGGCCGGGCAGACTTTCGTGCTCCCGGTACGTTGCCCCCGCTTCGGCTCAAACTGTCTGTTTGGGTAAGCCAGGTTTAGAACAATCAACCTCAGGTTTTACACTTAGAATAACTCAGCCATGTACCGGATCCCTAGTAGGAACGTTTATTTGCATCATGTGCATTTGACTTAGGGGACTCAACACAGGGGTTGGGTCTGTCTAGGACAGGTGAACCCGAAATAAAAAGACCATCCTGATGCATCCTACTTGCTATATGTGCATTCATTTGCCTCGAACATGCTTGCTGACCGGCTTAAATGAAATCATGGTAAGAGCTGAGGAATAAAATGGGTTTTTTTTTAAAAGTAAAATATAGTTTTCAAATCTTGAAATAAAGGTATTTAATCTTGAAAGGTATTTAATCTTGAAAATAGTTTGAAAAATTCCCAAAAAATAGTTTTAAATCTTGAAAATAGTTTTGACTGAAAATGATTAGAGTATGTTTTCAAAATGAGTCTTGACTTTATTAAATTAAATTTCAGATACAAAATGAGCACCACACAAAACCCCTCATCCGCAAATACAGAAGAGTTTCTATTCCAGCTTCAAATGTGGTGGTGTGAATTAGGCGAAGATGGTCAAAAGTGGGTCATCAAGCATTTGGGAAATCTCCCGGATATTATGAAAGTTAAACCCCGTGATGATCTGATTGCGGCATTAGTAACTTTTTGGGACCCTGTTCACAATGTCTTTCGTTTCTCTGACTTCGAGCTCACTCCTACATTAGAGGAGGTAGCTGGATATGTTGGTTTTGACGGAAGTTTAAGGAATCAAAGCTTGATATTCACGAAGGCTCCCTCGGTACATCGATTCTTCGGTCTTCTGAACATCAGCAGTCAAATCAGGAAAAGCAATGTCGTCAACGGATGTTGTTCTTTCAACTTTTTGTATTCAAGGTTCGGAAAGTCAGATGGGTTCGAAATTCATGAGAAAGGCCTTACTAACAAACAAGACAAAGACGCATGGCAGGTTCACCGTCGCTTCGCCTTCATGGTGGCTTTTCTAGGAATCATGGTCTTCCCGAACAAAGAACGAACAATCGATATTCGCACCGCAAAAGTTGTGCAAATCCTCACCACCAAGGAAAACCACACCCTTGTCCCCATCATTCTCTCAGACATTTATCGGGCTTTGACTTTATGTAAAGCAGGAGCGAAAGTCTTCGAAGGATGCAAAATTTTGTTGCAAATGTGGCTGATTGAACATCTCCAACAACAGCCCAAGATCATACAGTATGGGCCAAGCAACGATAATTACATCGAGGGTTATGAGGAAAGAGTGAAAAATTATCAGGTTCCAGAAGGGGTAGAAGCATGGGTATCTCGGCTAAGGGCTCTAACGGCAAATCAAATTGAATGGACTCTGGGATGGCTACCGATGAGGTAAGTGATACATATGTCAAACTCAAATAGTTATCTGCTACTATTGGGATTGAGAAGCATCCAGCCATACGCGCCATTGAGAGTCCTAAGACAACTAGGAAGATATCAAGTAGTTCCTGATGATGAAGATTTGAGTACGCAAGAAATCGAATTACACCCAGAGGCCACTATTCCTGAGGCGTTACTTCAGCAGATGTGGAATGGATGTCGATACTTAAAAAGCGATACTCAAGTCCCAGACACTACAAAGGGTGAGATAAATCCTGGATATGCAAGGTGGTTCGAGAAACGGTCTCGCGTGGATGATGTACCAGAACCTGAGCTGAGAAGGCCAACTAAAAGACCCCATATTCAAAACTTTAATGATAAAATCCAAGAGCGGTTGATCTGGGGAGAAAAAGAGAAGGGGTACAAAGCAACTATCCATGCCCTAAAGGAAAATCTAAGGAACCTCAGTCTGGAGAAGGATTTGCAAGCACAAGAAGCTGAAGGCGAGAAGAAGAGTCTAGCCTGTGAGAATGAAAGTCTTCATGCTCGATTTCTGAAAATGAAAAAGGCTTCTGAAACGCCAATGAGGAATTGGAAGGATCAAAAAACCATCGCCAATCTTTTTGAAAGAATGCAAGATTATGATTCCGTTCTTGCTGCAAAAGAAAGGGCGTTGAGCAAAGCAAAAGAAAGGATCCAACAATTAAACGAAGAAGCCAGATCTGATAAGGAACGCCAAGATAGGCAATCCGAGAAAGACAGGGCACAATTCAAGAAGGAAAAAGACCATTGGATACGATCAGAAGACCAACTTCGTGCACAACTAGAAGAGGCAAGAAGGTACAGAGAGCATCAACAAGCGGACACTGATAGAGAAAGAGCGCAGATGAGATTAGAGCAGGCCAGACTCCGAGCTCTATTAGAGTCAGCCCTAGATCGTGAAGGCCGTATCCGAGATATAGCCACCACTCGCCAGCAGCAATTGCAGAATCAAGGCCAACATCTCCAAGATTTCAGGGCACAGATCCACGACCTGGCGGTCTACACCTCTCAAAGTTATGTAAACTGCCAAGGAATGGATTATGAAAGGTTTACAGAGCATGCACCCACCTTTGCCCGTCATCTAGCAGTGGAGTTGGAAAGGATGTATCGAACATTGGGAGGTCATCCGGGTCAAGCCCCGCCTTGAGCAAATGATCTAATAATTTACAACACAAGTGGAAAGTGGGGCACGTTATGAGATGTTAAGAATTGTATCTTTTTATTTCAATTTGAATGTGTGTATTTCAAGACATTGTTTTTACAAAGTTTTCAAATGTAATGTTTGTTCATCTTCTTTTTATAAATGTTAGCCTCATGGCCGAACTACGCCTGGTCTGATTCACGCGGGGACGTGATACGTAGGCAATCCCCATAAGATTCGACCGCTTTTAATAAATAAAGAAAAGAAAATACAAAAAAAATAAAACGCAGGGTTTCCCAAAATACTTTAAAGGGACGAATGAGCAAACCGGGATGACGCATGTTGTTTGAAGCAAAACATGTAGAAATGGTTAACTGCCTAGGTGCATTGCATCCTCTATGTGTTATGATCAAATCTGTTAAAATCTAATGCTAACAAAGTTTGTTGTTGTCTGATCCAGACAAGTTAGTTGTTAAAGAACTCTGGCAACACACTCATACCAAACCAGATCCAATGGACCGGTAGCAACAAGCATGACTACTTCAGAGAATAGTAATGAGGAAGAGAGGCCGATGAGCCAGTTGCTAAAAGAAGCGATGGAAAAGATTGAAAGGATGGGACTAGAGATGAATGCAATGCAGCTAGCCATAGCCAAAACACAAAAGAGCCCTGAAACACTGGGACACATGCCGGAGTACCCTCACTCTGGCCCTTCCACAAGCCGCCCAAATCCCCTTTATCATCAAGAAAGAAGCCCTCATGATTCCCAAGCTCCACCACCCCATCAACCTCTCCCAACACCCAATATTCCCATTTTTGTGGGACCAACATCAGCCCCTTTGCAAAGGACGACCAGTGAGCCATTGTTTCAGGCTCACGATACACAATACTATCCCCCCGAGCCTACGTTTCATGCCCCCGAACCACAGGCTTACAATCCACATTTGGAAGTGCCGGCAGAGGTTGAGAAGCCGGTTAAGGCTCCTGAACAGGATGAAGTATTGAGAAAGTTCAAAAGCCTGGAGCAGTCCTTCAGGAACTTGCACGGGCTGGGCAATCAAGTCAGCGTAGCATACAAAGATCTGTGCCCTTTCCCAGATGTCCAACTCCCGGCTGGGTTCAAGATGCCTAAGTTTGATTTATATGAAGGGCACGGTGATCCCATGGCACATTTGCGGGGATTCTGTAGCAAAATGAGAGGGGCAGGCGGCAAGGATGAGCTGCTGATAGCTTATTTCGGCCAAAGTCTGAGCGGATCTGCACTAGAATGGTATACCAGGCAGGATTCCAGCAGGTGGTACACGTGGGATGATCTGGCGCAGGCTTTTGCAGGTCATTTCCAGTACAATCTCGAGATAGTCCCTGACCGTCTCACATTATTGAGAACTGGGAAGAAACCCGGGGAAAGTTTTCGCGAGTTCGGGTTCCGCTGGAGAGAACAAGCAGCTAGAGTCGATCCTCCCATGAGAGAGGGAGAGATGGTGGACTATTTCTTGCAGACACTAGATCCAACCTACTTTGGTCACTTGGTGACAACAGTTGGAAAATCTTTCAACGAGGTGGTCAAGATAGGGGTCATGATAGAAGAGGGTCTGAGATCTGACAAGATCTTGAACTATTCGGCACTCAAAGCCACAACCCAGGCTATTCAAAGCGGCACGGGAGGTGCGCTGAGAAGAAAGAAAGAAGAGGTTGCCACGATCGAGGCAGGCAGTTGGTCCAGGGCTGGCAGGCCGCACTACAACCAACCCAGACCTCACAGGTCAGAATACCCATACAACCCACCACAAAATTTCTATCCACCTCGAGAACCACATTGTTCCGTACACCAAGCCCAGGCATACACTCAGCCTCCGGTTCGCCCACAATGGCGCGCACCGGCTCCCCAGAATATATATGCACCACCACAAAACACCTACCCTCCACCAAGGGCGTATAGAAACCCTTCAGGGGCAGGCTTTCGGGGAAATCCAGATGCTAGGAATGACAGGTTGCGGAAGCAGAGAACTTTCACGGAGCTGGGAGAAACCTACACCGCTTTGTTCCACAAGCTGAGGCAATTGGGTTTGGTTAGTCCTGTCCAGACTCGAGAACCAAATCCCCCACCTCAGAATTTGGATCGATCAATCAGTTGTGAATACTGTTCAGGGATGCTCGGGCATGATACCGAGAAGTGCTGGAAATTAAGGCATGCCATACAGGATCTTATTGACACCAATAAGATCGAGGTCCAGACACCGGAGGCTCCTAACATCAACCAAAACCCACTGCCAGCGCACCACGAAACTCACATGATTGAGTTGGTGTGTGAGGGAGGAGAATTGAGAAAACCCTCACAAACAGTGATGATGATCCAAGCCGCCCCGAAAGAAGTCTTAACCAGTGGAGGAACGAGTGTACAGTCGCAGGGAGAAGGCGTCAAGCCGGTAGTGATATTGGGAAAGAGCCCGTCCGCCATAACAAGCAAACCCGAGCCAAGCAAGTTGGTAATATCAGGAATCCCGCCCACACCGGCAGTCGTGTTAAAAGGGGTATGTAGAGAACTGGTGACCATAAAGCCTGTGGTCCAGCTGCCGATGATTGACAGCAGGGCTGTGCCTTGGAAATATGAAAAGGCAGTGGTGATGTACAAAGGAAAACAGGTGGAAGAAGTCAGTTGTGAAGCACAAGGGTTGACTCGATCAGGTCGATGTTTTGCCCCGGTAGAGCTAAGAAGAACCAACCCAGTTGCAACCAAGAAACCTGTGTCCGAAGAAGAGGCTGAAGAGTTCCTGAGGAAGATGAAAGTACAAGACTATTCTGTGGTCGTGCAGCTGAGAAAAACACCGGCCCAGATCTCACTGTTGTCATTACTGATCCATTCTGAGGAGCATCGTCGGGCCCTGTTGAAGATATTGAACGAAGCTCATGTACCCAGTGAGATTTCTGTAAACCACCTGGAAACCATTGCCAGCAAGATTTTCGAGGTGAACAGGGTAACATTCTCAGATGATGACCTGCCGGTGGAGGGTACGGAGCATAATAAAGCTCTATACCTAGCTGTCAAATGTGAAGACTCAGTGGTAACTCGAGTATTGGTGGATAACGGCTCAAGCACCAATATTTGCCCACTATCTACCTTGAACCAGTTAAAGATCGACCACGGAAGGATCCACAAGAACAGTATCTGTGTCCGAGGGTTTGACGGAAACGGAACAGCCACTGTGGGGGATGTTGTACTTGAACTGACCATCGGTCCAGTCCTGTTTACCATGGAATTCCAAGTATTAGACGCCACAGTATCTTATAACCTGGTGTTGGGACGACCCTGGATTCACGCAGCCATGGCGGTGCCCTCCACACTACATCAGATGGTGAAGTTCGAGTGCGAAAGACAAGAGGTCGTGGTACACGGAGAGGATACAACGTGCACCATGGGCGGAGCCATTATACCTTTCATAGAGACCGCTGATGACAAAGGTCCTTGGGTCTACCAGATTTTTGATACAGGGTCGGCCAACAAAATTTCTGAAGGAGAAATCATCCTGCACCCTAGGGTAGCTGCCGCAACAGTCATGATGGTCTCAGAAATGCTGGGTAATGGATTTGTGCCGGGAAAAGGCCTGGGAGTCGAGCTTCAAGGGATTATCCAACCTGTCTCCCTTCCTAAAAATCTGGAAACTTTCGGATTAGGGTTCAAACCAACCGCAGCAGATAGGAAGCAAGCGCGAAAAATGAAGAAGAGTGTCTGGTTTCTGCCTAAACCAGTGCCGCGTCTCTCAAGGTCTTTTGTCAAAGCAAGTGCCAAGGGGTCGCCGGTCCCAAAGATTCGAGGACCTTTGATCGGTATAAATGAAGACCTGAATCAGAGTTTTAAGAGGCTATTCGCGGATGTCAGTATGGTGGAAGCTGGAGAAAGTTCCAGCAGAGCAGAGATATAGTTTGTGGGGCCTGAGGCCAAGACCAACAATTGGACAGTTACTCCTCTTCCTGTCCGAGGGAGTCTTGGTAGTAGGCTTTGATTTATGTTTTGTGTGTTTTGTTTTGTCCGGATTATTCAAGGGTGTAATCCAAATTTTACTTTCGTTTTTGTAAAAGTGTGAACCCTTTTATCCCGCAAGTTTAATAAAGTTCTTTTCTTTTGTCCCATTTTAATTTTGTTTTGTTCTTTTTCTTTCTGAACAGTTCTCTTTTTACTGGTTCTAATGACATGGCATGCACAGCGGATCTTCGACCTAGTCTAATAAATCAATCTGAATCCGACTCAATGATGCAAGAGGTCGTTTGTGATGATGAATCTGAATGTGACGAAGGTGAAGCCTTCGAAGAGATAAACCGAGAACTGTGCCAATTTGAAGAGAAACCCAAGCCTAACCTAAATGACACTGAGGCTGTGAATCTAGGAGACGCTGATAACGTCCAAGAGACCAAAATTAGCATCCACATTGAGCCGAATGTCAGAGAAGAATTGATCAAAACCCTCATGGAATTCAAAGATGTTTTTGCATGGTCATATGACGATATGCCTGGATTAAGCACCAATTTAGTGGTTCACAAATTGCCCACTGACCCGGCATACCCTCCGGTCAAGCAAAAACTAAGGAAATTTAAAACAGAAATGAGTGTAAAGATCAAAGAAGAAGTGATTAAGCAGTTACAAGCGAAGGTCATTCGGGTCACTCGATATCCCGAGTGGTTGGCCAATGTGGTACCAGTCCCAAAGAAGGATGGAAAAATCAGGGTGTGCGTCGACTACCGCAACCTCAACAAAGCAAGTCCCAAGGACAATTTTCCATTGCCCAACATCCATATCTTGATCGATAATTGCGCGGGGCGCGAGATCGGATCCTTTGTGGATTGCTATGCGGGTTATCATCAGATCCTAATGGACGAGGAAGATGCGGAAAAAATAGTGTTTATTACGCCATGGGGAACCTACTGCTATCGGGTAATGCCGTTCGGGTTAAAGAACGCCGGGGCAACGTACATGCGAGCAATGACTGCCGTGTTTCATGACATGATACACAAAGAAATCGAGGTGTACGTCGATGATGTGATCATCAAATCTTGGCGTCAGGAAGACCATGTAGCAGACCTAAGGAGATTTTTCCAAAGACTCCGAAGGTATGATATCAAGCTCAACCCGGCCAAATGCGCATTCGGGGTTCCATCAGGAAAGCTGCTAGGATTCATCGTCAGTCGACGGGGGATTGAGTTAGACCCATCCAAAATTGAATCCATCCGAGATTTGCCACCGCCAAGGAACAAAACAGAGGTAATGAGTTTGCTGGGTAGACTCAATTACATCAGCAGGTTCATCGCCCAACTCACAGCAACTTGTGAGCCCATATTTCGGTTGCTGAGAAAGGATGCTGCGGTAGGTTGGACGGCAGAGTGTCAGGAGGCCTTCGACCAAATCAAAGGGTATCTGTCTAATCCACCCGTATTGGTCCCGCCGAAGCCTGGGAAGCCCTTAATTCTTTACCTAACGGTCTTGGAAAATTCATTTGGTTGTGTATTGGGGCAACATGATGACACAGGAAGGAAGGAGCAGGCCATCTACTATCTTAGCAAGAAATTCACAGTACATGAGGTCAAGTACACTCAACTCGAGAAAACATGTTGTGCCCTAACTTGGGTAGCTCAGAAGTTGAAACACTACCTGTCTTCGTATACTACTTATCTCATATCCCGTTTGGACCCATTGAAGTATATCTTTCAGAAACCTATGCCCACGGGAAGGTTGGCAAAATGGCAAATTCTGCTCACAGAGTTTGATATCGTCTATGTAACAAGGACGGCCATGAAAGCCCAGGCGCTGGAAGACCATTTGGCAGAGAATCCCGTTGATGAAAAGTACGAGCCCTTAAGAACGTATTTTCCTGACGAAGAGGTAATGCATACAAATGAGTTGGAATTGCCCGAGGAACCGGGTTGGAAGCTTTTCTTCGATGGAGCTGCAAACGCGAAAGGGGTTGGAATAGGAGCAGTACTCATTTCCGAAACAGGACGGCATTATCCTGCTACGGCTCAACTACGCTTCTATTGCACCAACAATATGGCCGAGTATGAGGCTTGCATTCTGGGTCTGTGCTTGGCTGCTGACATGGATGTCCAAGACGTCTTGGTCTTGGGAGACTCGTACCTCTTGGTACATCAAATTCAGGGAGAATGGGAAACACGAGATCTAAAACTCATACCATACCGACAATGCTTGCATGATCTGAGCAAGCAATTTCGATCGGTGAAATTCAAACACATCCCGAGAGTTCACAATGAGGTTGCGGATGCCTTGGCCACCTTAGCATCAATGCTGCAACACCCTGACAAAATGTATGTTGACCCTCTGCACATCTAGGTCCGTGATCGGCACGCCTACTACAATGCCGTAGAAGAAGAAGCAGATGGCGAACCCTGGTTTCATGATATCAAGGAATACCTCAAAATGGGGATATATCCAGAACATGCCTCTGGAGACCAAAAAAGAGCCCTTCGGCGTTTGTCGAATGGTTTCTTCCTTAGCGGAGGAATATTGTACAAAAGAACCCCGGATTTGGGATTGTTGAGATGCATAAATGCCAGTCAAGCAACGACGGTTATGGCAGAGGTACATGCTGGAGTTTGTGGGCCACATATGAGCGGATATGTATTGGCAAGAAAGATCCTTCGAACAGGGTGTTATTGGCTCACCATGGAACACGACTGTATCACCTTTCGTAAGGAAATGCCATCAGTGCCAGATACATGGAGATTTGATTCATTCTCCGCCAACGGAGTTACATACGATGTCAGCACCCTGGCCGTTTGTGGCATGGGGCATGGATGTCATTGGGCCCATCGAGCCGGCAGCATCCAACGGTCATAGGTTCATTCTAGTGACCATTGATTACTTCACCAAATGGGTTGAGGCTAAAACCTTCAAATCAGTAACCAAGAAGGCAGTGGTGGACTTTGTTCACTCCCATATCATCTGCAGATTTGGGATCCCAAAAGTGATCATCACGGATAACGGTGCGAATCTTAATAGCAGCTTGATGAGAGAGGTATGCCAACAATTCAAGATTACACACCGCAATTCCACCCCATATCGTCCCAAGGCGAATGGAGCAGTCGAAGCAGCCAATAAGAATATCAAGAAGATACTGCGAAAAATGGTGGAAGGGTCCAGACAATGGCACGAGAAATTACCCTTTGCTTTGTTGGGTTACCGCACTACTGTCCAGACTTCCATAGGCACAACTCCTTATTTGTTGGTATACGGAACTGAGGCCATAATACCAGCGGAAGTCGAAATTCCGTCCCTCCGAATTGTCGCTGAGGCCGGGATTAATGATGCTGAATGGGTCAAAGCTCGATTGGAACAGTTGAGCCTGATAGATGAGAAAAGATTGGCAGCAGTATGCCATGGTCAGCTGTACCAGAAGAGAATGGAAAGAACATATAATAAGAAGGTGCGCCCCAGGAAGTTTGAAGTAGGGCAGCAGGTATTGAAGAAGATCCTCCCACATCAGGTCGAGGCAAAAGGCAAATTCGCCCCAAATTGGCAAGGGCCTTATATCGTGACCAGAGTATTGTCCAACGGTGCTTTGTGTTTGACAGATGTCGAAGGTAGATGTGTCGACATGGCTATCAATTCAGATGCAGTCAAGAGATATTATGCGTAATTTCTTTAATTATGGCAATTTTTGGTTTATTTGTTTGTATTTGGCATTTATTGGATAATGAGATGACGGAGGCAATTCTTTCTTCTATCCAAACACTTTTTAACCCTTGCTTCCCCCTTTGAGCCTTAAGTTATTCTTTCATACCCCTCTTTTGGAATCACTAATGGAAAAGACATGGAAAAAAAAAAGAAGAAAAAGAAAAGAAAAAAGACAATGAAAAGAAGGAAAAGAAAAAAAGAAGATAAAATCATAAGAAATACAAAACCGTTGGGAACTACGTTTGACCTGATTCCTCGAAGAGGATACATAGGCGCCTCACGGCTCGGTCATAGTGTGCATCATAGTGAATATAGGATGCATAATGTACATAGTGTGCATAATAGGCACAATGTGCGTAACACACATAGCTCAACATAAGTGTAAAAAAATAAAATTCCCCAAGCAAGAAAACTGGGGCAGAGGTTATGTTTTAAGTTCCAACGAAGGTTTGATTCCAAAAGTTGTAGCACATCACCCATCAAATTATTTTCATTTTTATAGCCTTTCTTTAACCCCCACACTAAAACCAACATCAACGTCCAAAAGACCTCCCGATCAATGTTCAAGAGATGTCGAGTCAGGCAAATAAGGCCGAGAATAATACACCGATCCCCAGCAAAGAAGAGGATCGTAAGACTGGGAATGAATTGATGGTCAAAGGAATCTCCAGAAGAGAGGGTCGTATCTACAACACCCCGATTCCTCGAAAGAAATAAAATGAGAGAGTCTTATCGGTGAAAACCTTCACAGGCACCGAGAGGCGATGTAAGATGAGGGATATGAAATGAGAGAGTCTTATTGGTGAAAACCTTCACAGGCACCATAAGGCGCCGGGAGATGAGAGAAAAGAGAGAGTCTCATTAGTGAAAACCCCTCGAAGGGCACTATGAGGCGACAAGATAGAGCAGCGAAACCTACCACATTCGCAACAAGATGAACATCCATTTATCATCCCCAGCAAGTCAGCCCGTCGGACAAATCAATTGATACAAATAGACTGGGTCGGGAATCTATGGTGCATGTCATGATCACGGGGACCAGTTGTGTCATCCAGATAAGTTCTTTTGATTGTCTTCTCCCACAAAAGATTGGTTCAGAAAGATTTTCTCTTTTCCATATCTTTATTTTCTTTTCCTAAAAAAGTGTTCTTTAAAGGATTTTTCAAAGCTTACTACCAGAAACCGAAGGGAAATTCACCCAATGCAGGGTAATACAAACAGTCTTAAAAGGCCGGCCCCAGGCGATGCAGGGACTGTGCTCGGAAATGTTGGAAGAAGTAAGCTCCAAAGGGAGTGGTTTCGGGAGTTAGAAGCAGACTCCCACATCATGTGTTTTAAAAGAAAGCAGAAAAGGGGATAAATTGAAAACCATATCCCCAGCAGGCTAGAGATCCCCAACAGGCAACTTTGCCCACTAACCAATTATGGGGACATAGAGCAAGAAAAAGGGAAGAGAGGAAAAATCATCCGCCGGAAAGGCACCCACTACCACCACGATTCAAACTAATTAGATCCTTTTGTCTGCTGCAGGAAAACAAAGGATTGATGATGGCAGCGAGATGCAACGCCAGGGAAGTCACCAAAAACCAGGGCAGAAAAATTTCTGCCGATTATCAAAAATTTTCTTGGAAGAACGGGGAAACAATTTCGGAATACATTTAAGTTCTAGGTCGCCCACCAGTATAATGCGGGAATACATTTAAGTTCTAGGTCGCCCACCAGTATAATGCGGGAATACATTTAAGTTCTAGGTCGCCCACTAGTATAATGCGGGAATACATTTAAGTTCTAGGTCGCCCACCAGTATAATGCGGGAATACATTTAAGTTCTAGGTCGCCCACCAGTATAATGCGGGAATACATTTAAGTTCTAGGTCGCCCACCAGTATAATGCGGGAATACATTTAAGTTCTAGGTCGCCCACCAGTATAATGCGGGAATACATTTAAGTTCTAGGTCGCCCACCAGTATAATGCGGGAATACTTTTAAGTTCTAGGTCGCCCACCAGTATAATGCGGGAACACATTTAAGTTCTAGGTCGCCCACCAGTATAATGCGGGAATACATTTAAGTTCTAGGTCGCCCACCAGTATAATGCGGGAATACATTTAAGTTCTAGGTCGCCCACCAGTATAATGCGGGAATACATTTAAGTTCTAGGTCGCCCACCAGTATAATGCGGGAATACATTTAAGTTCTAGGTCGCCCACCAGTATAATGCGGGAATACATTTAAGTTCTAGGTCGCCCACCAGTATAATGCGGGAACACATTTAAGTTCTAGGTCGCCCACCAGTATAATGCGGGAATACATTTAAGTTCTAGGTCGCCCACCAGTATAATGCGGGAATACATTTAAGTTCTAGGTCGCCCACCAGTATAATGAGGGAATACTTTTAAGTTCTAGGTCGCCCACCAGTATAATGCGGGAATACATTTAAGTTCTAGGTCGCCCACCAGTATAATGCGGGAATACTTTTAAGTTCTAGGTCGCCCACCAGTATAATGCGGGAATACTTTTAAGTTCTAGGTCGCCCACCAGTATAATGCGGGAATACTTTTTAGCTCTAGATTTTGGAATCAGTAACCCCACCTGAAGACGGAAGGTTACAACAGAGATCCCCCAAGCAGGAAACAATAAAATCCCCCAGCATCAAGAAGCAGAAGGCTGCAAAGGCAAGTGCGCGATTCAAAAGGAAGAAGGAACGCGTCTCAAAAGAAGCAGTTTGGGAACGTTATAGCATGCCCAACATAACAATTTTGATGAAAAGCCATACCACCGAAGAAACAATTGAAAGGCTTGAAGAAGATGGCATGTTCCCAGCAGATCAAGCGAAGTGATGAAAACTGGCATTCAGAAAAGGCGAAGGACCAGTATCATCCCCCAAGTTCACAAAATAAAGGCATCAGAGGAAAGCATTAGCCGATAAGAAAGCAAGGCAACAAGAACAAGTTGAAGATAGATGAGACTTCATGATCCATTAGTCTAGCTTAGCTTCTTGTTTTTTCCTTTTAGAGCAATATAACAGGGAGATCGGTTGAGCGGTAGCATCCTGCAGCAGCATGCAACAGCGCACAACAACAGCGAGCACTACAGTCACACGGTAGTCCCAGCTACCAAAGTTTCCCGAACTACATTGACCTGATTCCTGTTTTAGCCCAGGATATGTAGGAAACCTTTGAAGCAAAGGTTCGGTCAAACCTTTTTCAAAAAAATGCTTCACACGGAGTACTCAGACGAGCAAAAAATCACCCGCTTTGTCTTTGCGCGAAAACCCTTCGTGTCTTCGGGCAAAGAGGGGCAGCTGTAAGCACGTGATTTTTGCTTTACGAGCAATCACTCCAAAAGGAAAACAAAAATAGTGACAAATGGCCTCGCTGTACAATTTGTCGTTTTTCCGCGACATGTGCTGTTAATCACCTCTAGGTCTGTCCATTTTGCATTTAATCATTATCAAACAAAATACAAAAAAAATAATATGTGTCATTAAAAGAAAATTCAAATATATATATATATATATATGTGCATCGTTCGTTCTAGGTTGTAATTTAACCTACTTAAATATTTTTGTGATAATTGTGTTAAAATGCTACATTGTTGTTTGTTTTGATTTCATTTGTTTTATTATTATTATGTCATTTTGTTTAAAAGAAAAAAAAATAAAATAGAAAAAAGAAAAAGAAAAGGGTGAATGAAAATCGGGTTGGGCCCAAGAAATAAAACAAAAAATAGGCCCAAAACCACGTCCAATACCCGATCCAAACCATGCCTGCCCAGGCACATCCCAAAACGGCGCCGTATAAGGCATTTGATCTGAGCCGTCCATCCAGGCCAATCCAACGGCCCAGAACCCCCCTTCAGCAACCCGTTTCCAAACCCGACCCAGCTACCGGTTCAGCCCAACCCCTCACTTAAACCAAACGACCCCGTTTTAATATCAAACGACTTCGTCTCACCCCTCACCATCAGATCCAAGCCGTTAAGATCATTTGATCCAACGGCTCAGATCTAAACCCCTAGACCATATATAAGCCTTCCCTCACACCCCACGCCCCCTATCCGAACCCCCCTTCACTCGTCTCCTTCCCTTAGCTGAAACCCCAAACCCTAAACGCCGCCCTGATTTCCCTTTCACCAGAACCCGGCGGCATGAACGCCGATGACCCCCTCCTGAACACCCTAGGACCACCTCACTCTCCTGAACATGGATCTGTTGCCCCCTAGCCTCGAATCACCTTCCTTCGTCTCGAATCTTCTTTTGAAGATTCGAGTCGAACTCTGACCAATGCCAAACCTCACCATCTTCATACCAGACACTCCCCCGACCCCCCTCGTGACCAAACCAGGCTTGGTTTGGTCCGAATCTACCCACAACTCTTAGAATCTCAAATCTGAGAATCCCAAAACCTAGAACATGAATAGCCTTGGAAATCGGCCAGTCTTAACAGAGTTTGAGGTCTAATAGACCTTAATCAAGGTGTTCTCGTGTGAGAACACCCTGATTAAAGTTTGTTCGGCCTCAAGGGTTCAAAGTTGAGTCAGATTTGGGTCAATTGGGTTTGGACATTTTTCGGTAAGTTTTTTCTTGTCCTTTTTGTTTTATTCAACTGCTAATTAAGTTGTCAGCATGTTTCTTTGTGTTTGTTCGTTATTTTTGTTATTTTTCATTCGGATTTCTTCCATCTCTGTCAAAGACCTTTTATTTGGTCGGTTTGATTTTCTGTGTGTTCTGAATGTATTCTGTAGTATACATGATCATCAATTAGATTAGTCGTCAAACGAGTTAATTCATATAGGTTCCCAGTGATTGAACAAAGTTGTCTGAAGTCATTCGTGACTCTCTACGTGTTGTTTATATGAACGATTGATTGTTATGTGTTTACGATTAATATAGTCGAGTCGATATATGTCGTCAATTAGTTTCAGACATTAATGGTAACAACTTGATTCATGTTGTTTATTTCTGCTGTGATCGTATTTGAATCCCATTAGGAACTGAATTGTATTGCCTATTGATTTTGTTCAAATTGAATTAAAGAACATCTAGGGGGAAGGTTATAATGGCAGTTCAGACTTTGATTTTAAATATGATTCCATGTTTATTTGGTTTAGACCGTGGGCAGCGTGTGTATGGTTAGCTTTAAGGAGTTAAAATAATTGGACAGTGTCGCACCTCCTTTTTGCCGCGCCCGCGGGGCGCGTGGGGAGTTTTCTCCAATTGAAGGACAGTCGAAACGGGATTTGTTTATTTGTTTTAGAGTCGCCACCTGGGAATTTTAAGGCGTCCCAAGTCACCAATTATAATCCCTGAATCGAGGAGAATATGACTCTGTTTATTATTCTGCGAACCAGAAATCCTGAGTAAGGAATTCTGTTAATTCGGAAGAAGGTGTTAGGCATTTCCGAATTCCGTGGTTCTAGCACGGTCGCTTAACTGTTTTTATTATTGGCTTAATTATCTTGATTTTTATTAAATATTTTTTATTACGTGATTTTTCTACCGCTTTTACTTATTGTGGTTAAGAACCCTTCTTTGAATCGAATTACGCGTACGTATATTCGTGTTATAAATTTAAAAAATGCGGAATTGTGTCACGCGTACATGTACACAATAACTTTTGATAATATATTTATTGAGTAATCATTTTTCGAAATTGTGTCGAATCAAGAATATTTGTTTTTCTGAATAGTGAACCGTACATCTCGGTTTTTTATGAAATTGATTTAACGCCTTTGAAAAAATCCTTTTATTAAATATTCGTTCGAAATTGCGCGTACGCATAATCCAAATTTTTTGCTTTTAAAAATATAATCAGGGTACGCGAACGTATCCCTAATCGCGTGACATATTTGTAATGATATTATGGAATTTCCACAAAAATATTTGTTATATCACGAGAAATCTCGTTTTAAGATACTCTTTAAATTTTTTTTTTGAAAAGAATCCACAATTTATTAAATGTTGACCATTGATTATAATTTCCGAATATAAATTATATTCATTCTAATTATTCAAATTCAAAGGACAGAATAAAAATATGATTAATACAATCTTTAAAACAAATATGACATTATATATATATATATATGCCAAGGAATAAATTACATATGAAACTAAAAATGAATGATTCATAAAGGAAGGAAATATTTTCCAAGAATTTTCATTATTACTTGATGCAAATTCTATTTTTTTTTATTACCATTGATTTAAAGTGTAGCCATTTGTGTATATACAACTCAACTTATTCTTATATACTCGTTTTAATCTTAATAGATGAAATTAATTTACTTAGTTATGCCTATGATTGAGTTAGGATAGATATAGATATAATCAAACCAATTTGATTCTCAATCTATGTGAATTATTACTAACTATTAATTTTCACATTGTATAAGTTCCTAAGCCCTTTATTACTAAGAAAGAGAACAAGTCTTGTTGACTTAATAAAATGATATTGCATACAATATTACTTACTATATTTGACATTTTTGAACATACGGATTATACTAACGCATCTTTCAACTATAAATTATGAACATAACCAATGTTATGCCAAAAGATGGCAAATTGCAGCTAATTATCATCTAGCTTTAAACAACCACTAATTAACTAACAAGATAAACTAATAGCATATTTTCTTTGATAATGCTATATTATGCCATACCTTTCTAACAATACCATGAAGTGTAAATAAAAACCAACTTTCTGCCATATTTCCTATTTACACAACTCATAGATAACTAAACTAATGAAATTTGACATGGATATCATTATTACAAAGTTTTATATGAATTTCGAAATAAGACAATTAACTTGTAGCCACCGAGTCGGACTTACTACTGGTTAACCAATATGAAACTAAAGCTGAAATTTTCAACTAAACAACTCAAATGAGTAGATGACAGTATTACAATTCAAACTCTATTTATCTATCATGTTGAATCTCTTTCCAACATAAAATTTAAAAGACATGTACCTGAAAATGAAGGTAGGAGGAGTAAGTTTCAGCAGTAGCAGCAGTAACAAAAACAGTAGAATATACTGATAACACAGTAAAATCTGAACAAGAATAGGATTCGAAGAGCCCAGATGCACAGTAAAGTACTTTTAAGAAACACTTCGGATTTTAACTGAACAGTGGAATCACATAAAGTTGAACAGATTCAACAAAAAAAAATTTCAGATTTCAGTTTTTCTTCAGTTTCAAATTCAGTTTGTTTCTGATTTTCTGTTTCTGCTGCTGTATCTGTGTGTGAGTGTGTATGTGAGTGTTCTATTTTCTGTTTCCTTCCTTTAAAATCTCAGCCCTCAAAATCTCTTAAAAATTCTCTCTTAAAAATTCTCTCTGAAAACCCTTCCAAACTCTCCTCAAGTCTGCCTCTAAATCAGTCCAGCTCCCTGTATATATACATGTCTGTCCCTTTCTTTTTTAAGTGCTGCCTGGACCCCCTTTTTGTTATCTAAGGCAGATTTTCCCTTAAAATCTGCCACTGAACTGCTTTTTCTTATTCAAACAGCACTAAGGATAC
Organism: Nicotiana sylvestris; assembly: GCF_000393655.2. NCBI lineage: Eukaryota > Viridiplantae > Streptophyta > Magnoliopsida > Solanales > Solanaceae > Nicotiana > Nicotiana sylvestris. Next base: position 165,119,564 of record NC_091060.1, on the reverse strand, counting down.
CTTTACTTTATTTTCAGCCCCTCCACTTCCTTTGGTTTCCTATTATCCTATTAGATTAACAGCCACTAACATTCCACTTCCAGCACACTAGCCCTAACACTGTTTTTTATTGTTTCATTCCCAGAAATGCCCTAAACTCCTACTGTTATTACTGCCCATTAATACAAGATCAAAATCTATTATGAAACATATTTAAAAATCTGTTCAAACCTAATTATCAACCTGATTTAAAACAGCTAATACCAATTCTCTTAATCAAACAAACATTCTGTCTTTACATATTATGCTAAACAGGGGAATGCAATAGCTGATGTACAAGAGCTAAATTCAGATTGATCACTGAACTTGCATCCAAACATATTAACAATACATAGAACTCCAAAGAACATTTCAACTGAAATTCAAAATCGAACAAAGAGCAACAAATGCAGGAACACTGTCAGTATTGACACTGCCCTGAACTTAATGTTCACAAATCATATATAACACCTACTTGATGAATTTACTGATTTATAAACATGATTTAATTTGCAAGTATCAATCAGTAGACCGTTTACAACATTTGTCCATAATTGGCCTAAAATAATAGAAGCAGACTGTTTTTTTATTATCTTTATCATAAATGAGAATTCATAATATAACTAATCGACGAACTTAATCGAGTCGATTACTTACATTATGAACAATCACAACCAATAGGAACAATTCACATTCTGATCAAGTATATAGGTAAGAAACAGAAATGACAGAATTAATCAAAACACAAATATAAAAAATTAACAAGCTATTAATACGGACAACAATACACGTAGAATACACAAAATAAATAGAAAAATACCTCTGAACTTTAATTTTATTCTGACTCGAACTCAACTTGGATTTCGGATTTTTTGTTTGAAATCAAACTGACCTTAGTCGAAGTATTTTCCACTGAAAATACTTCGACTAAGGTCGATTAAACCTCAATCTTCATCATAATCTGAACCGAATCCGGAAGTTTGGTATTTTTAGGGTTCTTAAAAACTCGATTTGGGATTTAACCATTTCTGGTCAGATTCGAGAAGAACCAAACATGACACAATGGTGAGGGTAGCCTAGGGGTCATTTGGTGTTAGTTTGAAACGGATCTGAGTTCATCTTTGTTTGGTCCGAATCTTCAAAAGAAGATTCGAGAAGTTCAGAGCTGATTCGAACCAAACTAACTTCAGATCCATAACAAGGGTTGTTAGGGGAAGCCATGGTGTTAATTTGGGGCTGATTGGTTTAGATCAAGTTTTCAGGCCAACCTTCGATTTAAGATTCGAAGAGTTGTGGCCTGATTCGAAGGAAACTAAGGTTGGATTCGTGTAGGGGAGGTTCAGGAGGTCCTAGGGTGTTAAGTTGGTGATCGGCGGCGTTGATGCCGCCGGGTTTCAGGTGAAGGGGAATAGGGGCGGCTAGGGTTAGGGGTCTGTTTTGGAACGATGATGAACAGGAGCGGAGAGGGGGGTGTTCAGTTAGGGGCTGGGTAGAGGCTTGGGATTTATATAGGGGTGGGGTGGACTGGTATCGTCCGTTGGATCAAGTAGAATGGATGGCTGAGATCTACTCACTTAACCAAACGGTGTCGTTTGGTTTAGGTTAGGGGGACGGGTTGAACCGGGTATCGGATCGGGTAAGGGTCTTGGGTTAGGGTGATGAGATCTTGGCCGTTGGTTGGATTTAATCCAACGGCCCTTGATAAGGGGTAACCAAACGACGTCGTTTGATTCTGTTTTGAATTGGACCGGACATGGTCATTTGGATTGGGCCTGATTTTGTTTAGAAAATTTGGCCCAGATCCGTTTTTGCCCATTTAATTCCACTCTTTTTAATTTCCAATTTAATTCTTCAATTATAAAAAAAAATTACTCCTTCAAAATATTAATCAACCTTTAACAATTTAACACATAGACAAAAATATTAATCACATAGTGAAACATTAAAATTAGAACAAACGCATATTTTTGTAATTTTATTTAAATTAACTTAATTAAATGCATACTTAAATCCTAGACGAAACATGTATTTTTATTTTAATTTTGTTTAATTATAACAAAGCAAACATTTTACGGACATAAACAAATATTTATCACCACGCAAATTCAGAAATTACACAGTAAAAGAAATTTATTTTGATTTATTTTGGAGCAGTTTTTCGTAAGGCAAAAATCACGTGCTCACAGCTGCCCCTCTTTGTGCGGAAACTCGAAGAGTTTTCGTACAAAGATAAAGTGAGCGGACACGAGCGATTTTTGCCCGTTCGAATACTCCGTGGGAAGCATTTTTTGAAAGATTTGACCGAACCTCTGCTTCGAAGGTTTCCTACATATCCTTGGCTATAAAGGAATCAGGTCAATGTAGTTCGGGAATTTTTTGGTAGCTGGGACTACCATGGGACTGTGATGTTACTGCTGCTTCGTGCTGTTTTTACTGCTTGCTGACCTCCTTATTACACCTTACTTTAAAGGAAATACAAAATTAAGCTAGATTATGGTACAGGAATTATAAAAATCTTATCTAGATCATGCCCTTGTGTTTCTTGTTGTCTTGACATCTTGGTGAATCTTGGGCATTTGGCTTATTTCGTATTCCTCTTGGAACTCTTGTTGTTTCTTGCTGGGGATTCTGTTGGGCTCCTCTGCATTATTGATCCTAAATGTGCTCCTTTCTCATATGAGCGGGCTTTTTGATTTCAACACTTCAATTTCATTCCCTCGTTCTTCAGGTGGGTGCCTTGACTGCTTCTTTTTTTTTTCATCCTCATTCTCCAGGTGGACGTCTGACTTCTTTAATTTTTCATCCTCATTCTCCAGGTGGACGCCTGACTTCTTCTTTTTCTCATCCTCGTTCTCCAGGTGGACGCCTGATTTCTTCAATTTCTCATCCTTATTCTCCAGGTGGACGCCTGACTTCTTCTTATCCTCATTCTCCAGGTAGATGCCTGACTTCTTCAATTCTTTTGTCCTCATTCTCCAGGTGGACGCCTGACTTCTTCAATTTCTTATCCTCATTCTCCAGGTGGACGCCTGACTTCTTGTTTTTCTCATCCTCGTTCTCCAGGTGGACGCCTGACTTCTTCTTTTTCTCATCCTCGTTCTCCAGGTGGACGCCTGGTTTCTTCAATTTCTCATCCTTATTCTCCAGGTGGACGCCTGACTTCTTCTCATCCTCATTCTCCAGGTGGACGCCTGACTTCTTCAATTCTTTTGTCCTCATTCTCCAGGTGGACGCCTGACTTCTTCAATTTCTTATCCTCATTCTCCAGGTGGACGCCTGACTTCTTCTTTTTCTTTGTCCTCATTCTCCAGGTGGACGCCTGACTTCTTCAATTCTTTGTCCTCATTCTCCAGGTGGACGCCTGACTTCTTCAATTCTTTATCCTCATTCTCCAGGTGGACGCCTGACTTCTTTAATTCTTCATCCTTATTCTCCAGGTGGACGCCTGATTTCTTTTTTACCAGGTATTTGCTAACACAAATACTGTTTTTGCCCCTGTTTTTAAATCAAAGAAAACTTCGTTAGTTTAAAGCAGGGTGGTTGGCTGTGGTATTCTTGCAGATGGTGATGTTTCTCTTCGTCTCTCTTTATTGCCTTGGAATGATTGAAAAGACTGTTTTGTCTTTGTAATTGATCCTTGACTATAGGATTCCCCTCTGTGTGTTTTCCTTCAAAACCTTTCAACTGTAATCATGTGCCTCTTCTGACTTTGCTGATCCACTTTTGATTTCATCTTTCTTACACCCGTATTTTATCTCCCACCTTTCGTGGCTGTATTTTGTAACCTTGAATCTTGGTAGTATACCTTGACATTCCTTCTTATTTGTTTGGAATAAAACTTATCTCAAAGCTTGGAGAAAGTAAGATTATTAGTAACGAAATACGCTGATTTCGACAATTATAGAATGAAAAGAAAAATCCAATTTTTTGGATGACTGTTGGAAAAGGAATAAAGGACTTATCTGATTGGAATTACTGGTACCAATGATCAGGGTATGCATTTCGGATTAATAAACCGAGTCTTTTAATCAATCTCCTCTCAATTTGTCTCAAGGAGTTTTCACCGATAAATTTTCCTCATTTTTCACTTCTTCACTTCCTTTTCGCCTTATGGTGCCTGTGTGGGTTTTCACCTATAAGACTCTCTCATTTTACTTTTCTCTCAACTTTCTTCGTCTTATGGTGCCCGTGTGGGTTTTCACCTATAAGACTCTCTCATTTTTACTTTCTTTCCTTGTTTGTACCAGAGTGTTATGAACCACTTCATTTGCTTGCCTCAGCATTTTTTCTAAGATTGATCAAAAGGTCTTTTGGTATAAGGTTAGGAATGAAAAAGGTATTAATAGCTAAATAGCTTTGGTATGGGTTTAAAATTACAACCCTTGGAATCCTTTCTTATTTCCAATACAATTTCTGCCCCAGTTTCTTGATTGGGGTCTCTTAATATTTCTTTTCTGTGCACATTGTGCATGTTATGCACCCTATGACCGAGCCGTGAGGCGCCTACGTATCCTTCTTTGAGGAATCAGGTCAAACGTAGTTCACTCATAATAATGATGATTTTTTTTTAATAATACTTGATTTTTATTGATTCTAAGAGAGGGTAGGAAAGAAACAAGTATGGCTCAAAGGGGAAGCAAATGGTATAGTGTTTGGATAGCAGAATAAATTGCCTTTGTCATTCCAATCTTCGAAATAATGCTAAATATAAACACTCAAAAAGTTATGCATAATATCTCTTTACTGCGTCAGAATTGATCGCCATATCTATGCATTTGCCTTCAATGTCTGTTAAGCATAGTGCACCATTTGATAATACTCTGGTCACAATGAATGGTCCTTGCCAATTCGGGGCAAATTTGCCTCTTGCTTCAACCTGATGTGGAAGAATACGCTTCAGCACATGCTGACCTACTTCAAACTTTCGGGGACGCACCTTTTTGTTGTATGCTCTTTCTATTCTTCTTTGATATAATTGACCATGGCATACTGCGGTCAATCGTTTTTTGTCAATCAAGTTCAACTGTTCTAGACGGGTTTTGACCCATTCATCATCATCAATCTTTGCTTCGGCGATGATCCGAAGGGAAGGAATCTCAATTTCTGCAGGAATTACTGCTTCAGTGCCGTATACCAACAAATAAGGAGTTGCTCCTACTGAAGTGCGAACAGTAGTGCGGTATCCCAATAATGCAAATGGTAATTTTTCATGCCATTGTTTTGAACCTTCTACCATTTTCCGAAGTATCTTCTTTATGTTTTTGTTGGCTGCTTCTACTGCTCCATTCGCCTTGGGCCGATATGGGGTAGAGTTACGATGTGTAATCTTAAACTGTTGACATACTTCTTTCATTAAGTTGCTGTTGAGATTAGCACCGTTATCTGTGATGATCACCTTCGGGATTCCGAATCGACATATGATATTTGAGTGGACAAAATCGACCACAGCTTTCTTGGTTACTGATTTGAATGTCTTGGCCTCAACCCATTTGGTAAAATAATCAATAGCTACTAGAATGAACCTGTGCCCATTGGATGCTGCCGGCTCAATTGGTCCCATCACATCCATGCCCCCGGCAACGAATGGCCATGGTGCCGACATTGTGTGCAACTCGGATGGTGGAGAATGAATCAAATCTCCGTGTATTTGGCATTGATGACACTTGCGCACAAAACTGATACAATCTCGCTCCATGGTAAGCCAATAGTAACCAGCTCGGAGGATTTTCTTTGCCAACACATATCCACTCATGTGGGGTCCGCAAACTCCTGAATGTACTTCATACATGACAGTTGTAGCTTGTCTGGCATCTATGCATCTTAATAATCCAAGATCTGGTGTTCTTTTATACAACACTCCTCCGCTCAAGAAGAAACCATTTGCTAATCGCCTAATGGTCCTCTTTTGATCTCCTGTGGCTTGTGCGGGATATATCCCCATTCTGATATACTCCTTGATGTCGTGGAACCATGGTTCGCCATCAAATTCTTCTTCAACCATATTGCAATAAGCGTGCTGATCATGGACTTGAATATGTATTGGATCTACATAAGCTTTATCTGGATGGTGCAACATTGATGCTAGGGTAGCCAATGCATCGGCAACCTCATTATGGATTCTTGGAATATGTTGGAATTCCACTGATTGAAACCGCTGACAAAGATCATGTAGACATTGCCGGTACGGGATGAGCTTTAAGTCTCGGGTCTCCCATTCTCCTTGAATTTGATGTACCAAAAGATCCGAATCTCCCATGACTAAGATTTCTCGGATACCCATGTCTGCAGCTAGCCTTAACCCCAAAATGCAAGCTTCGTATTCAGCCATATTATTGGTGCAATAAAATCGCAATTGAGCCGTAACAGGATAGTGATGCCCTATTTCAGAAATGATTACAGCACCTATTCCGACTCCTTTCATGTTGGCGGCCCCATCAAAGAAAAGTTTCCAGCCAGGTTTTTCAATTTGTTCCACCTCGTCGATATGCATTGTTTCTTCATCAGGAAAATAAGTCTTCAACGGCTCATATTCTTCATCGACCGGGTTTTCGGCTAAATGATCGGCCAGTGCTTGAGCCTTCATTGCAGTTCGAGTCACATAGATGATGTCGAATTCCGTGAGCAATATCTGCCACTTTTCAAGTCTTCCTGTTGGCATAGGCTTTTGAAAAATGTATTTCAACGGATCCAACCGAGAAATGAGGTAAGTAGTATAGGATGACAAATAGTGTTTCAATTTTTGAGCTACCCATGTTAGGGCGCAACATGTCTTTTCCAGATGAGTATACTTAACCTCATAAGCTGTGAACTTCTTGCTAAGGTAGTAGATGGCCTGTTCTTTTCTGCCCGTGAGGTCATGTTGCCCCAATACACAACCAAATGAATTCTCCAAGACCGTTAAGTAAAGAATCAAAGGTCTTCCTAGCTCTGGCGGGACCAACACGGGTGGTTTCGACAAGTACCCTTTTATCTTATCGAACGCTTCTTGACACTCATCGGTCCATTTGACCGCAACATCCTTTTTCAACAATTTGAAAATTGGCTCACAGGTTGTTGTGAGCTGAGCAATAAACCTGCTGATATAATTTAACCTTCCCAACAAACTCATTACTTCAGTTTTGTTTCTTGGGGGTGGCAGTTCTTGGATGGCTTTGATCTTTGACGGATCTAGCTCAATGCCTCGTCGACTGACTATGAATCCCAGCAACTTTCCGGATGGAACTCCAAATGCGCACTTGGCAGGGTTAAGCTTGAGGTTGTACCTGCGAAGTCTTAAGAAGAACTTCCTCAAATCCTCAACGTGGTCGGCCTGATGCTTTGATTTAATGATCACATCGTCCACGTATACCTCAATCTCCTTATGTATCATATCATGAAACACTGTGGTCATTGCTCTCATATAGGTTGCTCCGGCGTTCTTTAAACCGAATGGCATTACCCGGTAGCAATAAGTTCCCCATGGTGTGATGAATGCCGTCTTTTCTGCATCTTCTTCATCCATTAGAATTTGATGATACCCGGCATAACAATCCACGAAAGACCCTATATCATGCTTGGCACAATTGTCGATCAAAATATGTATATTGGGTAATGGGAAATTATCCTTTGGACTTGCTTTGTTGAGATTGCGATAGTCGACGCATACTCTAATTTTGCCATCTTTCTTTGGCACAGGAACGACATTAGCCAACCAAACAGGATATCGAGTAACTCGAATGACCTTTGCTTCCAATTGTTTGGTGATTTCTTCCTTAATTCTCATACTCATATCAGGCTTGAATTTTCTTAGTCTCTGCTTAACAGGAGGCACCGTTGGATCGGTGGGTAATTTGTGGACCACCAAATTAGTGCTCAGGCCCGGCATATCGTCATACGACCATGCAAAAACATCTTTGAATTCTATGAGTGCTTTAATTAACTCTTCTCGGATCTTTGGTTCCAAATGGACACTTATTTTAGTTTCCCGGACATTACTCGTGTCCCCTATATTGACGTCCTCGGTATCACTCAAGTTAGGTTTGATTTTTTCCTCAAAGTGAATTAGCTCTTTACTAATCTCTTCAAAAACCTCATCTTCATCATATTCTGATTCATAATCACAATGTATTTCTTGAATTAATATTTCGGAACCAGATTGATTTTTAAGACTGGGCTGAGGATTCCTCATGCATGCCATATCACTAGAGCCAGCGTAAAAGGAACTGTACAAGAAAGAAGAAAAAAGAAAAGAAAGCTATTAGGAATGATAATAAAAAGGAAACTGCTTTTTATTGGATGATGAAAGATAACAAGGTTTTGCACACTTCAAACCGACTGTAAGATAAACTTTGGGATTACAACCTTGAAATAACCCAAACAAACTGAAAGAAAATCAAAATAAACTACCAAGACTCCTTTCGAATTGGGAGAGGAGTGGCTTTCCAATTATTGAGCTTTGTTTCTGGCCCAACGAATTGAACTTCTGCGTTGCTACACCCTTTTCCGCTTTCCAACATATTCACATCACTAAACAATTTCTCGAACCTTTCAATTAATTCCTCCTCAGGATTGACCCGGGATTTAGGAATTGTTGTTACCGGGCGATTTTTAGCGCCGGTCTTGACAAAAGACTTTGACAGATGTGGGACTGGTTTTGGAAGAACCCATGTTTGGTGTTTCAGCTTCCTGGCCCTTATCACGTCATTGGCAGTGGGTATGAACCCTAAACCGAATGTTCCCCAGTTCTCGGGGAGAGATACTGGTTGTACAATTCCTTGCAGAGATAAGCCCAGACCTTTGCCGGGTATAAAGCCATTCTTTAACATTTCGTAAGCTACCATGACTGATGCAGAAGATATCTTTGGATTCGGAAGGTATTTCCCTTCTGGAATTTTTTCTACTGACACCGTGTTGGTCACTTGGTATACCCATGGTCCTTGGTCAATTTCTGTTTCCTCGACCGGTACAATGGTACTGCTGTGAGCATTTAAACTTTCTTCTCCATACACGACTACTTCTTGATGATCCCATTCAAACTTGACAGCCTGTTGTAGTGTTGACGGGACTGCTTTAGCAGCATGGATCCATGGTCGACCCAATAACAAGTTGTAAGAAACAGATATGTCCAACACTTGGAATTCCATTGTGAATTCAACTGGCCCTATAGTTAGTTCCAACACTATGTCGCCAAATGAATCTCTGCTTCCACCGTCAAATCCTCGTACGCAGATACTATTCTTCTGGATCCTCTCCTCTTTAATTTTTAATTTGTTTAAAGTGGAGAGAGGGCATATGTTTGCACTGGACCCATTGTCAACCAATACCCGGGTTACTACGGAGTTTTCACATTTCACGGTGAGGTAAAGAGCTCTGTTGTGCTCGGTACCTTCCACAGGTAATTCATCATCAGCAAATGTAATTCTGTTTGTCTCAAAGATTCTGTTGGCTATTTTGCCCAAATGATTTACAGAGATCTTTTCAGGAACATGAGCTTCATTCAGGATTTTCATCAACGCCAGACGGTGTTCCTCTGAATGGATCAGTAATGACAACAATGAAATTTGAGCGGGGGTCTTCTTTAATTGATCCACAACAGAATAATCATGGAGCTTCATTTTTCTTAAAAACTCCTCCGCCTCTTCTTCCGTCACAGCTTTCTTTGTTGATATTGGATTGTTTTTAGTTTTTCTCAACTCTTCGGGAGTAAAACATCTTCCCGAACGAGTCAAACCTTGCACCTCACACACTTCTTCCTTGATTTCTTTGCCCTTGTACATTACGGTCACCCGTTCATAGTTCCATGGGATGGTTTTGTTGTTGATGATTGGCAGCTGGATTACAGGTGCAATAATAACCCGATCTGTACGTGCTCCTTCCACGAATACAACGGGTTTGTTAGCAACTCCTGGTATTATCACCTTCGGCCTCTCTTGTTTTGCGGCAACTCTGCTCGATGACCCCTCGTCGACTATCATAGACGGTTCATCACCATTTTTGTTCTGTTTAGACACCGGCTTCTCCTCCATTAACTGCTTATCTGGCTTGGTTTCATGAGACTTGATCATCATGACAGTTTGTGACGGCTTCTTTGTCTCCCCATCAGCTTGTATGATTTCTATCATGTTAGCCTCTTGATGGGCTGGCATTGGATTTCTATTGATATTTGGAGCTTCGGGGGTTTGAACCTCGATTTTATTAGTATCAATCAGCTCTTGTATTGCATTTTTCAAATGCCAACATTTCTCCGTATCATGGCCTGGTGCACCGGAGCAATATTCACAGCTAATGGTGTAATCCAGATTCTTTGGTGGAGGATTGGGTAGTTTGGATTGTATTGGTCTCAGCATGTCTAGCTGTCTCAACCTGTGGAACAGACTAGTGTAAGACTCTCCCAATGGAGTGTAAGTTTTCTTTTTCTGTTCCCTTTCTCCCCTGAATGCTGGCCTAGGCCTGAAACCTGGTCCGGGATAGGCTCGTGGGTAAGTATTTGGTGTGACAGGAGCACGCCAATTGGTGTGAACAGGTGGCTGATTGTATGCTTGAGCATGGTTAATGGCAAAATGAGGCTCTGAAGGGTGATAGTAGTGTTGGGATGAATCATGGTGGTAAGCTGATTGGCGAGGTCGTTGTTGATTATAGTAAAGTGGTGAACCTCTGGGTCCCGGCCAAATTCCTGAATCAACTACTGCTGTTTCCTCCCTTTTCTTTCTTCCGATTCCTCCTACCCCGCCTTGAATGGCTTGAGTAGTTGCCTTAATTGCTGAATAGCTCATGATTTTATTTGTCTTGAGGCCTTCTTCCACCATACCTCCCATCTTCACTACTTCGTTGAATGATTTCCCAACCGCTGAAACCAAATGGGCATAGTAAGTCGGTTCCAAGGCTTGGAGGAAGTAGTCTACCATTTCGCTCTCCTTCATAGGAGGATCTACTCTTGCTGCCTGTTCTCTCCACCGAAAACCATACTCTCTGAAACTCTCATTGTGTTTCTTCTCAAATTTGGTCAAAGATAACCGATCTGGGATGATTTCCAGATTGTATTGGAAATGGTATGCGAATGCCTGTGCCAGGTCATCCCAGGTGTACCATCTTCCATGGTCCTGGCGTGTATACCACTCCAAAGCTGATCCGCTTAGACTTTGACTGAAGTAAGCCATCAACAATTCATCCTTTCCCCCAGCTCCTCGCATCTTGCTACAGAAACCCCTTAAGTGGGCTACCGGGTCGCCGTGCCCGCTGTATAAGTCAAATTTGGGCATCTTGAAGCCAACTGGCAATTGTACATTGGGGAATAAGCATAAATCTTTGTAGGCTACACTGACTTGCCCACCTAATCCTCGCATGTCTCTGAACGATTGTTCTAGACTCTTGACCTTCCGAAACATCTCTTCTTGTTCAGCATTTTTGGCTGGCTTGTCAATTTCGGTTGGGAGATCAAACCGAGGAGCAGGTGAATTGATTTCGGAGGCTTTGAAGGTGGGCTCCGGGGGGTAATATTGGTTGTCTTGGGCCTGAAATGTAGGCTCACTAGGAGATTTGTGAAATGTAGCAGGGGGAGGTGCTACGAAAACAGGAGTCATAGGTGGAGGAAGGTACGGAACTGGTTTTGGAGGTGGAGACTGTGGTGTCTGAGAGGTGGTGCCTCGGTAGTGCTGATAAATGGGGAAACTTGGGGATAATTCAGTGGTGATATTATCCTGAGTTTGAGTCATTGATGGAGTAGGGTTATTTGGGTAAGATGGGGGTAACTGTCCTGTAAACCAAGCTTGGTACATTTCAGCCATTTGCTGCTTGAGCTTAAACATCTCTTCTTTTATTTTCCCGACATCCATCTCTTCTATCTCCATACCTGTGTCAACATCTGGGATAGACATACTTTCGGGTATCGGTCCTTTTGATCTTGTGTGATAGTGATAATATGTCAGTATACTCTTTAGAGAAACTAACTGCTTGAATTCTGAATTCTGAAAATGAACAAACTTGTTAGTTTTGAGAGTTTAACACATATATAATCACACGTTGAGATGCAATGCTCCTAGACAAATAATCCCTTTCTATTATGCATTTGCTCGGTTGCTTGTGTCGTCCCAGCTTTCTTGAAATTGAAAAATTGTCATTCGCTTTTATTTACTATATATATCTTTATCGTGGTGGTCGAATCTTAGAGATTGCCTACGTATCATGCCGAACATGAATCAGACCTTGCGTAGTTCAGAACTGAAGGCAATCACTTTTATTAATTACACAAAGATGGAATTACATTTGAAAACTTTAAGAAAATAGCTTGAAACACACACACTTAAATCAAAATAAAAGATACAATTCATAACATCTCACAACATGCCCCACTTTCCACTTTTGTTCTCTAATATTGGATTATCTGCTCAATGTGGGGCTTGACCTGGATGGCCTCCCAGCGTACGATACATCCTTTCCAACTCCATTGCTAGATGACGAGCAAAAGTGGGCGCATGCTCTGTAAACCTTTCATAATCCATTCCTTGGCAGTTTACATAACTTTGAGATGTGAAGACTGCCAGGTCGTGGATTTGTGCCCTGAAACCTTGGAGACGTTGGTCTTGGTCTTGCAATTGCTGTTGACGAGTGGTGGTTATGTCTCTGACACGGTTTTCACGATCTAAAGCTGATTCTAATAGAGCTCGGAGTCTGGCCTGCTCTAATCTTGCTTGCGATCTTTCCCTGTCGAGGTCTGCTTGTTGATATTCTCTGTTGCATCTTCTTGCCTCTTCTAGTTGTGCACGAAGCTGGTCTTCTGATCGCATCCAATAGTCTTTTTCCTTCTTGAATTGAGCCTTGTCTTTTTCGGATTGCCTATCTTGGCGTTCCTTGTTAGATCTGGCTTCTTCGTTTAATTGTTGGATCCTTTCTTTTGCTTTGCTCAATGCCCTTTCGTTTTCCGCAAGAATGGAATCATAATCTTGCATTTTTTCGAAGAGATTGGCGATGGTTTTTTGATCCTTCCAGCTCCTCTTTCGCGTCTCAGAGACTCTTTTCATTTTTTGGAACCGAGCATGAAGATTTTCATTCTCACAAGCTAGACTCTTTTTCTCGCCTTTGGCTTCTTGTTCTTGCAAATCTTTCTCCAAACTGAGGCTTCTTAGATTTTCTTTTAGGGCATGGATAGTGGCTTTGTACCCTTTTTCTTTTTCTCCCCAGATTAACCGCTCTTGGATTTTATCATTGAAGTTTTGAACATGGGGTCTTTTTGTTGGCCTTTTTAGCTCAGGTTCTGGTATATCATCCACGCGAGACCGCTTTTCAAACCACCTTGCATATCCAGGATTTATCTCACCCTTGGTAGCGTCTAGGACTTGAGTATCACTTTTCAAGTATCGGCACCCATTCCACATCTGCTGAAGTAGAGCTTCGGGAATAGTGGCTTCTGGGTGTAATTCGATTACTTGCATACTCAAATCTTCCTCATCAGGAACTATTTGATATCTCCCTAGTTGCCTTAGGACTCTTAGTGGTGCATATGGCTGAATGCTTCTCAATCCCAATAGTAGTAGATAACTATTTGAGGTTGACATATGTATTACTTCTCTCATCGGGAGCCATCCCAGAGTCCATTCAATTTGATTTGCCGTTAAAGCCTTTAGATGAGATACCCATGCTTCTATCCCTTCTGGAGCTTGATAATTTTTTGTTCTTTCCTCATAGCTCTCGATGCAATTAGCTTTGTTCGACCCATACTGTATGATCTTGGGTTGTTGTTGGAGATGTTCAATCACCCACATTTGCAACAAAATTTTGCATCCTTCGAAAACTTTCGCTCCTGATTTGCATAAAGTCAAAGCCCGATAAATATCTGATAGAATGATGGGGACAAGGGTGTGATTTTCTTTAGTGGTGAGGATTTGCACAATTTTTGCGGTGCGAATATCAATTGTTCGCTCTTTATTTGGGAAGACCATGACTCCTAGAAAAGCCACCATGAAAGCAAATCGACGGTGCATCTGCCAAGTGTCTTTGTTTTGCTTATTAGTAAGGCCTTTCTCATGAATTTCGAACCCATCTGACTTTCCAAACCTGGAATACAAAAAATTGAAGGAACAACATCCATTGATGACATTGCTTTTCCTGATTTGACTGCTGATGTTCAGAAGACCGAAGAATCGATGTATTGAAGGAGCCTTTGTGAATATCAAGCTTTGATTTCTTAAACTTCCGTCAAAACCAACATAGCCAGCTATCTCCTCTAATGTAGGAGTAAGCTCGAAGTCAGAGAAACGAAAAACATTGTGAACAGGATCCCAGAACGTTACTAATGTCGTAATCAGATCATCCCGAAGGCTCAACTTTCATAATGTCCGTAAGATTTCCCAAATGCTTGACGACCCATTTTTGACCGTCTTCGCCTAAATCATACCACCACATTTGAAGCTGACATAGAAATTCCTTCGTACTTGCGGATGAGGGGCTTTGTGTAGTGCTCATTTTGTATCTGAAATTTAATTTTAATAAAGTCAAAATTTATACTAAAAATCATTTTCGAAATTTTTCTTTTTAAAAAAAAAATTTTAAAACTATATTTTTTCGAAATTTTTAAAGCAACCCATTTTATTCCTTGCTTCTCACCATGATTTTATTTAAGCTGGTCAACAAGCATGTTCGAGGCGAATGAATGCACAAATAACAAGTAGGATGCATCATGATGGTCTTTTAATTTTTGGTTCACCTGTCCTAGACAGACCCAACCCCTGTGTTGAGTCTCCAAGGCCAAATGCATATGATGCAAATATTCGTTCCTACTAGGGATCTGGTACATGGCTGAGTTATTCTAAGTGTAAAACCTTAGGTTGATTGTTCTAAACCTGGCTTACCCAAACGGACAGTTTGAGCCGAAGCGGGGTAATGTACCGGGAGCACGAAAGTCTGCCCGGCCTAATTACTTGTCCCAACTCCGTCTTATTTGGCATGACTTTAACAGAAAGGTGGGTCACGCGCACGTGTACACCATAAATTCAGAAGACTCAGAAAGAAGGGGGTTTCGTAGCAGTTGTATATATTCACAATTCAAATAATATTAAAGTGGTAAAAAAACTTTTAGCATATTAGCATATAAACAGTTGATAATTATATAGTAAATAAAGCCAATAAAACAGATATTTTAAGCTCGAATTCTTTAAACCCTGAACCAGAGATTCTGGGTTCGGTCCCCAGCAGAGTCGCCAGAGCTGTCGCACCTCCTTTTTCCGCGCCTGCGAGAGTACAGGGGAGTTTTCTCCAATTGAAGGACAGTCGAAACGGGATTTGTTTATTTGTTTTAGAGTCGCCACTTGGGAATTTTAAGGCGTCCCAAGTCACCAATTATAATCCCTGAATCGAGGAGAATATGACTCTGTTTATTATTCTGCGAACCAGAAATCCTGAGTAAGGAATTCTGTTAATTCGGAAGAAGGTGTTAGGCATTTCCGAATTCCGTGGTTCTAGCACGGTCGCTTAACTGTTTTTATTATTGGCTTAATTATCTTGATTTTTATTAAATATTTTTTATTACGTGATTTTTCTACTGCTTTTACTTATTGTGGTTAAGAACCCTTCTTTGAATCGAATTACGCGTACGTATATTCGTGTTATAAATTTAAAAAATGCGGAATTGTGTCACGCGTACATGTACACAATAACTTTTGATAATATATTTATTGAGTAATCATTTTTCGAAATTGTGTCGAATCAAGAATATTTATTTTTCTGAATAGTGAACCGTACATCTCGGTTTTTTATGAAATTGATTTAACGCCTTTGAAAAAATCCTTTTATTAAATATTCGTTCGAAATTGCGCGTACGCATAATCCGAATTTTTTGCTTTTAAAAATATAATCAGGGTACGCGAACGTATCCCTAATCGCGTGACATATTTGTAATGATATTATGGAATTTCCACAAAAATATTTGTTATATCACGAGAAATCTCGTTTTAAGATACTCTTTAAATTTTTTTTTTGAAAAGAATCCACAATTTATTAAATGTTGACCATTGATTATAATTTCCGAATATAAATTATATTCATTCTAATTATTCAAATTCAAAGGACAGAATAAAAATATGATTAATACAATCTTTAAAACAAATATGACATTATATATATATATATGCCAAGGAATAAATTACATATGAAACTAAAAATGAATGATTCATAAAGGAAGGAAATATTTTCCAAGAATTTTCATTATTACTTGATGCAAATTCTATTTTTTTTTATTACCATTGATTTAAAGTGTAGCCATTTGTGTATATACAACTCAACTTATTCTTATATACTCGTTTTAATCTTAATAGATGAAATTAATTTACTTAGTTATGCCTATGATTGAGTTAGGATAGATATAGATATAATCAAACCAATTTGATTCTCAATCTATGTGAATTATTACTAACTATTAATTTTCACATTGTATAAGTTCCTAAGCCCTTTATTACTAAGAAAGAGAACAAGTCTTGTTGACTTAATAAAATGATATTGCATACAATATTACTTACTATATTTGACATTTTTGAACATACGGATTATACTAACGCATCTTTCAACTATAAATTATGAACATAACCAATGTTATGCCAAAAGATGGCAAATTGCAGCTAATTATCATCTAGCTTTAAACAACCACTAATTAACTAACAAGATAAACTAATAGCATATTTTCTTTGATAATGCTATATTATGCCATACCTTTCTAACAATACCATGAAGTGTAAATAAAAACCAACTTTCTGCCATATTTCCTATTTACACAACTCATAGATAACTAAACTAATGAAATTTGACATGGATATCATTATTACAAAGTTTTATATGAATTTCGAAATAAGACAATTAACTTGTAGCCACCGAGTCGGACTTACTACTGGTTAACCAATATGAAACTAAAGCTGAAATTTTCAACTAAACAACTCAAATGAGTAGATGACAGTATTACAATTCAAACTCTATTTATCTATCATGTTGAATCTCTTTCCAACATAAAATTTAAAAGACATGTACCTGAAAATGAAGGTAGGAGGAGTAAGTTTCAGCAGTAGCAGCAGTAACAAAAACAGTAGAATATACTGATAACACAGTAAAATCTGAACAAGAATAGGATTCGAAGAGCCCAGATGCACAGTAAAGTACTTTTAAGAAACACTTCGGATTTTAACTGAACAGTGGAATCACATAAAGTTGAACAGATTCAACAAAAAAAAATTTCAGATTTCAGTTTTTCTTCAGTTTCAAATTCAGTTTGTTTCTGATTTTCTGTTTCTGCTGCTGTATCTGTGTGTGAGTGTGTATGTGAGTGTTCTATTTTCTGTTTCCTTCCTTTAAAATCTCAGCCCTCAAAATCTCTTAAAAATTCTCTCTGAAAACCCTTCCAAACTCTCCTCAAGTCTGCCTCTAAATCAGTCCAGCTCCCTGTATTTATACAGGTCTGTCCCTTTCTTTTTTAAGTGCTGCCTGGACCCCCTTTTTGTTATCTAAGGCAGATTTTCCCTTAAAATCTGCCACTGAACTGCTTTTTCTTATTCAAACAGCACTAAGGATACCTTTACTTTATTTTCAGCCCCTCCACTTCCTTTGGTTTCCTATTATCCTATTAGATTAACAGCCACTAACATTCCACTTCCAGCACACTAGCCCTAACACTGTTTTTTATTGTTTCATTCCCAGAAATGCCCTAAACTCCTACTGTTATTACTGCCCATTAATACAAGATCAAAATCTATTATGAAACATATTTAAAAATCTGTTCAAACCTAATTATCAACCTGATTTAAAACAGCTAATACCAATTCTCTTAATCAAACAAACATTCTGTCTTTACATATTATGCTAAACAGGGGAATGCAATAGCTGATGTACAAGAGCTAAATTCAGATTGATCACTGAACTTGCA
Organism: Nicotiana sylvestris; assembly: GCF_000393655.2. NCBI lineage: Eukaryota > Viridiplantae > Streptophyta > Magnoliopsida > Solanales > Solanaceae > Nicotiana > Nicotiana sylvestris. The sequence continues at coordinate 165,101,671 of NC_091060.1, read as the reverse complement.
TCCAAACATATTAACAATACATAGAACTCCAAAGAACATTTCAACTGAAATTCAAAATCGAACAAAGAGCAACAAATGCAGGAACACTGTCAGTATTGACACTGCCCTGAACTTAATGTTCACAAATCATATATAACACCTACTTGATGAATTTACTGATTTATAAACATGATTTAATTGGCAAGTATCAATCAGTAGACTGTTTACAACATTTGTCCATAATTGGCCTAAAATAATAGAAGCAGACTGTTTTTTTATTATCTTTATCATAAATGAGAATTCATAATATAACTAATCGACGAACTTAATCGAGTCGATTACTTACATTATGAACAATCACAACCAATAGGAACAATTCACATTCTGATCAAGTATATAGGTAAGAAACAGAAATGACAGAATTAATCAAAACACAAATATAAAAAATTAACAAGCTATTAATACGGACAACAATACATGTAGAATACACAAAATAAATAGAAAAATACATCTGAACTTTAATTTTATTCTGACTCGAACTCAACTTGGATTTCGGATTTTTTGTTTGAAATCAAACTGACCTTAGTCGAAGTATTTTCCACTGAAAATACTTCGACTAAGGTCGATTAAACCTCAATCTTCATCATAATCTGAACCGAATCCGGAAGTTTGGTATTTTTAGGGTTCTTAAAAACTCGATTTGGGATTTAACCATTTCTGGTCAGATTCGAGAAGAACCAAACATGACACAATGGTGAGGGTAGCCTAGGGGTCATTTGGTGTTAGTTTGAAACGGATCTGAGTTCATCTTTGTTTGGTCCGAATCTTCAAAAGAAGATTCGAGAAGTTCAGAGCTGATTCGAACCAAACTAACTTCAGATCCATAACAAGGGTTGTTAGGGGAAGCCATGGTGTTAATTTGGGGCTGATTGGTTTAGATCAAGTTTTCAGGCCAACCTTCGATTTAAGATTCGAAGAGTTGGGGCCTGATTCGAAGGAAACTAAGGTCGGATTCGTGTAGGGGAGGTTCAGGAGGTCCTAGGGTGTTAAGTTGGTGACCGGCGGCGTTGATGCCGCCGGGTTTCAGGCGAAGGGGAATAGGGGCGGCTAGGGTTAGGGGTCTGTTTGGAACGATGATGAACAGGAGCGGAGAGGGGGGTGTTCAGTTAGGGGCTGGGTAGAGGCTTGGGATTTATATAGGGGTGGGGTGGACTGGTATCGTCCGTTGGATCAAGTAGAATGGATGGCTGAGATCTACTCACTTAACCAAACGGTGTCGTTTGGTTTAGGTTAGGGGGACGGGTTGAACCGGGTATCGGATCGGGTAAGGGGTCTTGGGTTAGGGTGATGAGATCTTGGCCGTTGGTTGGATTTAATCCAACGGCCCTTGATAAGGGGTAACCAAACGACGTCGTTTGATTCTGTTTTGAATTGGACCGGACATGGTCATTTGGATTGGGCCTGATTTTGTTTAGAAAATTTGGCCCAGATCCGTTTTTGCCCATTTAATTCCACTCTTTTTAATTTCCAATTTAATTCTTCAATTATAAAAAAAATTACTCCTTCAAAATATTAATCAACCTTTAACAATTTAACACATAGACAAAAATATTAATCACATAGTGAAACATTAAAATTAGAACAAACGCATATTTTTGTAATTTTATTTAAATTAACTTAATTAAATGCATACTTAAATCCTAGACGAAACATGTATTTTTATTTTAATTTTGTTTAATTATAACAAAGCAAACATTTTACGGACATAAACAAATATTTATCACCACGCAAATTCAGAAATTACACAGTAAAAGAAATTTATTTTGATTTATTTTGGAGCAGTTTTTCGTAAGGCAAAAATTACGTGCTCACAGACAGCATGTGCTGTCAGATTATATTCCTGCTGCCCATACTTTGGTTAAATAAACAAGAGATTAGGACACTTTAACAACAAAAAGAGAGAGGGGCTGTCAGGGATTTCATGGGAGTTTTGTTATTTAAAATAAGTGAGTGGAAAAACAACAGGGAGGGGGAATTTTGAGTTGTCAAACAGACTGTAAAGTGTTAAGGTTAGGCTATAAAAGAGGCAGACCTTCCATTAGATGAGGAGGAATTTTTTTTCGAGTCTTAAGGGATTCTGTGAGTAAGAAAACTGAAAAAGGAAAAACAGAAATAAATTTCAGAACACTGTGAATGAGTATTGTCTAAAAGAAACTGTGTAAGAGTCCAAGTTGATCAGGCTGTCTTTGTGGTTTTGCTTTTGGTCGTTTGCCAAGCTTTATGTGGTCATTGGATTTCTGTTGCTGTTACATCTGATATCTTGGGCTTCTTGCTGTCTTTCTGCTCTTTTTCTGGGATTTGTCTGTCTGATGCTCAAGCACCTGTGGGCTACATAGTTGCTGCTGGTTGTGTTGCTGTGTTGTTGCTATCTGTTGTTGCTGTTGGTTACTTGCTGCTGATACTCTTTCTCTTCCTTTTCTTATTGTGCAAACATCCAGGTACACGACTAATACTGTCAATGTAACTTGAAGTTGAGTATGAATGCAAAAAGAGAAGAATTGAAGATTGTTTACTTTAAGCATAGACTGTTATATTGAATATCATGTAATGCATAATAGTTTACATTTTGTTTCGATGCTGAAGGTAACTTGCACGCCTAGTAAATATCAATGTATTGAGGATTGAATGTTAGTTGTGGATGTATGCTGTTAGATAAATACTCCTAATGCAGTAGGTTGTATCTCAGACTTAGGTTTAAATTGGGTAACATACTCTTTAATGTAGGCCAAGCATGTAAACTATCCACTACTAGTATAGTTCTTTCCCTTACGATAAATTGGCTCATATAACTGTTTAAACCATACTTTAAGACATAGAACACAGAGCTTGCAATCTCAACCTCACGAAGGTTGAGCTCAAGTCGAGCAAATCAAGCAGGCTCCCAGCAAAAAATAGTGGCCTAGGCCCAACCGCTACTGCTTGGTTTGGGATTTGGGCCCTTAATATTCGTCTGGCTGATTGTGTACGTAGTCGTGCTTCTGATTTTGCGCAAGTACTCAGAATTCTGTTATAGATAACTTGCAAGCATGTAATTAACTAGGACTGTCTCTGTTCTCAATTAGTAGAGACAAACGCGACAAGAAACGTAGTTGCTATAGGATATCCTTTTAAAATAAGGACGAGATGAGCCTCGACGAATAAAGAAAAACGCACAAATTGCGGGGCCCTTGTTAGATGTATATGTTGAAGCATTCAGTCCCTGAGGTGGGTCGTTTAGCAAATCTCAGGACCTCCCGAAATAATAACACGATAGTCTCTTTAGGTGCGTGTTTAATAATCTACTTTCTTAAACTCGGGTGTGCATTTCATGCGACCCAAATCCAAATCCTAAAATATTGAATAAAAATATGTTCTGGATCGTGGGTGCATTTCATGTGACGCAGTCCGAAGACATGTTTTAAGCGATGTTCACATTTCTTAATAATAATAATTATGAAAGCGGTAAAAAGTTAAAATTTGCACATAAGTTCATATTTGTATAAAATCAGATAATCAAGCCGAATATAACAGTTGAGCGACCGTGCTAGAACCACGGAACTCGGGAATGCCTAACACCTTCTCCCGGGTTAACAGAATTCCTTATCCGGATTTCTGGTACGCAGACTGTAATATGGAGTCATTCTTTTCCTCGATTCGGGATTAAAATTGGTGACTTGGGACACCCTAAATCTCCCAAGTGGCGACTCTGAAATAAATAAACCAATCCCGTCTCGATTGTCCTTTAATTGGAAAAACTCCCTTGCACCCTCGCGGGTGCGGAAAAACGGCCACCTCTTGTTTTTTCACACAACCTTAAAAATCTTCGTCCCTGAAGTGCTGAGAGGTCGTGTTCAGAAATCCTCTTGAGGAAAGTGAGCATATGTTTTTTTTGTTTTGATCAAAATAAGTTTTGTTTGTTAAAATCTTATTAATAAATGTGCAGAATGAGCACGACTCCAAATGAACCCTTTGCAATCATGAATAAAATTCCCCTCCAATTGCGGCTTTGGTGGAATGATTTAGGCAAAGAAGGGCATGACGAAATCAAGAAATATCTGAAAGGCCTCACGAGTTTGTTGGATATCAGGCCACGGGGAGATATCATAAGGGCACTAGTCCCTCACTGGGATCCTGCGCACAATGTCTTCCACTTCTCGGACTTTGAACTTACCCCAACTTTAGAAGAAATAGCAGGGTATATCGGCAGTGCTGAGGCTCCATTGAGGCATAAATACCTGGTTGCTCCAAGAGCTGTGGCAGTACACCGGTTTCTGGACTCATTAAAGATAGTCAGAACAATTCGTAACCCTGACTTGGCAAAAGGTTTTTGCACTGTGAGTTTCATATACCAAAGATATGGTCACATAGGAGGATTCGACAAACCAGAAAACCAGTTGTGCAGCAAAAGTAACCGTCGAAAGTGGGATGAACATAGACGGGTTGCTTTTATGATAACTTTCTTAGGGCTCTTAGTGTTCCCAAGAAAAGACGGGAATATCGACATAAAGATAGCGGGGGTCGTCAGTACTTTGCTCACACAGAAAGATAGCACGCTGGCGCCCATGATTGTATCCGATATATTCCGGGCTCTCACGTCCTGCAAGGCCGGAGGAAACTTTTTCGAAGGTTGCAACTTGTTGTTGCAAATGTGGATGACTGAACACCTATGTCACCGAGCTCAGTTTCTGAGCCATGGATCCGCTGACAGGACCTGCATAGAGGAGTTCTATACCAGAGTTAATGAGGCCTACCTACCTAAAGGAGTTTCGGCATGGACCTCATATTTCCGTGCCCTCAACGCCAGTCAAATACAGTGGACGCTGGGTTGGTTACCGATCGACGAAGTTATATACATGCCAGCATCCAGGCCCCATTTTCTCTTAATGGGACTTAAGAGCATTCAACCTTATGCGCCGCATCGGGTTTTAAGGCAACTTGGGAGATGTCAAATAGTTCCAAAAGACGAGGATTTAAGCACCCAGGTGATTGAGATCAGTCCCGATGGCCAGTTTCCTGAAGCAAGGGTTCGCCAAATGTGGGGCCAATGCCAATACTTAGAGTCAAATACTTGTGTATTGAATCGGACAAAAGGGGAAGTTTCGCCCAGATATCAGGCTTGGTACAAAGGGGAAACGTCATCCGCAAGGCCGGCTAAAAGACCGCACCTGCAAGAGTTTGCCAGATCCTCACAAGAGCAGTGGGACTGGTTGGCCAAAGAGCGGGAATATCTTGCCGAGACAGGCAAACTGAAGCAACAAGTTCAGGATATGAAGTTTGAAAGCCAATTACAGTCCGCTACCCACAAGGGAGAAAAGAACAGATTAATCAGAGAAGGCGAGATCCTCAAAGCTCAGATCAGGAAGATGAAAAGGGAGCCCGACAACCAACTGAGAAGCCGGGCGGATAAAAGATTGATAGCAGGGTTAAAAAATCAGGTTGCGGAAAGCCAGGAAGACTTGGAAAGAGCCAAGGCTAGCACAGCAAGATTACGAACCAAGTGGGCAAAAAGTACCATGGCCCGGAGGCAGCACCTGCAACAAGTCATAAGGGATTATGAAATGAGCATCGGGATATTAAGGAAAACGAACTCCACTCTGCATGATCGGATCAGCAAACAAGCACGAGATGCCCAGGCTGACAGAAGACGTTGTTACGATGCAATGGCCTGCATGGAAAGACAAATGGAGATGTTCCAGGATCAGCTTGCCGACAATGCGCAAGCACTAGGATTAAAAAACCGACAAATAAGGCAATTGTTCGTTGAAAGGGACAACATTCGAGGAAGGATCGACGAGATTGGGCACTACATCTACATGAGATGCCTAGCATGTGAGCAAATGCCTCGGAAAACCCTCCTTGTTTCCATCATGGGCTGCGTCCATCGGATCATGAATGAATTGAAAAGCTTGCAGAGAGACCTCACACCTAGAGCCGCGAAAAGGCCGAATGATGCCTCGTGGGCCCCTAAGTTGGGAAATTAATCTTCGGTCGAGTCCTGTTCAGGCTTTGTGCTTTCCCATGTGTTGTTTTCTTTTCTTTTAGCCAAATCAAGTTAAAAACTGTGGAGTCTGTACTGTTGCTATTCTTTATTGGAAGTAATTTGTAATAGCAAATTTTGATGATGAACTTAATGATTCCAAAAAGAATTTTGTGTGTCTTTACCTTATGGCAGAACTACGCCTGGTCTGATTCGCGCGGGGACGTGATACGTAGGCAATCCCCATAAGATTCGACCGCTTTTAAGAAAGAAAAAAGGAGAAATAAAATAAAATACAGGGTTTCCCAAAGTACTTTAAAAAGGGACAAATGAGTAAGCCGGGATGACGCATGTTGTTTGAAGCAAAGCATGTAGAAACGGTTAACTGCCTAGGAACATTGCATCCTCTATGTGTTGTGATCAAATCTGTTAAAATCTAACGCTAACAAAGTTTGTTGTTGTCTGTTTCCAGACAAGTTAGTTGTTAAAGAATTCTGGCAACACACTCTTACCAAACCAGATCCAAAGGACCAGTAGCAACAAGCATGACTACTTCAGAGAATAGTAACGAGGAAGAAAGGCCGATGAGCCAGTTGTTAAAAGAAGCAATGGAAAAGATTGAAAGGATGGGACTAGAGATGAATGCAATGCAGCTAGCTCTAGCCAAAGCACAAAAGAGCCCTGAGCCACTGGGGCACATGCCGGAATACCCTCACTCCGGCCCTTCAACAAGCCTCCCGAATCCCCGTTATCATCAGGAAAGAAGCCCACATGATTCCCAAGCTCCACCACCCCATCAACCTCTCCCAACACCAAATGTTCCCACTTTTATGGGACCTACATCAGCCACCCTGTAAAGATCAACCAGCGAGCCATTGTTTCAGGCTCCTGATACGCAATACTATCCCCCTGAGCCTACATTCCATGCACCCGAACCACAGGCCTACAACCCGCACTTGGAGGTACCGGCAGAGATTGAAAAGCCGGTTAAAGCCCTTTAACAGGATAAGGTATTGAGGAAGTTCAAAAGCCTGGAGCAGTCCTTCAGGAACCTACACGGATTGGGCAACCAAGTCAGCGTGGCTTACAAAGATCTATGCCCTTTCCCGGACGTCCAACTCCCGGCTGGGTTCAAGATGCCTAAGTTTGATTTATATGAAGGGCACGGTGATCCCATGGCGCATTTGCGGGGATTCTGTAGCAAAATGAGAGGGGCAGGCGGCAAAGATGAGCTGCTGATAGCTTATTTCGGCCAAAGTCTGAGCGGATCTGCGCTAGAATGGTATACCAGGCAGGATTCCAGCAGATGGTACACTTGGGATGACCTGGCGCAGGCTTTCGTAGGTCATTTCCAATACAATCTCGAGATAGTCCCTGACCGTCTCACATTATTGAGGACCGGGAAGAAGCCCGGGGAAAGTTTTCGCGAGTACGGGTTCCGCTGGAGAGAGCAAGCAGCTAGAGTGGATCCTCCCATGAGAGAGGGAGAAATGGTGGACTACTTCTTGCAAACACTGGATCCAACCTACTTTGGTCACTTGGTGACAACGGTCGGAAAATCCTTCAACGAGGTAGTGAAGATAGGGGTCATGATAGAAGAGGGTCTGAGGTCTGACAAAATCCTGAATTACTCGGCACTCAAGGCTACGACCCAGGCTATTCAGAGCGGCACGGGAGGTGCGTTGGGAAGAAGAAAGAAAGAAGAAATTGCCACGATTGAGGCAAGCAGTTGGGCCAGGTCTGGCAAACCCCACTACAATCAACCCAGGCCCCACGGGCCAAACTACCCATACAGCCTACCACAGCACTACTATCCACACCAAGAACCACATTTCTCCATACACCAAGCCCAGACATACACTCAGCCTCCGGTTCGCCCGCAATGGCGCGCGCCGGCTCCCCAGAACACATATGCACCACCCCAAAACACCTATCCTCCACCAAGGGCATATAGAAACCCTCCAGGGTCAGGCTTTCGGGGAAATCCAGATGCTAGGAATGACAGGCTGCGGAAGCACAGAACTTTCACAGAGTTGGGAGAAACCTACACCGTTTTGTTCCACAAATTGAGGCAGTTGGGTTTGGTTAGTCCTGTCCAGACTCGAGAACCAAATCCCCCACCCCAGAATTTGGACCGATCAATAAGTTGTGAGTACTGCTCAGGGATGCTGGGGCATGATACCGAAAAGTGTTGGAAATTGAGGCATGCCATACAGGATCTTATTGATACCAATAAGATCGAGGTCCAGACACCGGAAGCTCCTAACATCAACCAGAACCCATTGCCAGCGCACCACGAGACTCACATGATTGAGTTGGTGTATGAGGGAGGAGAGTTGAGAAAACCCTCACAAACAGTGATGATGATCCAGGCCGCTCCGAAAGAAGGACCGACCAGTGGAGGAACAGGGGTACAGTCCCAGGGAGAAGGCGTCAAGCCGGTAGTGATATTGGGGAAGAGACCGTCCGCCATAACAAGCAAACCCGAGCCAAACAAGTTGGTAATATCAGGGACTCCGCCCACACCTGCAGTTGTGTTAAAAGGGGTATACAGGGAACTGGTCACAATAAAGCCCGCAGTTCAGTTGCCGATGGTTGATAGTAAGGCTGTGCCTTGGAAATACGAGAGGGCAGTGGTGATGTACAAAGGAAAACAAGTGGAGGAAGTTAGTTGTGAAGCGCAAGGACTGACTCGATCAGGTCGGTGTTTTGCTCCGGTGGAGCTAAGAAGAACCAACCCCGCTACAACCAAGAAACCTGTGTCCGAAGAAGAGGCTGAGGAGTTCTTGAGGAAGATGAAAGTGCAGGACTACTCCGTGGTCGAGCAGCTGAGGAAAACACCAGCACAGATCTCGCTGCTATCATTACTGATCCATTCTGAGGAACATCGCCGGGCCCTGATGAAAATACTGAACGAAGCTCATGTACCCAACGAGATTTCTGTAAACCACCTGGAAACCATTGCCAACAAGATTTTCGAAGTGAACAGGGTAACGTTCTCAGATGATGATCTGCCAGTGGAAGGTACGGAGCATAATAAAGCTCTCTATCTGACTGTCAAATGTGAAAACGCGGTAGTTACTCGGGTATTGGTGGATAACGGGTCAAGTGCCAATATTTGTCCATTATCCACCCTAAACCAGTTAAAGATTGACCACGGAAGAATCCACAAGAATAGCATCTGTGTCCGAGGATTTGACGGAAATGGAACAGCTACTGTAGGGGATGTTGTACTTGAATTGACCATCGGTCTTGTCCTGCTCACCATGGAGTTCCAGGTATTAGATGCCACAGTATCTTATAACCTTCTGTTAGGACGACCATGGATTCATGCAGCCAAAGCAGTACCCTCCACCCTACATCAGATGGTGAAGTTCGAGTGGGATAGGCAGGAGGTCTTACTACACGGCGAGGACACGGCATGCACCATGGGTGGCGCCATTATGCCCTTCATAGAGACCTATGATGACAAAGGTCCTTGGGTCTACCAGATTTTTGATACAGTGTCGGCAAACAAAATTTCTGAAGGAGAAATCATCCCGCACCCTAGGGTAGCCGCCGCGACAGTTATGATGGTCTCGGAAATGCTGGGTAATGGATTTGTGCCGGGAAAGGGCCTGGGAGTCAAGCTTCAGGGGATTGTCCAACCTATCTCCCTGCCTAAAAATCTAGAAACTTTCGGATTGGGGTTCAAACCAACCGCAGCAGATGTAAAGCAAGCGCGTAAAATGAAGAAGAAAGTCTGGTATCTTCCCAAACCCGTGCCACGTCTCTCAAGATCTTTTGTCAGAGCAAGCGCCAAAAGTCCACCGGTCCCAAAGATTCTAGGACCATTGATTGGTATGGATGGGGACCTGAATCAGAGTTTCGAGCGGCTATTCGCTGATGTCAGTATGGTAGAAGTTGGAGAAGATTCCAGCAGAGCAGAGATACAGTTTGTGGGGCCTGAGGCCAAAACCAACAATTGGACAGTTACTCCTCTTCCTGTCCGAGGGGAGTCTTGGTAGTAGGCTTTGATTTATGTTTTGTTTGTTTTGTTTTGTTCGGATTATTCCAGGGTGTAATCCAAATTTTACTTTTGTTTTGTAAAAGTGTGAACCCTTTTATCCCGCAAGTTTAATAAAGTTCTCTTCTTTTGTCCCATTTTAATTTTGTTTTGTTCTTTTTCTTTCTGAACAGTTCTCTTTTTACTGGTTCTAATGACATGGCATGCACAGCGGATCTTCGACCTAGTCTAATAAATCAATCTGAATCTGACTCAATGATGCAAGAGGTCATTTGTGATGATGAATCTGAATATGACGAAGATAAAGCCTTCGAAGAGATAAACCGAGAACTGTGCCAATTTGAAGAAAAACCCAAACCTAACCTAAATGACACTGAGGCTGTGAATCTAGGAGACGCTGATAATGTCCGAGAAACCAAAATCAGCATCCATATTGAGCCGAATGTCAGGGAAGAATTGATCAAAACCCTCGTGGAATTCAAAGATGTTTTTGCATGGTCATACGATGATATACCGGGATTAAGCACCAATTTAGTGGTTCACAAATTGCCCACTGACCCGGCATACCCTCCGGTCAAGCAAAAGCTAAGGAAATTTAAAACAGAAATGAGTGTAAAGATCAAAGAAGAGGTGATTAAGCAGTTGCAGGCGAAGGTCATTCGGGTCACTCGATATCCCGAGTGGTTGGCCAATGTGGTACCAGTTCCAAAGAAGGATGGAAAAATTAGGGTGTGCGTCGACTACCGCAACCTCAACAAAGCAAGTCCCAAGGACAATTTTCCATTGCCCAACATTCATATCCTGATCGATAATTGCGCTGGGCGCGAGATCGGATCCTTTGTGGATTGCTATGCGGGATATCATCAGATCCTAATGGACGAGGAAGATGTGGAAAAGATAGCATTTATCACGCCATGGGGAACTTACTGCTATCGGGTAATGCCGTTCGGACTGAAGAATGCCGGGGCAACGTACATGCGAGCAATGACTGCTGTGTTTCACGACATGATACACAAAGAAATTGAGGTGTACGTAGATGATGTGATCATAAAGTCTTGGCGTCAGGAAGACCATATAGCAGACCTAAGGAGATTCTTCCAAAGACTCCGAAGGTATGATATCAAGCTTAACCCGGCCAAATGCGCATTCGGGGTTCCGTCAGGAAAGCTGTTAGGATTCATCGTCAGTCGACGGGGGATTGAGTTAGACCCATCCAAAATCGAATCCATCCGAGATTTGCCACCGCCAAAGAACAAAACAGAGGTAATGAGTTTGCTGGGTAGACTCAATTACATCAGCAGGTTCATCGCTCAACTCACAGCAACTTGTGAGCCCATATTTCGGCTGCTGAGAAAGGATGCTGCGGTAAGTTGGACGACAGAGTGTCAAGAGGCTTTCGACCAAATCAAAGGGTATCTGTCTAATCCACCCGTATTGGTCCCGCCTAAGCCAGGGAAGCCCTTGATTCTTTATCTGACGGTCCTGGAAAATTCATTTGGTTGTGTACTAGGGCAACATGATGACACAGGAAGGAAGGAGCAGGCCATCTACTATCTTAGCAAGAAATTCACAGTATATGAAGTCAAGTACACTCAACTCGAGAAAACATGTTGCGCCCTAACTTGGGTAGCTCAGAAGTTGAAACACTACCTGTCGTCATATACTACTTATCTCATATCCCGTTTGGACCCATTGAAGTATATCTTTCAGAAACCTATGCCCACAGGAAGGTTGGCCAAATGGCAGATTCTGCTCATAGAGTTTGATATTGTCTATGTGACCAGGACAGCCATGAAAGCCCAGGTGCTGGCCGACCATTTGGCAGAGAATCCAGTTGATGAAAAATACGAGCCTTTAAGAACATATTTTCCCGATGAAGAGGTAATGCATACAAATGAGCTGGAGTTACCCGAGGAACCAGATTGGAAGCTTTTCTTCGATGGAGCTGCAAACGCGAAAGGGGTTGGAATAGGAGCAGTACTCATTTCTGAAACAGGATGCCATTACCCTGTTACGGCTCAACTATGCTTCTATTGCACCAACAATATGGCTGAGTATGAAGCTTGCATTTTGGGTCTGCGATCGGCTGCGGACATGGATGTCCAAGACGTTTTGGTCTTGGGAGACTCAGACCTCTTGGTACATCAGATTCAGGGTGAATGGGAAACACGGGATCTGAAACTCATACCCTATCGACAATGCTTGCACGATTTGAGCAAGCTATTTCGATCGGTGAAATTCAAACATATCCCGAGAATTCATAACGAGGTAGCGGATGCATTGGCCACCTTAGCATCAATGTTGCACCACCCTGACAAAATGTATGCTGATCCTTTGCACATCCAGGTCCGTGATCAGCACGCTTATTGCAACGCCGTAGAAAAGGAGGCAGATGGCGAGCCCTGGTTTCATGATATCAAGGAATACCTCAGAATGGGGATATATCCGGAACAGGCCACTGGAGACCAAAAAAGAGCCCTTCGGCGTTTGTCGAATGGTTTCTTCCTCAGCGGAGGAGTTTTGTACAAAAGAACCCTGGATTTGGGATTTTTGAGATATATAGATGCCGGTCAAGCCACGACGGTTATGGCAGAGGTACATGCTGGAGTTTGCGGGCCACATATGAGCGGATATGTATTGGCAAGGAAGATCCTCAGGGCAGGGTATCATTGGCTCACCATGGAACACGACTGTATCACTTTCGTAAGGAAATGCCATCAGTGTCAGATACATGGAGATCTGATTCATTCTCCGCCAACAGAGTTACATACGATGTCAGCACCCTGGCCATTTGTGGCATGGGGCATGGATGTCATTGGACCTATCGAGCCAGCAGCGTCCAACGGTCATAGGTTCATTCTAGTAACCATTGACTACTTCACCAAATGGGTTGAGGCTAAAACCTTCAAGTCGGTAACTAAAAAGGCGGTGGTGGATTTTGTGCACTCCCATATCATCTGCAGATTTGGGATCCCAAAAGTAATCATCACGGATAACGGTGCGAATCTTAACAGCAGCCTGATGAGAGAGGTATGCCAACAATTCAAGATTACACACCGCAATTCCACCCCATATCGTCCCAAGGCGAATGGAGCGGTCGAAGCAGCCAATAAAAACATCAAGAAGATACTGCGAAAGATGGTGGAAGGATCTAGACAATGGCACGAGAGATTACCCTTTGCTCTGTTGGGTTATCGCACTACCGTCCGGACCTCCATAGGTGCAACTCCTTATTTGTTGGTGTACGGAACTGAGGCCGTAATACCGGCGGAGGTCGAAATTTCCGTCCCTCCGGATTGTCGCTGAAGCCGAGATTGATGATGATGAATGGGTCAGAGCTCGATTGGAACAGTTGAGCTTGATAGATGAGAAAAGATTGGCAGCAGTGTGCCATGGTCAGCTGTATCAGAAGAGAATGGCGAGAACATACAATAAGAAGGTATGCCCCAGGAAGTTTGAAGTAGGGCAGCAGGTGTTAAAGAAGATCCTCCCGCATCAGGTCGAGGCAAAAGGCAAGTTCGCCCCAAATTGGCAAGGGCCTTATATTGTGACCAGAGTGTTGTCCAACGGTGCTGTGTGTTTGACAGATATCGAGGGGAGATATGTAGACATGGCTATCAATTCTGATGCAGTCAAGAGATATTATGCGTAATTTCTTTAATTATGGCAATTATCGGTTCGTTTGTTTGTACTTGGTGCATATTGGATAATGAAATGACAGAGACAGTTCTTTCTTCTATCCAAACACTTTTAACCCTTGTTTCCCCCTTTTGAGCCTTAAGTTATTCTTTCATACCCCTCTTTTGGAATCACTAATGGAAAAAATATGAAAGAAAAAGAAAAAAAAAGAGAGAAAAAATCATTAAAGGAAAATGAAAAAAAAAAGAAAGAGAAAGAAAAGAAAAAGAAGATAAAAATCATAAGAAATACAAAACCGTGGGAACTACGTTTGACCTGATTCCTCGAAGAGGATACGTAGGCGCCTCACGGCTCGGTCATAGTGTGCATAATGTCCATAAGTATGCATAATAGGCACAGTGTGCATAACGCACGTAGCTCAACCTAGAGTAAAAATAAAATCCCCCAAGCAAGAAAACTGGGGCAGAGGTTATGTTTTAAAAATTCCAACAAAGGTTAGATTCCAAAAGTTGTAGCAGATCACCCATCAAATTATTTCATTTTGATAGCCTTGCTTTAGCCCCACACCAAAACCAACATCGACGTCCAAAAGACCTCCCGATCAATATCCAAGAGGTGCCAAGTCATGCAAATAAAGCCGAGAATAATACGCCGATCCCCAGCAAAGAAGAGGATCATGAAATTGGAAATGAATTGATAGTCCAAAGGGATCTCCAGAAGAGAGAGTCACATCGACAACACCCCGATTCCTCGATGAAGAAATAAAATGAGAGAGTCTTATCGGTGAAAACCTTCATAGGCACCGAAAGGCGACATAAGATGAGAGATATAAAATGAGAGAGTCTTATCGGTGAAAACCTTCACAGGCACCATAAGGCGCCGGGAGTTGAGAGAAAAGAGAGAGTCTCATTAGTGAAAACCCCTCGAAGGGCACTATGAGGCGACAAGACAGATCAACAAAAGGGTCCACATTCGCAAAGAAATGGACACTCATTTATCCCCAGCAAGTAAGACCATCGGGCAAGTTGATTAATACAAATAGACTGGGTCGGGAATCTATGGTGCACGTCATGATCACGGGGACCAGTCATGTCATCCAGATAAGTTCTTCTGAATTTCTTTTCCCGCCAAGTATTGGTTCAGAAAGATTTTCTCCTTTTCTATCTTTTTATTTCTCTTTCTAAAAATTTGTCTTGAAAAGGATCTTTTAAAGCTTACTACCAGAGACCGAAGAGGGATTCATCCAATGCAGGGTAACCCCAACAGTCCTAAAGGCTAGCCCCAGGCAATGCAATGTTGTGCCCTGCAGTTTTGGAGGAAGTAAACTCCTAAAGGGAGTGTTTCCGGGAGTAAAAGCAGACTCCCACGGCATGTACTGTAAAGAGAAAGCAGAAAAGGGGATAAATTGAAAACCAATCCCCAGCAGGCCGGAAACCCCCAGCAAGCAACTTTGTCCACCAACCAGTTATGGGGGCACAGAGCAAGAAAAGGGAAAGAGAGGAAAAATCATCCACCGGAAAGGCACCTCCTCCCACCATGATTAAAACTAACTAAATCCTTTTGTCTGCTGCAGGAAAGCGAAGGATTGATGATGGCAGCAGGACGCGATGCCAGGGAAATCACCAAAACCGGGGCAGAAAATTTTCTGCCGATTGTCAAAAAATTTCTCGGAAGAACGAGGAAACAATTTTAATACTTTTCAGTTCTAGGTCACCCACCAGTAAAATGCGAGAATACTTTCAGCTCTAGGTCTCCCAACAGTAAAATGCGGGAATACTTTTCAGCTCTAGGTCGCCCACCAGTAAAATGCGGGAATACTTTTCAGCTCTAGGTCGCCCACCAATAAAATGCGGGAATACTTTTCAGTTCTAGGTCGCCCACCAGTAAAATGCGGGAATACTTTCAGTTCTAGATCGCCCACCAGTAAAATGCGGGAATACTTTTCAGTTCTAGGTCGCCCACCAGTAAAATGCGGGAATACTTTCAGTTCTAGGTTGCCCACCAGTAAAATGCCGGAATACTTTTTAGCTCTAGGTCGCCCACCAGTAAAATGCGGGAATACTTTCAGCTCTAGGTCGCCCACCAGTAAAATGCGGGAATACTTTTCAGTTCTAGGTCGCCCACCAGTAAAATACGGGAATACTTTCAGTTCTAGGTCGCCCACCAGTAAAATGGCGGGAATACTTTTCAGCTCTAGGTCGCCCACCAGTAAAATGCGGGAATACTTTCAGTTCTAGGTCGCCCACCAGTAAAATGCGGGAATACTTTCAGTTCTAGGTCGCCCACCAGTAAAATGCGGGAATACTTTCAGTTCTAGGTCGCCCACCAGTAAAATGCGGGAATATTTTTCAGTTCTAGGTCGCCCACCAGTAAAATGCGGGAATACTTTTCAGTTCTAGGTCGCCCACCAGTAAAATGCGGGAATACTTTTCAGTTCTAGGTCGCCCACCAGTAAAATGCGGGAATACTTTTCAGCTCTAGGTCGCCCACCAGTAAAATGCGGAAATACTTTCAGTTCTAGGTCACCCACCAGTAAAATGCGGGAATACTTTTCAACTCTAGGTCGCCCACCAGTAAAATGCGGGAATACTTTCAGTTCTAGGTCGCCCACCAGTATAATGCGGGAATACATTTTCTGTCTCTTCATTTCTATTCTAGGTCACCCACCAGTATAATGCGGGAATACATTTTTGTCTTTTCATTTCTGTTCTAGGTCGCCCACCAATATAATGCGGGCATACATTTAATATTTTTGCATTCAGGCACCCACCTGTATAACAAGAGGAATACTTTTGAGTCTTATATTACAAATCTTGAAATCAGTAACCCACAGGAAGGTAGAAGGTTACAACAGGATCCCCAGCAGGAAACAATAAAAATCCCCAGCACCGGAAAGCAGAAAGTTGCAACAAGAGGTCCCAACACAAGTTCAAGCGCATGAGTCAAAAGGAAGAAAAGACGCGTCTTGAAAGAAGCGGCCTGTGAACATTAAATTATGCCCAGCATAACAGATCTGATGAAGAGAGCCGTATCCCCAGAGGAACCGCCAAAAAGCTTAATGAAGGAAGTCATGTCCCCAGCGGACCGAACAAAATGATGAAAACTGGTATTCAGAAAAGCAAAGGGCCAGTGTCATCCCCAAATTCACGGAAGAAAAGCACCGGAGGAAACACAAGCCGACAAGAAAGGAAGGCAACAAGAACAGGTTGTAGTCTAGCCTAGCTTCTTGTTTTCTTTTAAGCACGGTGTAACAAAGAGATCGGTAAGCAGTGGTAATAGCATGCAACAACAGTAATATTGCAGTCCCACGGTAGTCCCAACTACCAAAACTTCCCGAACTACATTGACCTGATTCCTGTTTAGCCCAGGATATGAAGGAAACCTTTGAAGCAAAGGTTCGGTCAAATCTTTTTCAAAATAAAAAAAAATAAAAAATAAAAATGCTTCACACGGAGTACTCGGATGGGCAAAAATCGCTCGCTTTATCTTTGCACGAAAACCATTCGTGTCTTCGGGCAAAGAGGGGCAGCTGTAAGCACGTGATTTTTGCCCTATATGAGAATTACTCCCAAAAAATTCAAAAATAAAATAATTTTTCTTGGTGTGCAATTTTTGTGATATTTTGTGTAACTATTTGTATGTTTGTCTATGCATGTTTATTTGTTAAATTAATAAAAAATACAAAAATAGGCATCTTTTGCATTTTTAGCATTTAATGTCCAAATGAACAATTTTATGCTTAATTATTACTTAATTGTGCGTTAATTGTTATTGGAAGTTAATTTGCGCTTTTATAACTTAATTTAGTTCTTAATAATAATTTAAGTACTTTTATAATTTAGTTTTAGAAAAATAAAATAAGAAAAGAGAACAAAAATACAAAGAAAAATCGGATTGGGCCACTTCTTCAATTTCAAACCACAGGCCCAAATAATTGCCCAACTTTCCCCATGACCCGGTCCGTTTCAAACCGGGTCGATCCGGTCCGCTCCATTAACCCAACACCCCTTCTTCATTTTTGTCCAACACAAAACAAAACCAAAAAAATAAAAAATAAAAAGTGAATTATCAAATTTAAAAAAAGTAAAAAGTTTTAAAAAATTTAAAAGTAAAATAAGGTTGGAATTAAAAAATAAATATAAAGGTATCTGAAAATTTAAAAAAATTTAAAGTAATTGAAAGTAGCATTTTTAAAAGAAAAAGAAAAGATAGTGGTTTGTTTTTTAAAGAAAAGTTAAATAAAGTGAGATTCTCTTTTAAAAAAATAAAAAGTGGGATTTTAAATAAGATAAAGTAATTAAAGTTGGAATTTTAAAAATAAAAGTAAATAAAGGTGGGATTTCTTTTTCTAAAAAAATAAAAGCAATTTGTAAGTGGGATTTCTTTTAATTAAAAAAATAATAAAATAATAAAAAACAAATCTGAAAATTTCGAAAATTTTGCTATAAATAGAAGAGAAAATTTAGGAAGAAGGGGTAGAAAAAAAGAGGAAAAACTAGATATAGAGAAGAAAAAAAGAGGGGGCGGAGTGAGAAGTATACACCCGATATACATTCTGGATACACTGAATATACAGGGGCAGAATTCATTTTGGAGAGTTTTGAAGTTGAAAAAGAATAGTTACTGTTTCATTGCCTCGCTTAAGATCTGAAATAGTCAGAACCTTCCTGCCTTTTACTTCTTCTCTATACTTGGAGTCGTTTATAGTCTCCTGGGTTTTCTACTATTCCTACTGTTACTGGTCTATTCCTGTGTTGCTGGACTGTCGTTGTTGTGCTACATTGTTACTACTGTTGCTGCTTCTCAGCTTCATCTTCTCTTGTTTTCCAATACCAGGTACACGAATGTAATACTAGTTATTGCAAGCTAAAAATGTGGAAGCATGAATACATATGAAGAATCGAATTTTGAAGTTTTAATTTCGCTTTTTCTCTGTTCCTTTTATTGATTGTATTTAGGCTATTTTATGTATTATTGAATAATAATTGGAATAAGAGAAAATAACATAAGTTAGTCTTTAATGAATCGGCTTGGCAAAACGGGTTAATTCACTAGCTATGAAGGTTCTAAGATTATCAACAGTAGGTTAATTGTGAACAAGTACTTAAATTTAGCTAAGGCATGAATTTGAACTAAATTTCGTGAATTAGGTATTAAGGCATGATTTGAGTTCAAACAAAATTAGAAGAACGTTTAAGTCTAATAAACTTTCTATTAAGCTTTAGTAATTATGGTTAAATCCAGTTTCAAATGGTTGTGAATAATTAATTCCAATAGTTTTTTTTATATATAACAATGCGAGCTTCAATCTAACTATATTTGATTCTTTTGAATATTAGTTGTCAAATTTTTATTTTATTTATAATTTCGAATTTTTTTTAGTAAAATTCTTGTTCATCAATATTTGTATTAATATAGCAATTAGTATGCCATGCTTTCTTAAATAAAAAAAAGCTCGTAATTAATTAGGATTTTCTTTATTTATTTTAGAGACTAATTTTAATAGAAAAGATGTAGTCGCTTTAGGATTTGTCCATTTAAAATAAATGAGATGAGCCTCGCCTAGTAAAATATATAGATTGCGGGGCCCTCACAAATGTATGTGTTAATTACTTAGAACTCGGGATCGGCCGCTTAGCGAACTTCACGGCCTTTTCTCAAAATAACCCTGCGCTAGTCGCTTTAGGCGCGTATTTAATAATGTTATCTCCTTAAACTCGGGTGCACATTTATGTGACCCAAATCCAAATCTCAACGAAATCGAAATGTGTCTCTAATCACGGGTACATTGATTGTGACGTGGTCTGAGATGTATTTCCATGACATTGCAAATTCTTTTTAATAATGAATGAGACGAGCCTCGACAAACAAAAAATGCACAAGCTGCGGGGCCCTCTAAATGTATATATTAAAATACTTAGAATTCGAGGACAGGCCGTTTAGCGAATTTTACGGCCTTCCCCAAAATAACAAGACGCTAGTTGCTTTAGGCGCGCCTTTAATAATTTATTTTCCTTAACTCGGGTGCACATTTATGTGACCCAAATCCAAATCTCAACCGAGTCGAGATATGCCAAACAACTACGGGTGCATTGATGTAACGTGGTTCGAGATATGTTTCCACGACGTTGCAATTCTCGTAAAATAATAACAATAAGTAAGAAAGCGGTAAAAAGATAAAATTTTGCACATAAGTTCATATTTGTATAAAATCAGATAATCAAGCCGAATATAACAGTTGAGCGACCGTGCTAGAACCACGGAACTCGGGAATGCCTAACACCTTCTCCCGGGTTAACAGAATTCCTTATCCGGATTTCTGGTGCGCAGACTGTAATATGGAGTCATTCTTTTCCTCGATTCGGGATTAAAATTGGTGACTTGGGACACCCTAAATCTCCCAAGTGGCGACTCTGAAATAAATAAACGAATCCCGTTTCGATTGTCCTTTAATTGGAAAAAACTCCCTTGTACCCTCGCGGGTATGTAAAAAGGAGGTGTGACAACATGTACCCAGCTTCCAAACTGGGGCAGAAAGTTTTTGGTTCGTTTATTTTTATGAAGTCAGGAGCCCGCCTGGATAACAGAGGAATACATTCAGTTCAAGTTCAGTAGTCAGGAGCCCGCCTGAATAACAGAGGTGATACATTCAATTTCAAGTTTCGGAAGTCAGGAGTCCGCCTGGAGAATAGAGACATACAATTCAAGTTTCAGCAATCAGGAGCCCGCTTGAAGAACAGAGGTGATACAATTCAAATTTTTAGTTCTCAATTGATTTCTTTGTCTTTTTGAAGTCAGGAACCCGCCTGAAGAACATAGGCATACAATTTAATTTTAGAAATCAGGAGTCCGCCTGGAGAACAGAGACATACAATTTAATTTTAGCAATCAGGAGTCCGCCTGGAGAACAAAGACATACAATTTAATTTTAGCAATCAGGAGCCCGCCTGAAGAACAGAGACATACAATTTAATTTTAGCAATCAGGAGTCCGCCTGGAGAATAGAGACATACAATTTAATTTAGCAATCAGGAGTCCGCCTGGAGAATAGCGACATACAATTTAATTTTAGCAATCAGGAGCCCGCCTGGATAATAGAGGAGTAGCTTCAATTTTAAGTTCAACAGTCAGGACCCCCCTGGAAAATGGAGGTGTTAAATATTTTAAGTAGTCGAAATCAGGAGCCCGCCTGGAGAACAGAGGTGATATAATTCAATTATAGTTTTCAATCAATCTCTTTGTCTATTTTGAAGTCAGGAGCCCGCCTGAAGAATAGAGGCATGCAATTCAAGTTTCGGAGGTCAGGAATCCGCCTGGAGAATAGAGGTATTATAATTCAAGTTTTAGTTTTTAAAATCTCAGCTAGTAACATGTGCTCAGTTTTCAAACTGGGGCAGAAAGTTTTCGTTGTTGTATTTGTGTTGTGAAGTCAGGAGCCCGCCTGGATAACAGAGGAATACATACAGTTCAAGTTTCAAAAGTTGGGAGTCCGCCTAAAGGAATAGCAACATGGAATTTTATCGAGAAAGAATAAGACAATGAGGCAACAAGGAAACACAAGACAACAAGGAAGTACAAGAGAAAGTTTGAAAATTTAGATAGGATTTTTGTAGTTCATAGAGCATAGTTAGTTTAGTTTCTTTTATCTTTGACGTAGTGTAATAAGGGAGGTCAGCAAGCAGTAACAACAACAGTAACAACAGCAAGCGCAGTACAATCACAGTTCCTGGTAGTCCCAGCTACCAGACATTCCCGAACTACACTGACCTGATTCCTGTTTAGCCCAGGATATGTAGGCAACCTCTGAAGCAAGACGCGGTCAAACTTTTCAAAAATGTTTCACACGGAATTTTCAAACGGGCAAAAATTGCTCGTATTTGCTCACTTATCTTTGCCCGAAAACTTTTCGTGTTTCCGAGCAAAGAGGGGCAGCTGTGAGCACGTGATTTTTGCCTTAAATATGATTATTCCCAAAATCCCAAACAAAATAATTTTCCTTTATTTTTTACAATTTTTGTGCATTTTGGTGTCATTTTCTGATAATTGTTGCATTCTATTTGCGCATGTTAATTCTATAAAGTACAAAAATATGCATTTTTGCGTTTAGGTTTTAGTATCAATTAAGGGTTAATTGTTTTAAAAACAAAACATGAAAATCATAAAATTAGTTCACTTTCGCATCTTAATGATTTTTATTGTGAATTTGTCATGAAATAGCTTTTGAACAATTTTAGGAATTAATTAGTCTTTGTTTTGAAATAACTAGGATTTCATGTTAGTTTTACATCTCCATAAAAATTAGAAAAATTATAAAAATTGTAAAAGTAAGAAAAGAAAACAAAAAAAAATAAGAATAGAAATTGGGTCTTAATAGAAGACCCAAATTTGGGCTAGAATCAATCCCAACCCCAGCCCAAACCTATATCATCTTCCCCCGCCCAATCTCACAGAAACCCAGCCCAAGTACCAACAACCCGGTTCGCCCCCTCTTCTAAACGAAACGATGTCGTTTCATGGTCTCTGAATCAGGACCGCTGGATCTCATCAATCCAACGGTCCGGAACTAACGAGGTTCCTGATTTAAAATAGTCTGAAAGCCCACCCCAGACCCTCGTCTTCCTCACCCCACCTCTCCTCTCAAACCCTAATCCGCGCTGCCCTTAAATCCCTCGCTGGCGGTGAACGCAACCTGCACCGTTCAAGCCCAAAATTACACCACTTGTCCTCCTCACTCTCCTCTTTCCATTGCACCCACTGGTTCCCCTCGAATAAGGCCGGAGCTCGTCGAATCTTCGATTGAAGTTTCCGGTCAAATCGAAGGTTCATCCAAACCAGCCCAAAATCATACCACACAATCCCCGGCCCTACCTCAACACTAATCCATGTTTGTTTTCCTTCAAATCACTGTGAAACGGCTCGAATCTTAGATCTAAGAATTTCTGGCCGAAACCCTAAACCAAATCTTTGTGATTTCGAACCGTAGTATCCTTAACCATGTGTTCTCTTGTAAGAACACATGGTTAGGGATGTTACGCGTCAAAAATCTGAAAGGATTCAGACGTTAATGACTGGCCGGAATTCCTCGTGCTTTTGTGAGTTTTTCTTGTTTCTTTTCACTCGCATGTTTGAAGTTTTAGTTACAGTTTTTGTTTCATTAATTTTTCTATTAATTTTATGATTTATTTGTATTAGTTTAAGTTCTGTCAATTACTGTTGGTTCTGAGTTTGATATTTGTTTGAATGATTGTGAGTTTATGGGTTAAGAATTAGTTTAAATTCATTTAAAGTTGATCATGTTGGCTTAAGCTTTGCTTTGATCGATCCTGGTTTCTGGGTTCCCTTAGCTTGACTGAGTTGGTATAATTGAACAATGGGGTTGGTTAGTTTAATTAGTTGATTTCTGAGTGCTAATTAATCAATTTCAGTTAGTTTTGGATTAAATTAGGGGATTGGTAATAGCTGTTAAGGATGAGGTTAGGATCAGTAAATTAGAGAAGCCTTCAGGGGTAGTTTGGGTATGGAAAAGGGTAGTTCTGATAGGAATAGTAATATTAAAGCATATGAAAGGGCAGTATAGGTATTGTATGGGTAGAAGAATGTCACACCTCCTTTTTGCGCGCCCTGCCCCGAAGGGTTAGATGCGCGGGTGGAGTTTTTCCAATTTAAGTGACAATATTCGAAATGGGATTATTTATTTAATTCAGAGTCGCCACTTGGGAAAGGTTTGGTTTTTGGTGTCCCAAGTCACCGGTTTATCTTGAATCCCAAATCGAGGAAATTTTCGACTTTTCCAAATGAAGTCTGCGAACCAGAAATTCTAAGTAAGGAATTCTGTTGACCCGAGGGAAGGTGTTAGGCACCCTCGAATCCCGTGGTTCTAGCACGGTCGCTTAAATTGTTATAATGGCTAAATATCTGATTTAAATACATGTTATGACTTACGTGCTTTTATTAAGTTTAAACCGCTTTTATTATTATCATTTATTTTATAGAATTGCAACATCGTGAAAATGCGTCTCGAACCACGTCACAATCAATGCGCCCGTAGTTGTTAACACATTTTGACTTTGTTGAGATTCGGATTTGGGTCACATCAATGTGCACCCGAATTTAAGAATGCGATTTAATTAAACCGCGCCAACAGAGTCTAACGCGTTATTATCTTTGTATAAGGCCACGAAATTTATTAAATGGCCTATCTTGAATTCTGAATAATTATCATGGTTATTTATTGAGGGCCCCGCAATTTTGCATCTTTATTTGGCGAGGCTCATCTCTATTTTAGAAAAGGATATCCTAAAATGGCTACATTTCTAATGCATTTGTCTTTAAAACTAGAAGAAAAAGTACATGCTAATTCAATTATAGGCTTTTGCCTAATCCGGATTTTGTCAGTTTCTGATTAACTACTTATAAAGTAAAAACGCCATGCCTTGCGAGGACGTTTCAGTCGAACAAAAGACTACATACGAGATTGATGAAATGCAATACCTAATCCGAACATTTCTTGAGTTGAACTAAACTGAACTTATTTGGACTAGATTAAAGGATAACTAGCAAAGTAAAGTACTTTAGTTTGGCAAGGAATCATGTACGAGCTAAACGAAATACAACACTTAATCCGAGCACTTCTCGAGTTTAACTTAACTAAAC
Organism: Nicotiana sylvestris; assembly: GCF_000393655.2. Classification (NCBI taxonomy): domain Eukaryota; kingdom Viridiplantae; phylum Streptophyta; class Magnoliopsida; order Solanales; family Solanaceae; genus Nicotiana; species Nicotiana sylvestris. The sequence goes on along the minus strand of NC_091060.1, from coordinate 165,077,378 downwards.
TTATGTGGACTAGTCTTAACTAAACAAAAACTAAATGAAACAAGAACAGTATTGTACAGAGTCGAAATATACATGCCCCTACTGACAAACAACTACAGAATTAAAATACAACAGGGTAAACTCAGTCAAATATCAATACATACTTTCGAACTGTTGAATCATAAGCTAAATCAACTTTCACAGGCCTGTTAATGTATTATGAATACTACGACAAATACTTGAACTTCTTCAACCTCTTTTCATTTCATGCTTTCCAACCATTTTAATTACATCAATATGGGACTTGAAATGTGTACCTGGAAATGCTGAAAATGCAAAGGAGAAGAAGAAGAAGATGTGGAAATCAGCAGCAGAAAGAAGCAGGACTAGTAGTAGCAGCAGGACAGGGCAGCAACAACAGTGAGCAGAATAGCAACAACAAACAGAACAGCATAAAAGAAAAGGATTCTGATGCGAGGTGGAACTAGAGTTGAAGGAAAATGACAGCCAAACGAAATAGCACACAGTGTGATAGCAACAATGCTTCAGACAATCCAATTCCGGAATATACCAAATGCCACAAAACACTAACAATAATCTCGATGGGATTTTAGAAGAAGCAACACTGCTTAATGTATTGACAATAGATGAAGTTCAGACAAACAAGACCAAATTTCTGATTTCCTAATCTGTTTTTCCTCTTTCTTGCTCCCTTTCTATTTCTGTCAACTCTCTCTTTTCTTTCTATCTTCACAGTGTGTGTGTGTTTCTTCTCTAATCCCTGTGTCCTAATCTCAGATCCTCTTTTCCCATTCTGTATATCTCCCCCTTTTATAAGTCCCTATCCTACTCTTTTTTAAACAGCCTGTTTTCAGAAATCCAGTACCCTTCCCATGTGCCTTCTATTTTCAATTCCAAACTTTAGCTAATTAAATATTAAACCCCATCAACATTCCCTGGCAGATTTTACTTTTAAAAGGTTTAAACACTTCTTTAAACTAAAGCCAAGTATGGGCAGTAGGATAGCATATGCTGTCAAAACATTTTAAAATCAAACAAGGACCTTTATGCAGGCCACAGGTTGTGCACAAAGCACATGAGGAGCACCAATGCACATGAGGTGCACCAATGCAAATGTTGTGCAGGAGTGCACATGCCATCCAATTCAGCATTTTAACCAAACATCCCTTTTACATTACTGATCTAAATCAACAGCTATAAGTAAACAAAACTGATTCTGAATTGATTTCAACAAATGTTCAACAGAAGCAAATCGATTTACTATGCTCAGACAGTTGAAATTAATTGACGACACATGTCGACTCGACTATATTAGCATTATCGTACACAATCGTAGCCGAAAATCAAACATTCAGAAGTATGGGACACATGACTCGACTTATACTGATTAAAATAGAATGGTGCATCCGAGGAATCAGTTAGTTAGTACAAATTGGAATACAACCAATACGCATGCCGTATCAGAATAGGAGGAGAAGGATTCAGACAAACACAGATGTTCAAACAGAGTGGACGAACAAAAGTTGATAAAAATTCAAAACACAAATTGACACAAAACATGAACAGACATCTAATCCCTCACATGGACCAAACAAATAAGGGAAGAAGGCAGACTCACCTCAAATCTTGAAAAATCGGAAACCTTGAACCGGACTTGGACAGACTTTCTTAAGGCTGAACGGACTTTAATCGAAGTGTTTCTCAGATGAGAAACACTTCGATTAAGGTCCCTTGGACCTTAATTTCTTTGGCTCGAACGGGTATGAACTAGTGACGAGGAACTACAAAGTTCCAAAACTCAGATCCGGGATTCATGTTTCCCTGGTTAGATTCGGACCAAACCAAGTATGGTTCGGTCACGAGGGGGGTCTGGGGAGTATCTGGTACAAAACTGGGGTTGGTTGGGTCAGATCGAGTTTTGACTCGAATCTTCGAATGAAGATTCGAGGACCTGGGGGGTGATTCGAAACATGGGGTTGGTAGATTTGGGTTCAGGATGGCCTGGGGGTCCTATGGTGTTCAAGGGAAGGTCACCGGCATCCATGCCGCCGGCTTTCATGGCGGAAGTATGCAGAGGCGGCTAGGGTTTTAGGGCTGTTCGTTTGGGGAGACGAAGCAGCCGGGGTATTGGATAGGGGGGGTAGGGTAGTGTTATGTACTTATATAGTTAGTGGGCAAATGGATCCTGGCCGTTGGATGAGACGAGATGAAGGGCCAGGATCCTTCGGCTAACAGGGAACGACGTCGTTCCAAGGGTGAAGGGTTAGGGTCGGTCCGGGTGAGACGGGTCGGGTTTATTGGTGGGTTATGGGGATTGATCTTGGACCGTTGGATCGGCTTGGTTTAAACGGTTGTGATGGGTTGGCATCGAAACGACGTAGCTTTGGTGTTAAACTACGTCGTTTCATGGCCTGGGGGTGGGCTGTTTGGACTGGTGGCTTGGGCTGTCCGCTTGGGCTGAGTTCGTTGGGCCAATTTTAACAAATTGGCCCAAGTCCGGAAGGGCCTTTTCTTTCTCTCTTTTTTTTTTTATTTTTTTTATTTTTTATTTTTATTTCTTTTCTTATTTATTTTAAAACAAAACTAAAAAAAATCAAATTAAAATTAAATACACACTCAAATATAATTATTTGCGCACATACTAAAGTATTTCAAAACCGGTAAAGTCAAACCAAACAAAATCATGGACGAAAAATGCCTATTCACGATTTTCTATTTAATGACCGAATTACGGTTTGAATTACGCAGGACACATATATATTTTTTGAATTTTATTTTAATAAAGTAAATAAATAAGAATGGGCCAAAATCACAAATAAATCCACAAGGTGCCGCACAGAAATCCGAAATTGTACAGCGGGGCCAATTATATATTTTTTATTTCTTTTTGGAGCGATTGTCGTGTGAAGCAAAAATCACGTGCTCACAGCTGCCCCTCTTTGTTCGGAAACACGAAGGGTTTTCGTGCAAAGATCAAGTGAGCGTGTATGAGCGATTTTTGCCTATAGACCACTCCGTATGAAGCATTTTTTGAAAGATCTGACCGAATCTTGCTTCAAAGATTTCCTACATATCCTGGGCTAAACAGGAATCAGGTCAATGTAGTTCGAGAAGTTTTGGTAGCTGGGGCTACCATGGGACTGCAATGCTTGCCGCTACTGCTGCTGCTGTTGTCACTGCTACGTCACTGACCGCCTTATTACAACCAAGCGAAAATTGGAAACTGAACTAACTACTTTTATGTATGTCAACTGCTAGTTACAAGATTCCTATCTATGATTCTTTTACGACTTGATCTTGGGTCTTAGCTGATTCTGCTTGTAGACTCTGATCTGAATCTTGATGCTTGCGAGTTGCGGCGACTTGTTTTTTAATCCCCAGGATACCGAATAAAATGTGACCGGCAGAGGTCAGGACCTTAGTCGAATGTTGGAGTCGATCTGCTTTCCCTTTACTCTGATATCTCGGGATATCTCTTTTTGTCTTTTTCTTCTTTGATTCCGAACTGGGATTTATCTCGTGGGTCATTTCGATCCATGTGGCTCGAGGTCAGACCTGTGGGAGAAAAGAAACAAACAAACGAAATTTTCTGCCCCAGTTCCACTAGGAAAATTTCGTTACTTATTCACCAGGAAGTTCATAAAATTGATGAAAGAGGATATGCGTGCTCAGTTCAGGGTTGGAGCCCTAATATCGACTAGCTGGGGAAAGGTTCAGTGTAGGGTTTTAAAACCCTTACGCCAAACAAAGGAAGAATTCAGTTTAGGGTTTAAAACCCTAATGCTGCCTAAAAGGAAAAAAGTTCAGTTTAGGGTTTAAAACCCTGATGCTGACTAAAAGAGAATTCAGTTTAGGGTTTAAAACCCTAATGCTGATTGCATGGAAAAGCTCAGTTTAGAGTTTAAAACTCTAATGCTGGCTAAAAGGAAAAAGTTCAGTTTAGGGTTTAAAACCCTAATGCTGACTAAAGGAAAACTCAGTTTAGGGTTTAAAACCCTAATGCTGATTGCATGGAAAAGCTCAGTTTAGAGTTTAAAACTCTAATGCTGGCTAAAAGGAAAAAGTTCAGTTTAGGGTTTAAAACTCTAATGCTGACTAAAGGAAAATTCAGTTTAGGGTTTAAAACCCTAATGCTGATTGCATGGAAAAGCTCAGTTTAGAGTTTAAAACTCTAATGCTGGCTAAAAAGGAAAAAGTTCAGTTTAGGGTTTAAAACCCTAATGCTGACTAAAAGGAAAATTCAGTTTAGGGTTTAAAACCCTAATGCTGATTGCATTGGAAAAAGCTCAGTTTAGAGTTTAAAACTCTAATGCTGGCTAAAAGGAAAAAGTTCAGTTTAGGGTTTAAAACCCTAATGCTGACTAAAGAGAATTCAGTTTAGAGTTTAAAACCCTAATGCTGACTAAAGGAAAATTCAGTTTAGGGTTTAAAACCCTAATGCTGATTGCATGGAAAAGCTCAGTTTAGAGTTTAAAACTCTAATGCTGGCTAAAAGGAAAAGTTCAGTTTAGGGTTTAAAACCCTAATGCTGACTAAAGGAAAATTCAGTTTAGGGTTTAAAACCCTAATGCTGATTGCATGGAAAAGCTCAGTTTAGAGTTTAAAACTCTAATGCTGGCTAAAAGGAAAAGTTCAGTTTAGGGTTTAAAACCCTAATGCTGACTAAAGAGAATTCAGTTTAGAGTTTAAAACCCTAATGCTGACTAAAGGAAAATTCAGTTTAGGGTTTAAAACCCTAATGCTGATTGCATGGAAAAGCTCAGTTTAGAGTTTAAAACTCTAATGCTGGCTAAAAGGAAAAAGTTCAGTTTAGGGTTTAAAACCCTAATGCTGACTAAAGGAAAATTCAGTTTAGGGTTTAAAACCCTAATGCTGATTGCATGGAAAAGCTCAGTTTAGAGTTTAAAACTCTAATGCTGGCTAAAAGGAAAAAGTTCAGTTTAGGGTTTAAAACCCTAATGCTGACTAAAGGAAAATTCAGTTTAGGGTTTAAAACCCTAATGCTGACTAAAGGAAAATTCAGTTTAGGGTTTAAAACCCTAATGCTGACTAAAGGAAAATTCAGTTTAGGGTTTAAAACCCTAATGCTGATTGCATGGAAAAGCTCAGTTTAGAGTTTAAAACTCTAATGCTGGCTAAAAGGAAAAAGTTCAGTTTAGGGTTTAAAACCCTAATGCTGACTAAAGGAAAATTCAGTTTAGGGTTTAAAACCCTAATGCTGATTGCATGGAAGAGCTCAGTTTAGAGTTTAAAACTCTAATGCTGGCTAGAAGGAAAAGTTCAGTTTAGAGTTTAAAACCCTAATGCTGACTAAAGGAAAATTCAGTTTAGGGTTTAAAACCCTAATGCTGATTGCATGGAAAAGCTCAGTTTAGAGTTTAAAACTCTAATGCTGGCTGAAAGGGAAAAGTTCAGTTTAGGGTTTAAAACCCTAATGCTGACTGGCTGGGGATAAAGCTCGAGAATACTACACGATCTATTTTTGAGTTTTCTTGTTTTAGATAAAAGGGAGTTTCGTGGAAGCTTACCTTTCGAGTGAATTCCTTATTGCCAAAATGTTTCTTGTACCTTCCTCTTTGGGCGACACCTGCTTCTTGCACGGTTGTCTTGGATTATACCTGTTTCAACTTTTCAGATAAAGAACAATTGTTAGTTCGGAAATGACGGTCGGTTCGGTGACCTCGATCGTTCCCAGTTGCTTTGTTGCGTCTTCATTTCTGTTGTGAAGTCCCGCCATTGATTTGATTCATATGCCGAAACCCTTTGGACCGCTCAGGCTTGTATTTCCAGATTCTGTGATGATTTGCCTCGTAAGGCTCTTTTTTTTTGTGTCCCGTTTTGCTTGGAGGTTCTCAACGGGGGTTTTATTGGAGGTATTTTGTGGGGATTTGTACAAAAGGGAAGCTTTGTGGGGAATATTTACAAAGTGGATTCTTTGTGTGGATTTTGTACAATGGGCATGCTGGGGGATTTATTTCAAAGTGGGATTTCTAGAATTTGTTGGGGTAAGCTTGTTGGGGATGTCTACCAAAGGACCCGCTGGGATGTGCTGGGGAGATTCCATTTTTTTCTTTCTTTTTTTCTTATAATTTTATAATTTGGGGAGATTCTGTGGGAGATTGTACAAGACTCTGTTGGGATTTGTACAGGGGGAGACTCTGTGGGGATTTGTCCGAAGGTGGACTTGCTGGGGAAGATTTCAAGATTTCTCTCTTTTCCTTTTCTCCGGAACACCATCAAACGTCATGATTCATCATGCTTGGGTAATCATATCAACGAGATGAGGTGCTTTCCTTCATGAGACGGGATTCCGTGTAAACAAACCATGCCACCTACCCTTTCCGGTGTGTCCTGAACTCGGGGTTAAAATGCGAAAGGGATTCGAAAAGAAACAAAAGGGGAAAACAAATCAGAAAAGAAATACCCTTTTCGGGGAGAGAAAGACTTATCTGAGGAAGATAATGCTGGCTTTAAATGACATGACATGCCTTTTGGACTGGACGTCTGACCTTCCATGAACTTGCGTTTTCCTAGACCAGAACAGATCTGTGGTTCCAAAACTGGTGGAACTTTGCCGCGACCTTCTTGGGGTGGCGTCATTCTTTTCGGCCAACAGCGCCCTTTGCGGGTTTTCGCTGGCTGACCTCTCTCATTTCTCTTCCTGTCGTCGCTTGATAGCACTCTTTGCGAGTTTTTACTAAACAAGCTCTCTCATTTTGGTTTCTCTTCTCCCGTCGCCTCGTGGTGCCCGAAGGTTTTCACCGCCGAGACTCTCTCATTTTATTTCTCTCAACTCAGGGTGTGCTGGTTTCCTTTTGTGATGCTTATTGGTTTCCCACCATCTTTGGTAATTGATTTGAAGGCTTGTACCTGGTGAAGAGAGGTAGCTGATACTAAACTTCTCAAGTGTCTGACATGCCCCGGTTTTCCATTTCAGGGTGAATGGGATTTTGTTGTTGGTGTGACTGAACCTCAGGGAGAGGCTGCCTACGTATCCTTTCGGAATCAAGTCAAACGTAGTTCAGGCCTCAATCAATGTTTTGTTTTTTTTTTTTTTTTTTTTTTTTTTTTTTTTTTTATATAATGGCTCAAAAGGTGGTAGCGAGAATTGGGCAGTGTTTGGGGAGTAGTGGGGAATAAACACCTTCGCCCTTTTCAACGTGTCAGGACCACTTGGAGTATGATCTAGACGTAGTACCTCTTGACTGCATCTGCATTCACCGCTGTGTCAGGGTCATTTCCTTCGATATCACCTAAATACAATGCTCCTCTTGGCAATATTTTCCTTACGATGTATGGGCCTTTCCAATTTGGGGCAAACTTTCCTTTTGCTTCTTCATGATGCGGCAGAATACGCCTCAGTACCAATTGTCCTACTTCGAAATTCCGAGGTCGGACTTTCTTGTTGTAAGCACGGGCCATCCTTCGTTGGTATAACTGTCCGTGACAAACTGCAGCCATCCGCTTTTCATCAATCAACGTCAATTGCTCTAACCGAGTCTTAACCCACTCGCTGTCCTCGATTTCTGCTTCGACAATGATTCGAAGTGAAGGAATCTCTACCTCTGCCGGTATTACGGCCTCGGTTCCATAAACCAAAAGATAAGGAGTCGCTCCCACCGATGTGCGCACCGTAGTGCGATACCCCAATAACGCAAAAGGTAACTGCTCATGCCACTGTCGGGAACTTTGTATTGTTTTCCTCAAAATCTTCTTGATGTTTTTATTTGCAGCTTCTACAGCACCATTGGCTTTTGGCCGATAAGGAGTGGAATTCCTGTGTGTTATCTTGAATTGCTCGCACACATCTCCCATCAAGTGACTGTTCAAGTTTGCTGCATTATCTGTAATGATAGTCGCAGGAATGCCGAAGCGACAGATAAGATTTGAGTGTACAAAATCCACTACAGCTTTCTTGGTGACCGACTTGAGAGTGACAGCCTCTACCCACTTTGTGAAGTAATCGATGGCAACCAGTATAAACCTGTGTCCATTCGAAGCCTTTGGTTCAATTGGTCCAATGACGTCCATGCCCCAAGCGACAAATGGCCAAGGTGCGGACATGGGATGCAGTTCTGTGGGAGGTGCATGAATCAAATTACCGTGCACCTGACACTGATGACACTTCCGGACAAAGCTAAAGCAATCCTTTTCCATGGTCATCCAGTAATAACCTGCTCTAAGGATCTTCTTCGCTAAGACATACCCGTTCATGTGAGGTCCACATACACCTGCGTGTACTTCGTGCATGATCTTTCTTGCTTCCTCGATATCGACACATCTTAAGAGATTGAGGTCCGGAGTCCTCTTATATAACAATTCACTGCTCAAAAAGAAACCACTTGCATGTCGCCTAATGGTCCTCTTTTGATCTCCAGTTGCATGCTCGGGGTATTCTTGTGTCTTCAAGAATTTCTTGATGTCATGGTACCAAGGCTGCGTATTTGATCCCGCCTCGATTACACTGCAGTAACCGTGTCTTTCCTTGATTTGGATTTCCAAAGGATCGACGTGGGCGTTGCCCGGGTAGGGTAGCATAGAAGCCAGAGTAGCAAGTGCATCTGCCAGTTCATTGTGAAACCTCGGAATATACCTGAATTCTATTGAGTTAAAGCGCTTGCTGAGGTCCTCCACATGTTGTCGGTATGGGATAAGTTTGACATCCCGAGTTTCCCATTCGCCTTGAACTTGCCGGATGATCAGGTCAGAGTCTCCCATAATCAGTAAGTCTTTGACATCCTGATCGATTGCCATATGTATGCCCATAATGCAGGCTTCATATTCAGCTGTATTATTTGTGCAGAAGAAACGAAGTCTAGCTGTGGCGGGATAATGCTGACCGGCAGGTGAGATCAAAATTGCCCCGATCCCTATACCCTTGGCATTCACGGCTCCGTCAAAGAACATCTTCCAAACATGAGCTTCCTCCGAGATCGCTTCTACGGTGTTTACCTCTTCATCTGGAAAATAGGTATCCAATGGCTGGTATTCCTCATCGACCGGGTTTTCGGCCAAATGATCTGCTAACGCCTGGGCTTTCATTGCCGTGCGAGTGATATAAACTATGTCGAACTCCGTAAGCAAGATTTGCCATTTAGCCAGTCTCCCAGTAGGCATTGGTTTCTGAAATATATATTTCAAGGGATCCAACCTGCTTATGAGGAATGTAGTGTGTGCTTGGAGATAATGCCTCAGCTTTTGAGCAACCCATGTGAGAGCGCAGCATGTCTTCTCCAACAGAGTGTATTTGGCCTCGTAGCTGGTGAATTTCTTGCTCAGGTAGTAGATCGCCTGTTCCCTTTTCCCGGTCACATCGTGTTGCCCCAGGACGCAGCCAAAGGAGTTCTCCAAGACTGTCAGATACAAGAAAAGTGGCCTTCCTGGTTCGGGAGGGACCAAGACTGGGGGATTCGAAAGGTACTCTTTGACTTTATCAAAGGCTTCTTGACACTCCGTTGTCCACTTAATCGCCGCATCCTTTCTTAACAACTTGAATATGGGCTCACACGTGCTTGTCAGCTGGGCAATAAACCGACTGATGTAGTTCAGCCTGCCCAAAAGACTCATCACGTCTTTCTTCGTTCTTGGGGGAGGTAGATCTTTGATAGATTTTATCTTAGTCGGATCTAGCTCGATACCTCTCCTGCTTACGATGAAACCCAAAAGTTTACCTGACGGAACTCCGAAAGCGCATTTGGCTGGATTTAGCTTCAAGTCATACTTCCTTAGCCTCTCGAAGAATTTCCTCAAGTCTTGGATGTGGTTATCCTGCGTCCTGGACTTGACTATAACATCGTCCACGTACACCTCTATTTCCTGATGCATCATGTCATGGAAAATGGCGGTCATGGCCCTCATGTAAGTAGCCCCAGCATTCTTTAAACCAAATGGCATGACCCGATAACAGTAGGTGCCCCAAGGCGTGGTGAAGGCAGTTTTCTCGGCATCCTCTTCATCCATCAATACCTGATGATACCCAGCGTAACAATCTACGAAAGACTGTATCTCGTGCTTGGCGCAATTGTCAACGAGGATGTGGATGTTGGGCAGCGGGAAATTATCTTTAGGACTTGCTCTGTTCAAATCTCGGTAATCTACACATACCCGAGTTTTCCCGTCCTTTTTCGGTACTGGAACCACATTCGCCAACCATGTTGTGTATTGGACTACCCGGATCACTCCTGTTTTCAGTTGCTTGGTGATCTCCTCTTTAATTTTGTCACTGACCTCGGTTTTGAACTTTCGTTGCTTTTGTTGAACCGGAGGACAATCAGGATGAATCGGCAATTTGTGAACCACTAGATCGACACCTAGTCCCGGCATGTCATCATATGACCAAGCAAACACGTCTTTAAATTCAAGAAGAAGTTGAATTATCGCCTCTCGCGTTTTCTTGTCCGTGTGAATGCTTATCTTGGTCTCCCGGATTTCTTCCGGGGTTCCTAAATTTACCGGTTCAGTGTCATTCAGATTTGGCTTAGGTTTATTCTCGAAATATTCCAACTCTCGGTTTATCTCCCTAAAAGCCTCTTCCGCATCATATTCTGGTTCTGGATCCATTAATTCGCAGTTAAATAGCTCATTGTGATCCGGGCGTGAAGTCCGCAAGCATGTCATATTTAAAGCCGCATTATTAGGACTGAAAAGGAAGATAAGAGGAAAAGTAATAAAATCAGAACGAAAGAAAGAAAGGAAAGCAATGAAGATTTTTTTTTCATTTTCTTTGGAAAATTGGAAGACAACAACGTTTACAACTAGGAATTCGGAATAACAAATGAAAAGAAGAAAACGTTCAAGTTATGTCCCGGGGATAACTTGTGATACAGGAAAGGTGGCAGGACAAGTCTACCCGGACTTCCGTCTAGTTGGGAATGGCGTGATCTCCCAGTTTTGGAGCTTGGCGTTTGGCCCCATGTATATCATCTCAGCAGTGCTCGTGCCTTCGCCTGGTTGAACCATGTGGACCTCGTAGAGCATTTCCCTCATTGCCCCACATATTTCCTCGATTTCCTCAACTGTGAAGACCTCATCTTCTTCTTCTTCAGTGTACCCTGGCCTGACAAAAGTCGCATGTAAATCCGGCAGTGGTTGAGGCAACTTCCAGCCCTCATTTCTCCTTTTCTTTGCCCATTTTTCGTCTGCTGGAGTAGGTTTGAAACCTAGTCCAAAAGGTTTCTTGATGACTGGTAAAGTAATGGGTTCCGTCATTCCCTGAAGGGTTCGTCCAAGCCCCTTCCCTGGCCTAAATCCGTGTCGGATCATCTCTTTGGCCACCATAACCGAAGCGTTAGACAAGAAAGGCTGGGGGCAAGGTACTCCCTCTTCGTGCTGCTCTGCCAATACCACCTCGAAAGCTTGATAGACCGTATGCTCACTCCCTTCTCTTGGTTCAAGATACGGGATAGATGGGTCCCGATAAATGGCATGTTCATCTTCTCCATGGACCACGATCTCTTGGTCTTCATACTCGAACTTCACCATCTGGTGAAGAGTAGAAGGCACGGCTCCTGCCGCATGGATCCAAGGCCTGCCAAGGAGGAAATTGTAAGATGTGTCCATGTCGATCACTTGGAAAGTGACTCGAGATTCGACTGGTCCTATGACCAGCAACAGGTCTATTTCTCCCATGGTGTCTCTCTTGATACCATCGAAAGCTCTCACGCAGACGTTGTTGGGTCGGATTCTTCCGGTCTCAATTTCCATTCTTTGCAGCGTGGAGAGCGGGCAGATGTCAACACCTGATCCCCCATCCAGCATCACCCGCTTGACATAGTAGTCCTCACATTTGACTGTTAAATGCAATGCCTTGTTGTGTGCTGCTCCTTCCGGGGGTAGATCGTTCTTGCTGAAGGAGATTTGGTTGACGGCGAAGAATCTTTCGGTCATCCGCTCTAGTTGCTCCACCGAGGTTTCGACCGGTACGTATGCTTCATTCAGGGTTTTCAGCAGGATCTTTTGATGCTCGGTTGACCTCATTAATAGTGACAGCATGGACACCTGCTCAGGGTGCTTGCGCAGCTGGTCTATCACTTCATAATCCGGCATCTTCATCTGCTTGAAGAACACTTCCGCTTCTTCAACACTCACAGGCTCCTTTGGAGGGAAGCGCCTTTGTGTGGCGTTGTTCAGTTCTTGGGTATTTGAGTACCCTCCAACGAAAGTATTTTCTGGAAGTTCTTCCATGACCTCCTTACCTTTGTATGTTACCAAAGTCTTTTGATAATTCCACGGTACTGTGGACGGGTTGGTCATTGGCTTTTGTGGCACGCGTCCGATAACCACTGGCTCATTCAGCCGAGGTGGTTGAATCGTCCCCCGGACCACATAGGCCCCTTTTGGCACATACATAGGTTTTGTCTTTTTGATCCCGAAGTTCTGCGTCTTCTTGGCTTGACCTCGCGGTATGTAAAGAACTCCACCCTTTGCCGGTACCACTTTCTTCTCCACCTTCTTTTCAGGCTTGCTTTCTGCAGCCTTGGCCTCCTCCCCCCTTTCTGATTTCTGGTCTGTTTCAGGCCTCCTCGCTGTGTCGACAATGGCAATTATGGCTTTCAAGGCAGGGTCGAACTCTTTGTCTTCACAAATCATGCCGATCAGCGGCCCATTATTGTGAGCGGGCAATGGATTGTTAGTTACATTTGGGATCTCTTCGTCCCTTAGCACTATCTTCCCCTGCTCTATCAAATTTTCGACCACTCTTTTCAATGACCAGCAGTCGTTTGTATCATGCCCCTCGGCCCCTGAATGATAGGCGCATCTGACTCCGGCTTTGTAAGAAGGAGATGTCGGGTTTTGCCTTGTTTGAGGGATGGGTTGTAGGAAACCCAACTGAACCAACTTTGGGAACAAAGTCGAGTATGGCTCACCGATGGGCGTGAAAGTCCGCCGTCGAGGTGGCTCTTGGGAGCGGTAGTTATTTTGAGGGGGTTGTGGGTTATAGTGGTTGCGGTAAGGAGGCTGATTTCTGGGAGGTGGAGCTGGGCCTCGGCTGGCTTGTTGTGGTGAATGGTTATAAGGTTGGGCATTCATGACCATATAAGGTTGATGAGCATATGCCGCATTTGAGTGGGGGTAGTAGTGTTGTGAGGCCCTTTCCGGAAAATGGGGCCTGTGATGACGATACTCCCTTGCTTCAGAGGCTGCCATAGCCGTTTCTTCCTTCTTCTTCCCCCTTGTCGTTCCTCCAGACCCACTTTGGATGGCCTGAGAGGTTGCCCTTAGGGCTGCTTGACTCAGAATCCGACCCGTTTTCAGCCCATTCTCTACCATTTCTCCTATCTTGATTGCTTCCGCGAATGGCTTACCCATGGCCGACATCATGTTTTGGAAATAGTCAGACTCTTGAGCCTGGAGAAAGGTAGTGACCATTTCCACTTCATCCATGGGAGGCTTCACTCTCGACGCCTGTTCACGCCACTTAATAGCATACTCTCTAAAACTTTCCGACGGCTTCTTCTTCAAATTCGACAGAGAGTTTCGGTCTGGCGCAATGTCGATGTTATACTGGAATTGCTTTACAAAATCTCTGGCGAGATCATCCCATATATGCCATCGGGACATTTCCTGATCCATATACCATTCCGAAGCTATCCCTACTAAGCTTTCCCCAAAATATGCCATGAGCAGTTCTTCCTTTCCGCCGGCTCCCCGCAATTGGTTGCAGTATTTTTTAAGATGTGCAATGGGGTCACCGTGCCCATCGTATTTCTCGAACTTGGGGGTCTTGAAACCCGTCGGCAGGTGCACGTGAGGGAACATGCACAGGTCGGTGTAAGAGACGCTCTTTTGCCCGCTCAAACCTTGCATATTCTTCAAACTTTGTTCAAGGCTTCTCATTCTCTTAGCAATCTCATTTTGTTCTGCAATCCTGGGGTTCTGTTCCTGTCCCGGTGCGAGTTCGCACTGAGGCGGTAGAGGATTATTGTTGGTAGCGAACCTGGTTGGTTCCATTGAGAACGATGGTGCTTGGAATGTAAAAGAGGATGAGTCAAAGCTTGGCTTGTATGTGGCAGGCTGTGCCGTAGCTGGGCAAGGCGATGCAGTAAAGATATTCATGCTTGCATCGGTGGCCGACATTCGGGGATGAGGCTCAGAAGGTGATCCGGCGGAGAAAACGGAGTTGGCTGGATACCCGAATGGGGTAGCAGGGTAATTTATGGGGACATTAGAAGTCCCACCTGACCTGGAGAATAATTCAGGGAATCCGGGGACGACACTTGGCGGCTCTTTCCCGTTGTTCCAATCATCCAGCATTTCCAACATGCGGAGCCGTAGGATTCTATTTTCTTCTGCAGTTGCGGATTCAGGCGTGAGGACGGCTGAGATTGAGCTCTCCTCAGAGACGGGGACTGTTTGCAATGGAATTTCCGAAGACATTTCCACACTTCCTTTTGACCTGGTGAAGTAGGTGTGAGTACTGTTTCTGGTCCTAACAATAGGTAGTTGAACACCTCTCTTTGACCTCGTGAAGTATGAGTGCGAGGCCAGACTTTCACCAAACCAACCGTCTTTTCAAAAACCCTGGAAACATGCTCAATGACAAGCGCACGGTTAATTTGTAGCAAATAACAGATAGTTAATCTCACGTTGGGCATGATGCACCTATACAGTTAAGTGGATTACTATATGTCTGCTACGAGAGCATGCGTCATTCCGGTATTTTCCTCTTATTCCCCCCTTTTTTCTTTTTTTTTTTTATTATTTTCATTTATTTTTCTTTTATATATATTTTTTTTTTATTTATTTTCATTTATTTTTCTTTTATATATTTTTTTTGTAGCAAAATAAAATGCGATCGGATCCGATGAGGATTGCCTACGTATCACGATACTCACGTGAATCAGATCATTACGTAGTTCGAAAACACGAATGAGCGTGAAAGAAGCAAACTCTTTATTATTGAAGCAGTCTATTACAAACTACATTTGCAAAAGAAAAAGCAAACTTTGGAAATAAACCTAGACTCAAAAATAGACTAAAAATCACCCTGATGAAAAAAAAACAGGCAGAAGATGCTATAGATACAGATTTGACCTATGAATGCATTATGGTTTTAAAAATTGGTTTCCGCGGGGCGTCGTTCGGCCTCGCCGCGGTCCTAGGCGTGAGATCCCACTCAAGTTGCTCTAGCTCGTGCATAGTCTGCTTGACATAACCCATTACTGCCGAGAGGACGGTAGCGCTGGACATGTTCTCACATCGTAGGCATCGTCTGGTGATGGCATGGGCAATGGCCTTGATCCTATCTCTGGTTTGCTTCTTCTCTACGAGCAGGCGTTTTGTCTGATCGCTGCATATCTTGAAAACTTGAGCATCTTGTACATGCTGATGCTTCAGTCGTCGTACTTCCAACTTCATCTGGGCTATTGAGTCATACCAGTATCTGCTCTCAATTTGGAAATCCTTGGCCTGATTAGCTGTTTTGATCTCAAGTGCAGCCATCTCTCTCTTTATCTTAGCAACAGTCTTCTCATGGTCGCTTTCCAATCGATTCAAGTACCTGCGATGCTTGTCTGTTCTTGTACCCCACTGTGCTTTGAGCTCTGCTATGATGTTTTCAGATTTCTCCAAACCATCTCGCCATTCCCTGATTTCACCTTTTAGCCCTTTTATCAACTGCTCGTCCGATCGACGCCTTGGTTGTCCATCTGCATCCAACCTTATCTGTTTGATCTGGGCTCTGAGCATTTCATTTTCTTGAATCAACCTGTTCCGTTCTCCCAGATCGGTAGCAACTTGCACGTTGTGTTCATATTTCAATTTTCCACTTGTTGCTTTAACCCGCTGATTTCGGTGCAATAGCCTCTTTCTTTTGCTAACCAATCCCACTGCTTTTGTGATGATTCGGTAAAATTCCGGATGTGGGGTCTCTTAGCTGGCCTTTCGTGCTCGAGTTCCCTTCTGTACCATGCAAGGTAACCTGGCGCCGTTTCTCCTTTGGCTTGATCCCGCACGCAAGTATCTGATTTCAAATATTGACCCTCATTCCAGATTTGGCGAATCTTTGCTTCTGGGAACTGTCCGTTAGGACTTATCTCGATTGCTTGAGTGCTTAGATCTTCCTCATGAGGTACTGTCTGGCATTTTCCGAACTGTCTTAAAACTCGGCCGGGTGCGTAAGGTTGAATGCTCTTAAGCCCCATCAGCAAGAAATGAGTTTTAGTCGCTGACATATATAAGACCTCATCAACGGGCAACCATCCCAACTTCCATTGTATTTGGCTGGCAGTAAGAGCTTGAAAGAACGAGGTCCAAGCCAGGACTCCTTCGGGCAAACTGATCTCTTTGGCTCTTGCGTAAGATTCTTCTATGCGGGTCTTACCCGGGGAACCACGGCTCAAAATCTCGGAATGATGGCAAAGGTGCTCGGTCATCCATATCTGCAGGAGCAAGTTACAACCTTCGAAGAAATTTCCCCCAGCTTTACAAGTTGTGAGAGCTCGAAAGATGTCGGATACCACCATAGGCGCGAGAGTACTGTCACTTTGCGTGAGTAAAGTGCTGACGACCCCCGATATCTTCAAATCAATGTTTCCATCTTTCCTGGGAAATACCAGAAGTCCCAGAAACGTTATCATGAACGCCACCCGTCTGTGCTCGTCCCACTTCTGACGAACTCCTTTGCTGCACAGTTTGTTGATTGGATTATTGAATCCCCCCTCGTGACCGTATCTATCATATATGAAGCATGGAGTACAGAATCCGGCTGCTAGATCCGGGTTGTGGACTGTTCTAGGTATTTTCAATGAATCCAGGAACCGATGTACCGTGACGACTCTTGGGGCGACCAAGTATTTTTCCCTCAACGGAAGTTCAGTATTCCCGATGTATCCGGCCATTTCTTCCAAAGTTGGGGTGAGCTCAAAATCAGAGAAATGGAAAACATTGTGCGCCGGGTCCCAATAGGTAACCAAAGCTCTTATGATATCTCCCCGAGGCTGGATTTCCAACAGACCCACAAGACCTTTCAGATTTTTCTTAACCTCATTTTGCCCTTCAACACCTAGATCATTCCACCATAGCCGTAACTTGATAGGGATTTTGGTCATTATTGAAAAATGTTCATTTTGCATCGTGCTCATCCTGCACATTTATTAAGGTGATTTTAACAAAAATGACTGACTCAAAATATTTTACAGAGGGGACCAAGCTTTGAACACGGCCTTTAAGCACTTCGGGGACGAAGATTTTAAGGCTGTGTGGGTCTAAAAATGCTAAGCA
This sequence comes from Nicotiana sylvestris, assembly GCF_000393655.2. Lineage (NCBI taxonomy): Eukaryota > Viridiplantae > Streptophyta > Magnoliopsida > Solanales > Solanaceae > Nicotiana > Nicotiana sylvestris. Next base: position 165,060,158 of record NC_091060.1, on the reverse strand, counting down.
AAACCCAAAAGTGGCTATTTATGCAAAGTCAGCCTTCCGGCGTCCCTTTCGGGAACATTCGGCTATTCATGTCAAAACAGCATCACCTGACTTATTTATGACTCTTTAAAAATTTGAAACATATATTTTTTTGATTTTGGCTATTTTAGCAAAATGGGGGTTGAACCCGACGAGGGTTGCCTACGTATCTCACATCCGGTGAGAATCAAACCGGCGTAGTTCGGGGATATCGTAAAATAGGGAAAAAATCGAATAAACCTAGAAATCAAGAATGCGTATTTTTTACATTTTTGAAAAGAGATAAAGATTATATTGTATTTCTTTTTAGGAAAAATTTGGACCTTTAGTCTGAATTCATAAAAGGGGCACTACGAAAGAAACAACACATTTTTTTTGAATTATGAAATTTTTTTTTTTTTTTTTTTACTTTTTTTTTTACTTTAAAAATAAATACCCCTTTTTTTTGATTTTGAAAGTGATAAAAGAAGATTTTTATAAATTTTTTTTTAATGACTCTCAATAAACAAGACAGTTTTTTTTTCTTTTTTTTTTAAGAAAATTTCGGCAAGGTTTTGACACTACTTGGACATTGGTTTTATTTTTCCAAAATTAAGTAATTATCTCCCCTACGCTGTTACTTTCCCTTTTTTTTTTATGAACCGGTCGACATGCGGAATCGAAGCAAATAAATGCATAACACAGATAGGAATGCAGCATGATGGTCTTTCCATTTCAGGTTGCCTGTCCTAGACGGACCCAACCCCTGTGTTGAGTCCCCTAAGTCAAATGCAATGTGATGCAAATAAGCGTTCCTATTAGGGATCCGGCATGAAGTTTCGTTATACTAGGTTTAAACCTTGGTATTTGTTCTAGACTGTGTACCCGAGCGGACAACTCGAGTCGAGGAGGGGGCTACGTACCGGGGACCCGCGAGATCGTCCGGCTTTGTAACTTGTCCGTCCTCTTTCTTATTTTAGGTATTGACATTAACAGAATAGGGAGTCTCGACCAGCGAGCTTCTCCCCGGAGGTAAGAAGAGAAGGGTTTCGGCACAGTTTATATACAGTTCAGATAATATCAAAGCGGTAAAAGACAGCATTTAGCACATTATGCAAAAACATGTAATAAAGATCAGATAATAAAGCCAAATATAACAATTATTCTAAGCTCGAATTCTTGAACCCTGAACCAGTGGTTCTGGGTCCGTCTTCCCCAGCAGAGTCGCCAGAGCTGTCACACCTCCTTTTTGCGCGCCCTGCCCCGAAGGGTTAGATGCGCGGGTGGAGTTTTTCCAATTTAAGTGACAATATTCGAAATGGGATTATTTATTTAATTCAGAGTCGCCACTTGGGAAAGGTTTGGTTTTTGGTGTCCCAAGTCACCGGTTTATCTTGAATCCCAAATCGAGGAAATTTTCGACTTTTCCAAATGAAGTCTGCGAACCAGAAATTCTAAGTAAGGAATTCTGTTGACCCGAGGGAAGGTGTTAGGCACCCTCGAATCCCGTGGTTCTAGCACGGTCGCTTAAATTGTTATAATGGCTAAATATCTGATTTAAATACATGTTATGACTTACGTGCTTTTATTAAGTTTAAACCGCTTTTATTATTATCATTTATTTTATAGAATTGCAACATCGTGAAAATGCGTCTCGAACCACGTCACAATCAATGCGCCCGTAGTTGTTAACACATTTTGACTTTGTTGAGATTCGGATTTGGGTCACATCAATGTGCACCCGAATTTAAGAATGCGATTTAATTAAACCGCGCCAACAGAGTCTAACGCGTTATTATCTTTGTATAAGGCCACGAAATTTATTAAATGGCCTATCTTGAATTCTGAATAATTATCATGGTTATTTATTGAGGGCCCCGCAATTTTGCATCTTTATTTGGCGAGGCTCATCTCTATTTTAGAAAAGGATATCCTAAAATGGCTACATTTCTAATGCATTTGTCTTTAAAACTAGAAGAAAAAGTACATGCTAATTCAATTATAGGCTTTTGCCTAATCCGGATTTTGTCAGTTTCTGATTAACTACTTATAAAGTAAAAACGCCATGCCTTGCGAGGACGTTTCAGTCGAACAAAAGACTACATACGAGATTGATGAAATGCAATACCTAATCCGAACATTTCTTGAGTTGAACTAAACTGAACTTATTTGGACTAGATTAAAGGATAACTAGCAAAGTAAAGTACTTTAGTTTGGCAAGGAATCATGTACGAGCTAAACGAAATACAACACTTAATCCGAGCACTTCTCGAGTTTAACTTAACTAAACTTATGTGGACTAGTCTTAACTAAACAAAAACTAAATGAAACAAGAACAGTATTGTACAGAGTCGAAATATACATGCCCCTACTGACAAACAACTACAGAATTAAAATACAACAGGGTAAACTCAGTCAAATATCAATACATACTTTCGAACTGTTGAATCATAAGCTAAATCAACTTTCACAGGCCTGTTAATGTATTATGAATACTACGACAAATACTTGAACTTCTTCAACCTCTTTTCATTTCATGCTTTCCAACCATTTTAATTACATCAATATGGGACTTGAAATGTGTACCTGGAAATGCTGAAAATGCAAAGGAGAAGAAGAAGAAGATGTGGAAATCAGCAGCAGAAAGAAGCAGGACTAGTAGTAGCAGCAGGACAGGGCAGCAACAACAGTGAGCAGAATAGCAACAACAAACAGAACAGCATAAAAGAAAAGGATTCTGATGCGAGGTGGAACTAGAGTTGAAGGAAAATGACAGCCAAACGAAATAGCACACAGTGTGATAGCAACAATGCTTCAGACAATCCAATTCCGGAATATACCAAATGCCACAAAACACTAACAATAATCTCGATGGGATTTTAGAAGAAGCAACACTGCTTAATGTATTGACAATAGATGAAGTTCAGACAAACAAGACCAAATTTCTGATTTCCTAATCTGTTTTTCCTCTTTCTTGCTCCCTTTCTATTTCTGTCAACTCTCTCTTTTCTTTCTATCTTCACAGTGTGTGTGTGTTTCTTCTCTAATCCCTGTGTCCTAATCTCAGATCCTCCTTTCCCAATGTTTTTATCTCCCCTTTTATAAGTCCCTATCCTACTCTTTTTTAAACAGCCTGTTTTCAGAAATCCAGTACCCTTCCCATGTGCCTTCTATTTTCAATTCCAAACTTTAGCTAATTAAATATTAAACCCCATCAACATTCCCTGGCAGATTTTACTTTTAAAAGGTTTAAACACTTCTTTAAACTAAAGCCAAGTATGGGCAGTAGGATAGCATATGCTGTCAAAACATTTTAAAATCAAACAAGGACCTTTATGCAGGCCACAGGTTGTGCACAAAGCACATGAGGAGCACCAATGCACATGAGGTGCACCAATGCAAATGTTGTGCAGGAGTGCACATGCCATCCAATTCAGCATTTTAACCAAACATCCCTTTTACATTACTGATCTAAATCAACAGCTATAAGTAAACAAAACTGATTCTGAATTGATTTCAACAAATGTTCAACAGAAGCAAATCGATTTACTATGCTCAGACAGTTGAAATTAATTGACGACACATGTCGACTCGACTATATTAGCATTATCGTACACAATCGTAGCCGAAAATCAAACATTCAGAAGTATGGGACACATGACTCGACTTATACTGATTAAAATAGAATGGTGCATCCGAGGAATCAGTTAGTTAGTACAAATTGGAATACAACCAATACGCATGCCGTATCAGAATAGGAGGAGAAGGATTCAGACAAACACAGATGTTCAAACAGAGTGGACGAACAAAAGTTGATAAAAATTCAAAACACAAATTGACACAAAACATGAACAGACATCTAATCCCTCACATGGACCAAACAAATAAGGGAAGAAGGCAGACTCACCTCAAATCTTGAAAAATCGGAAACCTTGAACCGGACTTGGACAGACTTTCTTAAGGCTGAACGGACTTTAATCGAAGTGTTTCTCAGATGAGAAACACTTCGATTAAGGTCCCTTGGACCTTAATTTCTTTGGCTCGAACGGGTATGAACTAGTGACGAGGAACTACAAAGTTCCAAAACTCAGATCCGGGATTCATGTTTCCCTGGTTAGATTCGGACCAAACCAAGTATGGTTCGGTCACGAGGGGGGTCTGGGGAGTATCTGGTACAAAACTGGGGTTGGTTGGGTCAGATCGAGTTTTGACTCGAATCTTCGAATGAAGATTCGAGGACCTGGGGGGTGATTCGAAACATGGGGTTGGTAGATTTGGGTTCAGGATGGCCTGGGGGTCCTATGGTGTTCAAGGGAAGGTCACCGGCATCCATGCCGCCGGCTTTCATGGCGGAAGTATGCAGAGGCGGCTAGGGTTTTAGGGCTGTTCGTTTGGGGAGACGAAGCAGCCGGGGTATTGGATAGGGGGGGTAGGGTAGTGTTATGTACTTATATAGTTAGTGGGCAAATGGATCCTGGCCGTTGGATGAGACGAGATGAAGGGCCAGGATCCTTCGGCTAACAGGGAACGACGTCGTTCCAAGGGTGAAGGGTTAGGGTCGGTCCGGGTGAGACGGGTCGGGTTTATTGGTGGGTTATGGGGATTGATCTTGGACCGTTGGATCGGCTTGGTTTAAACGGTTGTGATGGGTTGGCATCGAAACGACGTAGCTTTGGTGTTAAACTACGTCGTTTCATGGCCTGGGGGTGGGCTGTTTGGACTGGTGGCTTGGGCTGTCCGCTTGGGCTGAGTTCGTTGGGCCAATTTTAACAAATTGGCCCAAGTCCGGAAGGGCCTTTTCTTTCTCTCTTTTTTTTTTTTTTTTATTTTTTATTTTTATTTCTTTTCTTATTTATTTTAAAACAAAACTAAAAAAAATCAAATTAAAATTAAATACACACTCAAATATAATTATTTGCGCACATACTAAAGTATTTCAAAACCGGTAAAGTCAAACCAAACAAAATCATGGACGAAAAATGCCTATTCACGATTTTCTATTTAATGACCGAATTACGGTTTGAATTACGCAGGACACATATATATTTTTTGAATTTTATTTTAATAAAGTAAATAAATAAGAATGGGCCAAAATCACAAATAAATCCACAAGGTGCCGCACAGAAATCCGAAATTGTACAGCGGGGCCAATTATATATTTTTTATTTCTTTTTGGAGCGATTGTCGTGTGAAGCAAAAATCACGTGCTCACAAAGAATACCCTATGGCCTTATAGAATGGGATTTTAGTGCACATTTCAGCACAATAGGGGTGCTTACTTGTTTAGCAAGTCAAGAATAGAGGGACTAAACTGAAAATAGGGAAAGGACTAATTAGAAAACAAGAATCTGATCTATTCTCTTTTGGTTGCCTATAAAAGGGCATGAAATGCCTTGGAAGAGGGGTTTTTCTTCTTCTGCCTTCAGCTCTAAGCTCAAAAACCCCCACCAAAAACTCTTCTACCGGTTTTCAATTTCAGCTGGCATTTTAATCCCAAGTTTATTCAGAAAACAAAACAACAAAAATGAAGAAATCCAAAATAATTTTACAGTTTCATTACTAGTTTTGGATTTCAGTTGGGTTTGGGGTCCAGCAGGATTGCAGGGGTATTTAGATTCAGCTGTGAGGGTTAGGAGTGTGTTTCAAGTGTGTGGAATTGATCTGTGGAGTTTGCTTGTGTTTTTGGTTTTCAAAAACAGTTCTTGGCATGTTCTGTGGTGTATATTGTTGAGTTTGTTGCTGTTGCTGTTCAAAGTAGCTGACTCCTTTCCTTTTCTCTATTTACATTCCAATTTCCAGGTACCTTTCTTTGAACCTCACTGATGTATGCTCGTTGAAGTTGAAATGAAATGTTCAAAGGGTTTATTATTCAATTGAAGGCAGTCTTTGTTTTAACTAATATTAATAGTGTAGTTTTCCTGTTATATAAACTGGTAGTTGTATGTAATTAAGATTGCCCAGTAAGGTTGATTACATGTTGAATGTTGCGCAACGTTGAACTGTTGAAATGGGCATTTGAAATAGCAATGAGCATAGGTTTGGTCTAATTTGAAGGTTCGTGTGAACTCAATAGTCATCAGTAGCAATTGGATCTATATAAATGACATGTGAATTCAGGAGCAGGTCTGGTGACATCTAGCCTAGTTACTAATATTTTTGTCATTGATCATGCTAGTATAACTGAATGTCTGCTTTTGATTAAAGGTTCTGAAATTGATTGATAGGCAAACCTAATTTATTGTTGGTAGATTGGTATCGAAACCAGGTAAAATCATGAAACAAAACTCATTCACAATTGATTTAGTTCACTAAAAGCAGCAGGTCTTGATAGGTAATTGGTAGGATAAATCGTTTAGGAATTTTGGAGTTCACGGTTTTAGTTAAAATGAGGGTATGCATCGCCATTATAGTGAGTCGTTGATGTTATATCAATTGTTGCAGTGGGATCGTACCCATATTCGTTGGGCCGTTTGGACCGCATCGAAGCCGCGAGGCAGGCCCAAACTTTCTTTGAATTTGGTTCTTAGTTTATTTCAATGTAATTCAATTCTAGATTAATTAGTCTTTTAGAGACACATAATAAGTAGGAAATCACGGTTACTTCGGGATTACTACTAGCCTTGCCCAAATAAAATCACTAATTATGGGCCCTCAATGTGGTTGTTAAAATGATTAGAATTTGAAACGGCCGTTTAGCGAACTCCATGGTCTTCCCCAAAATGATATTACGTTAGAATCTTTAAGCTCGGTTTTAATTTAAGTACCTTCTTGAACTCGGGTGCGCATTGATGCGACCCAAATCCAAATCTCGATGAAGTCGAAATGTGTTGACAGTCACGGGCGCATTGAATGTGACAAGGTTCGAAATGCGTTTTCATGACATCGTAATTCTTATAAAATAAATAATGATAAAAAAGTGGTTTACAAATTGATACGAGCCTCACCGCACAAAATAAATAAATGTGGGGCCCTCAATAAATAATTATCGAAATAATTAGAATTTGGGATGGCCGTTTCGCGACCTTCATGGCTTTTCTCCAAAATAATACTACGTTAGCATCTTTAGGCACGATTTAATTAAATTACTTTCTTAAACTCGGGTGCGCATTGATGCTACCCAAATCCAAATCTCGACGAAGTCTAAGCGTATTGACAACCACGGACGCATTGATTGCGACGTGGATCGAAATGCATTTTCACAACGTCGCAATTCTTTAAAAATAAATAACAATAAAAGCGGTTTACGAATAAAAGGCACATAAGTTAGCATGTATTAAAATCAAATAAAATCAAATACTACAGTTAAGTGACCGTGCTAAAACCACGGAACCCGGGAATGCCTAACACCTTCTACAGGGTTAACAGAATTCCTTACCCGGATTCCTGGTTCGCGGACTGTTAACAGAGTCATATTTTTCCTCGGTTCGAGATTCAACCGGTGACTTGGGACACCATTAATCTCCCAAGTGGCGACTCTGAATAATTAAAAACTAAATCTCGTTCCGATTGTCCTTTAAATGGAAAAACTCATTTACGCCCTTACGAGTGTAGGTAAGTGAAAAAGGAGGTGTGACAACCGCCAAAGAACAAAACAGAGTGATGAGTTTGCTGGGAAGGTTAAATTACATTAGCAGGTTCATTGCTCAGCTCACGACAATTTTTGAGCCCATCTTTAAGCTGCTAAAGAGGAATGTTGCGGTCAAGTGGACTGACGAATGTCAAGAAGCATTTGATATGATTAAGGGGTACCTGTCGAATCCACCTGTGCTGGTCCCACCAGAGCCTGGAAGACCTTTAATTCTCTATTTGACAGTCTTGGATAATTCTTTTGGTTGTGTATTGGGTCAACATGACATCACGGGAAATAAGGAGCAAGCAATCTATTATCTCAGTAAGAAGTTCACTCCCTATAAGGTTAAGTACACTCTGCTTGAGAGGACATGTTGCGCCCTGACTTGGGTTGCACAAAAGTTGAAGCATTATCTGTCGTCCTACACTACTTACCTTATTTCCCGCATGGATCCTCTAAAGTATATCTTTCAGAAGCCTATGCCCATGGGAAGACTGGCGAAGTGGCAGATTTTACTTACAGAGTTTGACATCATCTATGTGACTCGGACCACGATGAAAGCCCAAGCCTTGGCCGACCACTTGGCCGAGAATCCGGTGGATGATGAATATGAGCCACTGAAGACTTATTTTCCTGATAAAGAGGTCATGTGTGTTGACGAGATTGACCATGATGAAAAGCCAGGTTGGAAACTCTTCTTTGATGGAGCTGCTAACATGAAAGGGGTCGGAATAGGGGTTGTACTTATCTCTGAAACAGGGCAACACTACCATGTAACAACCCAGCTTCAATTTCATTACACCAAAAACATGGCTGAGTACGAAGCATGCATTTTCGGTTTGAGGTTAGCTATAGACATGGGAGTCCAGGAAATACTTGTTCTGGGAGATTCAGTTTTGTTGGTTCACTAGATTCAAGGAGAATGGGAGACTCGAGATTTGAAGCTCATAACGTACCGACAGTGCCTGCATGATCTTTGCCAACGATTCAGGTTGGTCAAATTTAGACATATTCCCAGGATTCATAATGAGATTGTTGATGCCTTGGCTACTCTTGCGTCAATGTTACATCATCCAGACAAGGCTTATGTTGACCTCGTGCATATCCAAGTTCTTGATCAGCATGCTTATTGTAATGTGGTGGAAGAAGAAATCGATGGCGAACCTTGGTTCCATGATATCAATGAATACATCAGGTCGGGGGTATATCTAATACATGCTACAGGTGACCAAAAGAGAACCATTCAATGCCTGGCTAGTGGATTTTTCTTGAGTGGAGGAATCTTGTACAAGAGGACTCCGGATTTAGGACTGCTGAGGTGCATAGATCTAAATAAGCTTCAACTATCATGGCTGAAGTGCATTCTAGAGTTTGCGGGCCGCATATGAACGGGTATGTTTTGGCAAAGAAGATACTTCGAGCAGGTTATTATTGGCTCACCATGGAATGTGATTGTATCAGTTTTGTTCGCAAATGTCATCAATGCCAGGTACATGGTGATTTGATTCATTCTCCCCCATCTGTGTTACACACAATGTTTGCACCTTGGCCCTTTGTTGCTTGGGGTATGGATGTTATTGGACCAGTTGAGCTGGCAGCGTCAAACGGGCATAGGTTTATTCTGGTGGCCATTGATTACTTTACCAAGTGGGTCAAAGCTGTAACTTTCAAGTCCGTGACCAAGAAGGCAGTAATGGATTTTGTTCATTCAAATATCATTTATCGGTTCGGGATTCCTAAGGTGATCATCACAGACAATGCTGCTAATATCAACAGTCATTTGATAAAAGAGGTATACCAACAGTTCAAGATCATGCATCGGAACTCCACCCCGTATCGCCCCAAGGCAAATGGAGCTGTTGAGGCTGATAACAAGAACATAAAGAAGATACTTCGTAAGATGGTTCAAGGTTCTAGGCAGTGGCATGAAAAGTTGCCTTTTGCCTTACTGGGTTATCGCACTACTGTTCGCACTTTAGTAGGTGCAACTCCTTATCTGCTAGTATATGGAACTGAGGCTGTTATACCTGCAGAAGTTGAGATTCCATCCCTTCGGATCGTTGCAGAATCTGAAATTGGTGATGATGAGTGGGTCAAAACCCGGATATAGCAGTTGAGTTTGATTGATGAGAAAAGATTGGCTGCAGTATGTCATGGTCAATTGTATCAGAAGAGAATGGAAAAAGCATACAACAAAAAGGTGCGTCCTCGAAAATTTGAAGTGGTCCAGATGGTATTGAAACGCATCCTTCCTCATTAGGTGGAAGCCAAAGGCAAGTTCGCCCCAAACTGGCAGGGGCCATTCGTTGTGACAAGAGTGTTGCCCAATGATGCTTTGTATTTGACAGACATAGAAGGCAAATGTGTAGATATGGCTATCAATTCTGATGCAATTAAGAGGTATTATGTATGATTTCTTTGCTTACTTTCAGTTGTATTTTGTACTTGGCATGTTCAAAGTTGAAATGACGAGGGCATTTTGTTCCGCTACCCAAACACTTTCATCCTTTGTTACCCCTTTTGAGCTTTATTTATTTTCTTTCATACACCTCTCTTGGAATCAGTAACATGATTAGAGAACGAAAAAATTGAATGAATGAATGAAAAAATAAGAAGAATGGAAAAGAAAGAAAAAGAGAAAAGGAGAGAAAAAAAAAAGAAAAAGAAAGAAAAAAAGAAAAAAAGAGAGAAAAGAAAAAAAAGGAAAAGAAAGAAAGAAGAGAAAAGAAAAAAAAGAAAAAGAAAAGAAAGAAAAAGAAAAGCAACAAAAACAAACAACTTGCTTTTGAACTACGTTCGACCTGATTCCTTTTAAGGATACGTCCAGCCTCACGGTTCGGTCCCATCAAAATAAAAATTAAAACTCTCCGGACCCAAAGAAACTGGGGCAGAAGTTTTGGTTTTGAAAAGATCTGATTCCAAAAGTTGTAATTTTGACCCCTTTTCATCTTAAGTTAGTTTGAGCCTTCATGCCACCCTTTCTTTCTAACCCTGTCCAAAAGCCTACATTACGGTCCAAAGAAAGACATTCCGATCAATCTTTGAGGATGCCAGGTCAAGCGGGATAGAGGTATGATTTACATCATGGGTAACACTTTGTTCACGGGTGCAAGAGAGAAAATTTAAAATGAGAGAGTCTTATTGGTGAAAACCCTCACGGGCACCGTAAGGCGATGGTGAGTTGAGAGAAAATTTAAAATGAGAAAGTCTTATTGGTGAAAACCCTCGCGGGCATCGTAAGGCGATGGTGAGTTGAGAGATGAAAAAATGAGAGAGGCTTGTAGTTGAAAACCCTTCGGGATGCTACAAATCGAATAAGGCTCATGACTTATAGAGAAATTGGATCAGTGAAATCCTAGTTTTGAAGTATGAAGACAGGACATGAACTGAAAATATGATTGGTTGGATGGATTAGGCTGATCAATCCGAAATGCATGTCATGATCATTGGAGCTGGCTGTTTCCCTCAGATAAGTCTTCTTTTCTCATTTTTCTTCATATAGTCATCTGCGCTCAAAATTTTCCTTTGTTCCTTTGGTCAAAAATCATTTCACTTTGCTCTTTGAGTCTATCTTTAGGGGCCTCTTTTGAGTCAGCCCTTGTTGAACAAGCAGGAAAGGATTTCAAAGCCTACTACCAACTTCTAAATTGCACAAAGCGGAGTCCGGCCAGGCACATCACAATTGACTTGATTTAGAATAAGCAGTATGGTGATAACTGAGGTTTAGACAATCAAGTGAATCTTGAATTTTGAGAAAATACAAGGATTCAACAACTTTCAAAATGAAAACACAATGCAGCAAGTGAGTGCGAGAGATTCAGGTCATGCAGAGGTTTTGTGGTCCAGTTCCAATCAAAAGGTCAAACAACTTCTTGCTAGCCCGAAGCAGCTAATCAGAATGAAGCATGGCAGTGGCAGAAGCAGACGTTCAGCAAAGGATGCCACAAACTAACCACCACGTTTTCAAACTAACAAGGTTTTATTTGTCTGAAACAGGGGCAAGAAAATTTTTAAATCCACAGGGACCTCCCATGGAAAAGCATGGTTCAGGGGGCAAGAAATTCTGTTCAGAATCTTCCAAGACGAGAGCATGGCTCAGGTAAGTTGATTCTCGGCTTTTTAGGACCCTCCTGGACAATGGAATTTAGTTTTTAAATTCTCAGGACCCTCCTGGATAATGGGATTTAATTTAAAATTTTCAAGACCCTCCTAGATAATGGGATTTAGTTTTTAAATTTTCAGGACCCTCCTGGATAATGGGATTTAGTTTTTTTTTTAAATTCTCAGGACCCTCCTGGATAATGGGATTTAGTTTTTAAATTTTCAGGACCCTCCTGGATAATGAGATTTAGTTTTTAAATTCTCAGGACCCTCCTGGATAATGGGATTTAGTTTTTAAGTTTTCAAGACCCTCCTGGATAATGAGATTTAGTTTTTAAATTTTCAGGACCCTCCTAGACAATGGGATTTAGTTTTTAAATTCTCAGGACCCTCCTGGATAATGGGATTTAATTTAAATTTTTCAGGACCCTCCTGGATAATGAGATTTAATTTTAAAATTTTCAGGACCCTCCTAGATAATGGGATTTAGTTTTTAAGTTTTCAGGACCCTCTTGGATAATGAGATTTAGTTTTTAAATTTTCAGGACCCTCCTAGACAATGGGATTTAGTTTTTTTTTTTTAAAATTCTCAGGACCCTCCTGGATAATGGGATTTAGTTTTTAAATTTTCAGGACCCTCCTGGGTAATGGGATTTAGTTTTTAAATTCTCAGGATCCTCCTGGATAATGAGATTTAGTTTTTAAGTTTTCAGGACCCTCCTAGACAATGGGATTTAGTTTTTTTTAAAATCCTCAGGACCCTCCTGGATAATGGAATTTAGTTTTTAAATTTTCAGGGCCCTCCTGGATAATGAGATTTAGTTTTTAAATTCTCAGGACCCTCCTGGATAATGAAATTTAGTTTTTAAGTTTTCAAGACCCTCCTGGATAATGAGATAGTTTTAAATTTTCATGACCCTCCTAGACAATGAGATTTGGTTTTTTTAAAATTCTCAGGACCCTCCTGGACAATGGGATTTAGTTTTTAAATTTTCAGGACCCTCCTGGATAATGGGATTTAGTTTTTAAATTCTCAGGATCCTCCTGGATAATGGGATTTAGTTTTTAAATTTTCAGGACCCTCCTGGATAATGAGATTTACAGCGTAAGTTCTCCCTTTAGAAAATATAATTTAACTTTAAAGTTATTACTCTTATGATGGGATTTAATTTAAAATTTTCAGGACTCTCCTGGATAATGGGATTTAGCTTCTGAATTCTTAGATCTCTATAGGTAACATGATCCGATTAACACTCACAAATATGCCCAGATCCCAAACTGGGGCAGAAAAATTTCTTTTGTTTTGTCTGTTTTGTTGCAATATCAGGTGCCTACCTGGATAACGAGGGAATACAGTTTCGAGTTTTGGTAATCAGGCGCCCACCTGGATAACGAGGGAATACATTTCAAGTTTTAGCAATCAGGCGCCCACCTGGATAACGAGGGAATACATTTCATGTTTTAGCAATCAGGCGCCCACCCGGATAACGAGGGAATACAATTCAAGTTTTGGTAATCATGCGCCCACCTGGAGAACGAGAGAATTAATTTCAAAGTTACTTCAACTCACAAATTCAAGAAGTATCAGGAGCCCGCCTGAAGAACATGGTCCATTTTTCAGTTGCATATTGAAGATCAAATAGAGATTCAAGGAATATTCCCGACAAGAAGTAGATAGGATCTTGTATTTTTCTTTTAATTTTGCTGTAATTTTTCCTTCTATTTTTGATGTAATGGCAGGAACCGCGGACTGGAACCTCAGCGACACTACACTCGGCTCTCCACCTCGGTATACTCCATCGCTCTTCTCACTTCTGAACTACACGTGGCCTGATTCCTTTATAGCCAAGGATATGTAGGCAGCTCAAATACCAGGGTTAGGTCACAATCTTTATAGCCATCTTTATTTTCTTTTGAATAAGCGTCGGGTCATAAATTAATTACGTTGCTTATTGTTCTTTGCTCCGAAAACTCTTCATGTTTCCAAGCAAAGAGGGGCAGCTGTAAGCTCGTAATTTTTTGACCCGCGCAACTTTTAAAAGTAGTATTTTTAAAGGAATATTTACTCATTTTTTAGGATATTTATTTGGGTTTATTTCTGTAAGATTTTACTTCACTACCATTTTTAAGGCACAAAAAAAAACTAAAATAATAATAATAATAATAGTAAATACAATATATATATAGTTTCATGTTTTACCTTATTTCTATTTAGTTTAGGTTATTAATATATTATAGCCATATCTTTTGTTTTTACCATGATTTTTCACTTTTATTTTGAGTATAATAATATGTATAAAAATGATATTTAAAAAAATGGTTTCACAGTATGATATATTTTATTTAATTAATGGGAATTAGTTTTATTTTTATATATAATTCAAGAAATTGGGTTTGTTAGTCAATGGACCTTAGGAATTGAAGAAAACCCAAATTTTTGGTCCAATTTCAGGCAAGAACATGGCCCAAATCGGGCAGCCCATTCCCTCTTGACCCATGAACCCATCACACCATTGTCAAATCCTAGCCCTTCATCCCTTGTTAATCCAAAGGATCATATTAATTTCCCCTAACACATAAAACCCTATTAGGATCATATTTTTTACAATCCCTAACCCTAAAGACTAAGGCAACCGCACCCATCTCCTCTCCAAGACCACTCTGCCGACCTAGACTCGCCGGAATCGGCCGAGTTCGCTCGTTGGTCCCCCCATGGTCCCCCTCTCCTCTCCTCTCCTTCTTCCACGTCACACACTCCGTACAAGCCTCATCATATGCATGAGATTCACGCATTTTCCTTTCTTTTTCATTTGATTTGAGGCAAATCCGAGACTCTTGAATAAATCTTGGAGAAATGGGAACCGTTGGATGAAGATTTTTGTCCAAGGTCTCCATTTTTCTGATTTTTGTTTGTGAGAGGGGATTTTCGGAATTTATTGAAGGGCAAATTCGGGTTTCTGGGGGGATTTCTTGTTGAAGAAGGAGAAGCTTCGAGAGAGGGTGATATATATTTGGATTTTTGGACAGAATGAAAAGAAGAGAGACAGAGATCGGGAGAGAGGGCTAGGGTTGGTTTTTGACTTTTCTTCTTCTGGTTTTCATTTTGAGTTCATTCATAGAGAGAGATCTGAAAAAATAAAAAATAAAAAAGAACAAGGGTTTTGGTTTTGATTTCCATCTTTCCCTTTGGATTTTGCTCGTTCATATAAAAGCATAAACAATTTTTCTTTTTCGACTTTCATGCTTCTCCAGTCCGAAAAAATGTTTTAGTTTCTGATTGTTTTATCTTCTTTCGTGGAGTTGATTTGAATTCGAAGTGGGATCCAGTTGAGGTTCGAGGTTTCAATTCTAGTCGTCAATTCGAAGCTGGCTCGCAGTTCCGTTCGCTTACTGTTGTGATTTCTTTATTTGAAGTTTGCCGTTAAAGTTGTATTTTGTCGCTTATTCCACTATTATTAACAAGTTGATCCCTCATCAGGTTCATCTCTACCTCTTTCTTCCCTTTTATTTTTATTTTTGGTGTGATTAAAATATAATAAGAGCTATCAAAAACTGTCGAGCTTCACTGGTTTGGATTTTTCGTCTATTTTGTATGGTGTTTGAGGTGTTTCAATGCGTTGTTTGAATCCAATATTTGAGTTGTATGGTATTTTTATTTGTCTGCATCGTGACTTTAATGTTCAAGTAATTCTTCTCCTTTCTTAGCTGATTTTGATTGAAGATTTAGGTGACATATTATTGTGGATTAAACCAATCGGCAGTCTCAAATTATTTTTATGTGTTGGATTGAAGTGAGGTTGGAGTGGCTAAATTTGAAATTCCATTTCCGTTTGTATCCCGATTATACTGATGGGTTTCTTTTGGATCTTGTTTTCATTCTAGAGCTATAGGGTACTAAGCCAAATTTTACATGAGTTTTAATCTTGGTTTGGTCGTTTAAGATTCATTACTGTTTTACTTGACGAGTTGTTCGGGCTTTGATCACATATTTGCCTAGAGATCATATTTTTGTTAATGTACTGGAATTATCATTCTCATGTCACCATGCTTTGTCATCTTCATTTTGAGTTAAGTAGATGTAGTAACTCATTTAGGATGATTTAATCATTTGTTATTGGGGAATTTAAAAGGAGAATTGAGCGTGCAAGGTGAGAACATAAAGAGGGGAAAGGGTTTAGAGAGACATAAAGGCTCTTGTTATGTTTTAGTCCACCTTTTGTTCACTTTAGTTCTGTATTATATTTTTCTTACTTTGAATCACTTAGTACTACTTGTTTAACTATCCTATGTGGTTTCACTAAATATATGGATTTCAATTTGCACGGATCTTTCTGTGAGCAGTGGGTTTGGGTTTAACGGAGCTAAATAAACTCGAACATGAAAATTTCGTTCTGGCTTTACCTTATTGTTTAATCGCTAAGAGCATGCTAGGCCGACCACACTTGGGTAGGCAAGCTTGAGGATTTTTGTTAGTTTCGAGGCGAGAGATCGTTCCCGTAGTTAAATTTATCCGAGGAATGCTCCGAAGGATTTGTATATATTTTATTTCTGGAAAATGCCCCGAAGTGAATATAATTGTAGGTCGTGGCGAACATCGTAGAAGAAGTAGCATAGGATAATTTAGAACTTTAATTTTTCTTCTTTTAATTTTCTTTCGTTTAGGTGGGGACAACCTCGAGCTTCTTTTGATTGTTTTTTTTTGTGTGTTATAACCTTAATTGAATATCTTAAAAGCCAACTAGATCGAGTACGCAACCGTGATTTTTACGGGACTTGAGGAGTGCCTAACACCTTCTCTCCGAGTCAAATGAACCTCACCCGAATCTCTGGTGTAGACTTAACTTTAGAGTTCAAAGTGTTTTAAAGGAAAAATTATTTTTTTTTTAAAAATGGTGACCTGGCATACCGAAATCAAATGTCAGGTGGCGACTCTGAATTATTTCCTTTTGAACACAATTTGTCACGTTCTAATTGAAAATCCTTTTCAAGTCTTACTAAATCCTAAATCTTTTTATTATTTTAAGAGGGTTCAGTGAAGTTTATTAAAAAAAAGGGGTGTGACAACACTGAAAGAATTGATCACTACCACCAATATGCCAATTCAACTATGGCTAGCCAATCTATCTTCTCCCAATTTATCCTTGATTGCCTTAGAAATAACAATAACTCCATTCAACACATAACACACTCCATCCACACTCATCCCGAGTGACCTTGAATCACGAGACCATGATGTCTCAAATCCCACGAACCATTTCGTACCTCCCAAATGCTACGCTGCAAGTAAAACATCATAGAACATTTTGGGCCTCTTCTCATAAGCTGCTACACAAGCTTGATTCTTAACCATACCTATAGGCTCAAAATCATTAGGCACCACGCTTTACGCTTTGAATCCACTAGGACCATTGTTAAGAGCCACCCGCTCTGACTTGGCCCCGAATATAATCAATACCATGAATCTTCTAGCACATGAATACCATCTCGGCAAAGCACCCGACAGAATCACTTCCCTTGAAACCCGCATCTATACAAGGCATAATTCCTGAATCCTTCCCCAAGTCTGAACATGATCCAATAAGGCTAACCATAGCACACACTTAACAATTCCTTTGCTCAAATTACCGCTTATGTTCCTTTCCCGTAGCTGAAATAACCCATCAATATGCTAATAACCAGAAATTTCACAAGTAGTTAATCATGCAACCCAATCATAGGCGGTGGGACTCTCCCACTTAGCTTGAAGCCACTGATACACAATCTCTGGAATTCATCAGTATTCTTTATCTCATATTGACATAGATCTAGCACAACCATCCCACCGAGTTCTTGAAATCTTTCTATAACACCATTTATGAATACTTTGAATCGTTAACCATGTTCACATGTCCGACCCCTTCACCAGATAGCCAGTATGATTCTTCGCAGAGGCTTCGGCAACCACGCGACCGCTGATCTACTCACAGGATATGACCCACCTGAGCCGTGCTCATTTACTAGCTGTACAAGTCCATTTACTCCCGAGGACATTAACTAAATGTGTGACAATATCCTCCAATTCAAAGTTATGTTGTAACCTCCTTCATATCAAGCAACTCTTTTCCGTCATATCAAATCTCCCGTCGTATAATAGCCGATATTTTAAATCAAGTCCGTAAACCCAGCCACTGAATCCACATACTGCTCTGCCACTCTCCCACTTTGGACAGACTCACTTCTTTAAGTAACTACTCGACCTCCACTTCTTGCACCTGGTCTTCTAGAAGTTTAACCATCGCATGACACTTCCCACACGTCCTTTCTCATCCTTTATTGCTCGATTATTGCCTTAAATAAAATCTATCTTCGTAACACTTGAACCCACCAATCGCTACTAACTTTAAACTTTTCTGAAGATCATCGTTCTCGAGCCGTCAACATTAGAAATACATATTAAACCCTGAACCACTACACCTCGCAATATTTAACAGTCGCTTTTCCAATATTATTTCACAATATCTTACCCCAAATGTGAATTGCAGAAGACCATAACACCGGCGAACTTAACATATTCAATCAAGGATGATGATACCACATCCCAGATGAAAGATCTACCACACTTGAAAACACCAAGTCTCGTTACTCCATCGATCCAAATCAAGACATTCATAGGCCAATTGCTTTTTCCCACCGCAAATGAAATACCGAACCTCAGAATCATGCATTGAGAGAACTCCTTTCCAAATCTTTCACTGCCCTAACATATAGGCAAAAACTTTAACAACACGCCCATACTGTGCGACAAACCGATCACAAGCAATCGTAGAAATCTGCGCATAGACTCAAAGCTCTCGGGAATACTATTACTGAGCTGAAATGACAAGATAGTCTTCCGCAAGGCAACGACAATAGCCAAATCAACCGAGAGAAACATCCCGCTCCACATTGGTAGTACTATTACAATTCTTCAATTCTCGATTTTTAACAAGCGGTTCGCATCGCGTAAGATTGAGTAGGAAGGAAACAAAGGTATAAGCCCCAAGGAATCAAATCGCACAATGAGGAATCAAGAAGGGAAGTGCTCCTAACAGCCCTGTAGCCTCTCGAAGATAAGTACATATGTCTCTATACCGATCTGCAAGACTCTACTAGACTCGCTCATGACTCGTGAGACCTAACGCAACCTCGTTCTCTGATACCATGTTCTCACGACCCAAAATCCACTAAGGGTCGTGATGGCGCCGGGCACCGATGTCACGCAAGCCAACCAAAATACTTAATTAAATTCTCGTTTTAATAATTTTGAAAACTATGATTTTCCTTCAATATTACCAGTAAAAGATAATCGTTTCAAATCTAATATGAATGTTAAGCAGTTAAGACAAGATACCCCATAATCATCCCAGAACCCAAGTGCATGAGCATTTACTAGGGAATGACGTAAAATACAGTAACTGTCCGGAATACAAGTGGATAGAAATAAAAATACAATGCAATACGTTGAAGGAGACTCTGCTGGCTACGGGTCGTCTCGATAATTGCATCTCACCTAAGTCTCCATATCAACCATGCGATATGCCACTAAGCCACTAGCCACATATGAACCTGTGGAACAAAAATGCACAGTAAGTGTAGTATGAGTACGAAAATAACGTGTACCCAATGAGTATCCCGTCTAATATCGAAAAAGTAGTGACGAGAGATCGATTTCGACACTTGCTAGTACTCCAATAGTAATATTATTAATGCGATGAATCACGGATTTATTAAGAACAACAGTAAATTCAAATAAGTCACGAAACAGGTAAAAGTTCCTTTTTATTAAAAGCCTCCGGATTCATAATCTATTAATTAACAATTATCTCAAGTCGGGGAGAGCAACTATCAATATCAATAACTCTCAAGGCAAACAATACAAGCATGCACAAATCATGTCGAGGTCGTACGGCCTGATCCAACATAAATGTAAAATGTGCACTGCCGAGGGTCGAACGGCGTGAACCATAGATGCATTTATTACCCCGCTCGCGAATCATACATGCGACGCAGTCAAATTTAAATAAACAATCACCCTGCACACGAATCATACATGCGATGCAGGTACACATAGAAATACATGCTCAAACAACCAATTAAGAATTTATCGGGGAACATTTATCCAAATAAAATCCAATTCTTTTTGTAACGATATAAGAAAATGAAGTTTAATCCTTTTAGAAATTTATTTACCAATTCGATAGGATTTAAGCAATTCAACTGCCAACAAGATTTCAGATATTCCAAGTGTAGCATGTTTTTGGGTCCTAGACTACCCGGACTTACACATATTAATAGCTATGCACGGACTCTCATCACCTCGTGCGTATGTATCCCCCACAAATAGGAGCACATAACCAATTATTTCACCTATGGGGACAATTCCCTCTTACAAGATTAGAAAGGAGACTCACATCGCTCTGAAATTTCCATAACCGGCTTCCAAGCCCTTCCAACGACTCCAATTGATGCACAACGCCCCAAAACTATTCAAACAATGGGCAAAACAATAAATATTTACTCTAATACTTGTAACAATTCAAATTATATAAGTTCCCAACTCCGCTTGAAAAGTTGACCAAAATGCCCTCGGGCCCACGTGCCCGGATTCCGAAATTTCTCGAAGATAAATTCTACCCATAGCTTTACTAACTCAAATTTTCATGCTTAAATTCAAGGTAAAAGTCCCAAATTCCAAATTCTAAGTCTTCCCCAAAAATCCCAATTTTTTTACTAATTTTCCATGTCTAAATCCATGTAAGACCACATATTTAACTCAAAAATAGGAAGAAATCACTTACCTAGTGTTGCTTGGTGAAAATCCCTCCTTTAGCTCTCCAAAATCATCCAAGTCAAATGAAAGAAATAAAAGAAATGGTGTTTTAAACAATCTGCCCAGGATTCATCGAGTTGTACCTTGCGCTGTGCAGGTTGTACATCTTATTACCATTTTCCCTAGTTTTACACCATCTGTTAAAACACCCATAACTGCTTATGGAAATATCCAAATGACAAACGGTTTGAATATTTAGAAACTAGACTCGAAGATCTTTCATTTGATTGGTTTTACATCATATAACTCTTTATATATTCCGAGATATGAGCTTCTAAAGTCGGCTCCATGCATCAGAAAATTCTGTCGAAACTGCTCCACCAGCAATCTTCAATCGATCATAACCTTCTGATAAAATGTCCAAGTCATGAATGATTTAACTTTCTGGAAACTAGAATTCAAGGGCAACAAATTTTATGTTTTGCAAATGTTGAAATTCCTTATAGATTTCGAGATATAAGCTTCCAAAATAACCTTTTCGATTGCACCATTGCTGTCCAAAATAGCAGCTGCAACAAAAAAAACAGCAGATTTTCAGCAGCTTCAAATTTCCGAAATTGATCCGTTATCCTTCCGTAATCCACTCGAGACCCTCGGGACTTCAACCAATTATACAAACATGTCCCAAAACATGATACAAACTTGCTCGAGGCCTCAAATCACATCAAACAACGTCGAAATCATGAATCGTACTCCAATCCAAACTTTATGAACTTTGAAATTTCAAACTTCTACATTCGATGCCGAAACCCGTCAAATCACGTTCGATTGACCTCAAATTTTGCACATAAGTCATATTCAATATTACGGACATGCTCCAACTTACAGAATTGGAATCCGACCCCGATATCAAAAAGTCAAACTCTCGGTCAAACTTCTCAAAAACCTCCAAATTTCTATCTTTAGCCAAATGACTTCAAAATGACCTACGAACCTCTGAATTCACTTTCGATCGCGCTCCCAACTCCAGAATCACCATACGGAGCTATTCCTAGACTTGAAATTCCAAACGGACATTGACAACCCTAAAATGCACTTCAACCCAAACTTATGAAATTCCTCCAAATTGCTAACTTCCACAATAGGCGCCAAAACGTTCCCGGGTCTTCCAAAACCCGATCCGGACATACGGCCAAGTCCGAAATCATCATACGAACCTGCCGGAACCTTCGAATCCCGATTCTGAGGTCGTTTATGTCACGTCCCAAACTACCCCCTAGACGTGACTGGCACCCAGATAACACCACCCGCTAGGCGAACCATACCTTCATGCCTTAGCCATTAATTTGCAGCATTTGATTAAATAAATAAGTATCCAAATAATCTGATAACCATTACGAACAATTAATATCTTAAAACATTACAATGAAATTCTAGCCCAAGTCTCACACTAGACCAAGGAGCATCTCAGAGAATTACAAAAGACATCGTATGAATAAATAATTAAGACTCTTTTCGCAGCCTCCACAAACAATGTGGCGGCTCACCTCAATAACTGAATCAACTTTAGCGAACTCCTTAGCCACTATCTTCATTCTCAGCAACAGTATCTGCATGGACATGCAGGTAAGGAGTGAGTTATACGTAAATATAACCTAGTAAGATCCTCGACCCGCCACTCTGAATACCTCTGGAACAAGTGTTAGAAAATACAAACACACAAAGAGCACAGAAATAATACGCACATAAATTCTTTTACCATATAATTACTCTATAAGGTACAAATAATTATTCAACAACAACACTATATATATCACAACACAATCTATACTAAGGACTTGTCATTAACGGCAGTGCAGAAAATTAACCAAACACCCCAACGAGTCCACGGTAGCATACACAATGCCCCAAATCTATGACGGCGGCATACACAATGCCCCAATATATATTACGGCAGCGAAGAAATAAATTCTAACGCCCCAACGCCATAGCATGAGGCTACGCCACATCACACTACACCACAAATCACTTATTAAACAATTTAAGCTTTTTATAAAATAATATATATTGTTATAAAGAACTCACACATCCAGAAGATGAAAGTAGCAGGGATGAGGATGTTGAGGTGGATGTGCGGGCATACAAGAATGGATAATATTAGGAATGAATATATTCGAGAGAAGGTGGGCGTGGCCCCCATGGAGGACAAGATGCGGGAAGTAAGACTCAGATGGTTCGGGCACATTCAGAGAAGGAGCACTGATGCACCGGTGAGGAAGTGTGAGCGACTGGCTGTAGTGGGCACGCGGAGAGGTAGAGGGCGACCTAAGAAGTATTGGGGAGAGGTGATCAGACAGGACATGGCGCGACTTAGGATTACTGAGGACATGGCCCTTGACAGAGAATTATGGAGGTCGAGCATTGAGGTTGTAGGTTAGGGGAAAGTTGTGAATATTTCTACAGCACAATAGAGTGAGACTAGCTAGTTAGGAGTTAGACTAAGAATATCATTGGTCGTCTATTGATGCAGGGTTTTACGTGCTAGTTTTACTATACAAGCCATTTATTTCGTATTTCGTATTCTGTATTTCATATCTCTTATATTGCTGTTATTGTATTATGCATTTTTATGGTACTAATATATCGGCTCCTGTTGCTTTTTTTGAGCCGAGGGTCTCCTGGAAACAGTCTCTCTACCCTTCGGGTAGGGGTAAGGTCTGCGTACATATTACCCTCCCCAGACCCCACTTGTGGGATTATACTGGGTCGTTGTTGTTGTTGTACAAAATAATATATATTTGCGGCTGGTCAAAGACCACCGATTCTGCCAAGCGCACGCTCATCCCAATACATGGATCAGGCAGACAAAACATATTTTTAAAACGGATTTTGAAAAAGCAAGTATCAAAGCTTAAAGTTTTGTTTACCTCGAAACAATAAGTTTTCCAGTCTTGTAACGTCAAAAAACCAACTGGACAACCTCCAACTGCCTCAATCTCAAAAGTTAGCTCCAATTCACTTCTTCCAGTTCTATGAGTATTCAAAACCTTATAATCTTAAAGGAAACAAAACTGATAAATTTCCGATTTGTGCCTCAGGTGATCTCGATCTCCATGTCCGTCCCAATGTTTTATTCATGTGGCCACAAATATCCAAGATATATCATAGGGGTTGTTGTAGCATTCCAATACAAAGGATGAGGAATATCCATGTAGGGATTTAGAATTATATATAGATTTATAAATTCTCAAATAAGACCCTTAAGGGTCAACTGTCCAAGAATTCAAATGTTTGACTCCATGAATTCACCTTCTTCACGGTTTCTGAAATTCCAACATAGCCGAGGGTGCTTCTTGTTGAATTTCTCGACAAACAAAATAATACACTTTGTAATTCTTTAACCCTTCAAATAATGATTGCAAGACTAATATAAATCTATTAGCAATACTCCATATTTTCCTGCATTGCCGTCGTCGCAAATTTCCGAAGGGCACTCATCTGTGTGCTTTTCTTCTCTTAAATAAACTAAGAACATATACTTATTTCTCTTACTCTTTACCCTAGACATCTCATGTGGCCAGTAATAAATGGTAGGGCCTGGCCCACTTTTAACCAATGTAATTTCTTTTTTAAAGTCTTTTAAATGGCTAACTAATTGTATAGGTATAAATTCAACCCACAAGGCATGTAAATAAATACTCAATCTTTTAGATGTAGGTACTTAATAACTCTCTCTTTATTAAAAGAATAACGGGTTATTATAGTTTACTCAAAAATCCAATCTTAGCTAATTCTTTCAACTTAAAACTTCCGAAATGAGAATTCTCTTTCCAAATCAACTCCGAACTCCTCGAAATTCGATTCCGACCACGCTGCAAGTCATAATACCTGAAATGAAGCTGCTCATGGCCTCAAACTGTTGAATGGCGCGCTAGAGCTTAAAACGACCGGTCGGGTCATTACATTATACATAGTAAAAATAAATTTCATACAACTAATTATATATTATACAATTTATCTACAATTTTCATACATTATTTCTACTCAGTTATATATATCCACAATATCATACAACTTAAATATAATTTTTATACAATGTTGTTCATTCAACTTTCATACAATAGTTAAATAAATAAAAGAAAAATATATAAATAACATAATATAATTTTTCTACAATTTTACTACAATTTTTGCAGTATAATGTATGTCATGTCTTCTTCTTCTTCTTCTTTTTCTTCTTCTTCTTCTTCTTCTTCTTCTTCTTCTTCTTCTTCTTCTTCTTCTTCTTCTTCTTCTTCTTCTTCTTCTTCTTCTTCGACGAGCAATCTGAAATTCAGCCAAAATCAAGTCTAATCTTCACCAAAACCCCTCAAAATTGAGATATAAACTCCAAATCATATCCCCAATTATTTGCGACAACACCCAATCCCAACAAATAATGATTTTTTAAAATTCGAATTCAAAGCTTCAAAGCTTTTTAATGGCTGGTAATGGTGAAATTGCTGCTCTCTTTTCCTTTGCTTTACATTACTGAAGGGATTGAGAGATAGAGAGAGACGTAGAGAGAATTCTCAATTCTTTGCAACAACATCCAATTCAAACGAACAATTTTTTTGAAAATCCAAATTCGAATTCAAAGCTTCAAAGCTTTTTAATGGTTGTCAATGGTGGAATTGCTGCTCTCTTGTGCAAGATACGTGGGGGAAAGGGGTGGGATGTGGAGAGAGAAACGTGGGGGAGTGGAAGATATGTTAGAGTAATTTTAGGACACTAATTATTATCATTAATTCCTTTAAAATGTACATAAATGGTAATATTGGGTATATAAAATGTAATTATAGTAAAACTTGAGTAGGGAGAGTAATATAGTTTCATATAATGTATAGGAATATAAAAATTCCTTTCGAAAAGGGCATATATGGACCAACTATGTGATGGTAAGGGCATATATGGGCCGATTATGTTGTGGTAAGGACATATATGGACCGATTATGTGGCGGTAAGGGTATATATGGGCTAAAGTATTAACGAATGGCAAATATGTTTAATTTCGTATAGTCAAGGAAATATTTGGACCTTTTCCGATATTTTAATTATAACAACCTTCATATACTTTTGAACAAACATTTTACTTAATACTATGTCTGAAACCTACTTGCCCTTAGCAAGGACACTAGTTTTAGGTATAGTATGCTGGGTTAAA
The DNA here is from genome assembly GCF_000393655.2 of Nicotiana sylvestris. Taxonomy (NCBI): domain Eukaryota; kingdom Viridiplantae; phylum Streptophyta; class Magnoliopsida; order Solanales; family Solanaceae; genus Nicotiana; species Nicotiana sylvestris. The sequence continues at coordinate 165,034,499 of NC_091060.1, read as the reverse complement.
AAAAGGAGGAATTTGATTAGGTGGGAAAAAAAAGTGCAAAAGAAAGGTGAAAAAGAAGAAGGGTATAATAGCATGACCAGAAAGGAGAAATAATAGCATGTCATGTTACTTTCCTTCCAGCTATACAGATGTACTAAAATTATAAAATGTATACGAGATTTTTGGAAGCATAGTTGAAAGCACAGGAAGGTGATTAGAACTATTCGAGAAAAATAGGAAAGTAACATACGTGCTACCAATTTTTCCAAAAGAAAGTTTTAGAATCATGCCCAACTTACACTTTTTATTTAATTTTGCTATAATTGTATTGTTTCTGGAGAATTAAATTAAACTAAATTTGGCCAAAATTTGTGGCGGATTATTCAATGTTTGAAATATGATAACTGCTTTTGTATCGCAATATACGAACAAACCCTATCTCAATCACTTTGATCTCAACCTGAATGTGATAGTTTGCCGCTCCCTCTTTACAAATATTTTTGTGAAAAATTGTATCGCTCTATTTAATTTGTTTGTCCATCATCTCCATCTATGCTGCTCGGACTCATGTTGCCGGGGACGTGTCGGATCCTCCAAAAATAGTGTATCATTTCCATCTATGCTGCTCAGACTCTCCGAAAATGTTGCCGGGTGCGTATCAGATCCTCCAAAAATAGTGTATTTTTGGAGGATCCGATACGGATGCGACATCATTTTGGAGAGTCCGCGCAACATAGATTTCCATGAGAGGTTCCCAATTTAAAGCAAATTTGTCCATAGAACAGCTTTAGTGTTACCAGTTGAAATTAAATGGCTGGACGAGTCTAGAGATATCAGATAATGTACTTTAACAAAATTAATATGTATCAATTACAGTGTTGATATTGGCAAATGGATATTATTCTATCAAAAAAATAAAATTTGAGTTCGTGCACACAAACATCAATTGTTTCTTATCTCTACTACTATTTCCATGTTAGTGCCATTCAATGAAGACCCCAACCAGGACCCATAAATTTTAGAATATGCAACTTTATGTAAGCAGTCAAACTGATATTGCGTTTAAGAATTTTGCAATAATATGAGTATAGTCCAACTTTCTCAAAAAAGAAGCCTTTGATAAAGACCAGGGGCGGAACTAGGCGGAGAGAAAAGGTTGAATTAAAACCCTTTTATCGAAAAATATATTACACAGAAATAAATTCTTTTGATTACTGTAAAAAAAAATTATTGATTCCCTTTGACATTAGGAAAAATTCTAGTGTAAGTAGTGTTGTTCAAAAATTGTTTTAGGTCATATATTTAAATTTGAATTAAGATTTATTTTTTTGAATCAGCTTATATAAAATCCACGTAAGTACGTAGTTGTGATCAAGAGTTTCTGACTTGTCTTAGGATCTAGCTTTAGTAAAATTAAATCAAATTAATATTAATTAGTGATTTTCTAACTATATGTTTCTGATATGTATCATTCCTTCATCAACCGATGAAAGTTACCCCGCCTTTTAATTTGATGCCTCACGCTTTAAGTCATAACATGCTTGTTGAGGCATGTCTTTCACTTCTAACACAAACAAGATTTGACATTCCTGAAAAGGATCTGCAACCTAAATTTAAGTATTAGTGCGTTAGGAAAATAATTTTAAACTCACAAGTTTTAAAAAAATTCATTTTTTTAAAAATTTTGTGTACCGTCAAATTATGTCATACAAATTGAAAGGAGGGAGTAATATTCATCTTAAAAAATTGGACGTCGAAGAAATCAAAGATCCTGTTGACTCGGTTAATTCTCATGATCCACATGTGGGTATTTACAAAGCTGTCAGTTCCAAATTAAATGTCTATACTTTTTCTAATTATGTTATTTTACTAATAAAAGGATCTACAAAGAAGTCAAAGTGATGATTCCCACGGTTTCAGCCAATTAATGAATTACTTTTAGTACCTTTCGATAAATATAAAGAAGAAGAGAGACTAATAATTGATCATATGCATATCGTATATGAGAGGATTGTCAAACGTATGAGAATATATTGGATCATCGTTTGACATTGTCTGGTCTTCATCTTTTCTTTTTCCTTTTACAAAAAAAAAAAAAAATTAATATCTAATTCTAGGGGAAAGTGTTAGTTGTTCTTACTTGCCTCCACATTATTTTTCCCCCCTTCAAATTGGGGGTTAAATTTGAAAGCTCAAAGGTGTAAAATCACTTCTATTTGCTTCAACCAACCCACGTTCACAGTAATGCTGTATTCTGGGTCGGGCCCGGGCTTAAATGAGCCAAACGGGCCGGTCTTAATGGGCCTGGGCTCTAGCGGTCCCGAGCCTCACGGTTTCGGGCTTCGTGGGCTCAACGGGTGGAACCAGCCCGTGACGGGCCTAAGCCCATATGGTCTTGGGCTAAACGGGCCGGGCTCGTGGGCTTAGCGGGCCTAACGAGCTTTTTTATTTCCGAACTTTTTGTAAATTTTTTTTTGTTTAAGGCAATTTCTTGTAAACCATATCATGGCTATATAAAAAATATATATGTAGAAATTTAATTATTAAAGTGCTTGACGAAAAAGTAAAATAACAAAATAATAGTATATATATTATAGCTTATATATTTTCTTGTAGTATATATTGTATGTTATGTATATATATTCCCTTATATATTTTCTAATAGTATATATTGTATGTTATGTATATATATTACCTTATATATTTTCTAATAGTATATATTGTATGTTATGTATATATATTACCTTATATATTTTCTTGTAGTATATATTGTATGTTATGTATATATATTACCTTATATATTTTCTAATATTATATATTGTATGTTACGTATATATATTCCCTTATATATTTTCTTGTAGTATATATTGTATGTTATGTATATATATTCCCTTATATATTTTCTTGTAGTATATATTGTATGTTATGTATATATATTCCCTTATATATTTTCTAATAGTATATATTGTATGTTATGTATATATATTACCTTATATATTTTCTTGTAGTATATATTGTATGTTATGACAAAAAAATATTGCAAAAAGATATTCAAAGACATGTCTTATAATTTTTATTACCAAAAATGGCATATCTTTCTTAGTCTTCCTCCCCCAATGGAATGAGCACAACAAGGTACTAATACCACCATTAAAAGGGAAAAAACTAAAAGAAGATATGCCAAAGTACAAGTTACACCATAATCTACATTGTATCTCTAACAAATTTCATAAATCCTTCAAGGTTCGGAGGAGGTTGCGTTAGTGGTGGTGGAAAAGAAGCTTGTTCATCACCACTTCCGGGCGAAGCAGCATCCTCCGCAAGTTCCGCCATCATTTCTTCATAAGCTTCATCTATCGCCGGTTGTGATTCCGCAATTCCAAAGTTTCTTCTTTCCGAGCGGATCCAATCTCTGAACAGTACAGATTTTTCCAAGCTCTCCCTCATTGACGCTCTATGATCACCTATTGAAATCTTGCTTGACTGAAAGCGCTCTCTGATGCAACAGTTGAAGCTTGAAAAGATAAAATATCCCGAGTCATCCTTGCAAGAACCGGAAAATATTTTTCCCTTGACTTCCACCATTTCAAAAGATCAAAAGTGTCGTCTGGATTCTCCTTTTCAAGTCCCTGCGACAAATAAACTTGAAGCTCATTTAGATGTGAAGTTTCATCATAATTATCACCTTGAGAACCCCTGAACTTCGTCCAGGATTTAAGTGTTTTTAAGCCCGCAGCTCTTTTAGACGATTGTGAACTAGACGAAGTAGGGGTTGGAACATTTGGCCTAGCATTGTCTAAGGCAAGTTGATAATCATTATAAATTGTTTGAGCATTGATTTTAATTGAGGCTTTTGCATCTGCAAGTGTAGCAAATTCCTCATTTGAAAGATCTAAAGCCTTATAAATATTTGAGTGCCAAAAATGAGGACCTCCTAATTTCATTGTAGGATTTAACATTGCAGCAACACCATAAATAGGAGGGATAGGGAAAAAATATTTTTTAAACTTTTTTTTCATTTCATTTATAACAAGTTGATAAATTTCTCCACCCTCCGAAAATTTAACAAATAAATCACATAGTGCTGCAGTATAAACTAAACAGTTTGAAATAGTAGGATAATATTGCCCAGAAAATGCATTTGTAGCAATTTGAAAATGTTCTAAAAAATATATAAGAATTTTAACATTCGTCCAATCTTGAGTAGTAAGCATTTCATCATCATCCTCACCACCTACCCGAGCATTAAACATTGCATTAATTGGGTTTCTATATTCATATGCAACTACTAAACTTTCGTGCATACAATTCCATCTAGTCGGACAAGCTTTAGGAACCTTTCTTTCTCTAAGGCCATATTCATCACATTTTTTAAAATATTCTCTAAGCTAATTAAGAGCCATTCTAACCTTTTCAATTTCTAAATTTAAAATTCGCATACCATCATCGACAATTAAATGATAAATATGACAAATACATCTAACATGGAATGTATTCCTAAATGCAGGATTTAGTGTTGTTGTAAGTATGCCTATAACACTAGTGTTACTAGAAGCATTATCCATAGAAATTGCCATTATTTTATCTCTAAAGCAAAAATATCTACAAATATCTGCAATAGTGTTAGCTATAAACTTACCTGTGTGACATGAATTAATTATTCTATACGCAATAATGCGTTTTTGCATTGTCCACTCCTCATCTATCCAATGACTTGTAACAGTTAGATAATCACAATCATTACCACTTCTACCAATATCAGTAGTAATAGAAATCCGATTAGTTATATGAGTAAATAAATACCGCAAATATTGTTCATATTCATGTTTATATTTATAAATATCGCTCTTAACTGTTGCGCGAGGCCAACCTTTATAAGTAGGATTAAAAACTCTTCTAATATAATGCACCCAATTAGGATTAGAAGGAAAAGAATAGGGTAAGCACATAACGGTAACCATCTTTGCTAATTCTTCACGATCTCTATTTGGATCGTAATATAAAATACCTCCGGTCACAGTGTTAATTCCTGGTTGAACTAGATTTGAACCTGTACTAGGGTTAACATCAGAATCTACATGTGTTCCCTCTAGCTGCGCTTTCATTTGTAAATATCTAACTTTATCTCTAGGGTGTGTTTTTATGTGCCTAGTCAAACTACCCGTGCCGCTACGGTCTCCAGTATATTTATGCGCCAGTAATTTCCCACATGTTTTACACTTAGCCTTATTTTGTTCTCTTACTTGAGTAAAATAATTCCAAACTAATGATGTTTCTAGGCGTTTAGGAGGTTGTCTATTAAAACTAGGGGTTTCTACAGGTGGGTCGGCCGGTGCATCAGTTGGGTTATTAAGAGGACTAGTAGGTGTATCATCTAAATCCGGTTGGGTTTCATCTTCATCCTCATTTTCCTCATCATTTTCAAAGATAGTTTGATTAGGATAAAAAGCATTCATAGTTTCATCATCTAAATTTTGACCTGGTGCAACATTATGGAAAAATTGACTATCAGAAAATTGAAAACAGGGGTTATCACTATCAAGAATAAACGGAGTAGCAGGACATCTACCAGGTCTGGGTCGGGGAGCCTGGGGAAGGGTAGTAGGTTGGCCACTACTTTCACCAGTTTTAGCTTTACCCTTACCATCAAAAATATTTTTCAAAGAAAATGTCATATTAATTATAATTATACTAAATAAAACTAACAAAACTATAATATTAAAACTTAAGAGTTAGAACGCGTTTACCGAATTGCTGAACAACTTCTTGAAAATTGAAAATCGGTGAAGACTTGAATACTTCAATTCACCAACTTCACAATTTTTCACGAAATTTCAACAATAAAATAAACAATTATAGTGTCACACCTCCTTTTTCCGGCACCCACGAGGGTACAAGGAGTTTTTTCCAATTAAAGGACAATCGAAACGGGATTTATTTATTTATTTCAGAGTCGCCACTTGGGAGATTTAGGGTGTCCCAAGTCACCAATTTAATCCCGAATCGAGGAAAAGAATGACTCTGTATTACAGTCTGCGAACCAGAAATCCGGATAAGGAATTCTGTTAACCCGGGAGAAGGTGTTAGGCATTCCCGAGTTCCGTGGTTCTAGCACGGTCGCTCAACTGTTATATTCGGCTTGATTATCTGATTTTATACAAATATGAACTTATGTGCAAATTTTAACTTTTTACCGCTTTCATAATTATTATTATTTTTAAAAAAAATTGTGAACATCGTTTAAAACATGTCTTTGGATTACGTCACATGAAATGCACCCGCAATCCGGAACACATTTTTATTCAATGTTTTAGGATTTAGATTTGGGTCGCATGAAATGCGCATCCGAGTTTAAGAAGGTAAAATTAATTAAATCGCGCCTAAAGAGTCTAGCGCGTTATTATCTTTGGGGAAGGAAGTGAAATTCACTAAACAGTCCATCCCAAATTCTAAGTAATTATTATGACCCATTATTGAGGGCCCCGCAATTTGCATTTTTTATTTGACGAGGCTCGTCTCATTATTTTAAAAGGATAATCCTAAAATACCTACATCTTTTCTATTAAAAATGTCTCCAAAAAAATGAAAGAGAAAATGTCTTAATTTATTTACATGCTTAAACGGACCGTTGTTATTTATTTACCAATTTACGGCCATTGTTGACGAGAAATAAACATCATCAAAATTGAAATTGTAAATAAAGTACAAAATTGACAAGTAGTATTTTTTTTTTTGAAAGAAACTAAACGTCTTGTAACTATCCTAACCCATTTTGTTAAATGAACAAACAATGGGTATTAATTACTTACAAATATTGGCAACTAGAATTAACCTTAATTACTAATACTTTTTTTTTTGAAATAAATAAATAAAAATATTGAACTTCAATATTAACTCATTTTTTACTCGACTCATGCCTATTGAATTAATGTTCTTAGCCTTGCTATGTTTATTCTTCAGATATACTAAACCCGCTAATTCTACAAGTTAAGGATCCCCATGTTTGCCTAAAATTAGCGGGTCTTTGTTACTTAAAATTTCAACAACTACGAAATTGCGAATTATTTCTAATCCAAAATCTGTGAGTTCAAAACTAGATTTTGTTAACCGACCAATATCAAATTGATATCCTACATGGATTATTTACAAAAATGATTTCGAACTAAGGTATTTGATAACACGTATTAACAAAATTGACATTATTTGACTATGAACTCACGCAAGACTTATAAATAACACACATATTATACTAATTGATGCTCATACATTTTCAAAGAATTCGGTTCCACAATCTAATGTTACTTATCAATTATTGCCAACAAAATGATCTTATAAAAGAAAACAATCTTACTTATACAAACGTCTAACATTCATTTAACAGAAAAACACATAATTAAAGTCTTATCTAAGATACAAAACTTCTATAACTAAACATGCTAAAATTCTGCCATCTCGTTTCATCTTCGAAGCGTACATCAAAATGGTTTGTAGAAGTGTACCTGATATGGACGCAGGAAGAAAAGAGGAAGATCAGCAGGAAGTGTGCAACAACAGCAATGCAACAGTAACAGCGCAGGAATACACAGAACAACTCACGTAACAAATAGCGGCAGAAACTCAAGAGCCCGATTCAGATACCAAACAGAAAACTTGAAAACCAAATAGAAACCCAGAAGTTCAAACAAAACAACACTCCAATTAAAAGAAAAACCAGAAAAGCCAATCCAGAAATCAGTAGTACCAAATGCAAACCACGGAAGCAGTAACAGAATTCTGATTTTCAGTTGTAAAGAAAGGCTTTACTGTTAGTCTTTAACTCTCAAAGAATCAATTATTAGTTCTGAAAAATTAATTCTTTCTTAATTTAAATTCTGAAAAATTTTCTTCCTCTCTCCTTTTTCTGTTCTTTCTTTTCTTCAAATCCTGTTTTTTCTTTCTTTCAGATAATCTCTCTTTTTTCCTAAAATCTTTGTCTGATTTTTCAGTTTTCTCCTTTTTTCCAGCTAATCTGTCTCCCTTTTTTCTGTCCAGCTTCCCCCTCTTTATACAAGTCTGCCCCCATTTTTAAAACTCAGTGCTCGACCCCTTTCTGTTATTCAAAACAGATTTCTTCCACTAAAACTGCCACTAAGGCTGCTTTTCTAATTAATCAGCCACTAAGGAAAACTTTTTCCTTAATTTCAGCCCCCCATTACCCTTTGTTCCCCCTTAGTGTATTAATTAATACTCTCATTATCAAAGCATTAATACTAAAATATAAACCTAACTGTTTCAATCCCAAATTGCCCCTGAAAAACCCTTAAACTGCAGCTATAACCAATTCTCCTAAGTTCTGGACTGAATTTTAACTAAAATGCAACCTTCTAACCCAATAATATCCAATTAACACTTGTAAAACTGAATTCAAACCAATGTCATATCCACATCCGGCCCTAGTATTCAACAAGAAACATCATGACTCAAACCATTAATCCTATCAGATAATTCTGACTTTACATTGGATCACACAACATTACAATATAGATGAAGGATTCAGGGAACAGACTGACTAAAGAAAAATAAAGGAACAATTTCAATACACTGAACGAAACCAAACTGAATTTAAACCAAAACATCACATTAACACCACACAGAACTTGTCAAAACAGTGAAACTAAAGTTGAAACTTGAATCAATATGCACATGAATGAAGGTAATATGAGGGCAGGTTCATTGTCAGTTCAATGACAATGCCCTGAGATCTAATGGCCCTGGATCAAACACACCTAACAACATTTGACTAATCTGCTTATTGAACAAACAAAACAAATTAATCGACAGGAATTAAGTAACTGATTACTTACAACAAATGTTTAACGATCAGTCTAAAATAGTAAACAGGCTGCCTAAATCAACATTAACAGAGGCAAGGATTTATAATGAAACATCTAATCGACGAACTTATTCAAATCGATTATACGCATTATAACTTGCCACAATTATATCAAACACAAACAAATGACAGAATTGGACAAAAATGAAGAGGTCTAATGATGAAACAGAACTGATCTAACAAAAAAAATCACCCAAATTAATAAAATAGGCAACGACATACACATAGAATACATGAATAAAAGGAAAGAAATAAAGGAAAAATACCTCTGATTTTTAACAAAAAATTTTCTCTGTCTTGAACCAGTTTTGACCTTTTTGAGGCCGAACGGACCTTAATCGAATGTTCTGATTGAAAACACTCGACTAAGGTCAGTCGAGACCTCAAGTTTTTCCCCCAATCTCGACGAACTCCGACTTCTTGGAATCTAGGGTTCTTTTCTTTGTTCGATTTGGGATTCGAGCAGTTCTCACGAGATTCGAACAGGATTAATGGTGGTTTAAGCATGAGGAAGGTCAGGGGATTATTGGGTGTAGATTTGGTCCGGATTGGACGACCTAGGGTTTTAGGGTCGACTCTTCGATCTTAGATTCGAAGAGTTCTGTAACGAGTTGAGGAACAAGTGTCATAGATTTGGATTGAGGAAGGCTCGGGGGTTCAGGGGTGTTATTTGGGTGGCGGATGGCGTTGTTTCCGCCGGGTTTTAGGCGAAGGGGTGGTGTGGCGGCTCTAGGGTTTGGGGAGGGATTGGGGTCGTTAAAGACGAAGAGGGGTGGGGAATTTGGTTTGGGATGGGGGTCTGATGGGATTAATTTGTGATATTAAAATGTTTGAATTAATCGGGGCCGTTGGATACGTGAGATCAACGGCCTCGATCAACCCTTTTAATTGAATACAGGGTCGTTTGGTGGGGAGGACGGGTATGGAAGCGGGTCGGATAAGATTACACGGGTAATGGATTGGTGATCCTGACCGTTGGATGCGTGAGATCAACGGCCCAGAAGCTTTGACCCAAAAACAGTGTCGTTTGGTTGGATTCTGAGACTGGTCGGTTGGGCCTGGGTTGGGTGTGATATTGGGCCGGACTTTCTTTTAAAAAACTGGCCCAGTCCGAATTTCTTCACATTCTTGAACTCTTTTCCCTTTTCCTTCCTTAATTTTCTAATTTAAATACAATTCCTAATTAATTTGTAAAATCAAAATAAAACTAACACTAATGTTAATTAACACTTACAACAATTAACACATAAATTAAAATCTTAAAATAAAATCACACAACGACAACAAATAGAATAACACTCATATTTTATGATTTTCCTTTTAGAGCCAAATAATGGTTTAATTAATTCTTAAATGCATATTTAAATCCTAGATATGCATGCAGCATGTATTCTCATTTTATTTTTCAATTAACTATAACAAGGTAAACATTTACGGACAAAACACAAATAATTATCCAAAAATGCCACATAAATTCTAAAAATTGCATACAAAGAAAAATTATTTGTGATTTCTTTTTGGAGTAGTTCTTGTGAGGCAAAAATCATGTGCTCACAGCTGCCCCTCTTTGTCCGAAAATACGAAGAGTTTTCATACAAAGATAAAGTGAGCGGATACGAGCGATTTTTGCCTGTTTGACTATTCCGTGTGAAGCATTTTTGAAAGATTTGACCGAACCTTGCTTCAAAGGTTTCCTACATATCCCTGGCTAAAAGGGAATCAGGTTAATGTAGTTCGGGAAGTTTTGGTAGCTGGTACTACCATGGGTCTGCTTTTTGATGTTACTGTTGTTGCTTGTTGTTGCTACTGCTGACCAATCTCCTTATTACAACGTGTCAAAAGAAAATAAGAAGCTAGACTAGGCTAGGAATTACAAAAATCTTATCTGTCTTCCCCTTGCTCTGGTTGCCTCACTCTTGTCGGCTTGTGTTTTCCCTGGTGCCTTTCTTTCGAAAACTGCTGGGGATGACACTGGCCTTTTGCTTTTTTGAGTATAAGTTTTATTATTCCATTATGTCTGCCGGGACGCTGCATTCTGCATTAAAGCTGGTTTGCTGAGGATTTTTGTTGTAACTCTCCTCATTACTACCTTCTGCTTGATCTTGAAATGTATTCCTCTGTTCTGCAGGCGGGCTCCTGACCTCAATCTTAACTTTTGAAAGATGACACAACCTCAATTCTCCAGGCGGAATCCTGACTTTAACAATATAACAACCTCCGTTCTGCAGGCAGGATTCTGACTTCAGCAACAACTTAAATGTAACACCTCCATTCTCCAGGAGGGCTCCTGACTTCAACAACAACTTAAATGTAACACCTCCATTCTCCAGGCGGGCTCCTAACTTCAACACATCCTTAAAAATATAACAACCTCCGTTCTCCAGGTGGCTCCTGACTTCTTCAACTTAAAATATATCAACCTCCGTTCTCCAGGCGGACTCCTGACTTCTTCAATCCTTAAAAATAACACCTCCATTCTCCAGGCGGGCTCCTGACTTCAACAACTTTAAAAATATAACAACCTCCGTTCTCCAGGCGGGTTCCTGACTTCAATAACTTCTCAAAAATTTCATTACCTCTATTCTCCAGGCGGGCTCCTGACTTCTTCAACTTAAAATTTAACAACCTCCGTTCTACAGGCGGGCTCCTGACTTCTTCAATCCTCAAAAATAACACCTCCATTCTCCAGGCGGGCTCCTGACTTCAACAACTTTAAAAATATAACAACCTCCGTTCTCCAGGCGGGTTCCTGACTTCAATAACTTCTCAAAATTTCATTACCTATATTCTCCAGGCGGGCTCCTGACTTTTTCAACTTAAAATTTAACAACCTCCGTTCTACAGGCGGGCTCCTGATTTCTTCAACTGCTTCCTTCAAAACTGGTGTTTTATTCCTCTGAAAATTGCTGGGGATAACACCGTTATTTTATTTCACCAATATGTCATGTTCCTTCTTCAATGACTATTTCCTTTAAAGCTGATGCTTTCGCTTCCCTGAAACCTGCCGGGAATAACACTGTTGGGGAACTATCTTTCTCCTTTTAACAATGGTGGGGATGGTACTGATTACCTTGCTTCTTCCAAGATTGCTTTTCTCTTAAAACTTGTTTCTCCCTTCTCGGGATTTTTCTTCCTTCAACACTTGTGTTATCTTCTCTCTTTCCCAAATGACTATCTGTTTTTTAAGAAAATTTTTGTAATGAGAGAAAACTTTCTGCCCCAGTTTGATAATCTTCCTTGTGACCCTCTCTTCCTGCGGTCAATAATATTTCCTTTCCCTGTTTTAAATCAAAGAAAAATTTGTTAGTTTAAAACGGGGCGAGTGGTCGTGCCACTGCTGCTGAGGATGGTTTTTCCCTTTTCCTTTCCTTGCATTGTTATAAAACTTGCTGGGGAGAATATTGATTGCTGGGGCTGATATTCCTGCTGGGGATGGTTGTCGTTTCTCTTCCTTCCCCGCTCCGTGTCGTCCGACCATTGTGGAGCTTGGTCGAGAATCTGTCGGAGTTGTTCCTGTATCTCGCAAATCTGCTGAGGATCATCTTAGAATTTGATACATAACTTCCCTTGGAAATTTGGGCCTCTTAAGATCTAGACTCATTCATCATTTGGTCTTGCGACAAACTTCTTTTCCGTTTTTCGCCTTATCTTTGGCTTGACCTTTTCGCATTTTGTCTTGCACCATTTTGGCAATTGGCAGTAAACTCTGAAAATCCTTTTCAAAAATAAACTACTGGGGAAATAAAATCTTTTAAACTAAGAAATGAAAGAGTGATAATTTTAAAGATAGGAAAAAAAAAGTCTTTCTGAACAAAAGCTGGGGAAAAAGAAAAGAAAAGAACTTATCTGAATGATATAACCAATCCCAATGATCATGTCGTGCATTCCGGATTGATCAACCCAGTCTATTTGTATCAATCAATTTTCGGATGGCCTCATCTCGCTGGGGATAAATAAATACTCAACTTTTGCCAAATGTGGACCTTTCCGTCAATCTCGCCTTGTCGCCTCATAGTGCCCTTCGAGGGGTTTTCACTAATAAGACTCTCTCATTTCTCTCAACTCCCGTTGCCTCATGGTGCCTGTGAAGGTTTTCACCAATAAGACTCTCTCATTTTATTTTATTTTTCAGTTGGGGATTGGAGCGTTTGTCGATTTGACGCTCTTTGTTGGGGATTCTTTCGGCTATCAATTCTTTTCCAGTTTATGATCCTCTTCTCTGCTCTGCGGGATCAAAGTGTTGTTCCCAACTTCCACGTGCATGAACTTGGCACTTCTCGGATACTGATCGGGAGGTCTTTTTTGGATATCAATAGGGATTTTTGTGTGGAGTTAAAAGAAAAGGCTATAAAAAAGCTCAAAATAATTTTGACGGGTAAAACATTACAACTCTTGGAATCAAACTTTCTTTCCCAAAATTATAAACACAACTTCTGCCCCAGTTTTTCTTGCTTGGGGATTCTTATTTTTTGTTACACTATGACCGAGCCGTGAGGCGCCTACGTATCCTTCTTTGAGGAATCAGGTCAAATGTAGTTCCTACTTCCTTTGTTTTTCTTGTGATTTTTCTTTTGTCTTTATTATTGTTTTTCTATCTTTTTATCTTTTATTTTAATTACTGACTCCAAAAGAGGGATATGAAAGAATAAATAAGGCTCAAAAGGGTAAGCAAAGGTTAAGGTGTTTGGATAGAAGAAAGAATTGCCTCCGTCATTTCATTCTCCGATAAATGCCAACCACAAACAAATGACAATTACAATCAAAAGAGATCATACATAATATCTTTTAACTGCGTCGGAATTGATAGCCATGTCGACGCATTTCCCTTTAATATCTGTTAAACATAAAGCGTCATTGGACAACACTCTGGTTACAATGAATGGTCCTTGCCAATTCGGGGCGAACTTGCCCTTTGCTTCTGTTTGGTGTGGCAGGATTCGTTTCAACACTTTTTGCCCCACTTCAAATTTTCTGGGGCGCACCCTCTTGTTGTAGGCTCTTGCCATTCTCCTTTGATATAACTGGCCATGACACACAGCTGCCAATCTCTTTTCATCAATCAAGCTCAACTGTTCCAAACGGGTTTTGACCCACTCATCATCATCAATCTCAGCCTCGGCGACAATCCGAAGGGATGGAATTTCCACTTCCGCCGGTATTACTGCTTCAGTTCCATATATCGACAAATAAGGGGTTGCACCTACTGAGGTCCGGACGGTAGTGCGATAACCCAACAATGCAAATGGTAATTTTTCATGCCATTGCCTGGATCCTTCTACCATCTTCCTCAGTATCTTCTTGATGTTCTTGTTGGCCGCTTCAACAGCTCCATTTGCCTTGGGACGATAAGGTGTGGAATTACGGTGTGTAATCTTAAACTGTTCATTTACTTCTCTCATCAAATTGTTGTTAAGATTAGCATCATTGTCCGTGACTATCACTTTCGGGATCCCAAATCTACAGATGATATGGGAATGGACAAAATCCACTACTGCCTTCTTGGTTACTGACTTGAAAGTTTTGGCTTCAACCCACTTAGTAAAATAGTCGATGGCCACCAGAATGAACCTGTGACCGTTCGAAGCTGCCGGCTCAATAGGCCCAATGACATCCATGCCCCATGCCACAAATGGCCATGGTACTGACATTGTGTGCAATTCCGTTGGTAGAGATTGAATCAAATCTCCGTGTATTTGACACTTATGGCATTTTCGTACGAAACTGATACAATCATGCTCCATAGTGAGCCAATAATATCCTGCTAGAAGAATCTTCTTCGCCAATACATATCCGCTCATATGTGGCCCACAAACTTCAGCATGTACCTCTGTCATCACTGTCATGGCTTGACTGGCATCTATACATCTCAACAATCCCAAATTTGGGGTTCTTTTGTACAACACTCCCCCACTGAGGAAGAAACCATTTGATAATCGCCGAATGGCTCTTTTTTGATCTCCAGTGGCCTACTCCGGGTATATTCCCATCCTGAGGTACTCTTTGATGTCATAAAACCATGGCTCGCCATCCACTTCTTCCTCTATCATGTTTCAATAGGCATGTTGATCACGAACCTGGATGTGTAACGGGTCAACATGAATTTTGTCTGGGTGGTGCAACATTGATGCTAAAGTGGCCATCGGCAACCTCATTGTGAACTCTTGGGATGTGTATGAACTCCACTGATCGAAATTGCTTGCTCAGATCGTGCAAACATTGTCGATATGGTATGAGCTTCAAATCTCGTGTTTCCCATTCACCCTAAATCTGATGCACCAGGAGGTCCGAGTCCCCCAAGACCAAGACGTCCTGGACATCCATGTCTGCCGCTAATCGCAAACCCAAAATGCATGCCTCATACTCAGCCATGTTGTTGGTACAATAGAAACACAATTGAGTTGTAACAGGATAATGATATCCTGTTTCAGAAATAAGCACTGCTCCTATTCCAACTCCCTTCGCATTTGCGGCTCCATCAAAGAAAAGCTTCCAACCTGGTTCCTCAGGTAAGTCCAACTCATCTATATTAATTATTTCCTCGTCAGGAAAATACGTCCTCAATGGCTCGTATTCTTCATCAACATGATTCTCAGCCAAGTGATCTGCCAACGCTTGGGCCTTCATGGCTGTCCTCGTTACATAGACGATGTCAAATTCCGTGAGTAATAATTTCCATTTTGCTAACCTTCCTGTGGGCATAGGCTTCTGGAAAATATACTTTAATGGATTCAGACGGGAAATGAGATAAGTAGTATATGAGGATAAATAATGTTTCAATTTCGGGGCCACCCAGGTTAGGGCGCAACATGTCTTCTCGAGTTGAGTGTACTTAACCTCATATACTATAAACTTCTTGCTTAGATAATAGATGGCTTGCTCTTTTCTTCCTGTAATGTCGTGTTTCCCCAACACGCAACCAAAAGAATTCTCCAAGACCGTTAGATAAAGAATTAATGGTCTTCCCGGCTCAGGGGAAACCAATACAGGTGGATTTGATAAGTATTCTTTGATCTGGTCGAATGCCTCCTGGCATTCCGCCGTCCATCCTATTGTAGCATCCTTCTTTAAAAGCCGAAAAATGGGTTCACAGGTTGCTGTGAGTTGAGCAATAAATCTGCTAATGTAATTCAACCTTCCCAACAGACTCATTACTTCTATCTTGTTCTTCGGCGGTGGCAACTCTTGGATAGATTTAATTTTTGATGGATCCAGTTCAATACCTCGCCGACTGATGATGAATCCCAAAAGCTTCCCAGATGGAACACCAAATGCACATTTGGCCGGGTTGAGCTTAATATCATACCTTCGAAGTCTTTGAAAGAACTTCCTTAGGTCTGCTACCTGGTCTTCCTGATGCTTGGACTTTATGATTACATCATCTATGTACACTTCGATTTCTTTGTGGATCATGTCATGAAACACAGTGGTCATTTCTCTCATGTACGTTGCCCCAGCATTCTTCAAACCAAATGGCAATACCCGATAGCAATAAGTTCCCCACGGCGTAATGAAGGTTGTCTTTTCCGCATCTTCCTCATCCATCAGAATCTGATGATACCCAGCATAGCAATCCACAAAAGATCCGATCTCACGTCCGGCACAATTGTCGATCAAGATATGGATGTTGGGTAAAGGAAAGTTGTCTTTAGGGCTTGCCCTATTCAGATTGCGGTAATCGACACACACCCTGATCTTTCCATCTTTCTTTGGTACCGGCACCACATTAGCCAACCAATCAGGATATCGAGTGACACGAATAACCTTTGCTTGCAGCTACTTGGTTACTTCTTCTTTAATCTTCACACTCATATCCGTTTTGAACTTCCTCAATTTTTGCTTGACGGGAGGGCATGCCGGGTCAGTGGGCAATTTATGAACCACTAAATCTGTGCTTAACCCCGGCATGTCATCATATGACCATGCAAAAACATCTTTGAATTCAATAAGTGTTTTGATCAATTCCTCCCTGATATTTGGTGCAATGTGAATGCTTATTTTAGTTTCTCTTATATCGCCGACATACCCTAAATTGATGGCTTTTGTGTCATTTAAGTTGGGTTTGTATTTTTCTTCAAACTAGCTCAACTCCCTGTTTATCTCCTCGAATGCTTCATCCTCATCGTATTCCGATTCATTATCATAATCGACCTCTTGTATAGTTAGCTCGGAATCAGATTGATTTTTTAGACTAGGTTGAAGATCCGTTGTGCATGCCATGTCATTAGAACCAGTATGAAAAGAACTGTTCAGAAAAAGAAACGAAAGAAACAAAAATTAAAATAATAACAAATAAGATAAGAAATAAAGAAGAAACTTTTCATTTTATTTATGGGGTAACAAGGCTTCACACTGTATTTGATGTAATAAAAAGAAATCTGGATTACAGCCCTGGAATAATCCAGAAAACAGAAAAGGAAAATCAGAATCAACTACCAAGGCTCTCTCCAAGTAGGAAGAGGAGTGGCCATCCAATTGTTGACCTTGACCTTGGGGCCCACAAACTGTATGTCTGCCTTACTGGAACCCTCTCCAGCTTCTATCATGTTGACGTCGGCAAACACTCTTCTGAAGCTTTCATTCAAATCTATGTTTGGCCCCATCAGAGGCCCAAGAACTTCCGGGGCTGGCAACTTTCTGCATCCTACTTTGACCAAAGATCTGGACAGGCGTGGGACTGGTTTAGGAAGGACCCAAACTCTTTTCTTCAATGTGCGGGCTCGCTTCACATCCGCTGCGGTAGGCTTGAATCCTAACCCAAAAGTTTCCAGGTTCTTGGGCAAAGAAACTGGCTAGATCATTCCCTGCAAATCAACCCCCAGACATTTCCCTGGTACAAATCCATCATTCAACATTTCTGCTGCTATCATGAAGGCTGCAGTTGTGATTCTGGGAAGTGGAAGGCCCTCGCCCTCAGGAATTTTGTCTACCGAGACTGCATAAAAAACCTGATAAACCCACGAGCCCTTATCATCGTCGGTTTCTATGAAGGGCACAATAGCATCACTGACGGCGTGTGTGCCGTCATCCTCGTGTATCACAATCTCTTGTCTATCCCATTCAAATTGGACCACTTGATGCAGTGTAGAAGGCACTGCCTTAGCTGCATGGATCCATGGTCGCCCCAACAAAAGATTGTACGACACTGCCACATCTATTACTTGAAATTCCATGGTGAACTCGACTGGGCCAATGGTTAGTTCCAGTACGATATCACCTACTGTGTTAATGCCGCCCCCATCAAAACCTCGGACGCAGACACTATTCTGGTGGATCCTGTCATCAGCAACCTTTAGCTTGTTGAGAGTGGCCAAAGGACAGATATTGGCACTTGACCCATTATCAATTAATGCTCGAGTGACCACCGATTCTTCGTATTTTACCGTCAAATAGAGTGCTTTGTTGTGCTCAGTACCCTCTACCGGTAATTCATCGTCAGAGAATGTTACTCGGTTTACTTCAAAGATCTTGTGCGCTACTTTCTCCAAGTTGTTCACTGAGAGTTTGTCTGGTACATAGGCCTCGTTCAGAATATTCATTAAGGCCTGACAGTGATCGTTTGAATGGATTAACAAGGATAGCAGTGAAATCTGGGCTGGGGTCTTTCTCAATTGCTCTATAATTGAGTAATCCTGCGCCTTCATCTTCTTCAAAAATTCCTCTGCCTCTTCCTCTGTTACAGGTTTCTTTATTGTTTCAGGATTGACTCTTCTCAACTTTGCGGGAGCAAAACACCTTCCCGATCGAGTTAGCCCTTGTGCCTCGCATACGTCTTCTACAACCTCATTCTCTTTATGCGTCACCGTCACTTGATTGTAGCTCCACGGCACAACCTTCTCACTTGTTATTGGCAACTGTATGACTGGCTTGATAACAACTGGTCCCACATGGACCCCTTTTACTACCAACCTGGGTTTGTTTGCTACTCCCTGCAACACTGTTCTGACTGACTCTGGCCTCTCCGCAGTAATAGATGACCTTTTCCCTGCTATCACAAAGGGCTTGTCATATACCTTTCCCGACTGTACCACTGGTGTAAGCACGTGATTTTTAACCCTCCCCGAGAATTTTCACATTTTTAGCGTGAATATGTGAACTTGGGTCTAGTATAGCTATTTTAACTATTTTACCTTATTTTGTTGCAGAAAGAAAAAAAATCACAAAATATATATATAAATTTTAGTTTATGTATTTCTCATAAAAATACAAAAATTGTACTTTATTTTGGTACTTTATATAAAATTCGAAAATTACAAAAAAATATAATTCTATTAATGATTTGTAGTCATTTTAATTTTGGAAAAATACAAAAAATATTACTTTATATTTTGTCTTTATTAAAAACGAAAATTACAAAAAATAGTTTTTATTAATATTCTATAGTCATTTTAACTTTGAAAAATACAAAAAAATATATTACTTCATATTTTATCTCAATATTTAAGAAAAACGAAAATTACAAAAAAAAATAGTTTCATTAATATTTTGTAGCTATTTTAAATCTTTAAAAAATATTTTAAAAAATATATAGTTTTGTTTAAATACTAGTCTTATTTTTGGTAGTTATTTTGCTTACATAGGACTAGTTAAGCAACGTGTTCCTATTTCTCGGGTCCGGGCAAAAGAATAATATTCGGGTTCAAACTACCCGGTTTTAGGCCTAATTTTCGGACCTAGCCCATAATAAACCGTGTCCAGGACACGTGGGGAACCCCACCACGCGTGGGGGACATATGCCTTGAACCCCACCACGCGTGGGCTCATTTTCATGGGCATTCCAATACAAAACACGGACGAAAGCCAACAGGAGAGATGATGGATTTTTTTGGAAAAAATTTAAAAAGCAAAAGAACTACTGTTCCGCTTTCTTCTAAAAAACGAAAGAAAGAAAGGAAACCTACTGAGAAAAAACGAAAAAACCAGTGACCACCGGACCCCCCCCCCTTCACCTTCCCCACGTCCAAACGCTCCAAACACCACCACCACACGGACCCTCCTCCTCCCAGCTCCACCATCGTCACTACCCAGTCCGACGAGTAGCAGCAGCGTCGTCACCTCGTCGTCCAAACACCACCACCCTACTAATCAAACCACCATAACCTGCTGCCCAGTTCCGGCGACCACGACCACCTCTCCAGTCCGTCGACCTCCATAACCGCTGCCCAGTTCCGTCGACCACGACCACTCCTCCATTGCTGCTGCTTCACGTTCTTCTTCATCTATACTACCCAAACCAGTCGCGAACCACCCCCAGCGCACCAGCCTCGTCGTCGTTGCCCTTCGACTGCCATTACCCGAAAAAAAACAGTAGTCTCATCGCCTCCCTTCGAGCAGCAGTTGTGGCTGCGTTTGCTGCGTCGCATCGCCCAAACAACCCACAGTCCGTCAAGGTCGTCGAAAGAGAGAAGACGAGTGTAGAGGTCATTGACAATCTTGGTTCGAGTCGTCGGTTCCGTTGAGGTCGTCGTTGTTCGTCGAGTCCGTCCGTTGAAGTCAATGTAGAGGTTTGGTCCCTGGTTCTATCCGTCTCTGTTTGTTCAGGTTAGTAAACTTCAAGCATTAGACAAGGAAATGTTACGGAATGTTCAAAAAATGCAATATAGAATTTGGTTTGGAAATTTTCTGCCTATGTTTCATTGTCTGCATTTTGGTTCATTTTTATGTTATGTTATTCTTGTTTATTTGATGTCGTTAATTAAGTTGGACTAGTCGTTCTATGACACAAGTTTGACGTTAATTTGTTCGTCCTTTAATTTGCTTAGTTCATTCAAAAAAAATTATTATTAGTACATGTTATTACTAATCCCGAAATACTCATTCGCTAAAACTCTTTTATTAAACCTCTAACAAGTTATGAGATTTTAGTTGTAAAGAAGCTGTAAGGTTTAGTATGGTCAAAAGCGTAAAAATGGCATCCCTTTAAAAAATATAAAAATAAAATAAAATAAAAATAAAAATAAAAATAAATAATAATAATAATAAAAATAAAATGAGACGAGCCTCGCCAAATAAAAGGGACAAATTGCGGGGCCCTCACAAAGTATATGTATTAAATGCTTAGATTCCGGGATGGGTCGTTTAGCAAATTTCACGGCCCTACCCCAAAATAATAATGCGCTAGTTGTTTTAGGCGCGCCTTTAATAATGTTATCTCCCTAAGCTCGGGTGCACATTTATGTGACCCAAATTCAAATCTCAACGAAGTCGAAATATGTCTCTAGTCACGGGCGCATTGATTGTGGCGTGGCCCGAGATGCATTTCCATGACGTTGCAAATTCTTTAAAAAATAAGAATGAGATGAGCCTCGCCAAATAAACATACAAATTGCGGGGCCCTCAGTAAATACTTGTTTAAAATTACTTAGAATTTAGGAGGGTCGTTTAGCGAATTTCGCGGCCTCCGAAAAAATAACAACGCGATAGTCTCTTTAGGCGCGTGTTTAATAATTTACTTTCTTAAGCTCGGGTGTGCATTTCATGCGACCCAAATCCAAATCCTAAAACATCAAATAAAATATGTTTCGGATTGTGGGTGCATTTCATGTGACACAGTCCAAAGATATATTTTAAGCAATGTTCACATTCTTGTAAAAACAATAATAATCAAGCGGTTAAAAGATAAATTTGCACATAAGTTCATATTGTATTAAAATCAGATAAATAAGCCAAATATAACAGTTGAGCGACCGTGTTAGAACCACGGAACTCGGGAATGCCTAACACCTTCTCCCGGGTTAACAGAATTCCTTATCTAGATTTCTGGAACGCAGACTGTAATATAGAGTCATTATTTTCCTCGATTCGGGATTAAAATTGGTGACTTGGGACACCCTAAATCTCCCAAGTGGCGACTCTGAAATAAATAAACCAATCCCGTTTCGATTGTCCTTTAATTGGAAAAACTCCCCTCGCGCCCCTCGGGTGCGGAAAAAGGAGGTGTGACAGCTCTGGCGACTCTGCTGGGGATTTAGACCCAGAACCACTAGTTCAGGGTTAAGAATTCGAGCTTAGAATAATTGTTATTATTTGGCTTTATCTGATTTTTTACATGTTTTGAGCCTAATGTGCTAAATGTTGCTTTTACCGCTTTGATATTATGTGAACTGTATATAAACTGTGCCGAAACCCATATCCTTTCTGAGTCTTCTAAATCATGAAGAAGGGTGTACTTCGTACGACTTCTTTTCTGTATAGTGTCAAATCCCAATTTAGAACGAGGTTCGGATAAGTTGCTAAGCCGGTGAAGCTTCTGTATTCCCGGTACGCTGCCCCCCCTCGGCTCGAGCTGTCCGCTCGGGTAAGCCAGGTCTAGAACAAACACCCAGGTTCTGAACCTAGTATAACAAAGCCACATGCCGGATCCCTAGTAGGAACGTTTATTTGCATCATGTGCATTTGACTTAGGGGACTCAACACAGGGGTTGGGTCCGTCTAGGACAAGCAACCTGAAAATAATAGACCATCTTATGACATCCTATGTGCTACATGTTGTATTCAGTCAAGGGCAAATGGGTCATTTGGTCATTTCCAGCATGATGTTATTTTAATCAAAGCATGAGGAACATTTGCGGAATCCAAGAAGCCTTGGAATTCCCTATGTCCCCCACGCTTGCTTTTTGGGAAAACACATGGGGAACATTTGTGGAATCCAAGAAGCCTTGGAATTCCCTATGTCCTCCAGCATGATGTTATTTTAATCAAAGCATGGGGAACATTTGTGGAATCCAAGAAGCCTTGGAATTCCCTATGTCCCCCACGCTTGCTTTTTGGGAAAACACATGGGGAACATTTGTGGAATCCAAGAAGTCTTGGAATTCCCATATGTCCCCCACGCTTCACATGTTGGGAAAAGCGCATGGGGAGCATTTGCGGAATCCAAGAAGTCTTGGAAATCGTTATGTCTCCCATGCCACATTTTTGAAAGAAATAATAAATATAAAAAATAAAATTACAAATAAAAACAAAGCATGAAAATTCAAAAATTTTTTATGTTGTCATCATTTTCCACATATAAGAAAATCGTGAAAAAAAGGAGAAAATAACAGCATAGAAGTCTGAGTAGAGTCGAAACTCTGCCGAAATTTTGAAAATGAAAAAATGTCTTGTTAGTTTGTTATATTGAAAGCAAAGGGAAAATAAAAAAAAATCATCATCATTGTTCTGTCTGTTTTTTTTAAAGATTAAAGAAAATAGTTTGTTTTGTCATTAAATGAAAATGAAAAAGAGTTTGTTTTTTTAAAAAAAAAAAAAAATGTTTCATTTTATTTTATTTTGTTTGTCTATGAAAATGAAATAAAAATAAAAAGAGTCCGGCGTTGAATGTGATTTTATTATTTGTTCCAAAATAAGTATATATATAATCCAAAAAAAAATTCAAAAGAAAATTCAAAATTCAAAAAAAAAAAACATTTTGAGAAGCATTTCTTTTATTAAAAGCAAAATTCCGAAAAATATTTTCTTCTTCTTCTCTAGAATAAAGAAAAAGACCAAATGAAAATTCAAAATATATCTTAGAAGTGTTTCTTTTAAAAAGAAAATCAATCAAAAAATAATATTTCCTTGCTGCTTTTAAAGTAGTTCTTTTAAACGAAAAATCAAAAAAAAGTTAGTTCATCTGCTTATCATTATTTGCCTACTTATTCTTATTTGACCGAACTACGCGGGTTTGATTCTCACCGGATGTGAGATACGTAGGCAACCCTCATCGGGTCCAACCCCACCTTCTCAAAAAAGAAGGAATGTTTTATGTTTTTCGTTAATTTGTTTGTTTGTTATGAATGAAAAATAATAGTCTATTTGATTGTTGTGGGAAAAATAACAAAAACAAAAAATATAGAAAATGGAAAAGGGTCCTCTCAAAAATAGTTTATTCGCCCGAACTACGCGGGTTTGATTCTCACCGGATGTGAGATACGTAGGCAACCCTCATCGGGTCCAACTCCCCTTTCCATTTTACCAATAATGATATACCATAAAGCATATATGTACACACATGTATATAAATACATATACTGTTTGTTTTGTTTTCCAAGATTTTTGTTTAGAGTCAAAATAAAGGTTTCTGTTTTGGCCTAAAAGGTCACCTTAATAAATGTGCAGGATGAGCACAGAGAAAAATGAACCATTCTCGGCCCTCAGCGAGGTCCCCCTACAACTCCACATGTGGTGGAATGATTTGGAAGCCAATGGCAAAGAGGTAGTAGGAAGAATATTGGGAGGTTTTGTAAATTTGTTGGGCGTTAGGCCAAGGACAGATATTCTTGAAGCTCTAATACCATTTTGGGACCCAACCCGCAATGTATTCCGTTTTGTTGACTTTGAACTTTCACCAACACTTGAGGAAGTCGCCGGATATGCGGGATTGAATGAGAGGTTAAGAGGGCAATATTTGCTTTCGCCAAGGCCAGTGTCTCCGCATGCGTTTCTGGATCTACTAAGCATTAGTCGGAAGGTACAACATGACGATTTATCGAGAGGATATTGTGATCTCCATTTCTTGTATCAGCGGTACGGAACCCCGCAGGGTTTTGAGGAACCAAACCTTGGGTTAACTCACGGAGGGAACAGAAACAAATGGGAAGCAAGACGTACTTTGGCTTTTATCACAGCATTCTTGGGAGTCATGGTCTGTCCAAGGAAGGATAAAAAGATAGAGATAGGTCTGGTAGGGATGGCCGACGTGGCAATCAAAAGAACCAATAGTACTGTGGTTCCTTTGATTTTGTCCGAAATCTACCGGGCTCTGACTATATGCCGAGAAGGAGGCAAGTTCTTCCAAGGTTGCAACCTGTTACTTCAGCTATGGATGCAGGAACATCTCCATCACCGAGTAGGATACATGAACCACGGGTTGACCGAGAGGAATTGTATCAGCGGATTCAAGAAGCGCATGACAGGCGCCAGATTTCCTGAAGGCGCCGAAGCATGGTTTACACGGTTAAGGTCAACAACAGCTGACCAAATTGAATGGGCATTCGGTTGGTTGGCTGATACTGAGGTGATCTACATGTCGGCTGAAGAATGTCATGTTCTCTTAATAGGCCTTCGCAGCATCCAGCCATATGCCCCTCATCGGGTATTACGACAATTGGGCAGGTTTCAAGTAGTCCCTACTGACGAAGACATGAGCAAGCATGCCTTAGAATTAAGCCCGGGAGTCATATTCCCCGAGGGGAAGATTAGAAAACTGTGGCATGAATGTAGATTCTTGGAGCCCAAGACCATGGTGCGAGAACTAGCCAAAGGTGAGGTAGACCCAAAGTACGATGCTTGGTTCAAAGGAAGGTTTCAGATTCGGCAAAGACCTGCTAAAAGGGCACACGTCCAACACTTCACAGATGATTCGCAAGAGCAATGGGGATGGTTAAAAAGGGAGGAAGGTTACCGGGTTGAAATCGGGAAGCTAAAGCAACAAGTCGAAAGACTTACATTCGAGAACAATGTGCAAGCCGCTTCGGAGCAGGCTGAAAGAAACAAGCTAGCCCAAGAAAACCAAATCTTGAAGGCCCGCCTTCACCAAGACAGTAAGAGTGACGTTGACCGACAGAAGCGTCGCTCTGACGAAAGATTGATAGCAAGTTTGAGAAGTCAGGTCATCCAGAGCCAAGAAGAATTAGAACAATCAGAAGCATGCATAGCAAGGATGAAGGTCAGATGGGCAAGGCACACAATGGCCCGGAAGCAGCGTTTGCAACAGGTCATAAGGGATTATGAGATGAGCATCGGAATATTGAGGGAGACGAACTCCACTCTACATGATCGGATCGTCAAACAAGCACGAGATGCCCAAGCCGACAGAAGGCGATGTTACGATGCAATGACCAGAATGGAAAGACGAATGGAGATATTCCAGGATCAGCTTGCCAACAATGCGCAAACACTGGGGTTGAAGAACCGACAGATAAGGCATTTGTTCGCAGAAAGGGACAACATTCGAGGAAGGATCGACGAGATTGGGCATTACATCTACATGAGATGCCTGGCATGCGAGCAAATGCCTCGGAAGACCCTCCTTGTTTCCATCATGGGTTGCGTCCACCGAATCATGAATGAGTTGAAAGGTCTGCAGAGAGACCTCACACCAAGGGCCGCGGAAAGGCCGAATGATGCCTCGCGGGCCCCTAAGTTGGAAAATTAATCTTTGGTTGAGTCTTGTTTATTTGGTTTTGTTGTTTTTCCATATGTTGTTTTCTTTTCTTTTAGTCAAAACGGCTTAAGAACTGTGGAGTCTGTACTATTGCTATTCCTTGCTTGAAGTAATTTGTAATAGCAAAATTTTGAGAATGAATTTAACGATTTCACAAGAATTTTGTGTTTCTTTACTTTAAGGCAGAACTACGCCTGGTCTGATTCACGCGGGGACGTGATACGTAGGCAATCCCCATAAGATTCGACCGCTTTTAATAAATAAAAATAAAAATACAAAATAAAACACAGGGTTTCCCAAAGTACTTTAAAAATGGATGAATGAGCAAACCGGGATGACGTATGTTGTTTGAGGCAAGGCATGTAGAAACGATTAATTGCCTAGGTGCATTGCATCCTCTATGTGTTATGATCAAATCTGTTAAGCTCTAACACTAACAAAGTTTGTTGTTGTCTGATACAAGACAGTTAGTTGTTAAAGAATTCTGGCAACACATTCATACCAAACCAGATCCAAAGGACCGGTAGCAACAAGCATGACCACTTCTGAGAATAGTAATGAGGAAGAAAGGCCGATGAGCCAGTTGCTAAAAGAGGCAATGGAAAAGATTGAAAGGATGGGACTAGAGATGCATGCAATGCAGCTAGCCCTGGCCAAAACGCAAAAGAGCCCTGAGACACTGGGACACGTGCCGGAGTACCCTCACTCTGGCCCTTCCACAAGCCGCCCAAACCCCCTCTATCATCAAGAAAGAAGCCCTCATGATTCCCAAGCTCCACCACCCCATCAACCTCTCCCAACATCCAATATTCCCATTTTTGTGGGACCTGCATCAGCCCCTTTGCAGCGAACGACCAGTGAGCCATTGTTTCAGGCTCACGATACACAATACTATCCCCCTGAGCCTACATTCCACGCACCGGAACCACAGGTTTACAATCCCCATTTGGAAGTACCGGCAGAGGTTGAGAAGCCGGTTAAGGCCCCTGAACAGGATGAAGTGTTAAGAAAGTTCAAAAGCCTGGAGCAATCCTTCAGAAACTTGCACGGGCTGGGCAATCAAGTCAGCGTGGCATACAAAGATCTGTGCCCTTTCCCAGATGTCCAACTCCCGGCTGGGTTCAAGATGCCCAAGTTTGATTTATATGAAGGGCACGGTGATCCCATGGCACATTTGCGGGGATTCTGTAGCAAAATGAGAGGGGCAGGAGGCAAGGATGAGCTTTTGATAGCTTACTTCGGCCAAAGTCTGAGCGGATCTGCACTGGAATGGTATACCAGGCAGGATTTCAGCAGGTGGTACACGTGGGATGATCTGGCACAGGCTTTTGCAGGTCATTTCCAGTACAATCTAGAGATAGTCCCTGACCGTCTCACGTTATTGAGAACTGGGAAGAAACCCGGGGAAAGTTTTCGCGAGTTCGGATTCCGCTGGAGAGAACAAGCAGCTAGAGTCGATCCTCCCATGAGAGAGGGAGAAATGGTAGACTACTTTTTGCAGACATTGGA
The DNA here is from genome assembly GCF_000393655.2 of Nicotiana sylvestris. Taxonomy (NCBI): domain Eukaryota; kingdom Viridiplantae; phylum Streptophyta; class Magnoliopsida; order Solanales; family Solanaceae; genus Nicotiana; species Nicotiana sylvestris. The sequence goes on along the minus strand of NC_091060.1, from coordinate 165,006,996 downwards.
TCCAACCTACTTTGGTCACTTGGTGACAACGGTTGGAAAATCTTTCAACGAGGTGGTCAAAATAGGGGTCATGATAGAAGAAGGTTTGAGGTCGGACAAGATCTTAAACTATTCGGCACTTAAGGCCACAACCCAGGCTATTCAAAGCGGCACGGGAGGTGCGCTAAGAAGAAAGAAAGAAGAGGTTGCCACGATCGAGGCAGGCAGTTGGTCCAGGGCTGGCAGGCCGCACTACAACCAACCCAGGCCTCACAGGTCAAACTACCCATACAACCCACCACAAAATTTCTATCCACCTCGAGAACCACATTGTTCCGTACACCAAGCCCAGGTATACACTCAGCCTCCGGTTCGCCCACAATGGCGCGCACCGGCTCCCCAGAACATATATGCACCACCACAAAACACTTACCCTCCACCAAGGGCATATAGAAATCCTTCGGGGGCAGGTTTCCGGGGAAATCCAGATGCCAGAAATGACAGGTTGCGGAAGCAAAGAACCTTCACCGAACTGGGAGAAACCTACACCGCTGTGTTCCACAAGCTGCGGCAATTGGGTTTGGTTAGTCCCGTCCATACTCGGGAACCAAATCCCCCGCCTCAGAATTTGGATCGTTCAATCAGTTGTGAATACTGTTCAGGGATGCTCGGGCACGACACCGAGAAGTGCTGGAAGTTAAGGCATGCCATACAGGATCTTATTGACACCAATAAGATCGAGGTCCAGACACCAGAGGCTCCTAACATCAACCAAAATCCGCTGCCAGCGCACCACGAAGCTCACATGGTTGAGTTGGTGTGTGAGGGAGGTGAATTAAGAAAACCCTCACAAACAGTGATGATGGTCCAAGCTGCCCCAAAAGAAGTTTTAACCAGTGGAGGAACAAATGTACAGTCGCAGGGAGAAGGTGTCAAGCCGGTAGTATTATGGGGGAAGAACCCGTCCGTCATAGCAAGCAAACCCGAGCCAAGTAAGTTGGTAATACCAGGGATCCTGCCCACACCGGCGGTCGTGTTAAAAGGGGTATGTAGAGAACGGGTAACCATAAAGCCGGTGGTCCAACTGCCTATGCTTGACAGCAGGGCTGTGCCCTGGAAATATGAAAAAGCAGTGGTGACGTACCAAGGAAAACAGGTGGAAGAAGTCAGTTGTGAAGCGCAAGGGCTGACTCGATCAGGTCGATGTTTTGCTCCGGTGGAGTTAAGAAAAACCAACCCAGTGGCAACCAAGAAGCCAGTGTCAGAAGAAGAGGCTGAAGACTTCCTGAGGAAGATGAAAGTGCAAGACTATTCTGTGGTTGAGCAGCTGAGAAAAACACCTGCCCAGATCTCACTATTGTCATTACTCCTCCATTCCGAGGAACATCGCCGAGCCCTGTTAAAGATATTGAACGAGGCCCATGTACCCAGTGAGATTTCTGTAAACCACCTGGAAACCATTGCTAGCAAGATTTTCGAGGTGAACAGAGTGACATTCTCAGATGATGACCTGCCGGTGGAAGGTACAGAGCACAACAAAGCTCTATACCTAGCTGTCAAATGTGAAGACTCGGTGGTAACCCGAGTATTGGTGGATAACGGCTCAAGCGCCAATATTTGTCCATTATCCACCCTGGACCAGTTAAAGGTTGACCGTGGAAGAATACGGGAGAATAGCATCTGTGTCCGAGGGTTTGACGGAAACGGAACAGCCACTGTGGGGGATGTTGTACTTGAACTAACCATTGGCCCGGTCCTGTTTACCATGGAATTCCAGGTATTGGACGCCACAGTATCTTACAACTTGCTGTTAGGACGACCCTGGATTCACGCAGCTAAAGCGGTGCCTTCTACCCTACATCAGACAGTGAAGTTCGAGTGGGAAAGACAAGAGGTCGTGTTGCACGGCGAGGATACGACATGCACCATGGGCGGAACCATTGTGCCTTTCATAGAGACCACTGATGACAAGGGTCCCTGGGTCTACCAGATTCTCGATACAGGGTCGGCCAACAAAATTTCTGAAGGAGAAATCATCCCGCACCCTAGGGTGACTGCCGCAACAGTAATGATGGTATCAGAGATGCTGGGTAATGGGTTTGTGCCGGGAAAAGGCCTGGGAGTTGAACTTCAAGGGATAATCCAACCTGTCTCCCTTCCTAAGAATCTGGAAACTTTCGGGTTGGGGTTCAAACCAACCGCAGCAGACAGGAAGCAAGCGCGAAAAATGAAGAAGAGGGTCTGGTTTCTGCCTAAACCAGTGCCACGCCTCTCAAGGTCTTTTGTTAAAGCTAGTGCCAAGGGGTCAGCGATCCCAAAGATTCGAGGACCTTTGATCGGCATAAGTGAAGACCTGAATCAGAGTTTTGAGAGACTATTCGCGGATGTCAGTATGGTGGAAGCTGGAGAGGGTTCCAGCAGAGCAGAGATACAATTTGTGGGGCCTGAGGCCAAGACCAACAATTGGACGGTTACTCCTCTCCCTGTCCGAGGGGAGTCTTGGTAGTAGGCTTTGATTAATGTTTTGTTTGTTTGTTTGTTTGATCGGATTATTCAAGGGTGTAATCCCAATTTTACTTTCGTTTTGTAAAAGCGTGAACCCTTTTTATCCTGCAAATTTAATAAAATTCTTTTCTTTTGTCCCGTTTTTAATTTCTTGTTTTGTTCTTTTTCTTTCTGAACAGTTCTCTTTTTACTGGTCCTAATGACATGGCATGCACAGCGGATCTTCGACCTAGTCTAAATAATCAATCTGAATCTGACTCAATGATGCAAGAGGTCGTTTGTGATAATGAACCCGAAGGTGACGAAGGGGAAGCCTTCGAAGAAATAAACCGAGAACTGTGCCAATTTGAAGAGAAACCCAAGCCTAACCTAAATGACACTGAGGCTGTGAACCTAGGAGACGCTGATAACATCCAAGAGACCAAAATTAGCATCCACATTGAGCCGAATGTCAAAGCAGAATTGATCGAAACTCTCAGGGAATTCAAAGATGTTTTTGCATGGTCATATGATGATATGCCTGGATTGAGCACCGATTTAGTGGTTCACAAATTGCCCACTGACCCGGCATACCCTCCGGTCAAGCAAAAACTAAGGAAATTTAAAACAGAAATGAGTGTAAAGATCAAAGAAGAAGTGATTAAGCAGTTGCAATCGAAGGTCATTCGGGTCACTCGGTATCCCGAGTGGCTGGCCAATGTGGTACCAGTCCCAAAGAAGGATGGAAAAATCAGGGTGTGCGTCGACTACCGCAACCTCAACAAAGCAAGTCCCAAGGACAATTTCCCGTTACCCAACATTCATATCCTGATCGATAATTGCGCTGGGCGCGAGATCGGATCCTTTGTGGATTGCTATGCGGGTTATCATCAGATCCTAATGGACGAAGAGGATGCTGAGAAGACAGCGTTTATTACGCCATGGGGAACCTACTGCTATCGGGTAATGCCGTTCGGGTTAAAGAACGCTGGGGCAACGTACATGCGAGCAATGACTGCTGTGTTTCATGACATGATACACAAAGAAATAGAGGTGTACGTCGATGATGTGATCATCAAATCTTGGCGTCAGGAGGACCATGTGGCAGACCTAAGGAGATTTTTCCAAAGACTCCGGAGGTATGATATCAAGCTTAACCCGGCCAAATGCGCATTCGGGGTTCCATCAGGAAAGTTGCTAGGATTCATCGTCAGTCGACGGGGGATTGAGTTAGACCCGTCCAAAATTGAATCCATCCGAGACTTGCCACCGCCAAGGAACAAAACAGAGGTAATGAGTTTGCTGGGTAGACTCAATTACATCAGCAGGTTCATCGCTCAACTCACAGCAACTTGTGAGCCCATATTTCGGCTACTGAGAAAGGATGCTGCAGAAGGTTGGACGACAGAGTGTCAAGAGGCTTTCGACCAAATCAAAGGGTATCTGTCTAATCCACCCGTGTTGGTCCCGCCTAAGCCCGGGAAACCCCTAATCCTTTACCTGACAGTCTTGGAAAACTCATTTGGTTGTGTACTGGGGCAACATGATGACACAGGAAGGAAGGAGCAGGCCATCTACTATCTTAGCAAGAAATTCACAGTGCATGAGGTCAAGTACACTCAACTCGAGAAAACATGCTGCGCCCTAACTTGGGTAGCTCAGAAGTTGAAGCACTACCTGTCTTCATATACTACTTATCTCATATCCCGCTTGGACCCATTGAAGTATATCTTTCAGAAACCTATGCCCACGGGAAGGTTGGCAAAATGGCAAATTCTGCTCACAGAGTTTGATATCATCTACGTAACGAGGACGGCCATGAAAGCCCAGGCACTGGCAGACCATTTGGCAGAGAATCCCGTTGACGAAAAATACGAGCCCTTAAGAACGTATTTTCCTGACGAAGAGGTGATGCACACGACTGATTTGGAATTACCTGAGGAACCGGGTTGGAAGCTTTTCTTCGATGGAGCTGCAAACGCAAAAGGAGTTGGAATAGGAGCAGTACTCATTTCTGAAACAGGACGGCATTATCCTGTTACGGCTCAACTACGCTTCTATTGCACCAACAATATGGCCGAATATGAAGCTTGCATTCTGGGTCTGCGCTTGGCTGCTGACATGGGTGTCCAAGACGTCTTGGTCTTGGGAGACTCGGACCTCTTGGTACATCAAATTCAGGGTGAATGGGAAACACGAGATCTAAAGCTCATACCATACCGACAATGCTTGCATGATCTGAGCAAGAAATTTCGATCGGTAAAGTTCAAACATATCCCGAGAGGTTCACAATGAGGTTGCGGATGCCTTAGCCACCTTGGCATCAATGCTGCACCACCCTGACAAAATGTATGTTGATCCTCTACACATCCAGGTCCGTGATCAGCACGCCTACTGCAATGCCATAGAAGAAGAAGCGGATGGCAAACCCTGGTTTCATGATATCAAAGAATACCTTAGGATGGGGATATATCCAGAACATGCTTTTGGGGACCAAAAAAGAGCCCTTCGGCGTTTGTCGAATGGTTTCTTCCTCAGTGGAGGAGTATTGTACAAAAGAACCCCGGATTTGGGATTGTTGAGATGCATAGATGCCGGGCAGGCAACGACGGTTATGGCGGAAGTACATGCCGGAGTTTGTGGGCCACACATGAGCGGATATATATTGGCAAGAAAGATCCTTCGAACAGGGTGTTATTGGCTAACCATGGAACACGACTGTATCACTTTCGTAAGGAAATGCCATCAGTGCCAGATACATGGAGATTTGATTCATTCTCCGCCAACAGAGTTACATACGATGTCAGCACCCTGGCCGTTTGTAGCATGGGGCATGGATGTCATTGGGCCCATCGAGCCAGCAGCGTCCAACGGCCATAGGTTCATTCTAGTGACCATTGATTACTTCACCAAATGGGTTGAGGCTAAAACCTTCAAATCAGTAACTAAGAAAGCAGTGGTGGACTTTGTTCACTCCCATATCATCTGCAGATTTGGGATCCCAAAAGTGATCATCACGGATAACGGTGCGAATCTTAATAGCAGCTTGATGAGAGAGGTATGCCAACAATTCAAGATTACACACCGCAATTCCACCCCATATCGTCCTAAGGCAAATGGAGCAGTCGAAGCAGCCAATAAGAATATCAAGAAAATACTGCGAAAAATGGTGGAAGGGTCCAGACAGTGGCACGAGAAATTACCCTTTGCTTTATTGGGGTACCGCACTACCGTCCGGACCTCCATAGGCACAACTCCTTACTTGTTGGTATACGGAACTGAGGCCGTGATACCAGCGGAGGTCGAAATTCCGTCTCTCCGAATTGTCACTGAAGCCGGGATTGATGATGATGAATGGGTAAAAGCTCGATTGGAACAGTTGAGCCTGATAGATGAGAAAAGATTGGCAGCAGTGTGCCATGGTCAACTGTATCAGAAGAGAATGGCAAGAGCATATAACAAGAAGGTGCGCCCCAGGAAGTTTGAGGTAGGGCAGCAGGTGTTAAAGAAGATCCTCCCACATCAGGTCGAAGCAAAAGGCAAATTCGCCCCAAATTGGCAAGGGCCTTATATCGTGACCAGAGTATTGTCCAACGGCGCTCTGTGTTTGACAGATATCGAGGGTAGATGTGTCGACATGGCTATCAATTCAGATGCAGTCAAGAGATATTATGCGTAATTTCTTTAATTATGGCAATTTTTGGTTTATTTGTTTGTATTTGGCATTTGATGGATAATGAGATGACGGAGGCAATTCTTTCTTCTATCCAAACACTGTTTAACCCTTGCTTCCCCCTTTGAGCCTTAAGTAATTCTTTCATACCCCTCTTTTGGAATCACTAATGGAAAGGACATGAAAAAAAAAAGAAAAAAAAAGAAGAAAAAGAAGATAAAATCATAAGAAATACAAAACCGTGGGAACTACGTTTGACCTGATTCCTCAAAGAGGATACGTAGGCGCCTCACGGCTCGGTCATAGTATGCATCATAGGGGATATCCGATGCATAATGTACATAGTGTGCGTAATAGGCACAGCGTGCGTAACGCACATAGCGCAACATAAGTATAAATAATAAATTCCCCAAGCAAGAAAACTGGGGCAGAAGTTATGTTTTAAAATTCCAACAAAGGTTCGATTCCAAAAGTTGTAGCACATCACCCATCAAATTATTTTCATTTCTCTCATAGCCTTTCTTTAACCCCACACCAAAACCAACATCAACGTCCAAAAGACCTCCCGATCAATGTTCAAGAGATGTCGAGTCAGGCGAATAAGACCGAGAATAATACACCAAGCCCCAGCAAAGAAGAGGATCGTAGATTGGGAACGAATTGATAGTCAAAGGAATCTCCAGAAAAGAGGGTCGTATCTACAACACCCCGATTCCTCGAAAGAAATAAAATGAGAGAGTCTCATCGGTGAAAACCTTCGCAGGCACCGAGAGGCGATGTAAGATGAGGGATATAAAATGAGAGAGTCTTATTGGTGAAAACCTTCACAGGCACCATAAGGCGCCGGGAGATGAGAGAAAAGAGAGAGTCTCATTAGTGAAAACCCCTCGAAGGGCACTATGAGGCGACGAAACAGATCAGCAAAGCTACCACATTCGCAACAAGATGAACATCCATTTATCATCCCCAGCAAGTCAGACCGTCGGACAAATCGATTGATACAAATAGACTGGGTCGGGAATCTATGGTGCACGTCATGATCACGGGGACCAGTTGTGTCCTCCAGATAAGTTCTTTGGATTGTCTCCTCCCACAAAATATTGGTTCAGAAAGTTTTTCTTTTTTTCCATGTCTTTATTTCTTTTCCTAAAATGTGTCTCGAAAGGATTTTTCAAAGCTTACTACCAGAAACCAAAGGAAAATTCATCCAATGCAGGATGATACAAACAGTCTTAAAGGCCGGTCCCAGGCAATGCAGGGATTGTGCCCGGAAATTATGGAAGAAGTAAGCTCCAAAAGGGAGTGGTTTCGGGAGTTAGAAGCAGACTCCCACATCATGTGTTTAAAGAGAAAGCAGAAAAGGGGATAAATTGAAAACCAATCCCCAGCAGGCTAGAGACCCCCAACAGGCAACTTTGCCTGCCAACCAATTATGGGGACAAAGAGCAAGAAAAGGGGAAGAGAGAAAAATTGCTCACCAGAAAGGCACCCTCTACCACCACGATTAAAACTGACTAAATCCTTTTGTCTTTTGCAGGAGAGCAAATAATTGATGACGGCAACAAGATGCCCACCAGTATAATGCGGGAATACATTTTAAGTTCTAGGTCGCCCACCAGTATAATGCGGGAATACTTTTAAGTTCTAGGTCGCCCACCAGTATAATGCGGGAATACATTTTAAGTTCTAGGTCGCCCACCAGTATAATGCGGGAATACTTTTAAGTTCTAGGTCGCCCACCAGTATAATGCGGGAATACATTTTAAGTTCTAGGTCGCCCACCAGTATAATGCGGGAATACTTTTAAGTTCTAGGTCGCCCACCAGTATAATGCGGGAATACTTTTAAGTTCTAGGTCGCCCACCAGTATAATGCGGGAATGCATTTTAAGTTCTAGGTCGCCCACCAGTATAATGCGGGAATACATTTAAGTTCTAGGTCGCCCACCAGTATAATGCGGGAATACATTTTAAGTTCTAGGTCGCCCACCAGTATAATGCGGGAATACTTTTAAGTTCTAGGTCGCCCACCAGTATAATGCGGGAATACATTTTAAGTTCTAGGTCGCCCACCAGTATAATGCGGGAATACTTTTAAGTTCTAGGTCGCCCACCAGTATAATGCGGGAATACTTTTAAGTTCTAGGTCGCCCACCAGTATAATGCGGGAATACGTTTAAGTTCTAGGTCGCCCACCAGTATAATGCGGGAATACATTTTAAGTTCTAGGTCGCCCACCAGTATAATGCGGGAATGCTTTTAAGTTCTAGGTCGCCCACCAGTATAATGCGGGAATACATTTAAGTTCTAGGTCGCCCACCAGTATAATGCGGGAATACTTTTAAGTTCTAGGTCGCCCACCAGTATAATGCGGGAATACATTTTAAGTTCTAGGTCGCCCACCAGTATAATGCGGGAATACATTTAAGTTCTAGGTCGCCCACCAGTATAATGCGGGAATACATTTTAAGTTCTAGGTCGCCCACCAGTATAATGCGGGAATACATTTTAAGTTCTAGGTCGCCCACCAGTATAATGCGGGAATACTTTTAAGTTCTAGGTCGCCCACCAGTATAATGCGGGAATACATTTTAAGTTCTAGGTCGCCCACCAGTATAATGCGGGAATACATTTAAGTTCTAGGTCGCCCACCAGTATAATGCGGGAATACTTTTGTTTGAGTCATTGAGGTTTTATTTTAGCAGACGCATTTGCTAACAAAAGTTTTGTTTTACCCGTAGGAGATGCACATCCTAGCCTAGTCTTTAGTTTACTCATCATTGCATCAGTAGTATAAATGAGTTACAATTTTGCTAACGACTCACGAATCTTCCTAGTACAAACTGGGTTAGGAAATTTTGTTTGTTTTGTTTGTTTTGATTGTCAGGGACCCGCCTGTAGAACGGAGGTTGTTGCGTGTCAAAGAAAAGAAGAAATCAGGCGTCCACCTGGAGAACAAGGACAAAGAAAAATAGAAGTCAGGCGTCCACCTGGAGAACAAGGACAAAAGAAAGAAGAAATCAGGCATCCACCTGGAGAACAAGGACAAAAGAAATAGAAATCAGGCACCCACCTGGAGAATAAGGGAATACAATTGAAGTATTGAAGTCAAAAGCCCGCTCATATGAGAAAGGAGCACACTCATAATCAATAAAGCAGAGGAATACAACAGGAATCCCCAGCAAGAAGCAATAAAAATCCCCAGCATTCACAAAAGGCTGGTCAGAAAAGAGAAAAACAAAAAGGGAGAAAAACACGAAAGTGGAGAGCAAATGTGGTCTGCTCAAGAACTAGCACCTACAACTAGCAAGTATCAAGGTTCAGATCCAAAGTCTGCGTGAAGCACCATTCAAGACTCAAGACCAAGCTTCAGAAGACTTAAGAGATAGGAATCCTTGTAACTAGTAGCTGATAGGCTTAGTTAGTCTTTTTCAGTTTTCATTTTTGTTGTAATGACAGGATCGCGGACCGGAACCTCGACGGAACGGCACCTCGATCGGCTCTTCACCTCGGTACACTTCACTATCTCTCTCATTTCCGAACTACACGTGGCCTGATTCCTGTATAACCAAGGATATGTAGGCAGCTCAGATACCAGGGCTCGGTCACAATCCCTCCCTTTCCTTAAGTGTAGTCCGTCCAAGCAATGGTCGGGTCAAAAACACGTCTAGTCGTTCTTTGTCGGAAAACTCTTCGTGTTTCCAGTCAAAGAGGGGCAGCTGTAAGCACGTGATTTTTAACCCTCCCCGAGAATTTTCACATTTTTAGCGTGAATATGTGAAATTGGGTCTAGTATAGCTATTTTAACTATTTTACCTTATTTTGTTGCAAAAAGAAAAAATCACAAAATATATAATAAATGTTAGTTTATGTATTTCTCATAAACTTGAAAAATACAAAAATTGTACTTTATTTTGGTACTTTATATAAAATTCGAAAATTACAAAAAAATATAATTCTATTAATGATTTGTAGTCATTTTAATTTTGGAAAAATACAAAAAATATTACTTTATATTTTGTCTTTATTAAAAACGAAAATTACAAAAAATAGTTTTTATTAATATTCTATAGTCATTTTAACTTTGAAAAATACAAAAAAATATATTACTTCATATTTTATCTCAATATTTAAGAAAAAACGAAAATTACAAAAAAAAAAATAGTTTCATTAATATTTTGTAGCTATTTTAAATCTTTAAAAAATATTTTAAAAAATATATAGTTTTGTTTAAATACTAGTCTTATTTTTGGTAGTTATTTTGCTTACATAGGACTAGTTAAGCAACGTGTTCCTATTTCTCGGGTCCGGGCAAAAGAATAATATTCGGGTTCAAACTACCCGGTTTTAGGCCTAATTTTCGGACCTAGCCCATAATAAACCGTGTCCAGGACACGTGGGGAACCCCACCACGCGTGGGGGACATATGCCTTGAACCCCACCACGCGTGGGCTCATTTTCATGGGCATTCCAATACAAAACACGGACGAAAGCCAACAGGAGAGATGATGGATTTTTTTGGAAAAAATTTAAAAAGCAAAAGAACTACTGTTCCGCTTTCTTCTAAAAAACGAAAGAAAGAAAGGAAACCTACTGAGAAAAAACGAAAAAACCAGTGACCACCGGACCCCCCCCCCTTCACCTTCCCCACGTCCAAACGCTCCAAACACCACCACCACACGGACCCTCCTCCTCCCAGCTCCACCATCGTCACTACCCAGTCCGACGAGTAGCAGCAGCGTCGTCACCTCGTCGTCCAAACACCACCACCCTACTAATCAAACCACCATAACCTGCTGCCCAGTTCCGGCGACCACGACCACCTCTCCAGTCCGTCGACCTCCATAACCGCTGCCCAGTTCCGTCGACCACGACCACTCCTCCATTGCTGCTGCTTCACGTTCTTCTTCATCTATACTACCCAAACCAGTCGCGAACCACCCCCAGCGCACCAGCCTCGTCGTCGTTGCCCTTCGACTGCCATTACCCGAAAAAAAACAGTAGTCTCATCGCCTCCCTTCGAGCAGCAGTTGTGGCTGCGTTTGCTGCGTCGCATCGCCCAAACAACCCACAGTCCGTCAAGGTCGTCGAAAGAGAGAAGACGAGTGTAGAGGTCATTGACAATCTTGGTTCGAGTCGTCGGTTCCGTTGAGGTCGTCGTTGTTCGTCGAGTCCGTCCGTTGAAGTCAATGTAGAGGTTTGGTCCCTGATTCTATCCGTCTCTGTTTGTTCAGGTTAGTAAACTTCAAGCATTAGACAAGGAAATGTTACGGAATGTTCAAAAAATGCAATATAGAATTTGGTTTGGAAATTTTCTGCCTATGTTTCATTGTCTGCATTTTGGTTCATTTTTATGTTATGTTATTCTTGTTTATTTGATGTCGTTAATTAAGTTGGACTAGTCGTTCTATGACACAAGTTTGACGTTAATTTGTTCGTCCTTTAATTTGCTTAGTTCATTCAAAAAAAAAATTATTATTAGTACATGTTATTACTAATCCCGAAATACTCATTCGCTAAAACTCTTTTATTAAACCTCTAACAAGTTATGAGATTTTAGTTGTAAAGAAGCTGTAAGGTTTAGTATGGTCAAAAGCGTAAAAATGGCATCCCTTTAAAAAATATAAAAATAAAATAAAATAAAAATAAAAATAAAAATAAATAATAATAATAATAAAAATAAAATGAGACGAGCCTCGCCAAATAAAAGGGACAAATTGCGGGGCCCTCACAAAGTATATGTATTAAATGCTTAGATTCCGGGATGGGTCGTTTAGCAAATTTCACGGCCCTACCCCAAAATAATAATGCGCTAGTTGTTTTAGGCGCGCCTTTAATAATGTTATCTCCCTAAGCTCGGGTGCACATTTATGTGACCCAAATTCAAATCTCAACGAAGTCGAAATATGTCTCTAGTCACGGGCGCATTGATTGTGGCGTGGCCCGAGATGCATTTCCATGACGTTGCAAATTCTTTAAAAAATAAGAATGAGATGAGCCTCGCCAAATAAACATACAAATTGCGGGGCCCTCAGTAAATACTTGTTTAAAATTACTTTGAATTTAGGAGGGTCGTTTAGCGAATTTCGCGGCCTCCGAAAAAATAACAACGCGATAGTCTCTTTAGGCGCGTGTTTAATAATTTACTTTCTTAAGCTCGGGTGTGCATTTCATGCGACCCAAATCCAAATCCTAAAACATCAAATAAAATATGTTTCGGATTGTGGGTGCATTTCATGTGACACAGTCCAAAGATATATTTTAAGCAATGTTCACATTCTTGTAAAAACAATAATAATCAAGCGGTTAAAAGATAAATTTGCACATAAGTTCATATTGTATTAAAATCAGATAAATAAGCCAAATATAACAGTTGAGCGACCGTGTTAGAACCACGGAACTCGGGAATGCCTAACACCTTCTCCCGGGTTAACAGAATTCCTTATCTAGATTTCTGGAACGCAGACTGTAATATAGAGTCATTATTTTCCTCGATTCGGGATTAAAATTGGTGACTTGGGACACCCTAAATCTCCCAAGTGGCGACTCTGAAATAAATAAACCAATCCCGTTTCGATTGTCCTTTAATTGGAAAAAACTCCCCTCGCGCCCCTCGGGTGCGGAAAAAGGAGGTGTGACAACTGGCTTTCCACTAGTTGACTCTTCATTAGTACTAGCGTGAATCATCATTACCGTTTGTGAGGGTGTTTTTGGTTTCCCTCCCTCGTGCCCTAATTCGATCATGTGGGCTTCATGGTGCACCGGTAACGGATTTTCATTGATGTTGGGGGCCCCCGGTGCCTGAACCTCGATCCTATTTGTGTTAATAAGATCTTGTATGGCAGTCTTCAACTTCCAACATTTCTCAGTGTCATGCCCGGGAGCACCCGAACAATATTCGTAGCTCACTGAATGGTCCAGATTTCTGGGAAGGGGATTTGGCATTTTGGTTTCAACAGGACTTAGTAGGCCTATCTGCTTCAACTTGTGAAATAGAGTAGTATAGGTTTCTCCCAACGGAGTGAATGTTCTTGGCTTCTGCATCCTTTCGTTTCTGAAAGCCTGATTTCCGCGGAAGTTTGGCCCTGAAGGATTCTTGTAGGCCCTCGGTGGTGGATATGTGCTTTGTGGAGGTAGATATGTATGTTGGGGAGCTGGTACACGCTATTGCGGACGAGCCGGAGGCTGGGTATAAGTTTGGGCGTGATGTATGGAAAAATGTTGTTCTTGTGGCGGGTAGTAGGGTTGTGTAGGGTTGTATGGATTGTGTGGGTAGTTTAGATGATGGGGTTTGGATTGGTAATGAGGGGAAGGGCCTTTAGATCTGGACCAATTGCCTGCCTCTATTGTCGTAACTTCTTCTCTCCTTTTCTTTCCGAGCGCACCTCCCGTGCCGCTCTGAATGGCCTGAGTTGTTGCCTTAATTGCTGAGTAACTCAGGATCTTATTGGACTTAAGTCCCTCTTCTATCATACTCCCCATTTTCACCACTTCATTGAATGATTTGCCAACTGACGTCACCAAGTGACCGAAGTAAGACGGCTCTAGAGTTTGTAGAAAGTAATCTACCATTTCTCCTTCTCTCATTGGAGGATCAACTCTGGATGCCTGTTCTCTCCATCGGAACCCAAATTCCCTGAAGCTCTCTCCGGGTTTCTTCTCAAGTTTTAGCAATGTGAGACGGTCTGGTTGTATTGGAAGTGTTCTGCGAAAGCCTGTGCCAAGTCATCCCAGGTGTACCACCTGCTTGGATCTTGTCTTGTATACCACTCCAGTGCCGACCCGCTCAAACTCTGGCCAAAGTAAGCTATAAGCAGCTCATCTTTTCCCCCTGCTCCCCTAATTTTGCTACAAAAGCCCCGTAGATGTGCCATAGGATTGCCATGCCCTTCGTACAAATCGAACTTGGGCATTTTGAACCCTGTTGGTAATTGAACGCCAGGGAAAGGGCATAGATCTTTATAGGCCACGCTGACCTGGTTGCCTAACCCGTGTATGTTCCTGAAGGACTGCTCCAGGCTTTTAAATTTCCGCATCACCTCGTCCTGCTCTGGGCTATTAGCCGGCTTTTCAATCTCCGCCGGGACCTCAAAGTGGGGATTATAGGTATGTGGCTTGGGTGCTTTGAATGTGAGTTCAGGGGGGGTAATATTGTGTGTCGTGAGCCTAAAACAGTGGCTCACTGGATGATCTATGCAATGGGGCTGAGGAGGTGCCACAAAGACGGGAACATTTGGTGGAGGAGGGTTTTGAGTGGGTGGTGGAGCTTGGGGATCATAAGCCTCTCTTCCCTGATAATAGTGATGGCTTGGGAAACTTGTTGAAGGACCGGAGAGGGATATTCTGACGTGTGTCCTGGTTGGAGAGTAGGAGTAACAGGTAGTTCCTGCTCTTTTTGGGCTCTAGCCAAGGCTATCTGCATTTCATTCATTTCCAGCCTCATCTTTTCCATTTTTTCCATTGCTTCCTTCAGCATCTGATTTGCCGTTTTTTCCGACTCAACACTGTTGTTTGATCCAGTCATGCTTTCTGGTATAGGACCTTTCGATCTTGTTTGATAATGGTATGGTGACAATACGCTCTAACAACTAACTAATATTGATTGGAAAAACAACAAACTTGTCAGTGTTAGATTCTTAACAAATATTGTAATTGCACGTTGGGGGATGCAATGCTCTTAGGCAGTTAATCATTTCTAACATGCTTTTGCTCTGACCGCATGCATCATCCCGGCTTATTTTGTTCTGACAAATATATATATATATATATTTATTTATTTTCTTTTTTTTTTCATAATTACGGTCGAATCCTATAGAGATTGCCTACGTATCGTGACCCCGCACGAATCAGACCAAGCGTAGTTCGTGCCATAAGTAAAATAAAGACCCAATTTTCCCTTTTATTACTCAAATACGCTATTACAAGCCATCTTTTGAAAGAAAAAAAACGAAATACAGACTCCATTTTTCCTTTTAAGAATGTTTGAAGAGAACATAGGGGTAGACAACAGACTCTGAAAAACAAACAAGTGCAAGATTGAACTAGTGATACATTAAAGCTTTGGATTTTGGTGCCCGCGAGGCATCGTTTGGCCTTTCCGCGGGATTTGGTGTCAGGCTTCTTTGCAAGCTTTTTAGTTCCTCCATGAGCCGGTGGACATAATCCATGACTGAGGAAAAAAGGATATCACGGGGCATCTCTTCACATGTTAGGCACTTTGTGGTGATGTAGCGCCCTATCTCATTGATCCTACCCCTGATTCTATCCCTCTCTATGCACAGCTGTTCTATCCGTTGATTCTTTAGTCCCAATATCCGAGTATTGTCAATGAGCTGATCTTGGAACCTCTCCATTTGTTCTTCCATTCGGGCTATTGACTCATAGCAGCGTTCCCTATCTGTTCTAGCATCCTGGGCTTGTTTAAGGACTCGACTATTGAGAATGGAGTTTATCTCTCTCAATGTCGCAACACTCATTTCGTAGTCCCTTTTTACTTGCCATAGGTGCTCTCTCCGTGCTGCTGTAACTTTGGCCCACCTGACCCGCATTCTTGTTATACAAGCCTTGGATCTCTCCAAGTCTTCTCGGCTTTTGCTGACTTGATTTCTCAATTCTGCTATCAACCTTTCATCAGAGCGACGTTTCTGTCGGTCGCTATCACTCTTACCGACTTGGAAAATTCGGGCTTTCAGTGTCTGGTTTTCTTTGGCTAATTTGTTCTTTTCACCCTGCTCCGAGGCTACTTGAACGTTGTTTTCAAACATAAGCCTTTCAATTCGTCGCTTCAGCTTCCCGATTTCAGCCCGGTAGCCTTCCTCTCTCACTAACCAGCCTCACTGTTCCTGCGAATCGTCCGCAAATTGTTGGACGTGAGCTCTTTTAGCAGGTCTCTGACGAATCTGGAACCTTTTCCCGAACCAAACATCGTACTTTGGGTCTACCTCACCCTTAGCCAGCTCTCGAACCATAGTCTTGGGCTCAAGGAATCTACATTCGTGCCACAACTTTCTAATTTTTCCTTCGGGGAACACGACTCCTGGACTCAACTCAATGGCGTGCTTGATTAGATCCTCATCAGTGGGAATTACCTAAAATCTTCCTAGCTGGCGCAGTATCTGATGAGGAGCATATGGTTGGATGCTGCGAAGTCCCATCAAAAGAACATGACATTCCTCGGCCGCCATGTATATTACCTCAGTATCATTCAACCACCCAAATGCCCATTCAACTTGGTCGGCTGTTGTTGACCTCAATTGTGCAAGCCATGCTTCGACGCCTTCGGGAAATATGACGCCTGTCATTCGTTTCTCAAAGCCGCTAATGCAGTTTCTCTCAGTCAACCCGTGGTTCATGTATCCCACTCGGTGATGGAGGTGTTCTTGCATCCACAGCTGGAGTAACAGATTGCATCCCTGAAAGAACTTGCCTCCTTCTCGGCATATAGTTAAAGCTCGGTAGATTTCGGACAAAATCAAAGGAACCACAGTACTGTCGGTTCTTTTGATTGCAACATCGGCCATCCCTACAAGGCCTATCTCTATTTTTTTATCTTTGCGGGGACAGACCACAACTCCCAGAAATGCTGTGATAAATGCCAAAGTACGTCTTGCTTCCCACTTGATTCTGTTCCCAGTGTGAATTAATCCGAGGTTTGGTTTTTCAAAACCCTGAGGAATTCCGTACCATTGATACAAGAATTGGAGAGTACAACATCCCTTCGACAAATCATCATTCTGCACCTTCCGACTAATGCTTAGCAAATCCAAGAACGCGTGCGGAGATACTGGTCTTGGTGAAAGTAAATACTGCCCTCTTAGTTTCCCATTCAACCCCGCATATCCGGCGACTTCCTCTAGTGTAGGTGAAAGTTCAAAGTCAGCAAAACGGAACACGTTGCGGGTTGGGTCCCAGAACGGTATTAGAGCCTCGATGATATCTGTCCTTGGCTTGATATTCAGCAGATCGACAAAACCTCCCAAAACTCTTTCCACTATCTTTTTACTATCATTTTCCATATCATTCCACCACATGTGGAGTTGCAAAGGGACCTCGCTACAGACTGAGAACGGTTCATTTTGACTTGTGTTCATCCTGCACATTTATTATAGTGATTAAATAAGGAAAAACTTTTATTTGACTCGAAAACTATCTATATTCCAAATGACCCGGCTTTCAAATACGCCCTTTGAGGACGAAGAGATTTTTTTTTTTTGAAAAGTAAGACGTTTAAAGAAATATTTTTTTGAATTTTTAACTCTTATTTTTTTATTTATTTTTTTGAGATTCAGAAGTCGGTCAACATGCAAGATTGAGCAAATAAATGCACATAAAACAAATAAGATGCCTCAGGACGGTCTTTATTTCAGGTTGCTATCCCTAGACGGACCCAACCCCTGTGTTGAGTCCCCTAAGTCAAAATGCACATGATGCAAATAAGCGTTCCTATTAGGGATCCGGCATGAGGATGAGTTATTCTAGGTTCAGAACCTGGGTGTTTGTTCTAGACCTGGCTTACCTGAGCGGACAGCTCGAGCCGAGGGGGAGGCAGTGTACCGGGAATACAGAAGCTTCACCGGCTTTGCAACTTATCCAACCTCGTTCTAAATTGGGAATTTAGACACTATACAGAAAAGAAGTCACACGAAGTGCACCCTTCTTCATGATTCAGAAGACTCAGAGAGGAGATGGGTTTCGGCACAGTTTATATACAGTTCACGTAATATTAAAGCGGTAAAAGGCAATCAATTAGCACATTGAGCCAAAATATTAACAAAATCAGATAAAACCAAATATAACAATTTATATAAGCTCGAATTTCTAACCCTGAACCAGTGGTTCTAGGTCTAGTCCCCAGCGGAGTCGCCAGAGCTGTCACACCTCCTTTTTCCGGCACCCGCGAGGGTACAAGGAGTTTTTTCCAATTAAAGGACAATCGAAACGGGATTTGTTTATTTATTTCAGAGTCTCCACTTGGGAGATTTAGGGTGTCCCAAGTCACCAATTTAATCCCGAATCGAGGAAAAGAATGACTCTGTATTACAGTCTGCGAACCAGAAATCCGGATAAGGAATTCTGTTAACCCGGGAGAAGGTGTTAGGCATTCCCGAGTTCCGTGGTTCTAGCACGGTCGCTCAACTGTTATATTCGGCTTGATTATCTGATTTTATACAAATATGAACTTATGTGCAAATTTTATCTTTTTACCGCTTTCATAATTGTTATTATTATTTTTACAAGAATGTGAACATCGTTTAAAAACATGTCTTTGGATTGCGTCACATAAAATGCACCCGCGATCCGGAACGTATTTTTATTCAATGTTTTAGGATTTGGATTTGGGTCGCATAAATGCGCACCCGTGTTTAAGAATGTATTATTATTAAATCGTGCCTAAAGCGATTAGCGTATTATTATTTATGGGTAAGACTGTGGAATTCACTAAACAGTCCATCCCGAATTCTAAATACTCAATTAAATATTTATTGAGGGCCCCGCAATTAGTGCATTTTATTGGGCGAGGCTCATCTCATTTTATTTTTAAAAGGACAGTCCTAAAATGCCTACATTTTTTATTGAAATTTGTCTCTACAAAATAAAGGAGAAATATCTTAATTTATTTACATGTTATTACCTAGTTGTTATTTATTTACCAATTTACGGCCATTGTTGACGAGAAATAAACATCATCAAAATTGAAATTGTAAATAAAGTACAAAATTGACAAGTAGTATTTTTTTTTTTTTTGAAAGAAACTAAACATCTTGTAACTATCCTAAGCCCATTTTGTTAAATGAACAAATAATGGGTATTAATTACTTACAAATATTGGCAACTAGAATTAACCTTAATTACTAATACTTTTTTTTTTTGAAAAAAAATAAATAAATATTGAACTTCAATATTAACTCATTTTTTACTCGACTCATGCCTATTGAATTAATGTTCTTAGCCTTGCTATGTTTATTCCTCAGATATGCTAAACCCGCTAATTCTACAAGTTAAGGATCCCCATGTTTGCCTAAAATTAGCGGGTCTTTGTTACTTAAAATTTCAACAACTACGAAATTGCGAATTATTTCTAATCCAAAATCTGTGAGTTCAAAGCTAGATTTTTGTTAACCGACCAATATCAAATTGATATCCTACATGGATTATTTACAAAAATGATTTCGAACTAAGGTATTTGATAACACGTATTAACAAAATTGACATTATTTGACTATGAACTCACGCGAGACTTATAAATAACACACATATTATACTAATTGATGCTCATACCTTTTCAAAGAATTCGGTTCCACAATCTAATGTTACTTATCAATTATTGCCAACAAAATGATCTTATAAAAGAAAACAATCTTACTTATACAAACGTCTAACATTCATTTAACAGAAAAAACACATAATTAAAGTCTTATCTAAGATACAAAACTTCTATAACTAAACATGCTAAAATTCTGCCATCTCGTTTCATCTTCGAAGCGTACATCAAAATGGTTTGTAGAAGTGTACCTGATATGGACGCAAGAAGAAAAGAGGAAGATCAGCAGGAAGTGTGCAACAACAGCAATGCAACAGTAACAGCGCAGGAATACACAGAACAGCTCACGTAACAAATAGCGGCAGAAACTCAAGAGCCCGATTCAGATACCAAACAGAAAACTTGAAAACCAAATAGAAACCCAGAAGTTCAAACGAAACAACACTCCAATTAAAAGAAAAACCAGAAAAGCCAATCCAGAAATCAGTAGTACCAAATGCAAACCATGGAAGCAGTAACAGAATTCTGATTTTCAGTTGTAAAGAAAGGCTTCACTGTTAGTCTTTAACTCTCAAAGAATCAATTATTAGTTTTGAAAAATCAATTCTTTCTTAATTTAAACTCTGAAAAATTTTCTTCCTCTCTCCTTTTTCTGTTCTTTCTTTTCTTCAAATCCTGTTTTTTTCTTTCTTTCAGATAATCTCTCTTTTTTCCTAAAATCTTTGTCTGATTTTTTAGTTCTCTCCTGTTTTTCAACTAATCTGTCTCCCTTTTTTCTGTCCAGCTTCCCCCTCTTTATACAAGTCTGCCCCCCTTTTTAAAACTCAGTGCTCGACCCCTTTCTGTTCTTCAAAACAGATTTTTTCCACTAAAACTGCCACTAAGGCTGCTTTTCTAATTAATCAGCCACTAAGGAAAACGTTTTCCTTAATTTCAGCCCCCCATTACCCTTTGTTCCCCCTTAGTGTAATAATTAATACCCCCATTATCAAAGCATTAATACTAAAATATAAACCTAACTGTTTCAATCCCAAATTGCCCCTGAAAAACCCTTAAACTACAGCTATAACCAATTCTCCTAAGTTCTGGACTGAATTTTAACTAAAATGCAACCTTCTAACCCAATAATATCCAATTAACACTTGTAAAACTGAATTCAAACCAATGTCATATCCACATCAGGCCCTAGTATTCAACAAGAAACATCATGACTTAAACCATTAATCCTATCAGATAATTCTGACTTTACATTGGATCACACAACATTACAATATAGATGAAGGATTCAGGGAACAGACTGACTAAAGCAAAATAAAGGAACAATTTCAATACACTGAACGAAACCAAACTGAATTTAAACCAAAACATCACATTAACACCACACAGAACTTGTCAAAACAGTGAAACTAAAGTTGAAACTTGAATCAATATGCACATGAATGAAGGTAATATGAGGGCAGGTTCATTGTCAGTTCAATGACAATGCCCTGAGATCTAATGGCCCTGGATCAAACACACCTAACAACATTTGACTAATCTGCTTATTGAACAAACAAAACGAATTAATCGACAGGAATTAAGTAACTGATTACTTACAACAAATTTTTAACGATCAGTCTAAAATAGTAAACAGGCTGCCTAAATCAACATTAACAGAGGCAAGTATTTATAATGAAACAACTAATCGACGAATTTATTCGAATCGATTATACGCATTATAACTCGCCACAATTACATCAAGCACAAACAAATGACAGAATTGGACAAAAATGAAGAGGTCTAATGATGAAACAGAACTGATCTAACAAAAAAAAAATCACCCAAATTAATAAAATAGGCAACGACATACACATAGAATACATGAATAAAAGGAAAGAAAGAAAGGAAAAATACCTCTGATTTTTAACAAAAAATTGTCTCAGTCTTGAACCAGTTTTGACCTTTTTGAGGCCGAACGGACTTTAATCGAATGTTCTGACTGAAAACACTCGACTAAGGTCAGTCGAGACCTCAAGTTTTTCCCCCAATCTCGACGAACTCCGACTTCTTGGAATCTAGGGTTCTTTTCTTTGTTCGATTTGGGATTCGGGCAGCTCTCACGAGATTCGAACGGGATTAATGGTGGTTTAAGCATGAGGGAGGTCAGGGGATTATTGGGTGTAGATTTGGTCCGGATTGGACGACCTAGGGTTTTGGGGTCGACTCTTCGATCTTAGATTCGAAGAGTTCTATAACGAGTCGAGGAACAAGGGTCATAGATTTGGATTGAGGAAGGCTCGGGGGTTCAGGGGTGTTATTTGGGTGGCGGACGGCGTTGTTTCCGCCGGGTTTCAGGCGAAGGGGTGGTGTGACGGCTCTAGGGTTTGGGGAGGGATTGGGGTCGTTAAAGACGAAGAGAGGTGGGGAATTTGGTTTGGGAGGGGGGGTCTGATGGGATTAATTTGTGATATTAAAATGTTTGAATTAATCGGGGTCGTTGGATACGTGAGATCAACGGCCTCGATCAACCCTTTTAATTGAATACGGGGTCGTTTGGTGGGGAGGACGGGTATGGAAGCGGGTCGGATAATATTACACGGGTAATGGATTGGTGATCCTGACCGTTGGATGCGTGAGATCATTGGCCCAGAAGCTTTGACCCAAAAACGACGTCGTTTGGTTGGATTCTGAGACTGGTCGGTTGGGCCTGGGTTGGGTGTGATATTGGGCCGGACTTTCTTTTAAAAAACTGGCCCAGTCCGAATTTCTTCACATTCTTGAACTCTTTTCCCTTTTCCTTCCTTAATTTTCTAATTTAAATACAATTCCTAATTAATTTGTAAAATCAAAATAAAACTAACACTAATGTTAATTAACACTTACAACAATTAACACACAAATTAAAATCTTAAAATAAAATCACACAACGACAACAAATAGAATAACACTCATATTTTATGATTTTCCTTTTAGAGCCAAATAATGGTTTAATTAATTCTTAAATGCATATTTAAATCCTAGATATGCATTCAGCATGTATTCTCATTTTATTTTTCAATTAACTATAACAAGGTAAACATTTACGGACAAAACACAAATAATTGTCCAAAAATACCACATAAATTCTAAAAATTGCATACAAAGAAAAATTATTTGTGATTTCTTTTTGGAGTAGTTCGTGTGAGGCAAAAATCACGTGCTCACATATAGTAGAGAGATTGAGAGAGATTGATGAATTGGTGAGTAAAAATGAAAGAATGAGGGGGTATTTATAGTTGAGAATTGGGAAAAAGTGTAATTATATAAAATTTGGGGTTAAAATAAAGTTTTGGGGCCAAATGGCTATTTTTGAAAGTTCCAAACGGTCAAAATTGCAGCCCAACGGCTACTTTTTTAATTTTTGACCGTTGCTATTTTTTTAAAAAAAAATTGTTTTTTTTAAAAGTAGTCGTTAGGCCCGGTAAGACCAGCCCAGGCCCGCCTGCCGGTCCCGGGCTCGTGGGCTATTTTATCATACCCGGCCCGCCCCGGGCTTTTTGCACCATTAAGGACCGGCCCACCAGACCTGTTTAGCCCGTTAGGACCGCGGGCCCGGTCCCAGCCCGGCCCACCATACAACACTAGTTCACAGTCAAGAAGCGGGCCTATGTGTTATGTTGAGGGGTTATTGAACCCCGTAAATTTTAGTAGAAATCTTGTATATGTATATGTGTATACCTTAAAAATGATTAATTTAAATCACTTGATACCCTGAATGCTAAAAATCTTTAGGGGTACTGGTTGAGTAGAATTTGTGACCCGTTGGGTTAAAACCCTGGGTCCGCCTCTGTTCACAGTGACAATAAAAGTCAATAACAGTCCAAAAAATGATAAAGACAGCTTCAGCATATCACAAATAAATTTACAAACTACTCCGTATATACCCAGTTAACTAGCAGTATTAATTGTTAAAGACTTGGACCGTAGTTATATGATGATATCACCAAACTGGCCATTGAGAGTTTTTCTTATCGCAATTTCTAGCTTTGCAAATGATCTAATTTTTAGTTTTGTATACCATTTTCAAGATTGTCTGTAGGACCTCAGCCCCCATAGGTTTCGAACACATAGGCAAAGTTTGGGGTATCAATCACTTTTAGTTCATGCAAGAAACTATTTAAAGTGTATAGAATTTATATAATTTTTGTATATAACATATAGGATTCAATATATACAAATTTTATACGTTTTTCGGCTACTATTTTTACAGCAGCTATACAGTGCCATTTTTCCAGTTCCTTCATTCCAGCACTAGTTTAACTTGCAAATGTCCAATTTAGCTTTTACACTCGCCATTTTACACCTTACGGCAGCTTTACCAATGTCCTAACTCAGTTAATCAAGTGCCAACCAAATAAAAACTCTTTGGACTTGTTTAACATATACACTAAAGGGATATGACAAACGAGCTACATATCATCGAATGCTCTCTTTTGCTCCTTCACCTTCCCCTGCATCAAGTGTGAATTGATGTATATGGAATGTCATATGCTTACTTAACTTATTCCATATTGTGTGAGAATAGAAGGTTGGCTGAAAATTGAAACTCAAAGTAGCTGGAAGCTGATTGATTGCAAAATGACATTTACTTGCATAGCGAAGATTCTCACATGAGGCATAAGCCTGACCCCCTTAATATTTTATAATCTCCACTTTTTGCCAAATATGCAGGTGTTGGATTGTCACAATCTGGTCAAAACCAACAAAAAGTAGCCAGAAGTTAACACAACCCTTCTTCAGCTAAGGGCTTTACCAATTTTCTGCTTACACATAAGCACCATAGGACAGTTCAGGAACCTAAAGCCGGAACACAATATTAAAAGTATCTATAGATTCTCCACCAAATAGTAATGGAAAACAACCTTTAAATGTGGAGATAATTGTACAGAATGCACGTTCAAGAACAGTACGAGAAGTATATCAACCATCCTCTCACTGGAAAGCAGTACCAATCACTTATGTTTGTTAAATTGATTAACATATATGCAGTTCAATGAACTGAATCATGATATGGTTGAACTAATGAATGTTACAAACACACACACTGTGCGCCAACAACTATTAAGGTGCATGGCCAAAATTACTGGGCGCTTCCATTTAATCATATATAGCTATTTATACATCTTTGAAGGAGTGATACCTTGGAAAACTGCTCCTTCAGCACTTCACCTTCAGCTTGTTATCTGTTCATTTTGTATTTATCCTGGTTACAAGGCCTTGAAGCTTCACACATAAATTAGAACTTCTCACAATCAGTATTAATTGAGAAAGAAGTAAATGAAATGGAAAACTAATTAGCAACATTGATTGCATAGTCAACATGTTCTAGCAAGAATTACGATATAAAACTTATAGCACAGAAATTTGCATCGTGAACAGTGATTTTAGAGGATAAATGTTATTAATACCATGGCTTGCCAATTAATTTATATTCACAGGTGTCCTAGTTAAATTCTTAATTGATGATTAAAAAGAATGTGTTGATGTTTCTTCACGTAGTTGTTCTTGGTTTCTTCTTTATATTTGAATATGGATTTGGTAAGAGCTTTCATTTTGCTTTAGATATTTTTTGGATCAGCTAGTTTTTTTTTTTAAACCCCTCCCAAATTAGGAGGATCTATAGTGTTTCCACACTTCCCCTCCATGGTTTGTAACTCCATGCCAGGAGGAAAATTTTGCATTTTCTATTTTCTTTAATGTTATTGAGATTTTTATCCTTTCAAAATAATTCGTAGAATACAATCTTATGTAGTATGGAAGCGTTTAGTAAGATTTATGTGGAGCAGCGACTTCTCATTTAGGATTCAGTGGAGGGAGTCCTACAGAAGATATTAGCTTGCAAATGCTTGAAACCTCATGAGCAGTACTAGAATGAAAAGCAAATCAAAGGACCTGCATATACTTATTGGGGATTTCCCTTACCTGTGCTCTTGTCGCTCCGCGTATAAAAATGATCTTGTCCACATTGAGTTGATAACATATTTACAAGGTTCAAGTTTCATGATCAGATACTCAGAGCTCGCCCTTGTGCCGACCTGTTCATCCAATTAATCAGCCAATGCTTTTAATAGCAGAGGAGAACCGCCGTATTCACCTCTCATGACTTGATAGCTTTTGATAAGGCTCTGTGCAATAGAGTCCATAAGCTTATAGACATGTCCCTCGACTTGCACCGACGAACAGTTGAAGGTAGAAGGCAGTAAAAAATTTAACACGTATCTTGAATTCCATCTCCTGGATATAAAACAAGAATACACTCCAGCATTAAAAACAAAAACGATAATAATGTAGATTAAAACAGCAATGAGAGGAAACATAAGAAAGCTAAATGATGTTTTCCCTAATAATTGACGACCCCAGCATTCAACACTTCTATGAGAAATTCTGAAGTGGACACCAAGGGAAGATTCAGCTTCTCCCCGTCCCATCCCCCTAAAACAGACATTTCGAATGAAACATTGATAAATTATTCTCTTGTCATCCTCTTACCTAGAGGTGAGTCTGTGGTAGTTATATGACAAGAAGCAAGCGGAGAAAAATGACATTCAGAAAAGAGAGAAGGTTGACCAAGAACCATAAATATCCACTGGGTGAGTTGCAGAAAGTAGGGCCAAGAAAAGACTAGATGGTGATAAATCCTCAAACATCATAA